>NC_064639.1:761656507-762309507 GCF_023864345.2 Schistocerca serialis cubense
TGCTCAGAGCCATTTGAACCATTTTTTTTTTTTTTTTTTTTGAAGAGCATGGAAACAGAGCAGCTGAGCGGTATTTAGGTCCCCCCACCAACAGAAAAAACCATTAGCGATTGGCGTGCTCGTAAGGAAAAACTGAAAAACATGAGGAAGACTAAATGTGTAAATAGAGGACTGAAAACTAGAAGGTGACGTACACTATGTGATCAAAAGTATCCGGACACCTGGCTGAAAATGACTTACAAGTTCGTGGCGTCCTCCATCGGTTATACTGGAATTCAGCATGGTATTGGCCCACCCTTAGCCTTGATGACAGCTTCCACTATCTTAGGCACACGTTCAATCAGATGCTGGGAGATTTCTTAGGGAATGGCAACCCATTCTTCACGGAGTGCTGCACTGAGGAGAGGCATCGATATCAGTCGGTGAGGTCTGGCACGAAGTTGGCGTTTCAAAACATCCCAAAGATGTTCTATAGGGTTAAGGTCAGGACTCTGTGCAGGCCAGTTCATTACAGGGATGTTATAGTCATGTAACCACTCCGCCACGAGCCGTGCGTAATGAACAGGTGCTCGATCGTGTTGAATGATGCAGTCGCCGTCCCCGAATTGTTCAACAGTGGGAAGCAAGAAGGTGCTTAAAACATCAATATAGGCCTGTGCTATGATAGCACCACGCAAAACAACAAGGGATGCTAGCCGCCTCCATGAATCACTCGACCACACCATAACACCACCGACTCCGAAGTTTACTGTTGGTACTACACACTCTGGCAGATGACGTTCACCGGACATTCGCCATACCCACACCCTGCCATCGCATGGCCACATTGTGTACCGTCATTCGTCACTCCACACAATGTTTTTCCACTATTCAATCGTCCAAAGTTTACGCTGCTTACATCAAGCGAGGCGTCGTTTGGCATTTACCGTCATGAAGTGAGGCTTATGAGCAGCATTGGACCTAGGGATGTTTAGGAGTGTGGAAATCTCGCGTACAAACGTATGACACAAGTGACACCCAATCACCTGACCACGTTCGAAGTTCGTGAGTTCCGCGGAGCGCCCCATTCTGCTCTCTCATGACGCCTAATGACTACTGAGGTCGCTGATATGGAGTAGGCTACCTGGCAGTAGGTGGCAGCACAATACACCTAATACGAAAAACGTATGTTCTGAGGGGTGTCCGGATACTTTTGATCACATAGTGTATCTAAATGGATTCATGGACACAGTCAAAATGGCATTGGAATTAACACTGAAATGATTGAAATACGGTACACGCTCGTAAACTAGAGCTACAGTGGAACTTAACAGACTTTATGGGTGGAGTTGGTTGGTGCTACAGGTTTATGAAGCGTCGTGGACTTTGCATGCCAACGAAAACCAAAATATCTCAGAAAATGCCACAGAAGTATGAAGAAAAAATTTTATCTTTCCTTCGCTTTATTATTCAACATAGAAAGAAAACCTGTGCGTAACTAAGCGAATATGGACGAAACTCCTCCGACATTTGATGTGCCTACTAACATAACTGTTTCCATGAAAGGTGCTAAAACTGTAACTATAAATACAAGTTTACATGAAAAAACGCACTACACTGTTGTCCTTTCATGCTGTGCTGGCGGTACTAAACTTAAACCAATGATCATTTTTAAGCGCAAAACAATGCCAAAACATTCTGAAATACCGCCTGATGTTCTTCGCGTACACGAAAAAGGTTGGATGGACGAGGCTGATATGAAGTTATTATTAACAGAGCTAGGAAAAAAGGAAAGGCGTTTAGTAAAAGAAGAGTTCTCTTCTTTTGCTATATCAGTTTAGTAGTCATTTGAAAAAGTCTATGGAAGAGAAATTGAGACAGGGGCCTACTTCACAACTGCAACCTCTTGACGCCTCGATAAATAAACATTTAAAGTGTATATGAGACAAAAATGGAACAAATGGGTGATGACTAAAACCCAGCGTGAATGCACGCCGAAGGGAGCTTTAAAACGAACTACAATCAAAGAAATGTCTTAGTGGATAAAAAAGTCACGGTCTAGACTGAGAGAAGACATTATTATTAAATCTTTCAGGAAGTGCGGCATAAGTAACTCTCGATGGCATTGGAGACCGCTTCTCTTGTTCCCAATCCCATTCTGAAACCAAACGATCTTCACTCAGCATATCCTCCACCTGCAGTTCTCTTCAAAATTATTTTTATGAGCATTTTTGATGCATGTGATATTAGCCTTAAAGTTCGGTACTGTTCACATTTTGTAGCTGCTGCCTTCTTTGGTTCCCAACAATGATGCATTTCTGGAAGCCTGTCGGCATTTCTCCTGAGTTATAGATGGACATAATAAGTATAAGCAGAATTGTTTTCATGCCGTCACCAGATTCTTTATTAGTTATGCAGGGATGTCATCAATACACGTTGCTTTGTTGTCCCGTAGTTCTTTTAGGGCTTTGTCAAATTCTTCTTGCAGAATGTCATCTCCCTTGTCATCTTCGTCTACTTGCTCTTCTCTTCCTATTACTTCCTCCGAAAGAGATGTTCTGGCATACAACTCCTCGATGTATTCTTTCCAGCTCTTCACTACGTCTTCACCAAACAGCATTTACCCCTCTTATTTTCTATTGTGCCTGAGAGTGCTGCTTTACGTTTGTTAAAAAATTTATTTTCTGTTCTCCAGACTAAATCAGTTCATCCGTTTTGCATATTTTCTTTCACTTCCCTGCACATTTCCTCAAGAAAATTTTCTTTTACTTTCCTATTTTCTCTATTGACTAAATTCCTTAGTCTTCTGTATTCAGCTTCTCCTCGTTCATCAGTTGCGTTTTTGTGTAATCTCCTGTTTTCTATAAACTCAATAACATGTGCTGTAATCCATTTCCTCTTGTTTTTGGTTTTAGTTTTTCCAATTATCTTTTCTGCTGCTTTGTCTGTACCAGATTTAATTTGATCCCAGTTTTCATTTACTCCACCATGTTGAAAATTTTTAGCTAGGTTGTCTGTGAGCATAGCGCTTTGCCAGTCCCTCGGTTTTCAGTCCGTCTAGTTCCCATTTAAGTTTTACTGTCTTCTTCTTCAAACATTTGAATCTGATTGAACTTTTCAACAGGACCAGGTTATGGTCACTGCCTATGTCTGCAGATGGATAGCCCCTGCAATCTTTTACCTGGTTCCTAAAACGTGCTTTCACTAGAATATAATCAATCTGGAGTCTCCACAGGTCTCCAGGAGCCTTCCATGTGTATCTTGTTTGTTTGTGATGTTGGAAAAGTGTGTTTGCAACAACTAATTAGTGCCTCGAGCAGAACTCGATTAGTCGATCTCCTCTTTCATTTCCTCTTCCATGTCCATATTTGCCAACAATTCCTTCCTCCGGTTCTTCACCCACAATCGCGTTCCAGTCCCCCATGGCAATCAGGTTTTCATCTCCCTTAACATTTCTCATCGCATTGCTTATTTCTTCGTGTATTTCGTCAACGACAGCATCTTCTTCTTTGGATGTTGGCATGTATACTTGTATTATCACAGTGTCCTTTGTTTTAGTTTCAAGTTTGACTAGTACTATTCGTGAGCTATATTTCACATATCCCTTGACTCATGAACAATAGTCTTTCCTCAAAATTATTCCAACTCCTCCCATTCCTGGTCTGTCTTGGTCAGTTTCGATGTGAATGACTCTGTATTCTTCAGACCAGAAATCACTTGGTTGGGGCCTTCTCGTCTTGGATATGCCTAGGATATCGATTTCCAGTCGTTCCATTTCAAGTTTTAGGTTTTCTAGTTTGCTACACTGAAGCAGTGTTCTCACATTCCGAGCTGATTTGTTGAAATTGGAATTCTTTTCCGTCACCTTGTCTGTATCTTTTGCAGTACCCATCCAGAGATCCGACTGGGGGACTACTTTATCTCCAGAGAATCTTACAGAAGATACTGACATGGTTTACTGCTTGGTGCTTGGGATAACAGTAGTTCTTTAATGTGGTGGTTTCCCGAAGCTTGTTACACCCTATGCCGTTGACCATCAGCTGGTTCTTCCGCCTTTGGAAATGATTTCTCATTTCCAGCGCAAGAGGGTGCCCTGCCCAGCAGCTTAATAAAGACGAACTACAAGATTCGTATCATAAATTAAGGTACAAGCTACGAGTAGAAACACGTTGCGAATAGAGGTAGAATGTCAATGGCTACCGAACTGACACTGATAAAAACGTGAGGCTGATCTCTCGCGGAGAAACACGAAATTCAAAGACAGTTGGCTTCACTATTAACGTTATACACTATGGCAGCGAAGCCTGGACAATAAAGGCAAATGATGCGAAAAGATTAACAGCCTGTGGAATGAAATTCTTGAGACGAACAGCTGGTTATACCAAATAGGAACACAAAAGATATAAAGATGTGCTGAAGGAACTTAAAATGGAACCCACTGCACATTACATTCAAGACTACCAAGCTACTGGAAAAAACATCTGCAACTGGGGAAAACATCTACAGCGAATGAGCTCTTGGAGGATCCCACGACTCAAGTTACTCCGTTACGCCAATGTTGTAAGATCGCTAGGTCGAGGAAGACGATGATGCTGATGATGAAATATGTTCCTTTTTTAACTGGGTGATAGTTGTGGGCTATCATAACCGCTCTCCATTGTTAACTCTGTGCAGTTCTGTTTGTTTATGGCTGGCTGATCTGTGCTTGCGTGTCAGTGGGAAGCTTGAGTAATTGTGAATGGCGGTGCTTGTAGTTGTGGATTTCTTGTATGTTGTGAAATCATGTTTATTTGTTGTATGGTGAGATCCAGAAAATGTTGTGAGTTGTCATCTTCTGTTTCTAAATATCAGCTAACTTGATGTCATAACACAGAGAGTAAAGGCAAACATCTTCTTCTTTTCTTCCGTCATGCATTAGGCTTTCCCTCAGCCTGTTGCAGCTACACCTGATCCTTCCATCGTTTTGCCGGTCTTCCAATGCATCTTTTATCTTGTGAAGTATATCGCCAAAAATGTAGTGGTAATCTTGATTTGTCCATTCGTAACAGATGGATATCCATTTTTGTCGATATTCGTCAACCTTACTGTTTATATCGAAAATATTTAATTCCTTCCTGATATCTGTATATATTTTGTAGTCTAAATTGGTGTATCCTGCTATGTACCTGTAGAATTTAATTTCATTGGCTTGTAATCTTATTTTATCTTTCTTTTCTTTCTTTTTCATTACCCAAGATTCACTTCCATATAGTAATGTTGGTACTGACATAACTTTATAAAATTTTATATATGTTTCTGTTCTTACTTTACGTTGGAGGGCTCTTCTGATAGTGCCATTAAAGTAGTTAAATTTCTCAATTTTGTCTTTTTGATCTAGGTCTCCCCTGAACGACAGCATGGTTCCTAGAAATTTGAATCTATCTACTTGCTCTGTAATCTTGTTGTCTATAATTATTTTTGGTCTTATTGCATTTTCTCCCACAGAAAGCCATGGCTCCTGTTTTTTGTATTGATATTGACATATTGTATATCTGGCATGTTTGATATAGTTCGTAGGCAGCTCTCTACAGTCCGTCTTCATTATTCGAAATTAACACTTGGTCATCTGCGAATGACAACGTCATAGTGTAATCTTTTTGGATGAAGTTATATGTATAGGTCTTCAGTTTCATTCCCCATTGCGGCAATGGAGAATGAGGATTAAATGGAGATATTGAAAAAAATCCATACCACCCATATTTTACTTTCAAGGCTTCCATCACATTTTTATTAATAACATCATTATTAACTATATTATGTCTAATTAATCATTATCTTCTAGGAGACTCAGATAATTTTGTATTTGCCAATTCACAAGTAACACCAGTTCACATTCAACCGGAATGATATTTCCTATTTTCTTATGTAATTCTTCGGTCAATTCCTAATAAATTAGGAGGTGAAACTGAAACTAAAGGCAACTTACAAGAGGTAATCCTAGGAAAGACCAGAAACAAAGAAAAAAATCAATAGTATCATAAACGGCGCAAAAACACTCAATGAAAAAAGCTATCAGTGTCAAATTAACAATTTCCATGATAGTGTCATCAACTTAACTGACATAAATATTACCAAACAAAAAAATTGGCTACTTGATAAAGGACCAAAACAAAATATTACCATATACATAACACACAATACAACAGAAGACCTGATAATAGAATCTAAACACGGTGTAAAGAAACATGAAAGACTTAGCGCACTAAATTATTAAGCAAACTTGACAAGAGAATTCGTAGCTACAGCAGTAATGCAAATAATGAAAACAGAAATCAAACACAACACACAGTAGCAGGACACATGGAGAAATTACATCCAAGAAAGTATGGCAAAAATTAAAATGATCCAATGCCATACCAACAAAGGTAGCATAATGGTGATCATAGACAAAAAATTAGATTTTCTGAAGGACAACTATATCACCAAAATTATTAGTGCTCGAACTGCAAGGAAACAGAGAAACATTCACCAAACACTGAAATAAATTTATAAAAAAACGTTCACAAACGCCAAATAAACAGAGTGATGTAGCAAGCCTAATGTCATCTCACGTCACATCAATGTACATTTTCAGTCCAAGAGACGAAATAAATAACATTGTTATACAAGGACTAAGTCAACAATGGAACTCATCATAGACACACGAATATGTAATGCAACTATACTGAGGACTAATAGCTCAAAATTATTTTGTAGACAACAAGGAACTGTATTCCCAACACAAAGGACAGCCAATGGTATCTCCGATTATTGGCCTCATAGTCAAGATATTCTACAGAACGAAATCTTTGGACACTAAATGAAACCAAAAAATACAGAGTTATATACTTGCAGTATTATGTCAATGATATAATATGCCTGATTTATGAACCACACACAAATAAATCAACCACACGATGAAATAAACAATTTACAACCAAAAATTCACTTCACATTACAAACAGAAACAGACAACCCACTAAAAATTCTGGATTTCACCGTACAAACAATAAACACAACACTTGATGTCACAGTACACAGGAAACCCAGAATCATAAGCACAACCACCCACAATCAAACAAACCAACCACTGACACACTAACAAGCAAACTACAGATTTGTACTCCACAGATTAAACAGAAGAACCATAAACAAACAGAACTAAACACAGAAGTTACATACAACAAAATAGTCAGCAATTGAGAATAGTTATGAAGCCCAAATGGTAGAAAAACTAAACGAAAAAATATGTAAACACACAGGGAATGAACGGCCAAATGCACTTAAGACAGCACAATAAGAAAAAAGAATCCAACATACACCGAATGACCACATACTAGACGCAACAGACCAAAAACCTACACATAAAATAAAATGTCACATACTCACGTACAGTAATAAAATAGTTCACAGAATAGCCAATATTTAAAAGAAACTGGGACTTCAAATACGATACAGAACAAAAAACAAAATACAGAAGAACTCAGAACACAAGAAACACCCATAGGTTAATTCAGCACATCGAACATATACAAACTAACACACAACTCTTATCAGTAAATATACACTACTGGCCATTAAAATTGTTACATCACGAAATGACGTGCTACTGACGCGAAATTTAACAGACAGGAAGAAGATGCTGTGATATGCAAATGATTAGCTTTTCAGAGCATTCACGCAAGGTTGGCGCCGCTGGCGACACCAACAACGTGCTGACACGAGGAAAGTTTCCAACCGATTTCTCATACACAAACAGCAGTTGACCGGCGTTGCCTGGTGAAACGTTGTTGTGGTGCCTCGAGTAAGGAGGAGAAATGCGTGCCATCACGTTTCCGACTTTGATAAAGGTCGGATTGTAGCCTATCACGATTGCGGTTTATCGTATCGCGACATTGCTGCTCACGTTGGTCGAGATCCAATGACTGTTAGCAGAATATGGAATCGGTTGGTTCAGGAGGGTAATACGGAGCGCCGTGCTGGATCCCAACAGCCTCGTATCACTAGCAGTCGAGATGACAGGCATCTTATCCACATGGCTGTAACGGATCGTGCAGCCACGTCTCGATCCCTGAGTCAACAGATGGGGACGTTTGCAAGACAACAAACATCTGCACGAACAGTTCGACGATGTTTGCAGCAGCATGGACTATCAGCTGGGAGACCATGGCTGCGGTTACCCTTGATGCTGCATCACAAACAGGAGCGGCTGAGATCGTGTACTCGACGACGAATCTGGGTGCACGAATAGCAAAACGTCGTTTTTTCGGATGAATCCAGGTTCTGTTTACAGCATCATGATTGTCGCATCCGTGTTTGGCGACTTCACGGTAAACGCACATTGGAAGCGTGTATACGTCATCGCCATACTGGCGTATCACCCGGCGTGATGGTATGGGGTGCCATTGATTTACACGTCTCGGTCACCTCTTGTTCGCATTGACCGCACTTTGAACAGTGGACGTTACATTTCAGATGTGTTGCGGCCCATCGCTCAACCCTCCATTCGATCCTGCGAAACCCTACATTTCAGCAGGATAATGCACGACCGCATGTTGCAGGTCCTGTACGGGCCTTTCTGGATATAGTAAATGTTCGACTGCTGCCCTGGTCAGTACATTCTCTAGATCTCTCACCACTTGAAAACGTCTGGTCAATGGTGGTCGAGCAACTGGCTCGTCAAAATACGCCAGTCACTACTCTTGATGAACTGTGGTATAGTGTTGAAGCTACATGGGGAGCTGTACCTGTACATGCCATCCAGGCTCTATTTGACTCAATGCCCGGCGTATCAAGGCCGTTATTATGGCCAGAGGTGGTTGTTCTGGATAGTGATTTCTGAGGATCTATGCATTCAAATTACGTGAAAATGTAATCTTATGTCATTTCTAGTAGAGTACATTTGTCCAATGAATACCCGTTTCTCATCTGCATGTCTTCTTGGTGTAGCAATTGTAATGGACAGTAGTGTATATAGGGCAAATATGCAGTAACTTTAAAACAAGGTATTCAGAGCACCTCAGACCTCTAAGAAGTAACAACTCTTACTTCATATTTTCTGCTTACTTAATAACACAGAACCATCATCCATCTAAAACAGCAACAAATTTAAAAATACTGAAGTCCAACCACAGGCTTTATTACAGACTTACAGTAGCAGAAAACTTCCAGATTTGTAAGGTATTAGTAGGAAGAAAACCATATTACAAACGACTTCACTAGGCCACGCAGTGGCACACTATTCAACACGCTAAAGCAGCTTTATAGAAAATACGATACAAACAGGTAAACACACACATACACGCGCACGTGCATAGATGGAGACAGGAACTAAACAAAGTGCAGATTTGGCGCCAGACCGATTCGAGAACAATGGAACATCAACAGGGAATGGACACAGTAGCAAAAGAAACATTGTATTTTGTAAGGTGAAAAAGTGTTACTTGCGAGCGAGATGCCGCAAAAACATGTCTTGTGTTTATATGAGCACTTCAACAACAAATAAGAACGGATAGTTCGAAACTAGTTGTAAGTAAGCGCCAAATATAGTCGCGAAATATTTCACACAACAAAATTGCGTTTACAGATAAAGCGATTTGTTTACTCGCCAAGCAAGCTCACAGTGATATCATTCAGTTGCAGATGACAAACTGTATGTACACAGTAACGTACAGAGGCTCCTACATAACCGAGCAATATAGAAAAATTAAGATGATGACAATAACAGACAAATTTCGTCAGAATAATTATTTAAAACATGGTTGTATTTCACTGAACTGAAAAAAGTGTACTCGTTGACGATAGCCCAATGCGTTGAAATATGTTTGGTATTATATTCGTATAAAAAAATAGTTGTTTGTATAACAGGCGACCTGAAATCCACTAACAAGTGTATCCTTTTAATACATAATCTCACTTGTGCGCTAGCGACAACGGCACTGTGGAGCTTAGAGTGTTAAAACGAGATGTCGTTTCAGCATTGTTCTCAAAGTGCCAATCAGAGGCCAGAGACGAGCCAGCCAAGCGGACAGAGGCGGCCTGCAGTGCAATCCCGAAATAGACAGCGCCACCGAGGCGGAGCGGACAGGCGTTCGCAGAATCCAGATGAGCAACCGTATCTGAGAACGGATCTTTCCGAGATGCAGGCGACGTGTCGAATATATCTGGAGCTGATGACAGGCGGGGACGGTCGCCGGAAGCCCGGGCACGTTCGGTGCGGCTCGCTGCAGTGCGTGTCGCTACGCTGCCCTGTGCTCCTACAGGCTCGCTAACGGCTTTAGACAGTGTGCTGGCTCACGGCCCAGTCCCTCATTGACAGCCACGACGCCACGACGTACCACTCTTCGGAGAGCTGGGACGCCAGACCTGCCCCGTGTATTCGATAGTGGAGCGTTGACTGTGGCGTGTTTACGGTGTCATAGCGTGGGAAATGCACGTTGGGGAGTCTTTCCGAACGTGCAAAGTAATATGCGGCACATCAGATATCCCGAACGTGCGTTTGAACGTACACCAGTGAGATGGAACAACGTCACCTAGGTCACATGGCCGCCATCCGTGGCTAACAACAAATACCGACCTCACAACGAACTAGACACCCTACACTCCGTTCCCATAAGAATAAACGTGATATAAAAAACACAAAAGCGATGATTAGTCAGAAGCCGTAGCACACGAACGCCGGTGTTATGTTCTTGGAAGTAAGTTCTACTTACGTATGAGATATATTATTACTATGTTACGTTAAATGAGACTTTAAGATGAAACTTCCTGGCAGATTAAAACTGTGTGCCGGACCGAGAGTCGAACTCGGGACCTTTGTCTTTCACGGGCAAAGCACTTGCCCGCGAAAGGCAAAGGTCCCGAGCTCGAGTCTCGGTCCGGCATACAGTTTTAATCTGCCAGGAAGTTTCATATCAGCGCACACTCCGCTGCAGAGTGAAAATCTCATTCTGGAAACATCCCCGTGGCTGTGGCTAAGCCATGTCTCCGCAATATCCTTTCTTTCGGAAGTGCTGGTTCTGCAAGATTCGCAGGAGAGCTCCTGTAAAGTCTGGAAGGTAGGAGACGAGGTACTGGCAGAAGTAAAGCTGTGAGGACGGAGCGTGAGTCGTGCTTGGGTAGCTCAGTTGGTAGAGCACTTGCCCGCGAAAGGCAAAGGCCCCGAGTTCGAGTCTCGGTTCGACACAGTTTTAATCTGCCAGGAAGTTTCATGTAGCGCACAGACTGCTGCAGAGTGAAAATCTCATTCTGGAAACTTTAAGATATTCTAATGTATTATCAGCCATCAGCGTCTTTCTTAATCACGCTTTAGCTTCGTAGCTTTTATTTAAAAAATCGTGTACAGTCACATTCTCTGTACTTTCGTGCTCTGACTGTCGCGCTGTTAATAGACAGTACGAAAATGGCTGAGGCTGCTTCCTGCTCCGTAGTGAAACATGCGCGTGGAACACGGTTGGTAAAAAGTGCCGAGAAAGAGGCTGTTCTTAATGTTTTCCGTAAATTTACAGAGATAATCGGCTTTGAATTTTTTCGAGGGACTGCATTATATACGTTTGTGACGCCAGCTCACATCGAGTGTATAGCGGTATCAGTAGCGAAGAAGATCGATAATATACTGCAGTTCACGTTCGCTGGTGCAAGTCATGCTTGAGTCATTTTTTTCTCGTTCAATTTATAAATAATGCACGTCTTCTTATTTCTAATTACATACTGCACGCGAAATTCCTGTTTTCATTTCAACTAAGAATTTTTAATTATCGAAATTTCATGAAAGACTGTTAATAAAGATTCGTTAAATTAACAAAACCTAACAATTTAATTTTTAAGACAAAAATGGAAACCCAAATACTATTTATTTGGACTATTTCCATTGTTTTATACCACAGCTGTAAGTAAGTATCGTAGAAACATGGAAAACTATCATTTTCACAGAGTCGAGCCCACCATACATTTTTACATTTGCCACTTTACCATAACAATATGAACCTAACAGAACCGATCTGGAGCCAATCTTCGGGATTTGGCTCGAGATATAAACAGACTGTTAAGCTGCCAGACGTACTGGATCTAACGCACGCACCTTTACCACATGTCACTGCCGAACGCTGGCGGGATATAGAGCCGCACGTCATAAAAGAATAGAAGAAAATGCGGCGCTTGGACGGCTACGTGAATTCTGTTGTCGATCGACTCGTAGCAGATGACAGTTCCACAACTGAAATGAATTTCCCGGATTCGGACAAGGAAGGAGGTAAGAGATTACCCTACGACTGACTGTAATTATTAACTTTCAGTTGCTTCAGTACTCGACAACACAGTGAAATCCCTGAAATACGCTATTTCAACGCACATAGCTCGCTCAGAAGAATTACCCAGTTTTTAAGCTAGGAATATTCATCACACTTGTTTGTAATGGGAATACTATGTTAGATGAGAACGAGAGCATTTTATGCTTTCCGCATGGTCACCTAAGAAGCGTGGGGTAGTGCTGGACTTTTGTCGAATATTATTTCATTGTCTATGAAAATTAAATGACATTCGACGCTGAATTCTTTCTTTGCTCGTCTCTTTTCATGTCTGAACTGCAACTGCTCACGTCACTGCCGGTTAGTTGGGTCAGCTGACTGGCCAGTGCTGCCCAGCTTAATGAGCCGGTAAATGTGTTGTTCCGCGTTATCGCTCAGTATGTTATATATATGCAGGGTGGTCCATAGATCGTGACCGGGCCAATATCTCACGAAATAAGCGTCAAACGATAAAACTACAAAGAAAGAAATTTGTCTATGATGTGTCGGCAGCTGGGCCAACACCTTGTAGATCGAGATGGCTGAAAATGCACGCTAGACTAACGCAGACGGGCGAAGTACTGGAACAGGCTACGTAATTAATGCTATGAAGAAAAGTACGTAGCTGGATTAATACTTATCTTTAATCAATCATTGTGGTGCATCGCTCTTGACTATACACAGGAGACTTTAATTACAATCACTGTAAGGCTAATGGCGCCTTGCTAGTTCGTAGCCATTAACTTAGCTGAAGGCTATTCTGTCTCTCGGCTAATGAGAGAGAAAGGCTTCGTACATCTAGTCGCTAGCTAGGTCGTCCGTACAACTGGGCGAGTGCTTGTTCGTATCACGAGACCTGCCTTGTGGTGGCGCTAGGTCTGCGATCACACAGTGCCGACACGCGGGTCCGACATGTACTAAATGGACCGCGGCCGATTTAAACTACCACCTAGCAAGTGTGGTGTCTGGTGGTGACACCACAGTCTAACTTGAAGGGGGAAACCACATGACGCTATGGTTGGCCCGCTAGGTGGATCTGCCATAGGTTCAAAAAAATGGTTCAAATGGCTCTGAGCACTATGGGACTTACCATCTGTGGTCATCAGTCCCCTAGAACTTAGAACTACTTAAACCTAACTAACCTAAGGACATCACACACATCCATGCCTGAGGCAGGATTCGAACCTGCGACTGTAGCGGTCACGCGGTTCCAAACTGAAGTGCTTAGAACCGCACGGCCACACCGGCCGGCCGCTGCCATAGGTCAAACGGATATCAACTGCGTTTTTTTAAAATAGGAACCCCCATTTTTTATTACATATTCGTGTAGTACGTAAAGAAATATAAAAGTTTTAGTTGGACCACTTTTTTCGATTTGTGATAGATGGGGCTGTAATAGTTACAAACATATGGCTCACTATTTTAGACGAACAGTTGGTAACAGGTAGGTTTTCTTAAATTAAAATACAGAACTTAGGTACGTTTGAAGACTTTATTTCTGTTGTTCCAATGTGATGTACCTTTGTGAACTTATCATTTCTGAGAACGCATGCTGTTACAGCGTGATTACCTGTAAATACCACATTAATGCAATAAATGCTCAAAATGATGTCCGTCAACCTCAATGCATTTGGCAATACGTGTAACGAAATTCCTCTCAACAGCGAGTAGTTCACCTTCCGTAATGTTCGCACATGCATTGACAATGCGCTGACGCACGTTGTCAGGCTTTGTCGGTGGATCACGATAGCACATATCCATCAACTTCCCCCACAGAAAGAAATCCGGGGACGTCAAATCCGATGAACGTGCGGGCCATGGCATGGTGCTTCGACGACGAAGCCACCTGTCATGAAATATACTATTCAATACCGCTACAACCGCACGCGAACTATGTGCCGGACATCCATCATGTTAGAAGTACATCGCCATTCTGTCAAGCCGTGAACAATCTTGTAGTAGCATCGGTAGAACATTACGTAGGAAATCAGCGTACACTGCATCATTTACATTGCCACCGATAAAATGGGGCCCAATTATCCTTCCTCCCATAACGCCGCACTACACATTAACCCGGCAAGGTAGCTGATGTTCCATTAGTCGCAGCCATCGTGGATTTTCCGTTGCCCAATAGTGCATATTATGCCGGATTACAATACCGCTGTTGGTGAATGACCCTTCTTCGCTAAATAGAACATGTACCAAAAAAAATCTGACATCGTCCGTAATTTCTCTTGTGGCCAGTGGTTGAACTGTACACGACGTTCAAAGTCGTCGCCTTGCAATTCCTGGTTCATAGAAATATGGTACGGGTGCAAATGATGTTGATGTAGCATTCTCAACACCGACGTTTTTGAGATTCCCAATTCTCGCGCAGTTTGTCTGCTACTGATGTGCGAATTAGCCGTGACAGCAGCTAAAACACCTACTTGGCATCATCATTTGTTGCAGGTCGTAGTTGACGTTTCAAATGTGGCTGAATACTTCCTCTTTCCTTCAATAACGCAACTATCCGGCGAACGATCCGGACACTTGGATGATAACCGACAGGATGAAGATGCTGTGATATGCAAATGATTAGCTTTTCAGAGCATTCACACAAGGTTGGCGCCGGTGGCGACACCTACAACGTGCTGACATGACGAAAGTTTCCCACCGATTTCTCATACACAAACAGCAGTTGACCGGCGTTGTCTGGTGAAACGTTGTTGTGATGCTCCGTGTAAAGGGGGAGAAATGCGTACCATCTCGTTTCCGATTTTGATAAAGTTCGGATTGTAGCCTATCGCGATTGCGGTTTATCGTATCGCGACATTTCTGCTCGCGTTGTCGAGATCCAATGACTGTTAGCAGAATATGGAATCGGTGGATTCAGGAGAGTAATACGGAATGCCGTGCTGGATCCCAACGGCCTCGTATCACTAGCAGTCGAGATGACAGGCATCTTATCCGCATGGCTGTAACGGATCGTGCAGCCACGTCTCGATCCCTGAGTCAACAGATTGGGACGTTTGCAAGACAACAACCATCTGTACGAACAGTTCGACGACGTTGCAGCAGCCTGGGCTATCAGCTCGGAGGGAGACCATGGCTGAGCTTACCCTTGACGCTGCATCACAGACAGGAGCGTCTGCGATGGTGTACTCAACGACGAACCTGGGTGCACGAACGGCAAAATGTCATTTTTTCGGATGAATCCAGGTTCTGTATACAGCATCATGATGCTCGCATCCGTGTTTGGCGACTTCACGGTAAACGCACATTGGAAGCGTGTATTCGTCATCGCCGTACTGGCGTATCACCCGGCGTGATGGTATGGGGTGCCATTGGTTACACGTCTCGGTCACCTCTTGTTCGCATTCACGGCACTTTGAACAGTGGACGTTACATTTCAGATGCGTTACGACCCGTGGCTCTTCCCTTCATTCGACCCCCGCGAAACCATACGTTTCAGCAGGATATGCACGACCGCATGTTGCAGGTCCTTTACGGGCCTTTCTGGATACAGTAAATGTTCGACTGCTGCCCTAGCTAGCACAGTCTCCAGATCTCTCACCAATTGAAAAAGTCTGGTCAATGGTGGCCGAACAACTGGCACGTCACAATGCGCCAGTCACTACTTTTGATGAACTGTGGTATCGTGTTGAATCTGCATGGGCAGCTGTACTTGTATACGCCATCGCAGCCCTGTTTGACTCAACGCCCAGGCGTATAAAGGCCGTTATTACTGCCAGAGGTGGTTGTTCTGGGTACTGATTTCTCAGTATCTATGCACCCAAATTGCGTGAAAATGTAATCACATGTCAGTTCTAGTATAACATATTTGTCCAATGAATACCCGTTAATCATCTGCATTTCATCTTGGTGTAGCAATTTTAATGGCCAGTAGTGTAATATAGGGTGGTCCATTGATCGTGACTGGGCCAAATATCTCACGAAATAAGCGTCAAACGAAAAAACTACAAAGAACGAAACTTGTCTAGCTTAAAGGGGAAACTAGATGGCGCTATGGTTGGCCCGCTAGATGGCTCTGCCATAGGTCAAACGGATATCAACTGCGTTTTTTTCAAATAGGAACCCCCATTTTTATTACATATTCGTGTATTACGTAAAGAAATATGAATGTTTTAGTTGGACCACTTTTTTCGATTTGTGATAGACGGCGCTGTAACAGTCACAAACATATGGCTCACAATTTTAGACGAACAGTTGGTAACAGGTTGGTTTTTTTAAAATAAAGTACAGAAAGTAGATGCGTTTGAACATTTTATTTCGGTTGTTCCAATGTGATGCATGTACCTTTGTGAACTTATCATTTCTGAGAACGCATGCTGTTACAGCGTGATTACCTATAAATACCACGTTAATGTAATAAATGCTCAAAATGATGTCCGTCAACCTCAATGCATTTGGCAATACGTGTAACGAAATTCCTCTAAACAGCGAGTAGTTCACCTTCCGTAATGTTCGCATATGCATTGACAATGCGCTGACGCATGTTGTCAGGCGATGTCGGTGGATCACAATAGTAAATATCCTTCAACTTCCCCCACAGAAAGAAATCCGGGGACGTCAGATCCGATGAACGTGCGGGCCATGGTATGGTGCTTCGACGACGGATCCACTTGTCATGAAATATGCTATTCAATACCGCTTCAACCGCACGCGAACTATGTGCTGGACATCCATCATGTTGGAAGTACATCGCCATTCTGTCAAGCAGTGAAACATCTTGTAGTAGCATCGGTAGAACATTACGTAGGAAATCTGCATACACTGCACCATTCAGATTGCCACCGATAAAATGGGGGCCAATTATCCTTCCTCCCATAATGCCGCACCATACATTAACCCGACAAGGTAGCTTGTCGCAGCCATCGTGGATTTTCCGTTGCCCAATAGTGCATATTATGCCGGATTACAATAGCGCTGTTGGTGAATGACCCTTCTTCGCTCAATAGAACATGTGCCAAAAAAAAAAAATCTGTCATCGTCCGTAATTGCTCTTGTGCCCAGTGGTTGAACTGTACACGACGTTCAAAGTCGTCGTCTTGCAATTCCTGGTGCATAGAAATATGGTACGGGTGCAAACGATGTTGATGCAGCATTCTCAACACCGACGTTTTAGAGATTCCCAATTCTCGCGCAATTTGTCTGCTACTGATGTGCGGATTAGCCGCGACAGCCGCTAAAGTTCCTACTTGGGCACCATCATTTGTTGCAGGTCGTGGTTGCGGTTTCAGATGTGGCTGAATACTTCCTCTTTCCTTCAATAACGTAACTATCCGACGAACGGTCCGGACACTTGGATGATGTCGTCCAGGATACCGAGCAGCATACACAGCGCACGCCCGTTGGGCATTTTGATCACAATAGCCATACATCAACACGATATCGACCTTTTCCGCAGTTGGTAAATAGTCCATTTTAATACGGGTAATGTATCACGAAAGAATACCGTCCGCACTGGAGGAATGTTACGTGATACCACGTACTTATACGTTTGTGACTATTACAGCGCCATCTATCACAAAGCGAAAAAAGTGGTCCCACTAAGAGATTCATATTTCTTTACGAACTACACGAATACGTAATAAAAATGGGGGTTCCTATTTAAAAAAAACGCAGTTGATATCCATTTGACCTAAGGGAGCGCCATATAGCGGGCCGACCATAGCGCCATCTGGTTTCCCCTCTTCAAGCTAGACGAGTTTCGTTCTTTGTAGTTTTTTCGTTTGATGCTTATTTCGTGAGATATTTGGCCCAGTCACTATCAATGGACCACCCCGTACATGAAGAAAAATTCACGTACTCGGATTGTTCCCAGCGCGATTTCTCACATACTAACAATACAAAAATGTCTGTAACAAAATTTCGTACTGCGCATATTTTGGTCACTAAATGGACATTGGAGACGCAATCTGACAACACTGTAATTACGTGCACGGTAACTACCTCTGTCAGGAGATAGTAACGGTGTTGTGCAGTTGATGCAGCGGATAGTGTTTTTTCGGTTATCATGCAGGAGGTCGACGGTTCCATCCTGGGTCTTCGATTATTTGTTCTTATTAGCTAAATGTAGCCTACGTGGTACGGTATCTGGCGTCTTAATCGTCACTCTGCGGTTACAGTTGATCTTCTACACAACATTTTCAGTTACTTTTTACGAACACCGAAACGGAAGTACAATCGTTTTCATTGGTCAGCTTTTAAAGAAGTGTTTTGCACGTCGTACACGCGAATTGTTTCACACCGCTGGAGCCACGCGGGATTAGCCGAGCGGTCTGAGGCGCTGCAGTCATGGACTATGCGGCTAGTCCCGGCGGAGGTTCGAGTCCTCTTTCGGGCATGGGTGTGTGTGTGTGTTTGTCCTTAGGATAATTTAGGTTAAGTAGTGTGTAAGCTTAGGGACTGATGACCTTAGCAGTTAAGTCCCATAAGATTTCACACATTTTGTGCACCACTGAACCTACTAGATTCCAGACTTTTTTTCTGAGTACCCTCCCCTAAAGGTCCCATCGAAATTATTTGCATAGCTCTTTGCTAGCCCTAGTGGCTTTAATGGTATGCAATTTACCTGAACATGGCAAGAGTAATAGCTGCTATTAATATATATATATATATATATATATATATATATATATATATATATATATTACACACACTCTTTGATAGTATTAATGGAACAAACTGACATACAATTACAGTTGTTGCTCGGGAGGAATGTTATTTTATACGTTAAAAGTGACTCCACTAGGCCAGCCGCTGTGGCCGAGTGGTTCTAGGCGCTTCAGTCCGGAACCGCGCTGCTACTACGGTCGCAGATTCGAATCCTGCCTCGGCCATGGACGTGTGTGATGTCCTTAGGTTAGTTAGGTTTAAGTACTTCTAAATCTAGGGGACTGATGACCTCAGATATTAAGTCCCATAGTGCTCAGAGCCATTTGAACCATTTTAACCCCCATTAGCAGCCAAACAACGTATGTGCCGATGAACTGTTGACCGAACTACGGCTGCCAACGTTGCCGGTGTGATAGACGCACAGAACGCGTCGAAGGTTTCTTGTAACTGGTTTCCGTTGATAAATTTCATTTTTCAAGGTCCCCTATAGGTAGAAGTCAAGAGATTAAGATGTGGAGGCCTTGGTGGATACTCAGCAGATGCTCTTCCACCTATTCATTGTCCAGGTAGATCATCCAACCACGCTCTGACATCTCTGTGGCTGTGAGGTGGAACGTCATCTTGTTGTAGGTAAAACCTTTCATTTCCAAACACGGATGGCAGGTAAAAACGATTTTTACAGCATATGAAGGTACACCTCACCTGTTACGGTACCTTCAAAGAAGAGTGGGCCAATCAAACTGACCATACCACACGTTACCACCCGGTACATTTAAATATTTGTCCACGTGAAAGTGCGGATTTTGAGGAGTCCAGTACAAGCTGTTGTGGCAGTTTAAAGTTCAGTTTGAATTGCGGCTCGTCAGAGCAGATAACCAGCCCTGCAAACCGTTCATCCTCGCGAAGCATGCCTTCAGACCATCACAGTACTCCATCCTTCGATCCGGATCGTCCTCGTTCATATCGTGCAGCAATCTTGGAATGTACACTTTCCACTTTGCGGCCTTCAGAATACGTCGTGCGCTGGATCAGTTACCCCGCTTTCACGTGCATCCAGCTTCGCAGATATCTGAGGTGACCTAGTAAAATGTCACAACAGAGCAGCGCTGGAAACTGAACTTGCTGATGTTTTTCGTCGGCCACACCTTTCCTCATGCACATCCTGAACAGTATCATCGGATTCAGATTCATTCCGAATATGATAAATTGTTGTACGTGTTGGTGGGTGAGTTCCGTACACATTACGCCTTTTGCTGTTGTACCTCCATCATGTTTTCGTATTCCCAGTACCACTTCAATAAGGCCTTGAGTTGCTCAAAAGACAATCTTACTTCATTCATTGCTGCACTGTGTAATGGGACACCTTTTCTAACGTAATCTTTTGTTTTATAGAAGTAGCCGATACCAGGATTAATCCAGAATCCGGTATAGGCGAACATTCTCTGCTGTTCCCCAGAAAAAAATTCATTTGATTTTGTACACAATGTATTAAATTTCAGACTACAAAGTATAAAAAGAAATTAATTTCTTACACTCTGTAAGTGCGGTTAAAATTATTCTTTCCTTAGATATATTTGAGACTACGAAATGTCTGGCATAATTAAAATTCATATTATTAATTGCACAATCTAAGGCTAACTATTAAATTTATTTCTGGATTCATTTATAAAATAATGTTATATTTTGGTGATGATTCTTCTTTTGTCAAGAAAGTTTGTAAACTCTTTTGCTTTGTAAACTCTTAGGAATATTGTGAGTACTCCAGAATGTAAGTAGTAGTGGGTATGCCTCTGATGGAGACAGATGTATTTTTTTATGATGGACACTAACAATATAATTTGGAATATTAAGTGGAAATTGTAAAGACGATGTGATATTGAAAAATGTGACAAAGAATAAAATTCAAGAAAGATACAGGCCAATCTTCATCAGTTATTTAATCATCAGGAACCCACAACGTTAAATCAAAATTTCAGCAGCAAGAATGTACCCCTAGACGCAATAACTGCAGCCAGCAACACGAAGAGAAAATGAAGATAAGTAAAAAGTTTTTCTTTTCTACAACTTACGCCTCACGAAGCTTTCAAAACTTGTGCAGAGACAGAGAATAACAGCGATGTGTGGGTAAGATTGCAACTGTCACGTGCTGGAAACCGCGCGTCAGAATCTGTTGAGAAAACAATGGACTACGCTACCACTCAATATTGCAACGATATGTCATATTGTTCAACATATTAACTATTAAAGAGTATCTAAATTTTTCTGTATCCGCTTCTAAGCACCAGGGAATTGAGGACCTCTCGAAAAAGAAAAACCGTCGTTAATTGTATGATGTGTTAAAATAAAGTGACGAGAAACGTCATATTCGTGGTTAAAGGATTATTGTAACTAGCATATTACAAAAATATGTCGTTTTAAGGCAAGCCGTGGGGAGTGGCCGTGCGGTTTGAGGCGCCATGTTACGGATGGCGCGGCCCCTCCCGCCGGACGTTCGAGTCCTCCCTCCGGCACTGATGTGTGGGTTTTTTCTTAGCATAAGTTAGTGTAAGTAGTGTGTAGTGTGTAAGTCTAGGGACCGATGACCTCAGCAGTTTGGTCCCTTAAGAACTCACACACATTTGGACAATTTAAGGCAACGGAAACACTGAGGATCCATCAAAAACGCGTTGTTCTTGGTACAATTCGTTATAACCAAATGTCAGTTAATAACGTGCCTTCGGCTAAAGCTTTCGGAGATGGTAAGATGTAACGTACGCACATAAATCACTCATGGTCGGAGTAGCACAGTTATTGGAGTCGGAGAATTATAGGGTATCAGATGGCGTGTTGCTGGTTTGCGCCTCATTGGATCCAAAACTAGCCTTCGCATCATTTCCTAATATGGTCTGACATTTTCTCATTAGTTTAATAAAAGTTTATTTTGTAATGACGCAAGCCTCCCCACCAGCGGCAAAGTCCATTGTTCATGGGGGGAGGTAGTGCGTGGATTTTTTGTCTTAGTGCGTGCATCTACATGAAAAGTGGAAATCGAAAGTGTTCTGAGTGCCACATCTGACATTTATCAGGAGACTGAAAAAACAATATATCTCTGGTTGTGCGTAATTGATTTGCATCCAAAAAAACGAGAAGATATTCTGATAACATAAAATGCTGCTGCTAACCGCATCATCGCAAAAATATTGGGACAAATTAGAAAATAAATACTTTATTGGGAACTTTCTACGTGCTGTACCACAAAGTCTCGGGCGGGGACTACTCAGGAGGACGTCGTTATCAGGAGAAAGAAAAATGGCGTTCTACGGATCGGAGCGTGGAATGCCAGATCCCTTAATCGAGCAGGTAGGTTAGAAAATTTAATATAGCGGGAATTAGTGAAGTTCGAATGCGGGAGGAACAACACTTCTGGTCAAGTGAATACAGGGTTATAAATACAACATCAAATAGGAGTAATGCAGGAGTAGGTTTAATAATGAATGGGAAAATAGGAATGCGGGTAAGCTACTACAAACAGCATAGTGAACGCATTATTGTGGTCAAGATAGATACGAAGCCTACGCCTACGACAGTAGTACAAGTTTATATGCCAACTAGCTCCGCAGATGACAAAGAGATTGATGAAATGTATGATGAGATAAAAGAAATTATTCAGATACTGAAGGGAGATGAAAATTAAATAGTCATGGGTGACTGGAATTCGAGAGCAGGAAAAGGGAGAGAAGGAAACATAGTAGGTGAATATGGATTGGGGGTAAGAAATGAAACAGGAAGCCGTCTGGTAGAATTTTGCACAGAGCATAACTTAATCATAGCTAACACTTGGTTCAGGAATCATAAAAGGAGGTTGTATACATGGAAGAATCCGGGAGATACTAGAAGGTTTCAGATAGATTATACAATGATAATACAGAGATTCAGGAACCAGGTTTTAAACTGTAAGACATTTCCAGGGGCAGATGTGGACTCTGACCACAATCTATTGGTTCTGAACTGTAGATTAAAAGTGAAGAAACTGCAAAAAGGTGTCAATTTGAGGAGATGGGACCTGGATAAGCTGACTAAACCAGAGGTTGTACAGAGTTTCAGGGAGAGCGTTAGGAAACGATTGACAAGAATGGGGGAAAGAAATACAGAGAAATATAGTTGAAGAACACTGAGTAGCTTTGAGAGATGAAATAGTGAAGGGGGCAGAGGATCACGTAGGTAAAAAGGCGAGGGCTAATAGAAATCCTTGGGTAACAGAAGAGATATTAAATTTAATTGATGAAAGGAGAAAATATAAAAATGCAGTAAATAAAGTAGGCAACAAGGAATACAAACGTCTCAAAAATGAGAGCGACAGGAAGTGCAAAATGGCTAAGCAGGGGTGGCTGGAGGACAAATGTAAGATTTTAGAGGCGTATATCACTAAGGGTAAGATAGATATTGCCTACACGAAAATTAAAGAGACCTTTGGAGAAAAGAGAACCACTTGTATGAATGTCACGAAAATTAAAGAGACCTTTAGAGAAAAGAGAATCACTTGTATGAATGTCAGTAGCTCAGAAGGAAACCCATTTCTAAGCAAAGAAGGGAAAGCAGAAAGGTGGAAGGAGTATATAGACGGTCTATACAAGGGCGATGTTCTTGAGGACAATGTTATGGAAATGGAAGAGGATGTAGATGAAGATGAAATGGAAGATACGATACTGCTTGAAGAGTCGAAACAAGGCCCTGGGAGTAGACAACATTCCGTTAGAAATACTGACAGCCTTGGGAAAGCCAGGCCTAACAAAACTCTACCATCTAGTGAGCACGATGTATGAGACAGGCGAAATACCTTCAGACTTCAAGAAGAATATAATAAGTTCAATCCCAAAGAAAGCAGATCTTGACAAATGTGAAAATTACCGAACTATCAGTTTAATAAGCCACGGCTGCAAAATACTAACATGAATTCTTTACAGACGAATGGAAAAACTGGTAGAAGTCGACCTTGGGGAAGATCAGTTTGGATTCCGTAGAAATGCTACGTTTGTAGACCTTCGGAAAGCTTTTGACAATGTTGACTGGAATACTCTCTTTCAAATTCTGAAGGTCGCACGAGAAATACAGGGAGCGAAAGACTATTTACAATTTGTACAGAAACCAGAAGGCAGTTATAAGAGTCCAGGGGCGTGAAAGGGAAGCAGTGGTTGGGAATGGAGTGAGACAGGGTTGTAGGCTATCCCCGATGTTATTCAATCTGTATATTGAGCAAGCAGTAAAGGAAACAAAAGAAAAATTCGGAGTAGGAAATAAAATCCACGGAGAAGTAATAAAAACTTTGAGGTTCGCCGAAAACATTGTAATTCTGTCAGAGACAGCAAAGGACCTGGAAGTGCAGTTGAACGGAATGGACAGTGTCTTGAATGGAGGATATAAGATTAACATCAACAAAAGCAAAACGAGGATAATAGAATGTAGTCGAATTAAATCGAGTGATGCTGAGGGAGTTAGATTAGGAAATGAGACACTTAAAGCAGTAAAGGAGTTTTGCTATTTGGGGTGCAAAGTAACTGATGATGGTCCATATAGAGAGGATATAAAATGTAGACTGGCAATGGCAAGGAAAGCGTTTCTGAAGAAGAGAAATTTGTTAACATCGAGTATAGATCTAAGTCTCAGGAAGCCGTTTCTGAAAGTATTTGTATGGAGTGTAGCCATGTATGGAAGTGAAACGTGGACGATAAATAGTTTAGACAAGAAGAGAATAGAAGCTTTCGAAATGTGGTGCTACAGAAGAATGCTGAAGATTAGATGGGTAGATCACGTAACTAATGAGGAGGTATAGAACAGAATTGGAGAGCAGAGAAATTTGTGGCACAACTTGACTAGAAGAAGGGATCGGTTGGTAGGGCACATTCTGAGGCATCAAGGGATCACCAATTTGGTATTGGAGGGCAGCGTGGAGGGAGAGCTGCTTCAAACCAGTCTCTGGACTGAAGACCACAACAACAACAACCAAGGAATTATGCGAATGGAAAGGAAATCCGTAAGTGTGATGCATATGTACAGACAAACAAATGATCACAATTTCAGAAATATTGGACGATTTATTCAAGAGACAGAGCTTCACAAATTGAACAAGTCAGTAACGCTTTGGTTCTCCGCCCTCCCTCATATAAACAGGTATTCTGCTTGGTACTGATTGACACAATAGTTGGATGTCCTCCTATGGTATATCGTGCCAAATTCTTTCCAATTGGCGCGTTAAGTCGCAAAATACCGAGATGGTTGGAAGACACTGCCCATAATGCTCCAAACGTTCTCAGTTTGGGAGAGATCCGGCGACCTTGTTGGTCAAGGCAGGGTTTGGCAAAGACGAAGGCAAGCAGTAAGAACTCTCAAGGTGTGCGGGCGGGAATTACCTTGCTGAAATGTAAGCCCTTTCTGGCTTGCCATGAATGGCAACAAAACGGGGCGTAGAATATCGCTGACGTACCGTTGTGCTGTACGGGTGCCTTGAATGACAACCAAAAGGACCCTGATATGAAAAAAACGGCACCCTATTCCGTCACTGCCGGTTGTCAGGCCATACGGCAGGCGACAATCAGGTTGGTATCCCACTGCTGTCGGGGACGCCTCCAGACAAGTCCTCGGCCTGGAATATCGTTGGCTTGTATTCAGTGATGAGAACCACTTCGAACTGAGCCCCGATGACCAACGAAGGACGTGTATGGAGACCCCCCAATCAGCAATGGGATACTAGCCTGACTGTCGCCCATCATACGACCCGACAACCAGGATTGATGACCTGCGGTGCCATTTCTTTTCATAGTTGGATACTTTCGGTTGTCACCCTGCACCACCACAGCACAGCGGTAAGTCGAAATTATTCTACGCCTCGTTTTGATGCCTTAATGACAAGCTACCCTGGGACTACATTTCAGCAAGATAATTCCGTCTCGCAAACGGCGGAATTTTCTACTGCTTGTTTTCAAGCTTGTCAAACCCTAACTTGGCCAGCAAGATCGCCGATTCTCTCCTCAGTTGTAAACGTTTAGAGCATTATGGGTAGGGGCCTCCAACCATCTCGAGATTTTGACAATGTAACGCGCCAATTGGACAGAAATTGGCACGATATTCCTCAGGAAGGCACCCAATAACTCTGTCAGTCAATGCCAAGCTTAATAACTGCTAGCATAATGGCCAGCTGTGGACAAACGCGTTATTGACTTGTTTGTGAGGCTCTTTCTCTTGAATAAATCATCCATTTTTTCTGAAATTGTAGTTACTTGTTTGACTGTACATATACGTCACATCTGTCGATTTCCTTCCCATTCGTATAATGTATAATTCCTTTGTGGTGCCCTGTTTCTTTTCTTTTTATTTTTCTAGATTGTGTATACAATATATTGTTTAACTAGAAAACAAAGTCTCATGCAGGTATCTGAATAGACAAAGAGACTATCATGAATTGTGTTTCCTAGCAAACGATGTCGTTGTTTTACCAGATAATTTACGTTCTAAGCAAAATAGGCAAACAGTCGAAAACAACAATAAGACTGTATCCACAAACAAAAGTAAAACAACGGCTTTTATAGAACGGCGTCCCATAAGAATAAAATTACTGGTGAACAATACAGTCGTAGAGAAAGTCGGTCATTTTAATTATCTGGGATGTGGTATCACATTCGAGTATGACAAAGATATACACTAGAATGTAGCAAAGCTTACAAAAAAAAATGTGGAACAAGACGCAAAACATAATAAATGATCTTTTATAAAGCAATGACTGGCCTCATTTTACTCTACGGAAGTGAGTCGTGGATAAATTACAACCGACAAGAAAGCAAGATCCAGGCACTGAAAGAAGATTTCTTAGGGCTGTGAAAGGCTGTACCTGTGAAAGGCTGTACCACAGAAGGGAGCTTAGGAAATAGCGACATTAGGAGGAAATTAAACATTTTAATGTTAGAAATCAAATTAAAGACAAGGGAAGAAAATGAAGTGAACATCTCTACAGAATGAGCAATGTCTTGCTGCCTTATGAAATCAGAAATTATAATCCGGTACGGTGAAGAAGACTGGGAAGGGCAAAGGAAGAGATAGACACCGTAGCAATCAAAGGCCAAATACTTGAAGTGCAGATGTTGAAGAACATAATGTTCCCTCAGCAGTTACAGCTTAGTAGTTTTCAAGAGCTCATATCTACAATGCAGATTGCAACCACGATATTGGATTAAGAAAAAATTTAGGTCTGTTAGAGATTTAAATTCTTACATCAGACCGGCCTTAGCCAGATCGGTATATGAATGTGATAGAATATGATAGGATGTGGACAACAACATCTTTGGAGAGAAATTCGCGATTATTATTATTATTATTACTGTTATCTTCTTAGAGATTTGGTCCAACTATGCAAGTAAATTTAATGCTTTTTATTTTTATGCCATAAGCGTTTTGCTACCTTTTATTTACTAAGCATCCTCAGTGGCCCGTAATGTTTGTTTTTTGTATATGATAAATGTGTTGTATAATGATTCTAGATTCGTTACTACACTACAGTTTTTTCATTAGTATTATTGTTACTGTTGATAAATAAGAAACAACTTTTTGAAACGCAAGTTCCGTAAGGTTAAATCACCCTTTGATTTCACATATATTTTATGAGATCTTAGGGCAACGTTTTTCTCGCCCTGGAATTATACCTCCGAACACAGAGATATACGAGTTTCGGTTTTGTGAGTATACTTCATTTAGACGTTTTAGCTTTTTTAACGTGTGTTTACTATTTATCTTCTTTACAAGTGTCGCCGAGCGTTTTTCCGTCTTCTTTTGCTAGCGTCGTGGTATCCATATGCAATTTGGTACTCGTTTTTTTGTTATGTAGGTGCGTGGTGCGTTATTGTGTGATTTTTTTGCGGCGGTGTTGCTCCGAGAAAGTCCAGGTCGGACTCTTATTTTAGTGGCTAATAAAATCAGTGAATTGTCATTTAAATTAATTTGGTCATTTATTACTTTCTTGTTCATTTCAAGGCAATTTATATGAAATCTGTCCTGTAATTTCAGAAGATCACCACATTCAACGAGAGAAAACAGTTTTCTGTAACACTTTCTGTCCTACGCTGCGTCATGAATCACCAATACTCTAATTATAAACGTAGGCATTGCCCTTATCCATTACAGCCGATGGAGTTAAAGTACATCTACATTTACATATATACTCCGCTAGCCACCAAGCGGTGTGTGGTGGAGGGCACAGTTCGCGCCAAAGTCATATTTCCCCCGTTCTGTTCCACTCGCGGATCGCGCGAGGGAGAAACGACTGTCTGAACGCCTTAGTACGAGTTCTAATTTCTCTTTTCTTTGAATGGCGATCATTGCGCGATTTGAAAGTTGGTGGTAATGACATATGCTCTACATCTTCGGCGAAGATCGGATTTCCGAATTTAGTGAGCAGCCCCTTCCGTTTAGCGTGTCGTCTATCTGCAAGTATGTCCCACTTCAAACTTTCTATGAGATTTGTAACGCTCTCGTGATGGCTAAATGTACCAGTCACGAATCTTGCCGCTCTTCTTTGGACTCTCTCAACCTCTTGAATCAGACACAACTCATAAGTATTTACATGTTTCAATTTCGTACAATGACTTTTGTGATCGCCACGTCCACACCCTGGGCCGCTCTGGTAGCGCACAGCTGCCAGTTTGGCCATCCTCAGCCTCATCCGGTCTTGATCGTCCGCCTTCGGCCTTAAGCATCTTTAAGACTTTTAAATGCAGTATCGCTGCATGATTACAGAACATGGCAAGAACACCTCTTACTTAAATAGTCCTTTCCAGTTGTTTGCTGCAGTGGCAAACGTTCTCAGTAAGTATGTTTTAAAATAATTGCATTTTTGTTTCGATACCTAAGATTCCATTTATTTTGGGCCGATACCAAGTAATTCTATGAACCGTATGTGGTCACATACACAGGGTGAGAAAGGTCACCTTAAATATATACAGAAAGAGTGAATATACTGAATTGCCTAATTTTCCAAATCATAACGGACAATATGGCACATTTAGGCTAGCTATTAACATTTATGTTATTTATCTACCACCAAAATTATTGCAAAATAACGTTTCACTTAAGATATTTCAATAATCTTTGTTCTCTGCCCAAAAATGCTTCTATGTTACATCGACTATACCTTTCGTAAATATTTTAAGGGAGAGAAGTAACATTTTCAACAAATTTGGAAGTGATTTGAACCACTGAATAATGATAATAACCACCTGCTTGCATTTGTTTACTACTTTGTATTTAAAATATTCATCATTCAGAAATTAGCTCTTCACTGGCAATTTCTCATATATTTCTTAACCTCATACGTTGCACAAATCATGTAAAATTAAATTATCATTTTTTTACATATTGGAAACCGTTATACTAATTATTATTCGTAGAAATTTGGTTAATTTCATTATAGTCACGCAAAAATGTTGTCGACAGTGGTAATTTCAGCAAAATCAGTCTAAAATTTCTTCTGTGTTAAAATTATCTAAATGTGAATACTTTAACCTATGATTACATTTATTATTTTCAGATCTAAACTTTTCAAATTTTCTATATCTGAAATCTTGAAGTGCAATCTCATGCCATGTGTAATTTTCAGAATCAATTGGTTCTTGGGCTCAGGACCAGAAGTATATATTTGTGATGTATTTAAAATATTTCTGAATTTTGTACATTTTCCGAGGGAGGCGACAATGTTGAATTAACTTATACCATAATTGGAGAAGAGTATAGACTACAGAAAATGAAATTTTGAGTAAATCGACAGGAATGGAAACAGTAGTTTACCTAAGAAAGTTTCATATCTCTAAACAAGAAAAGAACTCTCTGAGCAGAACATAACTACTTTCGGATATTATTTTATCATTGGAATGCATCATTTGTGTCCGCAGGCGACTTTCGATCATTGGTAGGGAAAGCCAGAGTCAAGTTCTGTTAGATGTACTTAGTAGCTGCGTAAGAACAAATTCACTTCTCAAATTCATATTAAATGCAAAATTTGTACAAAGACAGGTAGCAAGAGGCTGGTTAGAACCATTTGTTTCAATTTCCCTCACAGATACGAGCCCCAAGGCGTTTGTGGTGTCATTGAGCAACTCATTTTATGTTTCCTAAACTATCGATCAAACGATTTCGAAAAGCTCTCTTAAGATGATCTGTGATTATCTGTGCGGAACGGGATGGATATCTGTCAGGTTAGTACAAGATGCAGTGCCTTATGTACAGTGGTATGTCTTCCAATAACTGCGACAACACATTTGCCTGGAACAGTAGATAGTTACGGCTATTTAAAGTTCCATTAATCAAACAGAAACCAATAATGCAACCATTGAAAAGTCTGCAACACATGTTGACAGATTCCACACATCTCTTCATTACCAAACCGACGATTCCTCAGAATGTTTTCTGTCAACCGATCCGTTCGTTTAGTCAATTCATACTACAAATTTCTTATCTCCCAGGTGGATTCAGTATCTTCTCAATAATTATTCAATCTAACCAGCTACTCTTCAACATTCTTCGGCAGCTCTGCATTTCAAAAGCACCTATTCTCTTCTTGTATAAATAGCCCTGTTTCAGTTCTATGTAAGGCCACACTCCAGACGAATACCTATACAAAAGACTTCCTTGCACTTATATTCTCTTCTTCTCTTGTCATTTCCAGTCTGCGTTTCCTCTTCGGCCAGCGTCAGTTATTTTGCTGCCCGAACAGCAAAACTCATGTACTACTTTCAATGTCAGATTTCCTAAATTGATTCGCTCAGCTTCGCCTAATTTAATTCGACTATATTCCTTTATCCTTGTTTTACTTTTGTAGACGTTCATCTTACACCCTCTGTTCAGAACTGATCTGCCAAGTCCTTTGCGCGCTCTGACAAATACTGCCATGTGTAATTTTCAGAATTAATTGGTTCTTGGGCTCAGGACCAGAAGTATATATTTGTGATGTATTTAAAATATTTCTGAATTTTGTACATTTTCCGAGGGAGGCAACAATGTTACTTCCCTATCCAAAAGTCTGCTTGGTATTCCAGTCAAAATTGCCGAAAGCTTTCTCTGAATGTACAAATGCCATAAACGTAGGCTTGTCTTTTTTTTAGTGTATCTTCTAAGCTGAGTCGTTGCGTCAGTATTGACTCGCATGTTCTTCCATTTCTCCAGATCCCAAACTGATCTTGCTCTAGATCAATGTCTACCAATCTCTCCAGTTTTCTGTAAGTAATTCGTGGCAATATTTTCAACCATGACTTATTAAAGTCATGACCTGGTAGTATTCACACTTGTCAGCATTTGCCTTATTCTGGAATTGTGATTACTACATTCTTCTTTATGTCCGAGGGCAATTCGCCTACCTCACATATCTAGCATAGTAAGTGGCATAGTTTTGTCATTATATGTTCTCCCCAGGATCTAGTGTTTATTGATTCACGACTCTGAAAGAAGCAAAGAAAAGTACAGATATAATTTAAAGCATTAACCGTGTCGAATACCAATAATGTGTCAAAAAAAGTAAGTAAAAAATTTCACGTAAGTAGATAGAGATGATGTCAACTGGAGCTAGACTGCAAACGAAATATACCACTCATTCCTGTTCACGAAGTAACTGTGTTCCTAGAAAGCTGAAGGACTAACGATGCCCTCTGAACACCGCTAATTTAATAAGAAATTAAATGAATAGGCGCTTCACAAGGGCGCCTTTTTTGGTGAAAGGCGCTTAGGAGGATCTGCACCAGGGCCAGACTCCATATGGCTGTGATTAACACTTGCGATGTGACGCATCATCTCACACTGTTTAGCTTCTATTGGCACTGCTTAGGTGTTGTCAACAATGTCTTCGGCAAACTGAATAATGCATACTTGGAGACCGATGAAAGACGTACATATCTGACAAAAAAAGCTAAGCACACAGAACCCACGAGGATATATCAATGTAATTTCTTACACGTAAACACCATCAGTGGATATGTAACTGATTACAGTTGGAATTCTCCGAGACAGACAGGACAGCCACCAGTGTTTTATAGTGTAGGCAGCAGGCCTGTTAGGGTATGTAAGGGGCGTGAAGAGCGTCAGATGTTGAGTGTTCGCTGTGACGAACACCAAGGTGACGCGCAGTGGTGTGTGAAAGCGTTATCAGCCACTGACAGAGTTTGAAAGGGGAATCATTGTGGACCCTCATTTGGCCAGATAATCGAATCGTGCACTATTCAGGTTTATGGGGCATCAGGACGTGACAGTGGCGCAATGCTGCATTGCACGGGAACGCGATGGTACACATAGTCGTCATCAAGGTTCCAGTCGACCATGTCTCAACACAACAAGGGAGGATCGCCGTATCGAAGACCCAGCACATTGTAACCCCCTCACATCTGCGCCTGTCTTCTGAGAACAAGCAATGGACTCTTGTAACATTTTACGTCGTCCCACCTTATGATGGAGACCAGCGGATTAAGGAATTAGCGTCCCATGGGTAGACTCCTGTAACATCGCAACACAAATGGCTGCATTTCGAGCGGTGCGGTGACCGAGAGGCACGGACTAGTGACGAATGGCGTCGTATTGTGTTCAGCAATGAATCGCACTCCAGCACTACCCCGGATAATCATCGTCGGCGAGTATGGCGGAGACAAGGGCGGAGGTTACAATGTTTTGCAGAGGCTCAGCGGAGTTATCTCCTAGACTCATGGTGACGGGAGCCGTGAGTCAGGTTACCGCTAGTAGTGCACAACTGGTGCCTTACGGACATCCTGTGTCCTCGTGTGTTCCCCTCTCATGACAGTATCATGGTACCCTTTTTCAAAAAGCGCCACGCGTGGTAGCCGCGCGGCCTAGGGCGCCTTGTCACGGTCCGCGTGGCTCCCCCTAGGAGGTTCGAGTCCTCCCTCGGGCGTGGGTGTGTGTGTCGTCCTTAGTGTAAGTTAGGTTAAGTAGCGCGTAAGCTTAGGGACCGATAACCTCAGAAGTTTGGTCCCATAAGACCTTACCACAAATTCCCAAAAAAATTTTTTTTCAAAAGGACAATGCTCGTGTTTCTCCAATATTGAAGTCCTCTTGCGACCAAAAATATCATAGATCTGTTCCAATTATAACATGTATGGGACCAGCTCGTACATCGACTCTGTCCCGATGCTAGTATCCAGGATATCTACATCTGCATGATTACTCTCCAGTTCACAATTCAGTGCCTGACAGAGGGTTTATCAAATCACATTCGAGCTTTTCCTCTACCGTTACACTCTCGAACAGCCCACAGGAAAAACGAAATCTTTCCGTGTGAGCTCCTATCTCTCTTATCACGATCAAGTTGCTCTGTCTCTCCAATTTCGTGACAGTACAAGCCGAAGTGCTCTTCTTCCAACTTTTTCTATTTCCTCTGTCGACTCCTATCTGTTGTGTATCACACACCATACGGCAGTACTCGAGAAGAGGTAGGATAAACGTAGTGTAAGCATTCTCTTTAAAGGGTGGACCCCCTCCACGCCCACACCGACGTGGTGACCATCACAGTAGATCTACTGTCACCTCGGTATTTGTTAGTTACCAATCGAGGACTTCACGGATTGTGGGGCTGTGGTCATATCCATACGTCTGAGTAGGATTACACAATAATACGTTCGTATCGAGTAGATAGACAATGGACGAAAAGCGAACGAAGGGTAGCGGTTTCAAGGGCAGAGGGGGAAAAAGTGCCAAGGCAACCGCCAAGGGAAAAAAACGGCTGCGGTATTCTGGACGGGTACTAACAGCAGTAGCGTTTTTCTTGCTGCCTGCAAGAGATTATGCAGGAGTAGGTTATTTTAGTAGCGGCTATCATGCATCGGTACCGCTCAGAGCCAAAGATCGTTATAATGAGAGCAGTCCAGTGCGGTAGCACAGTGCGCTGCTGGGAGCCTTCTGCTGCGCCGTGTCAGTCGTGACTCGTCGCAGTATCAGGCTGAAGTTGAACGGCGGCTGCTCGCTGTTGTGCGGCGTCTCGTGTCTACTGCAGGGTTGCCTGCTCGACGAACTGCACTGCTGACTCTTCGGTGAGCTGCAGGCCGTTTTCGCGCACTTTGACGATGAATGCTACCTTCTGTTCTTCAGCATTGGCACTAGTCACGCCCGTGGCTTCCGCCGTCGTCGACATTGCCATTGGGGCGAAGGATGTCATCGTGGCACCCTTCTCCTACGGCGCTGCTGGAGCGGTTACTGGGGCAGGCACCCTTACAATTATATCATTCCAATGATACCATTGTAAAGAGGAAAATTTTACACCCACATCAAAACAGTTAGACCATTCAACACCACTGACGCTGTACCGCAGCCACTCAGTGGTTTCACTCCTGCCGACGATGGCGGGGATAGACATCGAAAGCTCGAAAATTTCACTCTAACTGACGTGGCTCGAAAATCGAGAATATTTTATACAGACATGCCACCGTGAAAGTCTCCAGGGACACGTTCCATTTGGTTCTTGATATAGGTATCCCTCTCATACAATTATAGGTACTTGTGACCTCAATCTACCCTCGAGACGTTGACCAAAAATACATGTTTCAAGTCGGTGGTGGGCATAAAACGTCGTCCGAAATCGTACCGTATTCCTTCTCAGAAAATTATTTTGTATAATTAGTTCAGGAACCCATTCGAACTGTGGATGGTGGCGAAAACGTACTTGACATCTTAGCAACAAATAACTCCGTGCAAATAGCGAGCACCGTAACGGTTACAGGGATTAGTGACTGTGAGGTTGCTGCAGTGAGACTGGATACCGTAACATCCAAACCCGCCAAAAATAAACTCAAAATACTTATGCATCTATTTAAAAGCACAGATAAAAATTCGTTTAGGGACAGTCTCCATGTTGGTGACGCTCTTCTGCGAGGGTTCAGGAGCGTTCTCTGGGATTTGCACCCCTGCTGCTGATAGCAGACCTCAGGCGCGGACTGCACGCAGTTGCCTCGAGGCCTCCTTCTCCGCAGCCAGGACAACCGCAAAGGCGGCCCTCTCTACCGCCATGGTGGCTTTGAAGGCCGCTGTCGCTCCCTCCTCGCTAAGTGAAGGTCACCACCGCTGCTCTTCTCGGGGACGGGAGCTGCGTCCCGACCGTCCGCCAACGAGCGGTCGTCCCCACTGTTGGGGGGGAGAGCTGCCTCCGTGTTATCTCTCCGATGCGCCGGGCTGGTCTTAGCCCGCCGCCGTCGTCGTCGTCGTCGTCTTCTCCTCCGCTGCGTCGGTGTGGCCGCAGCCGCCACACCGCCTTCGGCCCCGTTTTGGCTTGAAAAAGCCGGACAGCCATGCCAGCTGGCGACGTGTGGCCCGCCACACCGGACACAGATTGGCAGAACTTTTCTGCCGCGGTCGCAGGTGCGGCAGTCGTTCTCGTCTGAGGACTTAACAGACCGCGTTGCGTTGCGGCAGTGCTTCGCTACCACGGCACTCGCCCTCGCACTTACAGCACTGGGATTGAGGACCCATGCCAGACGAGAGAGCTTCTGCTCTCACACAGTAAGGACTGGAGGCCTTATTTTTATTGATTACGAGGGCTATTAGGAAAGTAAGGAACGATAGGTCGCGAAATGGAAACCACAGTGAAAATCAAAACTGTTCTATTTGCAACAGTTAGCTACAACTTCCAACTACTTATCTCCATAGTTGCCGATCCGACTTAGACATCTGTCGTAGCGTTGTACCAACTTTCCAATACCCTCGTTATTAAAGGCAGCCGCCAGTGATTTCCGCCGATTCTCTACGCTGGCCTACAGCTAGTTGTCTGTGCCAAAATGTTGTCTTCATATCCAGCAGTTCATATGAGCAGAGATGAAACTCAGAGGGACACAATTACGGGCTGCATTGTGGGTAGTCAAACATTTCCAATTGGAAACGATGCAGGAGCATCTTCATTGCCCCTGCAGACTGCGGCTAAGAATTGTCTTGAAGAAGAAACCACATGACAGTTATGTAATGTTGGCTGCATAGCTTCAGGCCGAATTTCTCACCAGGCCCTCGTACTTGGCGGAAGACACTATTGTTCTAGGTATCTTTATGAGCTCCCTGTATGTTCAGAACTAAAAATAACGACGTAACGCGATCGACAGGCGTACTAGAGACGCTGCCCAACACACCTGTGCAAAACTTCATCGGATTTTCACTGTGGTTTCCATTTCGCGACCGATCGTTCCTTACTTTCCGAATAACCCTCGTACAAATTGCTTCGCTACACCAACGATATCTGCTTCTAAGTTACTCACGCTGGCAGTTGTTCTCGATTCGAATTGTGGAAAATTTATTTCGTCTTCTTCTTTGAACGGGTTACAAAAAACCGTGTTTAGTAACGCTGCTTTAGTGGCGCAGTCATCAAGAACATCACCATTGTCATCGCGCAGTGAAGGTACTGATTGTGCATTGCCGCTGGTGTGCTTTACATACGGCCAGAATCTCTTTGGGTTTTTTACCACATTTAAAAACGCAACTTGCATGAACGTTCACACTAAATTTCGAGCTTCTATAAAACTTCGCCAGTCTTGAGGACTTTGCGCTATTTAAATATAGTATGGGATCAGTACCACCTCTTATTAATTTATTTGGAATATATCTCTTATTTACATCGACTTTATTTATCTGGATTCAAACCACATCTGGTCTACGCTCGCGTAGTCAGATTGTTACGAGTCCCTAAAGGCGTCAAGCGAATTTTTATCTGCTGTTTTAAATGGATGCATAAGTATTTTGAGTTTATTTTTGGCGGGTTTGAATGTTACGGTATCCAGTCGCACTGCAGCGACCTCGCAGTCACTAATTCCTGTAAGCGTCACGGTGCTCCCTATTTGCACGGAGTTATTTGTTGCTAAGATGTCAAGTACGTTTTCGCCACCATCCACAGTTTGAATGGGTTCCTGAACCAATTATACAAAATAATTATCTGAGAAGGAATACGGTACGATTTCGGAAGACCTTTTATGCCCACCACCGACTTGAAACATGTATTTTTGGCCAATATCTCGAGGGTAGATTGAGGTCACAACCACCTATAATTGTATGAGAGGGATACCTATATCAAGAACCAAATGGAACGTGTCCCCGGAGACTTTCACGGTGGCATGTCTGTATAAAGTCTTCTCGATTTTCGAGCCACGTCAGTTAGAGTGAAATTTTCGAGCTTTCGATGTCTATCCCCGCCATCGTCGGCAGGAGTGAAACCACTGAGTGGCAGCGGTACAGCGTCAGCGGTGTTGAGTGGTCTAACTGTTTTGGTGTGGGTGTAAAGTTTTCCAATTTACAACGGTGTCATTGGAATGATATAACTGAATTGCACATTTAAGATGTGGGAGTTCAAGGTCGCCAGTAAGAAGTGAAACAACTACGTAGGTAGTTAATACACCAAGGATTTCACATAATGAATGGTCGTATCAAAACTGGTACATTATTATTGGCAATACCAGGGCTATCGTTAGCCATGGTCCGCATCTGAGTCCTCAAGGATGGTGAGAGAAACACAGTGGCGGTGCCAGTGGCTGGGAGTCGTAGTGCCAATGTGTTGCAAGCCGCTGACCAAGTCGCACAGGATTCCACTTTGTCACAGAGTCACCTTGCCTTTTGTTGAATGGATGTCTTTAGAGAGGCCATGATCCCTCCTCCTGTAGGTTAACAGTCCTCGTGAGTGGAGGGGCATGCAGGCACCACTGATGCACCTTGTTTTGCAGGTGCTGGAAGGTCTGCATCTGGGAAGCATTAATTGTGGTCCACACAGTGGTGCCATAGGGAAGGAAGAGTGGACAACATATGGTACAGTTGTAGCTTGGTCTTTAAGTTCAATTCAATGCTGTTGAAGAGGGTACAATACTTTTTATCAGCTTCTACCCCTTTTTGGGTGACTTATTCGGCATGTCACTGGAAGAGGAGTTTGCTATTCATCCAGACTCCTAGATATTTGGTATCTGGGGACCATGGAACTTGGCGGCGTGCAAAAGCAATGTTGTGGCGGGGACTATGAGGTAGTTGTCCTTCATGTCAAGCAGGTGCTTAACATGGTCTTTCTGATAAACTCCCCACAGCTGGCCTGTAGTAAGGCGCTGCAGTTCATTATTCAGTTTAATGCAAACCTCGGTAGGAGGTATCTTATCCTGATGATGATGTTGGTGGTGGGTTCTGAGAAGTGGGGTCAGGAGAGAAACTCGTGTCCTGGTCCATGGCACCAACAGGTGAAGCTGCTGCAGGTAGGGCGGCATCCGAATCTGAATCAGCCATGAGGAGAGGGGGGGGGGGCGTGACGAGGGGGAGGGGGAGACCGACAGGGGTGGAGTCTCCAGATGCCCGCTGGGCCGACAAAACAATTGGTCAACCCCAATTGGCATGACAGTCAGAGGGTCAGAAATCTATCACCAGTTGGCCATAAGTGTCACCGGATGACGATGTGGAAGACCGGTCCCTTACACAGGGTTACAGACAAGGTTTTGTGAATTCGTAGCACTGCCAGTGGTGCAGTGGTGACCAGTGACTTGTGGCAGGAGGCACATTGCCCTCGGTCCTTAGCCTGTTGGGTGGTGTCACTATCGGCGCCTCCGCCTCATGCCGGAATGGACGGTGATTGGCAGATGTCACATTGCCACATGGAGGGGAGGCGGAAGATTCGCCTAGTCGCTGATTCCTTTCCTTGGCTCTATTTATGTTTAGCCTCAGCCCGACTGACGTAACCAGTGCCCCAGCCGACAAATACCCTACCTCCTGTCGTCTAAAAAACTCAGGTAGGCAAATGACAAATCAACGTCGACTTGGACACCACATCTAGCAACGCTGAGCACAACTCGTGACCGTTACAAACAATGCGCACGCGCTCGCGTGTAAACGTCAGGGCTCCAACCTGACTGAACAGTGCCGGTGTTGGTAAGGTTTCCCGCTTATATCGCTACGCTGCGGCCTCTGGCACCAATCAGAGAGAACCGAAACGAAGCGTGCGCTGAACACCTGAGCTGGGCGGCTCAGTAGTCCTGGCCAGCCACGGGACCGAGTGACGCCAGTTGGCGCGGGGGGCGGGCGTCACGTTTGAAACTGCTGCTCCCGTGTCCCTACAAGCGTCAAGCATCCGTCGTTGCTTTCTTCCGACATCCAAAGCCAGCCCCCACGCCCTACTAAGTGTGTACTCTGGTCTCTGTTAAAATCATTGTTGCTATTCATTCTGATCTCGACCGCCTTTTTATAACGGAATTCCGGTGTGTTGACGCATGAGCCAAGACTCTAGCGTCTTCAAACTGTATTTTTTGTCCTTTTTCCAGGCAATGCTCAGCTATGGCTAACTTGTCAAGCTTCCATCGTTTAATATGTCACTTGTCCTCGGTACAACTCTTTGCAACTTATCGAATTGTCTGACCTATATAGGTACTGTGCATTCGTAACGGACACCGTACACACGAAGAGCTGTGTCGTCTTTAACAGGACGCAGCAAATCCCGCATCTTGGACGGGCCAGAACACTGATGTCAGTCCATGTCTCTGTAGCACATGTCCTAACTTTTCGTTCGTTGCCCCACAGTACAGCAGGAAAGCGCCCGGCTTGGGCTCTTCTGCCGATTCAAATGGTTCAAATGGCTCTAAGCACTATTGGATTTAACGTCTGAGGTCATCAGTCCCCTAGACTTAGAACTACTTAAACCTAACTAACCTAAGGACATCACACACATCCATGCCCGAGGCAGGATTCGAACCTGCGACCGTATCAGCAGCACGGTTCAGGACTGAAGCGGCTAGAACCGCTCGGCCACAGCGGCCGGCCCTGCCGATTCACAAGGCGTCTTTCTTCGATGGCACCTGAAAGCGTTTGCAATGTCTCTGTTGCTATAAATATTCTCTCCCAACACGTCTCTCAAGTGCTGCAATTCAGACTGTAGGTGGTCGTCGTTAGAAAATTGGAAATTTGTGGTAAGGTCTTATGGGACCAAACTGCTGAGGTCATCGGTCCCTAAGCTTACAAACTACTTAATCTAACAAACTAACTTATGCTAAGAACGACACAAACACACACACCCAAGCCCGAAGAAGGACACGAACCTCCGACGGGGGAAGCCGCGCGGACCGTGGCAAGACGCCCGAGACCGCGCGGGGTATCCGTCGCCAGAAATAATTTTTTTTTCTGTGTACCAACATGTTCAGGGCCGCTTGCTTGTGTACAGGGTGGTGAAAACTATCGGCGTCGAAGCAACGATCAGTGTGGTTCTCTGAGCACTATGGGACTTAACTTCTGAGGTCATCGGTCCCCTAGAACTTAGAACTACTTAAACCTAACTAACCTAAGAACAGCACACACATCCATGCCCGAGGTAGGATTCGAACCTGCGACCGCATCGGTTGCACGTTTCCAGACTGTAGCGCCTAGAACCACTCGGCCACTCCGGTCGGCCGATCAGTATGCATTGGTTTCCTGTATACTGAATGACCAAGCCGGCCTCCTGCCTTACGCTCAAATAAAACATCCAAGAACGGTAGCTTGCCATCCTTCTCCATCTCGATGGTAAATTTAATGGTGGGATTGACAACATTCATGTGATCGACGAACTGTTGCAGTGCATTTTCACCGTGAGGCCATGTCAATACATGCATCCAGGTCAGAGAGGGTGCAATGTCTTAAAAGAGGGTTCATATTGCCAAGATCTTTGCAAATATGATTCGAATATGTAATCTCAGAAATAACATTACATACCGTCTCAACATATGTGTCTTACTTTTCGAATAACACGCTTCATTATCAACAAATATAACAGTAGCTTCATATAAGTTTTCGATAGTCAAGTGTAATTTTTGTTTCTTTCCTCTGTGTAGAAGCTACTTCATCTCGTTATTTTTTTCTGTGTCGTAAATAATTTTACTGTTTTGTGGTATTCCTCGTGTCCTTCTGATCTGCATATCATAACTGAACAACATTCCCAGTAATCTGCCTTACCTGCTCTGGACACTACTTGTTCTACAATTCGCGCACTCCACTGTCCCCTTCATTACGAAATTACTTGCTTGAGCTATTGTGTCCGTCGTCTTAACTTTGGTCGTTTAACCAGTGCATTGTGTTCAATAACTTTTGTTTACCTTCATCTGGGAGGGTAATATTATCCATGAATCTTAATACAGATCTTAACGCTTGAAACATCCCCTTTGAACAATTTATATAGGACTGTGCTTAACCTGACACACAATACTTTGTTAGCGCAACGCAATCTGACTTTCAAAATTCCCTACAAAAGAATGGCCCTGACTAACATTAAACTATACCTTTCACAAATCACTTACCTCACAAAAATCTTCGCTGCTCAAGCTACTGCAATACAGCAAGCGCCACTACTGCCAGCTAAATAAAAGATTCAAACTACTAAAGGCACTAACTACTGATAGGGATAGTTAGCAAATGAAAGATATTAATAGAGAACAAACAATGTATTTACCTTAATATCATCACAAGTCATAATATATATATCAGTTCATGACAAATTGCAAACCTCCGCCATCTCTCTCCCCACATCCACCACTGCTGGCGGCTCACCTCCAACTGCGCAACGCTACGCGCTGTTCACAGCCAGCTGCCTAACACTACAATGGCGAGTATTACAACAATGCAAAGCAGACACAGACTGCCCACAGCACAGCCAGTGATTGTCATACAGAGGTGGCGTTACCAATAAAAACCTAAACAGCCTACTTACATAGAGAAAACATAAACAGCCTACTTACATAGAGAAAACATAAACAGCCTACTTACATAGCCCCCATGCTCCCCACAAAAATTTTTACAAATGGTGTTGGGCACTGGCCAATACAGATTTGACAAAAATTTTTCACAATTACAGTAACAAAGATATAAAATGCACACACTTATTAATATTATGTTGGTCAAAATATCAAAATTTCTCACAGTCCATAAAGACAGTCCACATTGTTCATCACAGTAAAAATGCAGAGTTTTTCTCAAAGTCCAAGCAGTAAAAGAAAATGCACATAGAAGTAGTGGATTTCCATGCAGTCTTGAAGAAGTAGTGTTGACCTTCCAACGGAAAGACAGTGCTGACTCTCGACATGCAGACAGGTAATGGGCCACAACAGAGCAAACCCACAGCAGAGTCATTCGAAGTTTGGAAGAATATTGGTAGGTAGGTCATCACAGAGCAGACCCACTGGAGTCCTGGTAGAGATTGTGGTATTGGTGGGCCACCAGAGGTGCAGACCCACTGCAGTCCTTGTAGAAATAATGGCGTTGATAGGTCATCATAGATGCAGACCCACTGTAGTCCTTGTAGAGATAATGGTATTGGTGGGCCACCAGAGGTGCAGACCCACTGTAGTCCTGGTAGAGACGGCCAGCAGCCATCCGTTGCGACTGTGCAGGTGCACAATCACCATCGAAGATTCTTGCAGAGAATATAGCAAGTCCATAAACCACCACTTGTGCACTCAGAAAGTTTTTCTTTTAATTGTCCTTAGAACCAGCAATGCTGTTATCCAGTCCCTTGCTGAATTACCAACACACGTGCAAACACTATCAGTCCCTACTTCTCACATATTGTCCATATACTATGACCAACAGAAACGTGTGCAGTGAAATGGAACTTAAAAGTTAATAATATCATGAACTGGTGACAATTACAATTTTATAACAGAAGAATACAATAACAAAGGTACAAAATACATCATTAAAGAACATAACAATACAGATAACATTTGTAGTAAAACAGGCGTTACAAAAGAATAGAAATAGACATATACGTCAGTGTTACAGGAATTATGACATGAGTACATACATAAAAGATCACAATAACTTTTGAAACATCAACTTCACACATTAGCATTAACACAAAACAGAGTAAATAATGTCTAAACATCTTTACAAAGTAAATAACATATTATTAATGCCAATTATATTCGAGGATAACAGTATTCCTCATCATAGTGAATGTAGCTTAATATTAAAAGAAGAAAAAATTCTATGAAACTACACAGAGACAGGAAGAAAACAAATACTCAAGGGTACACAAACACATAGTGGGATAACACAAAAGGAAAGGACAGGGTTCGTTTTCAGTGTAACATTTGGTACTGCAGTCCATCCCAAAACTTCATTCTATAGATCTTTCGTCTTATTTCAACCTTTGCTTCCACCAAAAAAATCTTATCCAAGCATGCTTTCTGTATTCTGTTCATATTTCTTTCAAAATAATTATTTCTGATTGTACAATACTCATTTGGGCCCAAATCCTTTTTTATATAACTTCGCAATGCATTCTTTACCTATTCTCCATAGTCAGTTTCTCATAAAGTCTACCCCCTCTTAAGCTAACTTAAATCTACTGAGCTCAGATGCTAAACTAAGGGACGAGGCAATGCAGCAGCACAAAACAATTAACACAAACATCAATGACAAAAATACAAATGCCAAAGCAATTGCAATATTACAACTCATATAGGGCACTGTGCAGCAAAAAAAAAAAATAAATCTGGCTTAGCAGAGTAACACAAATTAAAGTTCAGTAGCACTATGCCTGGCAAACAGCAGCTTATATCGAAACATGACATAGCTCAAGTAGAAAAAATAGTACACTAAAGATAACAATGCAGATAAGGCAAATGTATAATCACATCTTAATGTCTAAGTAATTAAAGTGGTGCACCACAAGAAGTTATTCTACCAAAAAGTTACCAATTACTTGAAAAGAAAATTATGAATGCAGTTACTAGTTCCTTCTTATTGTTCTTTCCTTTCCAAGTGCTCCTTTTTTAAAGAATGTGGATCATAAAATAATTATTTAATAGATCTGTTGACAGAAAGTGTTCACATTAGCAAATGCATTTTATTTTATAAAAGCAATGCTGCAACACAGCTGGAAAACAGATGTCAAATGAAATAAGCAACTATGAAAAGCAAAGCATAAAAATATCATTCAGTAGTCATGTGACATTTCGTAAGTTAGTAGAAATTCTCTCAACTCTCATAGAAAGACGCTTGTCATATCAGGTGTGCAGATGTAAAAATATTTCTTGTCATTTTATTAGGCATTTCAGTAAATATCGTAAATTAAGAGCTAGTGTAATCATATGTTTTCAAGTTCGACCGTGTCGTTTTTGCAATGCTTTCTCTAAAGGAATGACAATGGCCAGGATAATGGCCTTCCCTTTCTTTTTTTTTCTTCCTGTGCTCTGAAAGGCACGCGCTAATGACTTTTTCTCCAGGCGTCTGACACAGCTGGGTGCCCGCGACGCATTACGTGCAGGTGGTCACTTAACTTTCGTACGGAAATATTTACGACAGCAATTTTCGCTAAAGTGACAGTCTCACATAAAAATACTTCACAGGTCAAGAAACAAAATCCTATGAATATAAGTGTCCAAAAAATGTTCAGTGGCATTGTGATACATTCACACATGATTCACACATGTCATAACTCTTAAAGTACGATTCTTGGTTTCCAACATCCTTTTTCACAAGTCAAGAGTCCCTACCCACTATTCATTACTCCTTACCTCATTATACATATACATGTTCGTCGACACTTCTTCAATATTTCATCGTGAGAAATACGTAGCATAATAAACATTCCTCAACAACATAATACACATCGTCGTTGTAATAATAACATCATAACACTTCAGTCAAATCTCAAAATCGTCGTAACTTCCTCCAATAATTTCTAAGCCTAAAATAATTCTCTGCTCATGTCAAAAGTGTCAGCTGCCTCAAACGTACTTTAAAAATCATGATCTCATACCAAATACATCATTCAAAGCTCTCATAGTATCACAATGATTCCGAAAAAATATGAACAGTTTACAAAGTACAGACAAAATACAGTTTCATAAGTGTGAAGTTATCCAACTGTGTAATTGCGTAAACATGTGTCACTGATGTAGTAAAAAACATGTTTATCTCTCAGTTAAATGATCAGATAGCTGTGTAATTTGTGTGTTAGAGAAATATGGTACCGATGTGTAAAGTTGTATAAGCAAATACCATATTAGCTAGGGCTCCTTGTGCTTGCCAAACACATGGTACACAAAGTAAGCGTGTACCCCCCTGAGGATTAATGTAATTATACCCTCAGGTGTTACAGATTACAGCAATGAAATGAAATGTATCACTGAAAACTTTCTTTGTAATTCAAAAATCTTTAAAAATAAATGTTTTCGAAGTACAAAATTAATCACTGAAATGCGTGTCCTGTAGCGCTAAATGTGCGTCTTGTTGCAACATAATCTGTGTGGAAGTGTCGTAGTTATCGTCCTCCGAAAGCTAAGTTCTGCAGAAGCCAATGTACTTACCTCATGATAAACAAAAGTGAAATGCTTTGCGTATAGATATCATAGTTATAATGCTTATTGGCGTGATGAAGAAAGTACTGTACAGTAACGTAATGTTGTGCCACGAAAAAGGCTGTCTCATTGTTGCTATACCACAAAAGTTACTACTAAAACATGTTTTTCTTTCCAGAAGAATTTAGAAAACTGTGCAGATATAAAACAGATACACCGCAAAAGCAACATTGTAAATTGTCATGCATTAGCAGCGTCGTGATAAAATCGTGTAGCTGTCACATAAACTAACCACTGTGTCGTCTGGTATCTCACAGAAAGTACATTAAACCCAGAATGTATTTTCAAGTAAAACTAAATGTTGCATTAAAATCTCATTAGCAGTACCAGTATGTGTCCTAAGTATGTAAGCCTGATAGTCGTTACGTAATCGTGCAACTAACAAGCAAGAATGTACAAATACAACACTGTGTCGTCTGTTCACTATAACAATGCATTCGTCATTTCTGTTTCAACATGTTCTCTTGGTTCTGGACTGGATATTTAACTTCAAACATTGTTACATGTTAACAGATTCTAAGTCTGACAAGCATACTAGTAATGTGAAGTGAAAAGTTATATGGCAAAGACAAAGTTAAAAAGCAGATTATCTTTCAATAAACGGTTTTACATTTGAAGTGTGGTACAATCTTTTACTCTTCCTAGTCGCAGACTTTCAACTTCAACGGAATTATCATGTGGTATACGTCGGTGAGGAGTGCTAAAAATTTTCTCAAGGTTAACGTCTTATGTTATTTTTCTCGGAGCCAGCGGGCGCACGCGGCTGCCTGCTGTGCGAGTCATTGTCTGTTCCTTTGTTGGCGCGCGTCGTTATTGGGATTTGGAGACCTAACTTCTACAAATTCACCGTGACGAGAAGGCCCTGCTCTGTTTGAATCCCGCCAGTTCTGATGCAATTCAGGTCTGTCGTTACGATCATATCGTCTGTCGTCATGTCGGTAGATTCCATAGTTTCTTTCTTGTCGGTCACATGGTGGAGAATTTCTCCCTGAATCGTAACTGTGCGCCAAACTGTTGCGTCTGAAGTTATTCTGCCTCCATTGATAATAATTGTTTTGGTTCCCATATTGTCTGTTTCTCTGATTGTCTCTGTGACAGTCATTACTACGGAAATGCGATCTTTCTCTGTAACTATTATTACTCTGCCAGCGGTTGTCACATGGGTGGTGTCTGTTTTGGTCACGATTTGCGTTGTAAGAATAGCCTTTTCGTGTCCAGTTATTGTTTCTGTCGAACCGGAATTGTAACGGATGTGACCTGTAGTGATTGTTTTCCTGTTTTCGCATCCCGCGACGGTCTGTATCAATTTCCAGTTCTTGTAACAGTCCCTGAAATGCTTCAATGTCGTCTTTGCAACGTCCTGCTAAAATAATATGTCGTAAATGTTCAGGCAATTTGAGTAAGCAAATGCGGATGAGTTCTGAGGGGCTGTATGGGTTTGAAAGATATTGGTTCTTATGTAACATGTCTTCAAAATATTTGACAAGACTGGAAAATTCAGATTGTTCGAAGTGTTTCATCATTATGATGTTATGTTTTACACGGTCTTGTGTAGCTTGAGACCAATATGCTGAGAGGAAGGCATGGTAAAATTCACCCTCACTGTGGCAATCGTGAATGACCGATCGCATTCTTACAGCTGGTTCATTCTCTAAGTAGCCACACATAAATTCTAATCTGTGTTCTAACGACCAGTTGGGAGGAAAACAATGAGAGAATTGATGGAGCCATGCTTGTGGATGAATGTCGTTGCCAGAATTCTTAAATGTTTTGAATTTACGTGTAGTAATGAACAGCTTATAGTCAAAATCATCATGTCGGCAAGTCGCATGTCGGTCATTGTTACGTCGTTTCGGCGGTTCCATCTCAAAATTCGGCGTACCTTGCCAACTTCTTTCACAATTTCCGAAGTGCCCTGTGTTGTTATTTTGTGTCTGTTCCGTATTTGTATGTCCCTCTTCCCGTATTGGGGCGCGAGTGTCCTCTGAAATACGTAATTCTTGTACTACTTGTGCCAACTGATCTTGCACTTCGCGGATTTCTCTTTTGTACTGTGTATTGATTTGATTTTGATTTTGTTTGAATTTTCTAATTTGTTCATACTCTTCAGTGTCCATGAAAGCTACAGGTGTTGTGTCATTCAGATCATCATCTACCTTTGTAGATAAGTTAGTGAACTGATCTGAAAGTTCGGCTACTTTATCCGATAGTGAAATCATTTCCTCTCTATGTTTTTCTGAACCAAGTTTCAGAGTGTCCATTTGTGTTGCAATCGTGTCTACTGTGACCTTTAAGTTTTCCTGAGTTTTTGCAAGTTGCATAACCGTATCGGTAGATGCAACTGAGTCAAATTTTGCTTGCAAGGTCTCATGATTTTCATGAACAATAGTTTGCAGTTCTTTTATAGCTGCTTCGTGATTCTGTAGTGCATTTTCATGACGCGAAAAAATAGGTTGGAAATGCTCACAAATTTGTGTTTTTACGTCATTACAGACTTTTTGACATTTCGATTCAATGTGATGTAACTCAGCAGTTAAATCCTCACGTGTTCGTTCAAGAGTTTGCTCCAATGAGTCTAACTTTTTAAGATTTTGTTCCATTGTGTCTAACTTTTTGAGATTTTGTTCCACTGTGTCTAACTTTTTAAGATTTTGTCCCATTTGTCTCTGATTTTGTTCCATTTGTTGCATTAATTGCAATAATAATGTATTAGTGTCTGGAATCTGTTTCTCTACGCTTTTCGGCAGTGCATTTGCACCGGCAACATTCACATTTTGACAAGCAGAAAATGCGTCTTGACTTATTTGAGAAAACGGTGATAACCCAAAACCTGAATCTACAGTATTTGCGAAATTGTGTCCTGTCATTTCGGATTCCTGAGACGAGCTGTTGCCGACCGATCGATCGATAATGCTTCCCTCTTCACTAATTGTTTCACTGTCCGTGCCATTGTTTGCCGCCCGCTCCATTTCCCTATGCACGATTACCAAATTACTACTTTGAACATCAGTTAATTCATTACTCTGCGGCGCTAACACACTGCCTTCGTCTTCACTGTCATTTCTCAGTTTACTTTGGAGCCTAGTATTACGTTTTTCACACGCCATTATTGTCACAGTATTTCACACGACAACACAGAAAAACACAATTTGAAGAGCAAAATAAAATAACGTAGCAATGGAAATAATGTCTAGTTAATTGCAGCTGCGAAATACTTGGTGCAAATCTACATGCATGCCACAACTGTTTTACTCTACAACAATGAAAAACTACAACTACAAAGGAGATTCTCTCTACAATTACGCGCTAGCAATAAACAAAATCTACACTAATTACACAAACTACAAGAAAAATCAGAAGATTCCAGTGAGGTATCCTAGGCTAAGGGTCGACATATGAAACATCCCCTTTGAACAATTTATATATGACTGTGCTTAAACTGACACACAATACTTTGTTAGCGCAACGCAATCTGACTTTCAAAATTCCCTACAAAAGAATGGCCCTGACTAACATTAAACTATACCTTTCACAAATCACTTACCTCACAAAAATCTTCGCTGCTCAAGCTACTGCAATACAGCAAGCGCCACTACTGCCAGCTAAATAAAAGATTCAAACTACTAAAGGCACTAACTACTGATAGGGATAGTTAGCAAATGAAAGATATTAATAGAGAACAAACAATGTATTTACCTTAATATCATCACAAGTCATAATATATATATCAGTTCATGACAAATTGCAAACCTCCGCCATCTCTCTCCCCACATCCACCACTGCTGGCGGCTCACCTCCAACTGCGCAACGCTACGCGCTGTTCACAGCCAGCTGCCTAACACTACAATGGCGAGTATTACAACAATGCAAAGCAGACACAGACTGCCCACAGCACAGCCAGTGATTGTCATACAGAGGTGGCGTTACCAATAAAAACCTAAACAGCCTACTTACATAGAGAAAACATAAACAGCCTACTTACATAGAGAAAACATAAACAGCCTACTTACACGCTCTCAGATTTACGTCTCCACATGGACACGTAAACTGAACCATAAAGACCATATACTTTATAAAGGTGTTATTCGTGCACCATTTTCAGCATTTTAGCTATTATTTGCTATTATCAAAACACTTACAAAACGAGAGCCTTGCTTACTTGAACGTTGGGACCATTCCTTTCTACAAAAGTTTCTCAATGCGTGCGAATAGCATAAATACACATATCAAAAAAAGTTTTGCATCTCCCGGTTCCCAGAGTTCCGGAACCTGCACAGAAAATTAGAATCGAGATCAAGATAAACATCATTTCCGCCCTTTTTATTGCTCGTGAAAACCACACATTGCATGTTGTACCACCTTACAGCGAGACCTTCAGAAGTGGTAGTCCAGATTGGGTGAGAGCGATGTCGTTATCCTGAAGGAAGTCATTCACAAGATGTGCAAGATGGGGGAGGGGGGTAGAGGGGGGGGGGGAGAATTGTGGACCATGAGGACGAATGCCTCCCCAATATGCTGCCGATACGGTTGCACTATCGGTTGGGGGATGGCATTCACGTATCGTACAGCCATTACGGCGCCTTCCATGACCACCAGCGGCGTACATCTGCCCCACATAATACCACCTCATAATAGCAGTGAACCTCCACCTTGCTGCACTCGCTGGACGGTGTGTCTAAGGCGTTCAGTCTGATCGGGTTGCCTCCAAACACGTCTCCGGCGATTCTCTGGTTGAAGGCATATGCGACATTCATCGGTGAAGAGAACGTGATGCCAATCCTGAGAAGTGCATTTGGCATGTTGTTGGGCCCATCTGTGCCGCGCTGCATGGTGTCGTGGTTGCAAAGATGGACCTCACCATGGACGTCGTGAGTGAAGTTGCGCATCATGCAGCCTATTGCGCCCAGTTGGAGTCGTGACAAGACGTCCTGTGGCTGCACAAAAAGGATTATTCAACATGGTGGCGTTGCTGTCAGGGTTCCTCCGAGCCATAATCCGTAAGTGGTGGTCATCCACTGCGATAGTAGTCCTTGGACGGCCTGAGCGAGGCATGTAATCGACAGTTCCTGTCCCTCTGTGTCTCCTCCATGTCCGAATAACATCGCTGTGGTTCACTCCGAGACGCCTGACACTTCTCTTGTTGAGAGCCCTTCTTGGCACAAAGTAACAATGCGGACACGATCGAACCGCGAGATTGACCATCTAGGCATGGTTGAACTACAGACAACACGAGCCTTGTACCTCCTTCCTGGTGGAATGACAGGAACTGATCGGCTGTCGGACTCCCTCCGCTAATAGGCGCTGCTCATGCGTGGTTGTATAGATCTTTGGGCGGGTTTAGTGACATCTTTGAACAGTTCAAATGGCTCTGAGCACTATGCGACTTAATTTCTGAGGTCATCAGTCGCCTAGAACTTAGAACTAATTAAACCTATCACACACATCCATGCCCGAGGCAGGATTCGAACCTGCGACTGTAGCGGTCGCTCGGTTCCAGACTGTAGCGCCTAGAACCGCACGGCCATTCCGGCCGGCCTCTGAGCAGTCAAAGGGACTGTGTCTGTGATACAATATCCACAGTCAATGTCTATCTTCAGGAGTTCTGGGAACCGGGGTGATGCAAAACTTGATGTGTGTATATCAATGTATGTCTTAGTTCTCCCTTTAATCCACAACGACATAACTATTTCTCGAATATCTTTACTTCTTCCAGAAAAAAAGCTCATTAAATACATAAAGGCTAACCTGACTCATTGTTCATTGTTCATGGTGCACGGTCCCACTTGTACGTTGCCCATCTAACGGCCACCAGGGGCACCAAAACTTTGATTTTCAGTATTTCATATACTTACTGACCGAATGTATATATTTAAATGCTGTCAAAATCCACTCATTAAAATGTATAATCCTATGTTAAAGGTTTAACTCAGTAGTCAAGTATTTCAGCCAGAAATTGTGTGTTTGTCTTTTGGCAGCGTAGCTCACGGAGCGCCAGTTACCCAGATTACATCCATCCATTATTTAAGAATGAGAGCACTTGGCGACTTCCAACAAACTAATTTCAAACCCTTTTTTAAACTTTCTTTCCTTACATGCTTAACTTCAAATATTTAACACTTTAACTCTTTTGCAATCAGTCCTTTGAAGCTGTTTTACACATTGGAGTTCGATTATTTAAAGAATCGAGATTTACTAGTTCTACAGAAACTCGACCCGCAAATGGAACAAGAAAGGGAGGAAAAAATATTGGTAGCAGAGCTACTCTCCGTCACACACTGTATGGCTTGTGGAGCAGTGATGTAATTGTACTTTTGTTTCTCGTTCTGTAGCTGTGTGTGCTGTCAGGTTTGTTGTTAGGTAGGTTTCCTGTCTCCTTTTGAGGTAAACGTTATAGTTCATAGTTTCTTTTCCAGAGTTAGCCATGTGGTCATATGCACTGAAGAGCCAAAGAAACTGGTACCCCTCCCTAATATTGTGGGGCCCCTGCGACCACACACAAGTGTCACATCACTACGTGACGTGGATTCGACTAATGTCTGAAGTAGTGCCGGAGGAAAGTGACACCGTGAGTCCTGCAGGGCTGTCCATAAATCCATAAGAGTACGAGGGGGTGGACATCTCTTCTGAACAGCATGTCACAAGGCATCCCAGATATGCTCAATAACGTTCATGTCTGGGGAGTTTTGTGGCCAGCGGAAGTGTTTAAACTCAGAAGAGTGTTCCTGGAATTACTCTGTAGCAATTGCCGGCCAGTGTGGCCGAGCGGTTCTAGGCGCGTCAGTCTGGAACCGCGCGACCGCTACGGTCGCATGTTCGAATCCTGCCTCGGGCATGGATGTGTGTGTTGTCCTTAGGTTAGTTAGGTTTAAGTAGTTCTAAGTTCTAGGGGACTGATGACCTCAGATGTTAAGTCCCATAGTTCAAAATGGCTCTGAGCACTATGGGACTTAACATCTATGGTCATCAGTCCCCTAGAACTTAGAACTACTTAAACCTAACTAACCTAAGGACAGCACACAACACCCAGTCATCACGAGGCAGAGAAAATCCCTGACCCAGCCGGAAATCGAACCCGGGATAAGTCCCATAGTGCTCAGAGCCATTTTCTGTAGCAATTCTGGACGTGTGGAGTATCGGATTGCCCTGCTGGAGTTGCCCAAATCTGACGGAATGCACAGTGGACATAAATGGATACAGGTGATCAGACAGGGAGCTTACGTACGTGTCACCTGTCAGAGTCGTATCAGGGGTCCCATATTGCATCAACTTCACACACCCCACATCATTATAGAGCCTCCACCAGCTTGAACAGTTCCCCGCTGACATGCAGGGTCTATGGATTCATGGGGTTGCCTCCATACCCGTCCACGTCCATCCGCTCGCCCGATCAAGGAACAGGTTTCTAGTCATCAACACTTCAAATTCGGTGTTGACGGGCCCAGGTGAGGCGTAAAGCTTTGTGTCGTGCAGTCATCAAGGGTAGACGGGTGCGCTTACGGCTCCGAAAGCCTATATCGATAATGTTTCGTTGAATGGTTCGCACGCTGACACTTGTTGATGACCCAGAATTGAAATCTGCAGCAATTTTGGAAGGGTTGCAGTTCTTTCACATTGAACGATTCTCTTCAGTCGTCGTTGGTCGCGTCCTTGCAGGATCTTTTTCCGTGGCAGCGATGTAGGATATCTGATGTTTTACTGGATTCCTGATATTCACTGCACACTCGTGAAATGTTCGTACGGGAAAACCTCACTTCATCGCTACCTCGGAGATGCTGTATCCCATCGCTCGTGCGCCGACTATAACACCACGTTCAGACTCACTCAAATCTTGATAACCTGCCATTGTATCAGCAGTAACCGAGCTAACAACAGCGCCAGACACATGTTGTCTTGCCGACCGCAGCGCCGTTTTCTGCGAGTTGACATATCCCTGTATTTGAATACGTATGCCAGTACCAGTTTCTTTGGCGCTTCAGCGTATATTCTGTGTCCTACATCAAGTGACACTTTTGGTTTATTAACTCTGGAATATTCTCAACTACGCCTGGTGACATCTTTGAATTAAGTATTTTGAATCTCCATTTCTTCCTGGCAGCGCTTATGTATTTCATGATGCAACCTTTTTTTTTTCTAGGGCTTCCATTCCCAGTTTTGATGAGAGTGGTTGGGCCAATGAAACATATTTATCTTCTTGCTGCATTTTTTCGAACTGTCTGCTTACAGACCTTGTTGTTGCTGCTGTTCACTTCGAAGACCGGTTTGATGTATTTCTCGGCGACAGTCTCTTTTGTGCACGCCTCTTCATCTCTGTATAACTACTGCACCATTCAGTTATTTGATCTGCTTACAGTAGTGAAGGCTTCGCCTCCAGCATCGTTTACGCAGCACTCTTCCCTCTGGGCCGGCCGCTGTGGTCGCGCGATTCTAGGTGCTTCAGTCCAGAACCGCGCTGCTGCTACGGTCGCAGGTTCGAATCCTGCCTCGGGCTTGGATGTGTGTGTTGTTCTTAGGTTAGTTAGGTTTAAGTAGTTCTAAGCCTAGGGGACTGATGATCTCAGATGTGATACTTTTGGTTTATTTTCTCATAGTGCTTAGAGCCATTTGAAACTTTCCCTCTGTTATCAACTTAACAAATCCTTGACGCCTCAGGATATGTCCAATCAGCTGCTGACCCTTCTTTTTCTTCAAGTTGCGCCATAAAGCTCTTTTCTTTACTACTCGGTGAAACATCTCTTCCTTATTTGTCCAATCAACCCATCTAATCCTCAGCATTCCTCTGTAACACCACATCTCAAAAACCTACCTTTTCTTCTTGTTTAACGTCCACATTGCTTCTACTGTAGATGTTAACATTATTTTTTATCAGGAAAGTTTTCAAACCCGTATTTTGTATCCTCTCTCATCCTGACAGCGTCTGTTATTGCGCTAATAAAATAGCAAAATTCATCTACTTATTTTAGTGTCAAAGTTCGTAATCTAGCATTTAATTCAACTACACTCTATTACCTTTGTTTTACTTTATCGATTTTCATCTTATAATCACTTTTTAAGACATTACCCATCCCAATCAACCGGACTTACAATCGTGTCTTTTGCTTTTTCCGACACGTTTATATCAGCGGCAAACCTCAAAGTTTCTATTTTTTTCCACTGAGGTTTAATTCATTTTCCAATTTTTCTTTAGTGTCCTTTACTGCTTGCTCAGTGCACAGACTGAATAACGCCGGCGATAGTCTATAACGGTGTCTCACTCTATTCTCAAAAACTGTCGCCCTTTCATGGGCTATGACTGATTTCTGTACATATTCTGACTCTGCGTTTCGCAGTGTTTTTTCACCTCAGGCTGTGAGACTATTTGTCTGTAATTAAATAATATCTTCTGCATGTTTTCTTATATTTCATTACTTCTGTGCTGATTGTCGCGACTGTGCGCAATGCTGAAAATGATCGTTAGCCTCACAGTCCTGTGGTAAGAGGGGTATCCACTTACTTTTCTTTTATCTCTGTGCCTATTTTTACTTCTGCCAGTGAATTATATACAAGGCTGATCCACAAACGATTTTTATAACCTTTCTATGGCTTCTAACATGATTAACAATACGTTAATCTAGTTACTAATTTAGTTCTTTTACTTTAGCTATAGATTTTTAATAAAAAGGGAAATAAAGGGAAATAAATTTCCTAAAGGAGTCCGCGGTCATTAAGAATTTTTGTGAATAAAGGCATGTTGATCGATTTTCTTATAACGACGTTTCGATTCTGCGATCATCAAAATTTACAACTTGCAAAACAACATTCTGTGTCAGATGCAGTAAAACAAAAGCCTCGCTTAGACGAAGGTTTTATTATAACTAACACATAATGTTGTTTTACAAGTTTTAAGTTTCGATCTGATGGTCGCAACATCCGAAACGTCTTTATAAATAAATCTGTCCAGACGGCGTTATTCGTAAATTACCACGTTTACACCCAGAATTAAAATGTAATCAGCGAACTTTTATACAATCGCGTCGTATCTCTTTCACCATCGCACGAATTTTATTGCGCTCTTTTACCCGTACATGACTAACACAGTTGTTGAATGACGCTTGAAACTGTGAAATAATGAAAAAAGATAGTCGTTTAAACACCTTATTTCTCTTCCGGCTCTCATCTTGAAGCAAATTGTGTTGTAATCTCTCTGTGAAGATACAGAAGACGTAAACGTCTGCTGCCATTTTTTAATTCATCCATCGGATAACAAAACAGACATTCCTCTCGGAATCCTATGTAAAAGTCGTCCACTCATCAGCTACAGAATTACCGTCACTACCTATTTCTTGTATATTGCAATGGTAAACAAACGAAAGGCTTAAGGTCTTAACTGATTCCTCGAAAGTTACCAGTATTTGTATAGCAGCACGTATTTCCTTGGAAATCTTTTGCGCAGTTCCACGTGACTGGAAAATTTCCACTTGGACAGACTAAACTTGTAGTCCCAATCATGCTGCATTGGGCCCCATTGATTCACGTAACGTAGGGATCGAGGCCAAACAAGAGAGAGTACTAATTTATTTTGTACAAAAGACGGCGCATATACGTCCCTTAGAGTTCCTCGGTAAAACTAAATCGCACTGTTATCGCAAAGTATTCATGGTGCGTATCAGGTTAATAGTGTAAAAAAGTATTTTCGAACAAACGAGATGTAGGATAAAGACACTCTCTCGGCAACTTACTTCAGTATTCTGTTGTTTGTGCCCAACGATTTTACCTTCAGATGTTTGGCTAGCATGTGTGCAGCACAGTGGTAGCTACTTGCATGATATGACAGCAAAGCTACACTTGTGATCCTGAATTTTCTGATGCACGAGTCAATCCCTAACAAGTGAAGATGCTGTTAAATGTCGGCTGCCCACTATTTAAACGCAGTAGTCCTGCACGCTGACGGGGAAGGGAACACGGGCGTTTGCGTGTGACAGCTGCCGTAAGAGGAGGGAGCCGCGGCCGCGTGCTATTCCAGCGGCTGACTTCAGTGGCCCGCGGGCTCTTGAGGCACTTCACAACTGGTTTGGCATCCGTGAGCCATGACTCACTCCCAGAAAGGTGATAACCACCGGCGGCTCTTACCTAACTCGCGCTCGCTCGCGCTGAACGCGTCTGCGACATTTCCTTCCGAGCATTTACCGAGGCAGTGCACGCATTATCACTGGCCACCTAGTGATCGAGTAAACGTTAAAACGAACTGAAGAGCTCCACAGATTGTTCATCGTAATGAAACTGTCTACCCGACACTATTAGATTTCTTCTTTTGCTGTCAGAAGACGCGTATCGCTTTCTTGTGTCAAAGCGTTGTCGGTGGTGATACGCTATTTATCTATACATTTACAAAAATCATTTTACGCACGTATATGTGCATATATATGTAGTGACGGGGAGGTGGGGAGGGCAAGTTCCACATCTCGTTCTACACCACTTGGTCTACTTCAACCAGACTTGTTACACAGAGCAGGTACTATCTGGAAAGAAACTGAAGTGGACCAGTCGCCAGCCCTACGGTCCTTATGTCGTCGTTCCATTTCATATTGCTTGACAACGTTACTCCCATATATTTAATCGACGTGACTGTGTTAAGCAGCACGCCATTAATACTTTAATATAACACTACGGATTGTTTTTCTACTCATCTGCATTAACTTTCATTTTTCTACATTTAGAGTAAGCTGTAATTCTGCACCGGCCGGGGTGGCCGAGCGGTTCTAGGTGCTACAGTCTGGAACCGCGCTGCTGCTACGGTCACAGGTTCGAATCCTGCCTCGGGCATGGATGTGTATGATGTCCTTAGGTTAGTTAGGTTTAAGGAGTTCTAGGTCCTAGGGGACTGATGACCTCAGAAGTTAAGTCCCATAGTGCTCAGAGCCATTTTTGTAATAGAGCACACCACACAGAAATTCCTTCCAAGTTATCCTGTATCCTCTCACAATCACTCAAAGAGTACACTTTCCCGTACACTACAGCATCATCAGCAGTCGCAGAATGCTGTCCGTCAAATCGTTTATGTAAATAAAGAATAAGAATGGCCCAGTTACTCTTCTCTGGGGCACTCCTGGCAGCAGCCTTGTATTTGATAAACACTCTCCGTCGAAGACAATGTACTGGGTTTTATTACGTAAAACGTCTTCGAGCCACTCACACACGTGACAACCCCCCTTAATATTCGCCCGTCATAAACTCAGACAGATCAAGCACGAAAACAGGAAGAAGATATACTGAACATTGAAAAAAGAGGCAAAATATAAACAGTGAATAGCCCAAGCTCAAGATGTGCAGCATCGAGCATGATTGTGCATGTGGGGCGTCGTGGTTATGTGGTCGCGGTGTTGGACTTCTCGCTCGTACCCAATTTTTTTTCCACAGAATTATGAACTTTCCGTCCGCTCGTTGACGTGTCTTTTCACCGTCTGTATTCTTGGCAACTGTCATACTATACATTGATTATATGATATGAGTTACGTGGTAAGAATATATTGTATTGTATGGAACTGGGGACCTAGAAACGAGGGAGAGGCTGCGTCCCCGCCGTAGCCCTCAGCGGTACACAACCCCACAACAGGCTACAGCAGTCCACTCACCCAACCGCCGCCCCACACCTAACCCAGTGTTATGGTGCGGTTTGGCCCCTAGTGAACGCCCCCCCCCCCCCCCCCCCCCCTCTGGGAACGTCTCACACCAGACGAGTGTAACCCCAATGTTTGCGTGGTAGAGTAATTATGGTGTACTTGTGCATGGAGAAAGTGTTTGCGGGGAACCAGCCCACGTTCGCGGAGGCAAATGGAAAACCGCCTTAAAAACCATCCACAGACTGGCCGGTACACCGGACCACAACACTAATCCACCATCCTGATTTAGCTTTTCTGTGATTTCCCTAAATCGCTCCAGGCAAATTCCGGGATGGTTCCTTTGAAAGGGCACGGCCGACTTCCGTCCTCGCCCTTTCCTAGTCCGATGAGACCGATGACCTCGCTGTCTGGTCTCCTCCTTCAAACAACCCAACACCCAACTAATCCGCCGGGCGGTTTCGTGCCTGGGACTGGCACGCCTTCCCGCCCGGAAAGCAGTGCGTTAGGCCGCACGGCTAACCCGGCGGGCTAAGAATATATTACTGTCGCAAGCAAATGTAATGTATAGTGAGAGCAGGAGAGATGCCGCATCGACCGTTCACAGAAATGAAAAAAAACGAATAAACAGGTGTGAACTATGTTACAACAAATGAATTCAAGAATCAAAACTTACAAAATGGAACGCAAGAGTCATAACATGTGGCACTTGGGTAATTCAAATAGGAGGTACATACATAGGTCTGGAGGTCCCTTTCTTACACCTCTCTGTTACAAACGGACGTTACACCATGACACAGGGGACTGATGACCTCAGATGTTAAGTCCCATAGTGCTCAGAGCCATTTGAACCATTTGAACCATGACACAGACACAAATCTGAATACAGCGAACAGACACGTCAATAAACGGACGGACAGCTCATAAAAAAAGCACTCCGTCATCAGGCCGCATGTGGCCCACCGGGACCATTCGACCGCCGTGTCATCCTCATTGAGGATGCGGATAGGAGGAGCGTGTGGTCAACACACCGCTCTCCCGGTCGTTATGATGGTTTTCTTTGACCGGAGCCGCTACTATTCGGTCGAGTAGCTCCTCAATTGGTATCAGGAGGCACGGACAGCTCATAACCTTGTAAAAAAAATAATAACTAATTTGGGGCAGGAGAGAGATTTGAACTTGGTTCTCCCCCTTCCCAGACCAAAACCATAACGACATAACCACGATGCCGTCGCTACGGAAGCATCCTCGATGCTACACATCTTGAACTTGGACCAGTCACTGTTTCTACTTTTCTTCTTTTTTCACGTTTCAGTACGCCTTCTTCCTGTTCTCATGCTTGATCTGTGTTCAGTTTCTGACGGGCTATCCACTGGGCCATCTTACGATTAAAACCGAGGGGGTGCATTGGAGAGTGTCCCTTGTGAGAACCTATTCCGTACGCTCGGATCAAGGGCTCAGAATCCTGTAAGTGCTATACTGCGAACCGCGGAAAATTTGAAAGGCGCCTCGGCGGCCATTGTAATGGTAAAATTACGAGCATTTACTTATAACACCTCTCCCTTTGAGCAATGTCACAAACATAATGTTTCATTTAGTATGTAGCTAAAGGAAAGCAATTCAGTTTATGAACAATAGACAGTCACTGTTTTGTCGTTTATTTTATGTACTACAAGAAGTTTCCTATAACTGTTTGTTCGGATTATAATTGCAGTATGTCATTGTTTAGTGATCCAAATTTTTGAAGTGAAATGTATCAAATGATTTTTGCGCTATCTGGAACACTACATTATTACTGTTTCGTGCCATACGCATTACGCAGGTCAATCCTGACACCTGATTGTGTGGTATTCTCGCCAGTATCTGAGCTATTTTACAGCACGACAACACGAAACGTTTTGAGCCTCATGTCCACCAGCAAAGTCAAAAATAGCAACCACTGTCAAAAATAGAATGTTAATTCAGTGATAAATCCCTTCTGAAAATGTAAGTACTGTGACTGAAATACTCTAAATAAAACATCTAAAATATACATGTACATGCGAAAAGTAATATTGGTTCCTCTCCCAAACTTGTTCGTGCAATTAAACGCTGCAAACTCTTCATCATTTTTATTCACCTTCACCGGAATGTGTAGACAGTAGAGTCACGTCTAACAAATCTTGAGTGTAGGCACAAATAAATATATAATGTTCGGTTTGTGTCCTTACAAGCAACAGTACATCGAGGTGACATAAGCCATTGGATAGCAAAATAAACAAATACAGATGGCAGTAGTATCGCGTACTCAAAGTATAAAGGACAGTGCATTGACGGAGGTGTCCATCGTACTCAGGTGATTCATGTGAAAAGGTTTCCGACGTGATTATAGCCGCACGACGGGAATTAACACACTTTGAACGCGGAATGGTAACTGGAGCTAGACGGGTGGGACATTCAATTTCTGAAATCGTTAGGAAATTCAATATTCCGGGATCTACAGTGTCAAGAGTGCGCCTAGAATACTAAATTTTAGGCATTATATGTCACCACGGACAACACAGTCGCCGGTGGTCTACATTTAACGACCGAGAGCAGCGGCGTTTGTGTGCAGTTGTCGATGCTAACAGACAAGCAACACTTACGTGAAATAGCAGCAGACATTAATGTGGGACGTGCGAGGAACGTACCCATTAGGACAGTGTGGCAAAATCTGACGTTAGTGAGCTATGGCGGCAGACGAACGACGTGCGTGCCTTTGCTAACACTATCACCTACAGCGCTTCTCCCGGGCTCGTGACCATCAGATAGTTCCGACAGCAGATACTAAGAGCTGATGGTGGGGTTCCAATGTGGGACAGACCCAACGAAGCCATAAACCCAAGCTGTCGACAAGACACTGTGGAAGCTGGTGGTGGCTCCTTAATGGTGTTGTCTGTGTTTACATGGAATGTACTGGGTCCTCTGGTTCAACTGAACCGACCATTGACTGGAAATGGATATGTTCGGCTACTTGGAGACAATCTGCAGCCATTCATGTAATTCAAGGTCTCAAATAACGACGGAATTTTTATGGAGGACAATGTGCCATGTTATTGGGCCACAATTGTTCGCGTTTGGTTTGAAGAACATCCTGGATAGTTCGAACGACTGATTTGACCGCCCATATCGCCCAGCATGAATTCAATCAAACATTTATAGAACATAATCGAGAGGTCAGTTCGTACAGAAAATCCTACACCGGCAATTATGGACGACTGCAGAGGCAGTATGACTCAACATTTCTCCCGTGGCTTGCAGCGACTTGTTGTGTTGCTGCACTATGCCTGGCAAATGGAGGTCCCACTTGATATTACGAGGTATCCCATGAGTTTTGTCACCTCAGCGTAAGTCCAGCTTGTCACAATGGCGTCCACCCGAAGGTTCAAAATATCCCACCTGCAGGGCCCTCCGTTCTTCACACGGACGTTCAGTAGTCTGCATTGTGGTACTGTGTCAAACTCTTTCCATAAATGTAGGAATATGTCATCTGCTTGTTCATCCATGATTCGCAGGACACCGTGCAAGAAAGGAGTAAGCTGAGTTTCGCACGAGCGATGCTTTCTAAAACTGCGCACTAAAGTGAAGATTTCTTTCAGATTCTGATCAACGAGGCGAGGGACGCCACCTATCAGACGAAGTTCTGTTTCGGCCAGCTGGCGGTCGGCGCGTAGCGGGGAATGTTGGCAGTACAGGCGGTGTGCGCCCCTGGTCCTCGCTGCTGGAAGGTCAGGGCGCCTGGCCGCGCCGCTGCGAGGAAATGTCAGCAGCCGAAGCGTGACTGCCTCAGGCTCCAGCTCATCCGTCTGCTCGCCGGCAGCGCAACATTCCATCTGCCCCTCTGCTGCCTTCCGCGCTCAGCACTGAAATCACAGGCAGCGCGCAGGTTAACGAAAACAACTGATCGAATACACTCGTAGAGAACAGAACAAAAGACAGCGGCCAGTAGTTGGAAGAAAGCACTGGTCACACCTGTCTGTAAGAACGATAGCAGAAATGATCCATTAAACTACCGTCCAACGTCTTTGACATCCATCTCTTCTAGAACCTTAGAACATATTCTGAGCTCAAACATAATAAAGAGTCTCGTACAAAATGAGCTCCTCCGAGCTGACCAGCGTACATTCCGAAAACGATGGTCATGCGAAACCCACCTCACGTTTTCTTCACATTATATTTTGAATACCATGAACCGAAACAGTTGGTAGGTGCAGTATTTCTGGACTTCCGAAAAAGCATTCGATCCAGTACGAAAATGGCTCTGAGCACTATGGGACTTAGCTTATGAGGTCATCGGTCCCCTAGAACTTAGAACTACTTAAACCTGACTAACCTAAGGACATCACACACATCCATGCCCGAGGCAGGATTCGAACCTGCGACCGTACCGGTCGCGCGGTTCCAGACTGTAGCACCTAGAACCGCTCGGCCACTCCGGCCGGCGATCCAGTACGATACCAAAGCTTATCAACGATAGTACCATTATGTGGGGGTACAGATCGCGCTGAATAACGTGGCACCAGCACGAAACGCTTTCTCGTCGTAAGCACTCGGCGGCTATTCTGACGTGGTGGGAGCCTCAGTTAACGGTCACCTGCCGGCTTGACGCGTCGAGAGTTCACGTTTACTAAGTAGCGTGACTGTAGTCTCTGTACGCCATAGGTGCAGGAAAGTTCTTTATTATCAGGCACGGTCATTGTATGCAGTGCCCTTAAATATTCGTCGGAAGAGGCAAACGAGAAAGCGAAAATTCCATTAAAAACTATGCTCGAAAGGCTTGCAGGAACCGCTAGCGATTTCAGTCATCCAGTAAAGATGATAGAGATAAAGGAAGGGAAACATAGGTACAAATAATTTCCCAGAATCACTACTTTGCAGCCATGTGTGAGAAGGAAAAGAAAATTTTATTTTCAACTACGAGGAATATTGCCGAACAGATTATCTTTGGACTGACACGTTATTTTCACATGACACGTGTTCTTTAGTTTACATTGCCGCCATACGTTTACGTTGTCTCCCACAATACTTCTTACATCTTTTTTGTGTTACGAGATTTCTTGTCCTTAGTTTAACAATTTATTTTCCAGTAGAACAGGATTTCTGGTCAGGTCAGTACAGGATTATAAACACAAAACCAAACGGGGGTAATCCAGAAGCAGGATTAATAATGAATAAGAAAATAGGAATGTGGATAACCTACTATAAACGGCATAGTGAAACCATTATCATAAAAAGATGCACACTAAGCCAACACCCACCACAGTAGTATTAGTTTTTATGCTAGTTGGCTCCACAGATGATAAAGAGACTGAAAGAATGTATGATGAGCTAAGAGAAATTATTCAGATAGGTTGTTTTTTTCGTTAACGAACTTGGGAACTTGAATTGGGTAGTACGAAAAGGAAGAGAAGAAAAAATAGTGGGAGAACATGGACTGTGTTATAGGAACGACAGAGGAAAGAGCCTGGTAGAATTTTGCAAAGAGCTAACACACTAGGTTTAAGAATCATCAAAGAAGATCGTATGCTTGGATGTGACATGCTAACAATGGAAGATTTCGGACTGATTTTATGAGGGCCAGTCAAATGAAAACGAGACAGATGGAAAAAAGTAAGTAAACTGTTTATTATTTAGAAAGCAATCGACATAACTTTTAGTACGTTAACCGCACTGTGAGACAGGATGGTCAACGCCTTCATGGAAAAATACGATTGCCTACGGAATGATGATTGTGCTGAGCCGTGCACCTTTTCGCCTGAAGCAAATCGACGGTCGCGAATGTCTTTCTTCCGGGCTCCGAAACACGGATATCGCATGGGGAGAGATCGTGACTGTATGGGGGGTCTGTATGGGCTTCCTAACAAAACTTCTGCGGCGTATTCGAAATGACCCTCGCAACACATGGCTGTCGATTTGCTTCGTACGAAGAGGTGCACTCCTCGGTACAATCATGGTTCCATAGGCAACCAAATTTTTCCACGAAGGCGTTGGCCATTTCGTCTCACAGTGTGAAAAATGTATTAACAGTTATGGCGATTACTTTCCAAATAGTAAATAGTTTACTTACGTTTTTCCATCTGTCTCTTTTTCATTTGGCAGCTCTCTGCTTGGAACGTACCTCCGTTACAGACGCCATTGTGAAGGTTACGTACAGCGCCACCACCTATCATAACTTCATGAAACTATAGGAGCTGAAGCATGAACAAATTTCGCATTTTTCAACCAAAATTTGCCTAGAAAAAAGATATTTTGCACTATTTATTGCACGTCCCTCGTAGCAAGCGGGTTTAAAGGGATGTAGATTGCATAGTTATGCAGACATGAAGCGGCTTGCACAGACTGGACTAGCATGGGGAGCTGCCTCAAACAAGCCTTTGGACGAAAGGCCACAACAACTTGTAAAGTTCAAGAACGAGTTTTATGTGAGGAGTGTAGGAAAATACTAAATCTCCTACGTAACGCTCGCTGAGGGACCGCGAAGACAAGTTACTATTAATTGTAAAGCCCACAGAAGCATCTGACACTCGCGAATGGAACGGGGACAAACCTTAATGCGTGGTACAATTGAAAGCGGCCGTTGCCATTCACTTCACAGTTGTTTGCATAGTGTAACCTATATGTAAACATACAGCATAATGCAATCTTTAGCTTATAGTACAACTAAAATTAATCACGTAACAGACGTATTCAATTTTTTAAATTGTCTTTGTGCGAAAATTCAGTTTCTGGTGAGGTTGCCAACAAGTAATACAATTTCCAGGTTGAGAGGTTCTGATCGAAGCAAGAACATTCATTACAGTTTCATACTCTTCTGCAGTCGACATCTTCAGATATGAAACACTGGCGACCGCGTAGAAAGTTCGAAGGATGCAGAAAGCATAGTGGTATTATGAGCTGTATAGAGGGCACCACAATTCATAACGTGTCTTTGGCAGGTAATGCCATTTTCATTAACAAATAATCGGTTCCTCATTGTTGTTGTTGTTGTGGTCTTCAGTCCTGAGACTGATTTGATGCAGCTCTCCATGCTACTCTATCCTGTGCAAGCTTTTTCATCTCCCAATACCTACTGCAACCTACATCCTTCTGAATCTGCTTAGTGTATTCATCTCTTGGTCTCCCCCTACGATTTTTACCCTCCACGCTGCCCTCCAATACTAAATTGGTGATCCCTTGATGCCTCAGAACATGTCCTACCAACCGATCCCTTCTTCTGGTCAAGTTGTGCCACAAACTTCTCTTCTCCCCAATCCTATTCAATACTTCCTCATTAGTTATGTGATCTACCCATCTAATCTTCAGCATTCTTCTGTAGCACCACATTTCGAAAGCTTCTATTCTCTTCTTGTCCAAACTATTTATCGTCCATGTTTCACTTCCATACATGGCTACAGTGAGGCCATATTGTCCGTAGCTGCTTTACAATTCCTGAGGGGATTTTCGTTGACAAGAAAATGCGCGTTTTTCTCACCAGATGCGGTTCGCTTTATTGAGTTAAAGCATCATCGGTAGTCTGTAACTAAAGATATTTACAATTTAATTTGTTTTTAAGATCAGACTGCTTTCCATTTCAGAAATAATTAAATTGTGAATATCTTTAATTACAGACCACTGATGATGCTTTATCGCAACAAAGAGAAACGCATCTGGCGAGAAAAACACGCATTTTATTGTAGTTGTAACGACGGAACGAAAATACCCTTCGGAAGTAATCAATAGTTCTGATTCCTCTTTTTGTGTAAATTCGTGATCCATATTTTATTTTCCTCTCTCTTCCTCTCTGTTAAAATTATTACGGTTTTTACAAACTTCTACTGCCTCTCTATCGTCCAAAGCGACGATTAGTTTTGTGCTCAGTTAAACGTGGTCTCTACTGATTTTCCTGGTTACTTGGCCACATCTGCACAGAATTTTATAGGTGCCAACTGTCACCAATGGATAGTGTACATTTTCTACACGTGTAAGGAATACAGAATTTTCCTGGTGGACTGAAAAGTCGTTCCAAGCTAATGCTTCGCCAAAACTTTTCAATTGCGATAAGTAATCTTGTTTGTAAACTGGACGAAAACTTTCCCCACTGGTGCGTGGTGCTGGCTCGACCTCTTTATTAGAGTAACTAATGTAAAGTTAGTGACTAGTTTTATGCATCGACCATGGCCTCTCAGCCTGGAATCTTTAACAGATGTTACCAACAAACTTCAAACTCTCAGGTCATTCTTTCAAGAACCTCTTTATTTCGTACTCTTCCCGTTCTGCAGCTCCAACAGTAGTTTTCCTCAGTTTTAGTTCTGTAATTTTCAAAATGCTGTACTCCAGACGTACAGTTCTAGAAACTTCACAGTCTATACGACGGAAATACAGGGTGTATTAAAACGAATTATTCGATTTTTAAAAAATCGTAAATATTATGTTATTTGAGATACGTGCGTGAACAACGTACTTTTGAAAAGAGCAAACTCTCTAGTTTCACATGGTTTCCGCTAGGTAGCAGCAGTGTGCGCCTACTTCAATTCTAGTAAAAGTGGTGTCGGAACAACAGAAAGCGTTTTGTGTTCTACGTTTTGCGCAGTGCCGGTCAGTGACTTTCATATCATGAATGTTGTGGCTCCTTCTGCATCATTAGACGATGGCACGAAAAATTCCGAGAAACACGTTGTTTGCGTAAAGGCAACTCGCTGGGCCATCCCCGAGTGTTCTGACACAGACGTCGAACGCATCCGCCATAGTTTCACAAGGAGTCCGCAGAAATCGGTCAGACAGCTCGACATGCGCCCCCGCCCCCCCCCCCCCCTCCGATGTCCGGCTGTACAACATGAGAGGGACTCTCCAAAATTTAATGGGGTTTGTGCAGTTTCACGGGAAAAGGTGTATGGCTCATTTTTCTTTGCCGAGAACACTATTACGGGAAGCACATATCTCGATCTGCTTGAGAACTTCCTTCTCCCACAGTTGGAGACTGATTCGAACGACTTCATTTACCAACAGGATGGGGCACCGCCACACTGGCATCTGGAAGAGTGGGAATTTTTAAGTCAAGGGATTAATGAACGATGGATCGGTCGCACTGGACCAAATGATCCAGCTTTGCATTACTGACCTCCAAGGTCACCGGACCTGACTGTATGTGATTGTTTCTTCTGGGGATTTTAAAAGACTCTGTTTATGTGCCTCCGTTACCAACAACAACAGTGAATGAACGGAGACATCACGTAATAGCAGCTGTGGAAGTTGTAACTCAAGACATGCTTGCTGCATTCTGGGAACAATATGAATGCCGAATTGACATATTATGCCGTGCAGCTCAAGAGGAGAATATTGAACACCTATGAAAGGGTATAAATGGAACACTTTTGAGTTTCCCGTTCATCAAAAAACAAAATTCATTGTATATGTTTATTAATTTCAGAAATATAAGACGTGCCAAATCGGATGATTCTTTTTGATACACCCTGTATATTTTTTGCTGAGAATTTCTCTCGTTGCTAGTATACCGAAAGTGGCAATTCCAACTTGCACTAGTGCAACATCTTTTAGTTTACATTTTGCTAAATAAAAATAAAGATACCATTTAAAGCTCCAATTCAACATAATTCATTCGTTTTCATTTAGTTTATATTTTGCTAAATAAAAATAAAGATACCATTTAAAGCTCCAATTCAACATAATTCATTCGTTTTCACAAGTCTCATTTCCGCTGCTGTCACTGTAAATTGAAAATAGACTAATTACCCGTATAGGCATTTGCATATTATTGTTGTGGCAATAACTGCAGACTAGACTCGGCAAGCTGTAGAGGAGCGTGCAGGCGAGCCGCCTGCAACAGCCTGCTGCAGGGTGCGAGAATACTGCTGACACGGCATGCTGCAATAACACAATCTAGGTTGCGCAACAGTATTCTTCCGCCACGTGACGTGACACAACAGTACTCTTCCGTGTTCCTTGACTTCAGGAAGACATTTGACAACGTCCTGCCCTGCCGTTCAGTGAAAAAATACGAACTTATCAAGCATCGGAGTAGATTTGCGACTGGATTCAAGACTTCCTTGCAGATAGAACTCAACAGGTCACTCTTAACGGAACAAAATCTACAGACGTAAAGATAATTTTCGGAGGACCCCAAGGAAGTGTGATGGGACCACAAATGATCTAGTAGAAAGCGTCGGATGCTCTTTAAGGCTGTTCGCAAATGATGCGGCTGTCTATAACAAAGTAGCAACGCCAGAAGATAGTAACGATTTGCAGAATGACCTCCAGAGAATTGATGAATGGTGCAGGTTGGTTGGTTGGTTGGTTTCGGGGAGGGACCAAACAGCGATGTCCCATCGAATTAGGGTTCAAATGGTTCAAATGGCTCTGAGCACTATGGGACTTAACAGCTGAGGTCATCAGTCCCCTAAAACTTAGAACTACTTAAACCTAATCAACCTAAGGACATCACACACATCCATGCCCGAGGCAGGATTCGAACCTGCGACCAGAGCGGTCGCGCGGTTCCAGACTGAAGCACCAAAACCGCTCGGCCACACCGGCCGGCTGGAATTAGGGAACGAATTCGGCCGCGTTATTGAAGTTTCGAGAGAGCACTCTCCGGGAAGAGTTGGACAACATATTACTCCTCCCACATACGTCTCGCGTAATGACCACGAGGAGAAAATTGGAGAAATTAAGAGCCAATACAGAGGCTTACCAACAATCATTATTTCCACGCGCTTTTCGCAAATGGAACAGGGTTAGAGGGCTCAATTAGTGGTTCGAAAACTACTCTCCACCACACACCATTAGGTGGCTTGCGGAGTATTATGTAGCTGCAGATATTCACCTGCGTGAGCACAGGGGAGTAACTGTTGCAACATAGCTGGTTAGAGTAACTGTAAAGAGTTACTGCTAAGTCCTTAGCAGCACCTGTATTGGTGCTACGTTTGGTTCCCGTACTTTCGACTGCAGCTGACCCCAAGACAGTCTCTACGGCAGCCGTCGGCCCATGTGTGGCAAAGCAGCTTCCGCTTCACCTGGCGGCGCATCAGCTGCCCTCTGGTCCACAAGCCGCCGCTACCCTCGATGGTTCTGAATCTCGAGCCACTGGCACCGTGTAAAGACCCTCTCTGCGGTCACATTTTCAACTTCTGTAGTTCTGCCATCTTCAGCTACGTAAAATATTACGGTATATTGATAATTTTTATTTTAGGACCCTCTAATTACAACATAATATTTTTGCCATACGCGTTTCGCCTTATTCTTTGCAAGGCATCTTCAGTGGCCTGGAATATGAACATATATTTGTTTATACTATTTAGTTTCCATTTACGATGTTGTGTATACAGGTTGGATCACCTAAAACTTATACCGGAAACACTGCGAAAATGGATAGTGGTATTGACGTGCGGTTTTCACAGAAACTGTTGGTAGTCAGGGGCTCGTATTGTTGGCCAGTCAACAGATTTTAGTAATACTTAGGAAGTCTATTTTTGTTCAAACATACACTTTTTAAATGCATTCTATTGACCTAAATAAACTAAAAGCAGGATAAAATAGATTGCCATCGGTGTTCGTTGCAGCCTTATAGTGCGAGTCGTTTACGAGATATCGTTCTTCGAAAAGTTTCCACACCGACATTTATACAGTACCTATGATAACATACACTAAAGAACAACGCAAGTGCATACACTAGTTATGTCGATTCTGACAAGTAATGAGACAATTGATTCTCCCAGGTTGTGTTCAAAATGACCACACTTCCAGTCTGGTATGGAGCGACTGCCGCACACGTGCTAAAATTTCAGCTGAGACGTCCAAGCAGGCTGCAGTAATACGTCGTTGCAAAAGAAGTCTAAAGGCGCCAAGACTGTGGAACGGGCCGGCCAAAGTACAGGTCCTCTGCATCGAATCCAACGATTTGTAAAAAAAATCGGGAAGACGTGCTGTAGTACTTTGTGTGCTACGGCTGGACAGCCATCATGTTGGTACCAGAGGTTCCTCCTAGTCTGCAGTCTTCTAACATCTGTTGAAGATGGTCTGTTAGGAGGCTGCGATCCTTGTGCGCTTTGAGTGTTCCGTCTCTGAAAGAAGAGCCTAGGAGCTGGTGACTCACTATGCCACACCACACGCATACACTCAATCGACGCTGACGTTCTAGCTGTCGAAGCCAACGAGGATTGTCAACAGACCAATAGTGTGGTTTACCTGACCATAACTAGTATATGTGGCTTCATCTCTGAACAAGACACATGATACATCTGGAACATATTGTCTTAATGGCCATGTACAGAAGTTACCACGATTCTCATAATCGTTTCGAAGCAGCTATTGATGGAGAGAGATGTTATAGGGATAGAACCTATGTCGATGGAAAATGCGTAGGACACTTGCCTGACTCATGCCACTTCCTCGTGCGATTGCGCAGGAGCTAACTTGTGGATCAACTGCAAAAGCAGTAAGAACATTAATTTCCCCCTCTTCTGTCGTCACTAATTTCCTTATTTTTCACTGTCTAAGTGTTCCACTACAACTTTCGCGTAACTGGTTGAAGAAGCTGATGATTAAATTTCCGAGATTGTTTACATCTATTGGGATATCTTGCCGCATACACCATACAAGAACGAACTGCATTCTTCCTACATCCTCCATACGCCATGAGCGTGTCGGATTTTTCTGCTTTGGTAAATTCTGTCGTCCACTCACGATCTAATGCTTGGACTGCCACACACTAACTGACCAGAGAGTCGCAATGCACTTAAGGCACACAAGCATACAGTAAGCAAACATAACAACATCGTACGCAGCAACTATGCAGGTTGAATGGCAGAAACAAGTGTCGATGCGGAAACTTTTCAAAATACGATGTTTCGTACAAACGACTCGCACTAGACTCCTGCAACAAACACCACTGAGATTGTGTTTCACCCTATTTTTAGTTTTTTAGTGTCAGTAGGCGTTGTTGCATTTAAAAAATGTATGTTTACACAAAAAATACACCTTCTAGGTATTACTATAATCTGTCAGTTGGTTAACAATACGAGCTCCTGACTACGAATCCATTCTGAGAAAACCGCACATCAACAGCACTTTCAATTTCCGCAATATTTGCGGTGCAAATTTGACGTGATTTACCATGTACAGTTTATAAACAGTTCTGGCACTTTCTGATTTTCTGTTATGCAGTTATAACTTAAAGTTCTAGTTACAGATTTCGTGTGGCACTCCAGGCGATTCCGAGGGTCCTCGACTTGGCTTAGATGAATCACTGCGCCTGGCCTCCTGTTCACGGCTAATGCCGCGTAAGCATGCTGGCTGCCGGGGACGCCTGTCCTGCGTCAGCACGGTCGCGTCACCGGCCACAGAACTTCCACTTCTGCTGAGGCAGCACCCGCTACTTAGCGTGCAGACACGCACACACACTGCTGCGGCGCGAAGCACAATGCTAGCAGTTATGCTGAGATAGCAACCCGCTGGCTAGATGTCCACACACACCATTGAGACGCCGAGAACAGACTCTGTACGGACGTCCTGCAGAATAAAGAATGTTACGGTAATACTAAATGAGCTCTCCACAATCCGCGCTCGCCGTGGTGCCGGTAGAATGCAGTTAACAGTTCTCGAACACGTCATTCTTGAGCAGAAGCGACCATCCCGGCTGATAGTGATGTCCACATTGCTGATGCTGTTTCATTATGCATTGCTATTATCAGGTCAAGAAATGCTTTATTTCTCCATACACAGCTACACTCCGAAAGCCACCTTCTATTATGCTGTCGGAGGGGGAGGGGAGGGGGGGGGGTGGGGGGGCGGGAACCTCCACCCACACCCTTTTTTTCAGTTAGATTGACGAATAGCGACCGGGCAGAATTACTAGCAGTACTCTGTTCGAAGTCTAATTTTTCTTATTTTCCGATCGGAGTCACTTCGTGATACCTTTGTGCAATGAGTACATATCTTTGCTAATATACAACCTCAGGTTGTTTACACAATTTCGCATCGGTTTCATTGCGTGTGCCATAGACATTTTCTTGAATCTAGGACAGGGTAACCAATCAGCAGTGATACTAACGACTATTTAAACTGTAAATCACCTTCAAGTAAAACAGACTGAAGAGACAAAGAAACTGGTTCACCTGCCTAATATCGTGTAGGGCGGAAGCGAACACACAGAAGTGCCGCAACACGACGTGTCGTGGACTCGATTAATGTCTGAAGGGAACTGACACCATGAATCCTGTAGAGCTGTCCATAAATCCGTAAGAGTACGAGGAGGTGGAGATTTCTTCTGAACAAGATGTTGCAAGGCATCCCAGATATGCTCCATAATGTTAGCGTCTGGGGAGTTTGGTGGACAGAGGAAGCGTTTAAACTCAGAACAGTGTTAATGGAGCCACTCTGTAACAATTCTGAACGTTTGTGATGTCGCATTGTCCTGCTGGAATTGCCCAAGTCCGTCGGAATGCACAATGGACATGAATGGATGCAGGTGATCGGACATGATGCTTACGTACGTCTCACCTGTCAGAGTCGTATCTAGACGTACCAGGGGTCCCATATCACTGCAACTCCACATGCCCCACACCATTTCAGACCATCTACAGGCTTCAACAGTCCCCTGCTGACATGCAGGGTCTATGGATTCATGAGGTTGTCTCCATACCCGTACACGTTCATTCGCTCGATACAATTTGAAACGAGACTCGTCCGACCAGGCAACATGTTTCCAGTCATCAACAGTCCAATGTCGGTGCTGACGGGCCTAGGCTAGGCGTAAAGCTTGGTGTCGTTCAGTCATCAAGGCTACACGAGTGGGCTTTAGACTCCGAAAGCCCTTCGTTGAATGGTTCGCACGCTGACACTTGTTGATGGCCCAGCATTGAAATCTGCAGTAATTTTCGAAAGATTTGCATTTCTGTCACACTGAAGATTCTCTTCAGTCGTCATTGGTCCCATTCTTGCACGATCTTTTTCCGGCCGCAGCGATGTCGGAGATTTGTTGTTTTAGCGTATTCCTGATATTCATGGTATACTCGTGAAATGGTCGTACGGGAAAATCCTCACTTCATCGCTGCCTCGGAGATACAGTGTCCCACCGCTCGTGCGCCGACTATGACACCACGTCCAAATTCACTTAAATCTTCATAACCTGCCATTGTAGCAGCAGTAACCGATGTAAGAACTGTGTCTGCGTAAATAGGCAGAATACGGCGCTGCGGTCAGCAACGTTTATCTAGGCGTTTGCTACCCGCAGCGCCGTATTCTGCCTGTTTACGTACCTCTGTATTTGAATACGCATGCCTATAACAGTTTCTCTGGCGCTTTAGTGTATGTTGAAATATTATTTCGTTTGTTTCATTATATGTTGACGGAAAAAATCGCAGCACCAAGCAGGGCTTGCGCGACATAAGCAAAGTCGATTGGCGTGTTTCTACTCCTGAAATATGATGTCTGTTAAAATTTCGAGGCAGTCAAGCGAGATTGGCACTAGTAGCGCCACTATGAGGATGCAAATCAGATTTGCTTTAAGTACGCGCTGTAACGGTCGCATGCGTTACTTACCTTTGAGACTGGACGTGGTGAGTTGGTATTAGCCAAGACCGCCTTTAGGGCGACAAAGACAGCATTATCGACATCTTAGAACGAGGTCGTGTAATACGGCTATCAGAAGATGAATGTTCCTTCTGCGGTATTACCGAAAGACTTGGCAGAAATGTAGTCACTGTGCATGAATGCTGGCAGCGATGGTCATGAGAATATACGGTCGCAACGAGACCGGGCTCTGGAAGGCAACATGGCATTACCGCGAGGAAAGAGTATCGTGAAACTTCCTGGCAGATTAAAACTGTGTACCGGACCGAGACTCAAACTCGGGACCTTTGCCTTCCGCGGGCAAGTGCTCTACCAATGAGCTACCCAAACACGACACACGACCCGTGCTCACAGCTTCATTTCTGCCAGTACCTCGTCTCCTACCTTCCAAACATCACAGAAGCTCTTCTGCGAGTCTAGGTCCGGCACACAGTTTTAATCTGCCGGGAAGTTTCATATCAGCGCACACTCCGCAGCAAAGTGAAATTCTCATTCTGAAAGACCATCGTGTTTGGCGAATCATACTGCGTCTGCAGCAGCAATTTGAGCAGCAGTTAAAACCACAGTGAGACAACGAACTGTTGAAAATCGGTTGCTTGAAGGATAGCTCCGAGGCAGATGCCACCGACCCCAAACCACCGCCATTTGCGACTTCAGTGGTGTCACGCGAGAGCTCATTGGACGGCAGGGTGGAGATCTGTTGTGTTTTCTAATAAGAGCTGGTTGTGCCCCGGCGCCAATGATGGCCGTGTGTTGATTAGAAGGAAGCTAGTTGAGGGCCTGCAACCAACATAGCACGGTTTCAGAAAATATCGTTCTTGTGAAACACAACTAGCTCTTTATACTCATGAAGTAATAAGTGCTATCGACAGGGGATGTCGAATTTATTCCATATTTTTAGATTTCCAGGAAGCTTTCGACACCGTTCCTCACAAGCGTCTTCTAACCAATCGTCTCAGTTGTGCGACTGGATTTATGATTTCCTGTCAGAAAGGTCACAGTTCGTAGTAATAGACGGGAAGTCATCGAGTAAGCCAGAAGTAATATCCGGCGTTCCCCAAGGAAGTGATATGGGCTCTTTATTGTTCCTGATCTAGATTAACGCCATTAGGAGACAATCTGAGTAGCCCTCTTAGATTATTTGCAGATGATGCTGTTATTTACTGTCTTGTAAAGTCATCTGATGATAAAAACGACTTGCAAAATCATTTAGATAAGATATCTGTATGGTGCGAAAAGTGGCAATTGACCCTGAATAAAGAAAAGTGTGAATTTATTCACATGAGTACTAAAAGAAATCAGCTACATTTAGATTACGCGATAAGTTACACAAATCTGAAGGCTGTAAATTCAACTAAATACTTAGGGATTACAATTACAAATAACCTAAATTGGAACGATCACATAGATAATATTGTGGGTAGAGCACACCAAAGACTGCGATTCATTGGTAGAACACTTAGAAGGTGCAACAGGTCAACTAAAGAGACTGCTTACACCACGCTTGTCCCCCCTATTCTGCAGTATTGCTGTGCGGTGTGGGATCCGTATCAGGTGGGACTGGCGGATGACATCGAAAAAGTGCAAAGAAGGGCAACTCGTTTTGTATTATCGCGAAATAGGGGAGATAGTGTCACAGACATGATACGTGAATTGGAGTGGCAATCATTAAAACAAAGGCGTTTTTCGTTGCGACGGGATCTTCTCATGAAATTTCAATCACCAGTTTTCTCCTCCGATTGCGAAAACATTCTGTTCGCGCCCACCTACATAGGGAGAAATGATCGTCACGATAAAATAAGAGAAATCAGGGCTCGCACAGAAAAAATTAAGTGCTCGTTTTTCCCGCTTGCCGTTCGAGAGTGAAACGGTACAGAGACAGCTTAAAGGTGGTTCATTGAACCCTCTGCCAGGCACTTTATTGTGAATAGCAGAGTAATCACATAGATGTAGATGTAGATGAACCTTTCTGCGTGATAGACACACTGGACTTACATCTGCAGTTATGGTTTGGGGTCAGATTTCATATGACAACTGGAGCACTCTCTTGATTATCTCACCCTAACTGCAAATTCGTACGCCAGTCTGGTGATTCGATGTGTTGTGCTGCCATTCATGAACAGCAGTCCAGGAGGTGTTATCCAACAGGATAACCCTCACCCACGGACCGCTGTTGTAACCCAATATGCTCTATAGAGTGTCGACATGTTGCCTTGCCGGTCACCAGACCTTTCTCTAGTCGAACACATATGGGTCATCATCGGACGACAACTCTAGTGTCATCCACAAACAGCATTAACCGTCACTGTATTAAGACGAGGTTGAACAGGCACGCAACTCCATCCAAGCTGACATCCGACACCTGTATAGCACATTCCATGCACGTTTGTCTGCATGCATACGTTGGTTACACCGGTTATTAATGTACCACCATTTTACATTTGCAATGGCTTACCCCGTGCTTACATTAACCTGTGATCATGCAGTGTTAATTACTAAAATAAAAAATGTAAATGTCGTGTGACTAGGGCCTCCCGTCGGGTAGACCGTTCGCCGGGTGCAAGTCCTTCGATCTGACGCCACTTCGTCGACTTGCGCGTCGATGGGGATGATATGGTGATGATTAGGACAACGCAATACCCAGTCCCTGAGCGGAGAAAATCTCCTACCCAGTCGGGAATCGAACCCTTAGGATTGACATTCAGTCGCGCTGACCACTCAGCTACCGGGGGCGGTCATCACTGAAGTAAGTTACCTAGACAAATATATTCCAGAAATTTCATTACTGTACGTTCATTATTTTTTGGTGTTGGGATTTTTTTCCATCGGTGTATATAATGTCTTGAAATATTATTTCGTTTATTTCATTACGCAACTCAGATCTTGTGATGTGATATGAGACTGGCACGAATAATAAGCCGTAGTGGGCTGCAGTCAGTCAGAAGACAGTAGAAAAAAAAAGACTTTTGATGTTAACTAGATCTCCTGGTTCAAATTTTGTGTGTCAGACATTCTAAACGTTACTTGAGCTTCTCTGCCACACGTCTTTCATTTAACGCTTCAAAAATATGCACATACGCCCGAGAGCCTTAGCAAATTTTTTATGCTGGGAAGGAAGCAGAGAAATAGATTTGCTTGATGAAGAAAACTCTCTTCGGCAGTGCCAAACTGCTTTTTATTTCTTCCTAACGTTGTTCAGTTTTGTGCTGCTTGTTTTCTAGATTTTACATAATTTGGCATATTTTCTTTTTCGGAGAAAATCCGCATTCAAATGTTGACCAACATTTTTTGTTACCCAGATGTCAGAATTTTCTCATTTGGTTGACAAGATAAATTTTGTTTGTTAATTTTGCATTTGTATCACTTATCCTTAAGCAGAAATTTTGAACCAAGTTCATTTAGAAAACCTAATTTTCTCGTATTTTCACTCAAACTGGAAATAAAAGTTCAAATAAAAATGATTTATCTGTGTCAGTCACTTCTTATTTTCTGCCATGACGCGTTTCGAGAATTTATACTCTTATCTTCCGGTGGAAAACAGCGATATCGTATTACATCTGTACCAGCTGGATGCAGCTAGTTGTCTGTTTTGGTTTCATTTTGGTACAAAAAGTATAACAGGCTCTTGTTGTCGTTATGTGGCACTAAGATTATAATTTGAAATGGTGATGGAGTTACTTACATTCTGTTTTAGTGTATAGAATACTGCAATTCGTCATAAATGAACACTTTTACTTAATTTTTCAGCCAGAAACACAAACCACTGATATAAATAAACCAAAGATTGTAGCGATGTAAATACATGATACTTTGCCTCAGAGATCATTCATAGTTAGTTTATATTGTGAATCAGAGATACATATAGCAACTATAAAATTATTTCTTTCATTACATCATCTTGTTAAAAGTATAACCTTGCAAAATATATGACAGTAACATAAATAAGGTAACAAACTATATGTATCTAACGTGCAGACTTAGTATGAACATACTTTTTCTCTACAGGATTTGGGATTTTTTTAGTTTATTTGTAACTACCTCAGGAATTGGAGGGCAGAAACAGTTACAATCCATGATCTAGTATGGAAATGTCATCTGAAAATCTCAACATCAGTACCTGTTCGTCAAATACTTGTTGTAGTGTCATTGACCACTTTGAACTGCAAGACGTTGACATTGACACGGACACTGACAGCCCCGGAGTTCTACCACGTCACATGCTCAGCCTTATCTTCATGTGGTTGTGTTACACGCGAATGAGGGGCGAAAATAGAATCAAAAAAGTAGTCAGTTCACACTGACACCTTTCGTACAAAGGCCAGTTTCGTGAGTGACCGGAATGGATGGCAAAATTTAAAATGAAGCAACAAATGCTTAGAAACTAGGAAGATTACAGTTAACGTCCCGTCAACAGCACGGTCGTTGGAGACGGAGCATGAGCTCAGATCTCGAGAGGATGGAGAAGGAAATACCATCTTGACATATGCCCGGAGAGATTTAGGGGAATCACCAGAAACCGGATCAGGATGGCCAAGCGGTAATTAGAAACGCTGTCCTTCTGAATGCGAGTCCGACGTGCTAACTACTGCGTCGCCTCTCTCGGTGCTTGTCTTAGAAGGGCTAGGCACAGGCATACGGCTGAAACTGTCCGTCTTGTAGCAGGACCGAAACACCAGACTGGTCAGCACACTTAAAACAGGAGAGAGAGAATTATTTAAAAGCTTCTCTGTATAGGCAAATACGGGAAATAGTCCCATGAGTTCTCTGCCACTCTTCCACTCTGACTGGTTACTGAAAGAATGTTGAGCTATTCTGCATCTTCGAACTTACTCTGTACTGCCCTTGGACTTTGGACCATCGTTCCAGCTCTCATGTAGCAGTGCGTCTGCCATGCTACAACTACACTCCCTGAAAAAAAAAAGGTGAAGCAGCCAGGCAGGGAGGAGGAAACGATATGAAATTCCATGCATTGAGAGAATATGTGATGTTATTTCGGTGATTACTAAATAGTCAAATTTACAAAGACCTAGGCAGCATGAGACCTCTTATCAGTATGACTTTGCACCTTCTCTGCCCTCGATGCATGCACTTAATCGATTGGAAATCGTGTAATAAAGCAGTTGTATTCTTTCCCCAGGCACACAAGTGTTGTGGCGTCGTGGATACCGGGGATGGGATGGAGTTGACGCCCGAGCTGGTCCCACAGACACGTTCTATCGGGGCATATCTGGAGCTCTGGCTGGCCATGTAGACTGTTCAAAGACGCCGTGCAATCGTGGACGAGCACCGTCCTGTTCCAAAAATGGCACCACGATATTGTCACATGAGAGGGAACGCAAGAAGACACGGCAGGTCCGTGATGAACCATTGTGCCATTAGGGTTCTTTCAGTCACTACCAGCTGTGATCTTACGTCATACCCGTTGGCTGATCACACCAAGACACTAGGAGTAACACAGCTGAGCGTGTCCAAACATCGGAAGAATAGTACTTCTCCACACGCAGCTGCCACACTTGCCGACGTTGATCATCTGGGATAGAGCAGGGCCGCGATTCATCGCTGAAGACAATGCCACACCATTCGTCGCAGTCCATGAAACTCCAAATGCAGCCGTTTGTGTTGTGACGTTAACGACTGCCTAAGCAGGGAACGGTAATTGCCAAGCCCGGCTGCTGCTAGTCTCCGAACAGTGGTGCAGTACAACACAGAATGTTTGCGGAAACTCCTTATTTTCGGATGGCAGACGTAGACGTGAAGGGCTTATGGTGTGTTCAGTGCACAATATAGCGATCCTCAGTTGTGATGGTGAGACGTGTTAGACTGGAACGTTGAAGACGAAAATGCCTGCCTTCACGTTCTATACAGTCCAACATCGGGCCATGTCACATCCGAATGTCCCACAAATACGCATACTGCGCGATTTGACCAACCATCCTAATAGATACCTAAGATAAGGCCACTTTCGAATTCTTTCACGTGCAGATAACGCCGTTTAACACAAGTTCACGGCATCTCCGAGTCATTCATAGTGATAACTCGACATCCGACTGTTCACGCCCCTTATATAGCTTACCAGGATTGGTAACAACACTAAACACGAACAGCGCCAGTGCACTCTGGTGGCCGAAATACCTACCGCAGAGAATTGCAGCCCTAATCATTTACATACCTGCAGATGGTGTACACGTGTACGAAGATAGATTGAGACACCGCCATGTCCTCTGGTGCGTTACTTTTTATGTCAGTCAAAGTAGGTTCTTTCTTTCTTTCTTTATCGTCGCCTTTCCCACGTCACGTAGGGTCGGCGTTGCCCTTCTCCTCCACAGTTCTCTATCCATTGCCTCTTTCTTCTTCCATCCTTTCCCCCTTAGGTCCCCGGATATCTTATCCTTCCACCTCATCTTAGGTCTTCCTCTCCTTCTCGCTCCTTCAATCTTTATATCTTCAACTCTGTTTCCGATATACTCTTCCCCTTTTCTCTGTAAGTGTCCGTACCACCAAAGTCTGCTCTCTTGTATCTTTTTCCCCATGGCTCCCACTTTCACAGCTCCTCTAACAAATTCATTTCTAATTTTGTCCTTTCTTGTTACCCCACACATCCACCTCAGCATCCTCATTTCCGCCACTTCCATCTTACTTTCCTGGGCTACTGTGATTGGCCATGTCTCTGCCCCGTATATCATAGCTGGCCTTACCACCGACTTGTACACTTTCCCTTTCAACCCAATGGTATCCTTCTTGTCACACAACACTCCACTCATTTTCCTCCAGTTGTTCCAACCGCAATTTATCCGGTGTTGTATCTCGCTTTCCAGTCCTCCATCCCTCTGTATGCACGATCCCAGGTATGTAAATTTGCAAACCGATTTCAGCTCATCATCCTAGATCTTGCAAGACCTCATATGCACATCCTTCAGTGCTAAATATTCTGACTTTGTCCTGCTAATTTTCATCCCTCTTTCTTCTAGTGCCTTCCTCCAATCCTTCAGATTTTCCTCAAGTCTGTCGACGCTCTGCTCACAAAGAACCGCATCATCCGCAAACATCATATTCCACGGTGCTTCCTTCTTCACATCTTTCACCAGCACATCCATAATCAGGTCAAAGAGGTAGGGACTAAGCGCAGACCCTTGATGTATCCCTACTTTTAGTGGAAACTCCTTTGTCATGCCCACACTACTTCTCACCTGTGTCATTGCTCCTCTGTACCTTTCCTTCACTAACATCACATACTTCTCTGGCACGCACTGCTCTCTCATGCTTCTCCATATTTCATCCCTTGGGACCCTGTCCTATGCTTTCTCCAAATCAATGAAAGCCATATGTAGATCGGCTTGTAGCTCCCCATGTCTCTCCACTATCCGCCTTAAAGCATGTATTGCATCAGTCGTTCCTCTTCCAGGCATGAAACCAAACTGTTCTTCACAGACCGCAGTCTCCTTGCGTAATCTTGCTTCTATAACTCTTTCCCAAATTTTCATTTTGTGTGCAACCAGTTTAATACCTCTATAGTTACTGCAGTCCTGCACATCACCTTTCCCCTTAAATATTGGGATCACTACACTAGTTCTCCACTCGTCTGGCATCTCCTCCTGTCACCAAATCTTCTTCATTAAATCCCAAAGGAGCTCAATTCCCTTTTTACTGAGACACTTCCATACCTCAACGGGGATCTGCCTTCTCGTTTTTCATCTTTTCAACTGCCCGTTCGACTTCATCTCTACTTATATCCATATTCAATCCTTCGTTTGCCCCTCCTTCCTCAGTTTTCACTCTTACATTATCTTCATTCATTCTATTTCTCAAAATATTTCAACAACCTTTGGATTATTTTTCCATGGTCATGCAGAATTATTCCTGTTTCATCTTTCATTTGTTTTATTGCTGTTAGATCCTTAGAAGCTTTATCTCTTGATTTGCCTATCCGTATCAGTTGTCTCATATCCTGATTTTTCTGTAGTTGTTCGTATGCCTCCCTTACTGATTCAGCTTTAGCTTTAGCCACGGCTCGTTTTGCCTCCTTCTTTGCACTTTTGTATGCTTACCCGTCCTCAGCACTTCCGGACATATCCCACTTCCTCTTAACGTCTTTCTTTTCCTTGACAACCTTCTGCACCTCTTCGTTCCACCATCATGCTTCCTTATCTCTGGCACCCCTCTCCCAGATGTTAACCCAAACACTTCCTCCCCGGTCTTCCTTATAACAGCACTATTTATTTTCCACCACTCCTGCACACTCTCTGCCTATTTTACCTTTCCCAGTACTTTTTCACTAAACTACTCTCTCAAATTTTTATCCTTAAATTTCCACCACTTAATTTTCCTTTCACATTGATTTATGTGCCTCTGTCTTTTACATACTTTCATCTCACAATCCGCTACAATCAGCTTATGTTGTGTTGCTATTTCTTCACCATATATGACCTTAGTATTTCGCACCTCCCCACTATTTTTCCTTCTACATAATATGTAATCAATTTGGCTTTTATTTTCACCACTCCTGTATGTTATTAGTTTTTCTCTCTTTCTTTGGAAGTAGGTATTCGTAATCACTAGGTCAAAAGCCACTGCAAACTCCACTATATTTTTTTCCTTCCTCATTTCTCTCGCCGTACCCCCATCCTCCATGCCACCTCTCTTACCCACCTTTCCTACGGCCAACATAACCATTTAGATCCCCTCCGACTATCACTCTTTCAGTCTCTGGTATTCAGACCATTACTCCATCCAAATCTCTCCAAAATTTTTCCTTCTCATCCTCCGAACATCCCGCTTGGGGTGCATAGGCTGTCAGCACTGTTACCATTTCCCCGCCAAACATCGCCTTAACATACATGATCCTATCATTTACTCTGCTGACTTCACATACCTCTTCTTGAAGCTCTCTGTGCAGAATAACTCCAACTCCATTTCTTGATTCCGGGCTTGCACTACTATAAAGTAGCTTACAGCCTTCAGCTAAGATCTTTGCCTTATTGCCCTTCCATCTTGTCTCTTGCACACACAAAGCCTTTATCCTCCTCCTCTGCATCATGTCTATTATCTCTCTTCCCTTTCCCGTCATCGTTCCCACGTTTAGAGTTCCTACTCTTATCTTGAACACCTTTGGATCCTTCGCAAAGCGCCTCCCCCGGAGGTCCGAATGGGAGGCTATTACTCCGGAACATTTATCTTGAGAAGCATCCATCATTCCTCTTGTTTTGGCAATGTTTTTACAGCCGGATGCCCTTCCTGCCGCCAACCCTCTTCCCTTGTTAGAGGGGCAGGGGCTTGCTAGTTTTGGTCCACCCTGGGTATTTTATTTCCCCGGTACCCACCATATCTGGTGAGCGTTCCCCTATCCGCCACCCGGGGAGGCGCCCGTCAGTCAGAGTGGGTACAGAACCTAAAATCTTAACAAGAAACGTAAAAAACGATACTAAATTATTAACTTCTAGAGGTCCACGTTGAAACTGAAAACTTGTCTTACACAAGCGCAGTCCATTCCCAAGCAATCTCGCCATTAGCAAACGATGTCACACAATGGTTAAGACACTGGAAGCATATCCGTGACGAACAAGGGTCAATATCGAGACCAGATATTTCCTAAATCTCTTAAGGTTAATGCTTGGAAGGCTCTTTGCAAAGGACTAGGCTGATTGTCTTCCACACTCTTGTCCTATCCGAGTGTTTGTTCTGTTTCTAATGAGCTCATCATCGATGGGATGTGGAACCCTACTCTTCCTCTCTTGTTCGCATTACATCGTTCCTATAGTGATTGCTGTTACTCTTTTATTTCCTCCTAGTTCTCTCCCTTCTTTAAATCAAATTTCAATTACTTCTCCTGTGTCTCAGTCGTGTCTTTAAATGTAAAGAAGAAGTTATTATTCGTCAATTACATATGAACTCACTGTCTTAACTAGCAATACTAAAAAACATCTGGGTTGTTTTTTAGCTTTATTAAACTTTAATGAAATATTGTTACCCGACACAAACTCTGTATATTCGCAATCACTGTCTTAGCTAGCAATACTAAACAATGACTTGTTTGTTTTTGCTGCATTAAACGATATTGAAATATTGTTGCGCAGTGTGGAACTCCGTCTGTCAGTTCTCGAAAGGTTGGAACACTGTAATTAGATTTCTTTCATAGTCTCTTCACAATACAAGTTCAACGGCAATGGATGCAAACTGATATCTTCTCTTAACGTAAGTTTGGGGTTTTTAATTTTTCTATTTATAGCACTGTCACTAAGCTTTGAGGTTACTTTACACAATTGATCCGCTGAACACATTATTTCTCTTGAGGAGTTAAAGCATTATTTTCAGTACCCAACGTGGCTCCATGTTTAAGGTCATGATTCGTCTCCGAGAACAGAAGCGTACAAATCTGTACGCTTACCCCTCTGTAGGTCCGCCGCTGTTTCCATAACTCACTCCTGAACATCTGTATGTTCCAACAAGACCAGAAGTTATTCCTTCCATCAACGGTGTCTAGTCGAGTTAGTTCTTCAACTCTTAATGACTTAATGACCTTGATTGCCTTATTGACCTTACTGACTGCAAAAACTCGTTAGACTACACCCTCATTCGCTTTTTGCTCCATTACACTTTGTGTACTTACTCCCTGGGTCCACAAAAACCATGATCTTATACTGATTCCATCATAAGGTGCAATGTCAGAAGTTATGCCCGGGCACATGAATGGACTGCTAGTCGTCCAGTTTGTTGATATTTGCTATGTTATTGACAAAGTGCACAGTGGGCACATTACTTTTAACTATAAAGTTTATATTAGTCGTTTAATGGGTATACCAGTTTCAACTGACAAGTCTTTATTAATAGCCCATAAACATTTCTTAGCCCAAGGCTCCGTTAGAGCATGCTAGGAATCAACATTTTCATGTGCCTCCCACCAGTGGACTTTTCTGGTACGTGCCTCATAACAATGTTGACTCGTAGCACATCTTGCATTCAAGGTGAGTTGCAGCCGTCATGAGGTTGATGAACGGCATTTTTATCTCTGTACAGAGTGATTCTTATCAACTTTAAAAAAAACCGTAGCGACATTGATGAAGCTGAGACAATTAATTTAAAATACATGGGGTCGCAAATTTCGGGAAATATCCCAGAACTGAATGACAAATGTTGATCATGTGACGTCACATCCAAAATACGGAGGGTTTTTTTCCAGATAGCGCATTTAGAGGATGATTGTGCTATGCAATAATTGCATTCAAGAGAACGGCCCAAATTTCTTTCATCTAACGTAAATATGACCCGCTGTAAATGTAGAAGCTGCAAAACTATTGTCCTCGATGTAACCTAAGAAAAGCTGTTCTTATTTTGTGTTTCTTTCCTTTTCTTCCCTCTTATTTTCTTTACAGACATTGTTTGGTAAAGTAAACATAGTTCATTTACTGGTAATGACTCAGTTTGGAAACTTAAAGGCTACTCAAATGACTGTGACGCAATACGGTAGGTTTTCGTTGCACTATACTTTGCATAAAACAGTGGAGACCGCGGGATCGGTGAATAAACTAATACCTCAATGTAAAAACGTAACTATCTTGTACAATGAAAAAAAAATACTTCCTGCTAGACTCATGACTCGACCCACGCGATCAAGTCGCGTGCGTAGACGCGGAGCTGTCACCGAAGTGAATAATACTTGGTTTGAAACTTCCTGGCATATTAAAACTGTGTGCCCGACCGAGACTCGAACTCAGGGCCTTTGCCTTTCGTGGGCAAGTGCTCTACCATCTGAGCTACCGAAGCACGACTCACGGCCGGTACTCACAGCTTTACTTCTGCCAGTATCTCGTCTCCTACCTTCCAAACTTTACAGAAGCTCTCCTGCAGGAGCCAAAGGTCCCGAGTTCGAGTCTCGGTCGGGCACACAGTTTTAATCTGCCAGGAAGTTTCATATCAGCGCACACTCCGCTGCAGAGTGAAAATCTCATTCTGGAAATACTTGGTTTGGTTTAGGATGATCAGCTGCGATACAGGTAGATTCAAGCGCTGCACATGCGGTGAGCTACGTCATCTGGTGACGTAATATGTTCAACACTTGCATTCCTTTTTCGGGGTATTTCACGACATTTTCGGCCTCCTGAGTCTATATCAAAGTACTTGTCTCAGCGTCATCTACGTCGCTTCGAAAGTTTTTTTAAACTTTAGTAATAACACAAGGTTGCCTGTGTCTTATTTTTTTTTTTTTTTTAATTTATCGGACCGTATCGAGCACATGCTCATGATCAGCGGTCCTACAAAAGGTGCATAAAATAAAACATACCGTAATAAACGCTATGGGCTATATGTTATGGAAATTGGAATGCGTTTATAATTACGTGTATTTTGTGTTGAACTGTTCAGAATTTACTTATATTTTACTTTAGCAGTCATACAATATTTTCAGATGTTCTATTAATTTTATATACTTTCTAACACATTAGCGCAATGGTCATAAACGAAGCAATAGTACTTTGAAATTCTGTGGCATATTTCACTGTCAAAGATAGCAAAGATGTGAAATACACAGCATCTCGTGCATTTCTTTGGTTTTGATAATGTGTGGGACCTCTATGTTTCTCTCGCCCATTGCTAATAAATTAATAAAAATACAATTCACATAAAAGTAAAATGTGTGAACATTAAAAGTATAAAGTCTCTTATGTTGCGTTTAAAAGGTTGCTTCATCTTTGCACGAAGACATTTGTAAAATATTCAATAAAATGTATGTTCCTTAAGAAGTACTACTCGGATCTTTTTTCATGCGCCTAAAAATTTCTATTTCCTTCAGAACGTTAAGATAAGCCCTCATTAGCAGTGTAGAGCTGACATGCACTGTGATATTTCGTTTCGTGATTTTACTCTCTCAGATGTGTACTGAATGCTGACATATAGTTTTCACTGCTGTTCATGTGTTCTCGGAATCTCGTGTTAAAATTCCTCCCTGTTTCACGCATGCATATTTTTTCAGTCTTTACATTTATATTTATAAACTCCAGGTCCGGAAATTTTTGTTTGTTACTCCAGAATATAGTATGTTCGTATTTTTACTGTGTTATCTGATCTGAATACAATTTTTAGATTTGTTTTGAGTAGGGTGTTCCGAATTTTGTCTGATATTTGTACTCAATATGGTAAAACAATGCATGTTGTTCTCTCTTAATTACTTAGCGTTTATTACGTATTATTTTTATTTATCTTCTATAGGACCACTGAGAAAGAGCATGCCGCTAGAGGGATTCGAATTATAGCGTATAAAACGGCTCTAACATTCTGCGTGGTGTCTGTTGTTCTATATCGTGTCTCCCTGCCACTTTGACGCAACGACGCTCTGAGCGTGTTTTTTAGGGAATTGACTAGTTTAAACCTGGGACCTGTTGCTGGTAAGGAGACGTCAGACCACACATGACATGTAGAGTTCAGAAGAGTTCGGTGAGACTAGCGATGATATAACCAAATACTTAATGATTTCAGCATCAGCTCCACTGCACTCCCTGTAAAAGAATCTTAATACTAACTAAATTTAGTGGAAGGGATTCAAGGCTTTCCTATTTTTAGTTAGCTGGTAAAATAACGTCGAAAACGCAGTTAAGTTTACCATTGCAAATTTTGTTCTACTCACAAAACATTGTTTATAAATTGCACTATTGATAAAAGGAAATGTTTTAATACAGGATGGTAAAAAGTAACTGCGTTCAACAAAAATGTGACGAATATTCCCTGAATGGGTTTCCAAGTTCTACAATGGATCGAAGGATGACCTATGCCATATCACATCTATAATCTAGGTTTAAATTAAGTTTCACAAGAGAGAAAACTATCAAAACGGTCTACAGTGATCCTCAATTATCTTTAATTACTTATCTAACTTGTCGTCAATTACAGTGGCTGATGTGGCTTCTCAATAACTATATAACAGAAAAATCATCGCGTTTCAGATTTTTACTTCAAGTGGCAAATGTGAACACCATGAGCTTTAATTGACGATCGACACTAGTATTACGCAAGAAGGGGGTGTAACAGATGAGACTTCTGCAGTTCTGAGTGAAGCTTTATGCGCTGTTATGCGGCATCGCATGCGTTCATTACCTTGTCGGTGTTCGTCAGGGGGCGGCGGGCAGCACAGCTCCGTTCACCTCGCCGTCTCGGAAGCAACTCCTCCCTAACTTCTCCTTACTACAATTTACCGAAGTTGGTTTAAAAAAACCATCTGGCTGTGTTTTCATCTGACCAATCAGGGTCTCAATGTTAACCTTAAGATCCATCTACAAAAGTTCTGTCTATCCAATGAGAAACGTTATACTTTTTGTGGTGGGGCAATGTTTTTAAAGTTTGCAACGTAACAGAGACGAGAAAAAGTCTCACGCTAAAACTTGCAGCTGGTGTGGTCCTTTTAGTGTTATCGTAAGATCTATACTGTTCTTCTGGAGGGCTCTAGCCTTTAACATGGGCTAGGGGGTGGTCCTGACCTAACAGAGACGCAAAAAAATTTCACGCTAAAACTTGCGGCTGGGGTGGCCCTTTTAGCGTTATCGTAAGATCTATACTGTTCTTCTGGAGGGCTCTAGCTTTTAACATGGGCTGAGGGGTGGTCCTAGCGGTTAGCTGGCGACGTGGGTATCCGCCCCTTATCGTAGTGCCTTCTAGCTTAACACGGTTCTGCTCTCGGCTTCTGTTCTCGTTTCTCCCCTCGGAACTGTGTCTGTCTCACGGTGGGAAGGTATGACATGCATTTAGGCATTCTTTTGTTAGTCTGTGGTATTCCATTTGCTCACTCGTTACTCGTATTACTTTGGTTAATTTAATGTCACGATTTATTTGGAGCTATGTGACATACTACTGGATTTGCTTATCATGTCAGGGTTTTCATGGTAGGTGTTGGATTTGCCTGACACCTTACATATCACCACCCTTCGAGCTTAATTTTGGCACTGAAGTTAGGCAATGATTGAATCGTTGTCTAAGTCAGTCAAAAATTATTCCGTAACCTAAATTTTGTAGCCTACTGTTCAGCCACGTTATTCTGTTCTATGCTAGTTTGTATTACTAATTTATTTTTTTGTATTCTTCCACATTATTATGAAAAATATTTTTATATCGACAAGGGAAGAATATTTTTATTCTATTATAATTATTATTTTTTTAATTATTTTCTTTCTTTATTTAATTGTGAAGTTTGTTTTTTAAGAAGTTTGTTATCGAAAGTGAGGAGTCTTTCACATCGATTTTCTTAGAAATATTGTTTTTATAAATGTAGTAATTAAGTAATATTTATTCCTAACACATTTTCTAAATGTCATGTACAAGTAAAATGTTTTTGTTTCTAGACACTCATTTCAACATTCTTGCACTGTTGTTGTTGTTGTGGTCTTCAGTCCTGAGACTGGTTTGATGCAGCTCTCCATGCTACTCTATCCTGTGCAAGCTTCTTCATCTCCCAGTACCTACTGCAACCTACATCCTTCTGAATCTGCTTAGTGTATTCATCTCTTGGTCTCCCTCTACGATTTTTACCCTCCACGCTGCCCTCAAATGCTAAATTTGTGATCCCTTGATGCCTCAAAACATGTCCTACCAACCGATCCCTTCTTCTAGTCAAGTTGTGAAACAAACTTCTCTTCTCCCCAATCCTATTCAATACCTCCTCATTAGTTCTACCCAACTTATCTTCAGCATTCTTCTGTAACACCACATTTCGAAAGCTTCTATTCTCTTCTTGTCCAAACTGGTTATCGTCCATGTTTCACTTCCATACATGGCTACACTCCATACAAATACTTTCGGAAACGACTTCCTGACACTTAAATCTATACTCGATATTAACAAATTTCTCTTCTTCAGAAACGATTTCCTTGCCTTTGCCAGTCTACATTTTATATCCTCTCTACTTCGACCATCATCAGTTATTTTACTCCCTAAATAGCAAAACTTCTTTACTACCGTACTGTAAGTGTCCCATTTCCTAATCTAATCCCCTCAGCATCACCCAATTTAATTTGACTACATTCCATTATCCTCGTTTTGCTTTTGTTGATGTTCATCTTATATCCTCCTTTCAAGACACTGTCCATTCCGTTCAACTGCTCTTCCAAGTCCTTTGCTGTCTCTGACAGAATTACAATGTCATCGGCGAACCTCAAAGTTTTTATTTCTTCTCCATGGATTTTAATACCTACTCCGAATTTTTCTTTTGTTTCCTTTACTGCTTGCTCAATATACAGATTGAATAACATCGGGGAGAGGCTACAACCCTGTCTCACTCCTTTCCCAACCACTGCTTCCCTTTCATGCCCCTCGACTCTTATAATTGCCATCTGGTTTCTGTACAAATCGTAAATAGCCTTTCGCTCTCTGTATTTTACCCCTGCCACCTTCAGAAAGTGAAAGAGAGTATTCCAGTTAACGTTGTCAAAAGCTTTCTCTAAGTCTACAAACGCTAGAAACGTAGGTTTGCCTTTTCTTAATCTTTCTTCTAAGATAAGTCGTAAGGTTAGTATTGCCTCACGTGTTCCAACATTTCTACGGAATCCAAACTGATCTTCCCCGAGGTCCGCTTCTACCAGTTTTTCGATTCGTCTGTAAAGAATTCGTGTTAGTATTTTGCAGCTGTGACTTATTAAACTGATAGTTCGGTAATTTTCACATCTGTCAACACCTGCTTTCTTTGGGATTGGAATTATTATATTCTTCTTGAAGTCTGTGGGTATTTTGCCTGTCTCGTACATATTGCTCACCAGATGGTAGAGTATTGTTATGACTGGCTGTCCCAAGACCATCAGTTGTTCTAATGGAATGTTGTCTACTCCCGGGGTCTTGTTTCGACTCAGGTCTTTCAGTGCTCTGTCAAACTCTTCACGCAGTATCATATCTCCCATTTCATCTTCATCTACATCCTCTTCCATTTCCATAATATTGTCCTCAAGTACATCGCCCTTGTATAAACCCACTATATACTCCTTCCATCTTTCTGCCTTCCCTTCTTTGCTTAGAACTGGGTTGCCATCTGAGCTCTTGATATTCATACAAGTGGTTCTCTTCTCTCCAAAGGTCTCTTTAATTTTCCTGTAGGCAGTATCTATCTAACCCCTAGTGAGACAAGCCTCTACATCCTTACATTTGTCCTCTAGCCATCCCTGCTTAGCCATTTTGCACTTCCTGTCGATCTCATTTTTGAGACGTTTGTATTCCTTTTTGCCTGCTTCATTTACTGCATTTTTATATTTTCTCCTTTCATCAATTAAATTCAATATTTCTTCTGTTACCCAAGGATTTCTATTAGCCCTCGTCTTTTTACCTACTTGATCCTCTGCTGCCTTCACTACTTCATCCCTCAGAGCTACCCATTCTTCTTCTACTGTATTTCTTTCCCCCATTCCTGTCAATTGTTCCCTTATGCTCTCCCTGAAACTCTGTACAACCTCTGGTTCTTTCAGTTTATCCAGGTCCCATCTCCTTAAATTCCCACCTTTTTGCAGTTTCTTCAGTTTCAATCTGCAGTTCATAACCAATAGATTGTGGTCAGAATCCACATCTGCCCCTGCAAATGTCTTACAATTTAAAACCTGGTTCCTAAATCTCTGTCTTACCATTATGTAATCTATCTGATACCTTTTAGTATCTCCAGGATTCTTGCAGGTATACAACCTTCTTTCATGATTCTTGAACCAAGTGTTAGCTATGATTAAGTTATGCTCTGTGCAAAATTCTACAAGGCGGCTTCCTCTTTCATTTCTTCCCCCCAATCCATATTCACCTACTATGTTTCCTTCTCTCCCTTTTCCTACTGACGAATTCCAGTCACCCATGACTATTAAATTTTCGTCTCCCTTCACTACCTGAATAATTTCTTTTATCTCGTCATACATTTCACCAATTTCTTCATCATCTGCAGAGCTAGTTGGCATATAAACTTGTACTACTGTAGTAGGCATGGGCTTTGTGTCTATCTTGGCCACAATAATGCGTTCAGTATGCTGTTTGTAGTAGCTAACCCGCACTCCTACTTTTTTATTCATTATTAAACCTACTCCTGAATTACCCATATTTGATTTTGTATTTATAACCCTGTAATCACCTGACCAAAAGTCTTGTTCCTCCTGCCACCGAACTTCACTAATTCGCACTATATCTAACTTTAACCTCTCCATTTCCCTTTTTAAATTTTCTAACCTACCTGCCCGATTAAGGGATCTGACATTCCACGCTCCCATCCATAAAATGCCAGTTTTCTTTCTCCTGATAACGACGTCCTCTTGAGTAGTCCCCTCCCGGAGATCCGAATGGGGGACTATTTTCCCTCCGGAATATTTTACCCAAGAGGACGCCATTGTTACACTAACAAATGAGAATTATTTCCAAGAATTGCTTTGACAAAGAAATATACATACACAAGTATTGAGATATTATCCTAACAAATGGTACAAATGTTTAAAAAAAGGGAAAACATCCAACAAGATAATTTTTTATTCTTTGTTTTTATAAGGAGAAAATAAGTAAAATATAGTTTTCGTTTATTTTTATGAGGAGAAAATAAGTGGCATATAGTTTTAGTGTTTATTATGCCTTACTTTTGTTCTTTATATACTGTCCATTTCAGAACTAATGACTTATTTTCATCGATAGTCTATTTTTTACTTAAGTCCATAGTCAATGACTGTTATTTTGTAGTTATTAGCTGTCTGGTGTGCTTAACTTATTTAGTTTTTCACACGTTTCTTTTGCACAATTCCTACATCACATAATTTGATTTCACACATTCACACAATCCTATGAATGTTTAAGCATGAGGTTGGTGAATGTTTTTTGGACGAAGGTGATGGACTTGAGCAAGATGGATGTGGGCAAGTATTTGATGTACAGCTTCGTTCGCCGTTCCTTGTTGGCTTTGCAAGTGTGTGTTGCTGTTGTTGAGGTCCCATAATGGAATGGAGCTGTGAGTGCAGAATCTCGTGGTTTACTGGCTTTGTATGCGTGAAAGTCATCGTTATGTGTCGCTGAAAGCGGTCGTTTTTCGTTGTAATACTTCACAGACGACTAGTTTACAATAGGATAGGGATTTGGGAAGGTATGTCGTCTATTCTTCACCCATCTTCTTTCTTGGTCTCAGTTTTGCGAATCTTCAACTCTGTTCTTCCTGCTTTTTCTCTGCTTCTTACTTGCTTCTTGGTTCTTCTCTGGGCAGGATATGGAAATATTTATTGATAACTAGTCGCTTTTTCTCTGCTTCTTACTTGCTTCTTGGTTCTTCTCTGGGCAGGATATGGAAATACACTCCTGGAAATGGAAAAAAGAACACATTGACACCGGTGTGTCAGACCCACCATACTTGCTCCGGACACTGCGAGAGGGCTGTACAAGCAATGATCACACGCACGGCACAGAGGACACACCAGGAACCGCGGTGTTGGCCGTCGAATGGCGCTAGCTGCTCAGCATTTGTGCACCGCCGCCGTCAGTGTCAGCCAGTTTGCCGTGGCATACGGAGCTCCATCGCAGTCTTTAACACTGGTAGCATGCCGCGACAGCGTGGACGTGAACCGTATGTGCTGTTGACGGACTTTGAGCGAGGGCGTATAGTGGGCATGCGGGAGGCCGGGTGGACGTACCACCGAATTGCTCAACACGTGGGGCGTGAGGTCTCCACAGTACATCGATGTTGTCGCCAGTGGTCGGCGGAAGGTGCACGTGCCCGTCGACCTGGGACCGGACCGCAGCGACGCACGGATGCACGCCAAGACCGTAGGATCCTACGCAGTGCCGTAGGGGACCGCACCGCCACTTCCCAGCAAATTAGGGACACTGTTGCTCCTGGGGTATCGGCGAGGACCATTCGCAACCGTCTCCGTGAAGCTGGGCTACGGTCCCGCACACCGTTAGGCCGTCTTCCGCTCACGCCCCAACATCATGCAGCCAGCCTCCAGTGGTGTCGCGACAGGCGTGAATGGAGGGACGAATGGAGACGTGTCGTCTTCAGCGATGAGAGTCGCTTCTGTCTTGGTACCAATGATGGTCGTATGCGTGTTTGGCGCCGTGCAGGTGAGCGCCACAATCAGGACTGCATACGACCGAGGCACACAGGGCCAACACCCGGCATCATGGTGTGGGGAGCGATCTCCTACACTGGCCGTACACCACTGGTGATCGTCGAGGGGACACTGAATAGTGCACGGTACATCCAAACCGTCATCGAACCCATCGTTCTACCATTCCTAGACCGGCAAGGGAACTTGCTGTTCCAACAGGACAATGCACGTCCGCATGTATCCCATGCCACCCAACGTGCTCTAGAAGGTGTAAGTCAACTACCCTGGGCAGCAAGATCTCCGGATCTGTCCCCCATTGAGCATGTTTGGGACTGGATGAAGCGTCGTCTCACGCGGTCTGCACGTCCAGCACGAACGCTGGTCCAACTGAGGCGCCAGGTGGAAATGGCATGGCAAGCCGTTCCACAGGACTACATCCAGCATCTCTACGATCGTCTCCATGGGAGAATAGCAGCCTGCATTGCTGCGAAAGGTGGATATACACTGTACTAGTGCCGACATTGTGCATGCTCTGTTGCCTGTGTCTATGTGCCTGTGGTTCTGTAAGTGTGATCATGTGATGTATCTGACCCCAGGAATGTGTCAATAAAGTTTCCCCTTCCTGGAACAATGAATTCACGGTGTTCTTATTTCAATTTCCAGGAGTGTATTTATTAATAACTAGTCGCTTTGAAGTTCTCCTCTTAGTAACAGTTTGATAAATTGTTTGGGCATGTCATTCTTACTTTGTGGAAGTTTCGTGCATCAGCGTGCTGTTTAATAGCAGTAGTGTGACTTTTACACATATTTTTTTGCCAGTGTTGGCTTGCCCAAGCAGTCTTCTTGTCGAGCCGTTTTTTTGCACACTCCGCTGAGTCGGGGCATTCAGAGACCCTTCTGGCGTTCGGTGTCCTGTCGTGTCTCTGTAGTGTTCCGCCACTGTGTGGTTCCGTGTTCTGTCCCAGCAGGGTTGCGCCACCCTGTGGTTCAGCTTGGCAGCAGATTTATTTACTGCCCACTTCGGCTACAAGGGCCTTCTGTTGGTCTCGCTGTCCTTGCCCTTCTCTCGACGCTTCTGCCTTGTAGGAATTGTGTCTTGCTAATTACGTCCTTTCCTTTCTTGATACTTCTCGTGTTGCAACTTGTGGGTTGTTGCATCTCGTCCTTGCCGGAGTTTTTACAATGGTTCTTACAATATGTTTTACTTATAATCATCTAACATATGTCTAGTAACTACATTGTTGTACACCTTCTTAAAAGCTTTACAAATTTCGCCGCCCTTTCCATGTTACAATTCTAAGATATTTTGGGTCTTAACGTCTACAAGAATCCTCAAATTCGTTTTTTGTTTTTGTGTAGTGTCGTGGTGTATAGCATTTTAGTATTTCATGCTGTTAGACTATCTATGCTTTATCCCTTCACCTTAATCTATGGGACTACTGGTGTTATTTTTGTTTTTGTTTTTATTGAAACTACTTTCTTTTTCCCACCTTCCTCTCTCTTCATTCTTCTTTCTCCTGATGATCTTATCTGCAATATAATCTTGAAATATTGTGCTGATTATTTACCAGTAATAAAATTAATCTTCAAACTTTTTGATATGGCTCACATGGTGAAGTACTAAGGTTTTGCCTGTTTTTGGTTTCATTAGTTCCACATCATTATCATGAGCAATTCGGCTAATTATGACAGGTCCTTTGTATGCAGTGTAAAACTTATGTATTTTGTGTTTCTGTTTGCTGGAGAGATGGTGTGTTTTTACAAATACTTTCTGGCATACTGAGAATGTTCTTTTAATTGCTGTTCTATCTCCTCTTTCTTTTCTTTTAATGGCTGCCTTTCTGATGTTGGAGAGTGCTGTTGCTATGACTTGTTTGTGCTGTCTACTTGGTACAATAGGAAATCTAACATTTTCTCTGGTTATGTTTGGGGGTTCAATATTTTTAAGTACAGTAACTGGAGGTAGTAGTGTAGTGCTATGTGGCATTTCATTTATTACTTCTTGAAAATCTTTAAGGTATATATCCCAAGTGTTGTGTCTTTTGCCTGCATATAATCGGCATAAAGTGCCTATGTCCTTCACAGATTGTCTGCTGGATTTACGCTAGGTTTGTACTTAGATATGTAGATGGGTTTTATTTTGTGTTGTTTTAACGTGTTCTGCCATTGCACTGATTTGTATTGTGGGCCATTGTCCGAAATTATTTGTTCCACTCGACCTACTTGTCTGAGAAAATCTTGTCTAAATGCTTTACTTATAGTAACACCTGTTGCCCGTTTTAATGGTGTCAAGGTAACATATTTAGAAGTAAGTTCCAAAATGACAAATATGAAAATATATCCATTTTTTGTGCGTGGGAGGGTCCCCATCAAATCTTTTGCAGCTATTTATTTTAATCTTTTAGGGATTATTGGTAACATAGGTGGTTTGGTTTGGAAAGTGACGTGTTTAGCCCTCATACATATTTTGCATTTGACTAATACTGTTCTAATTCGTCTTTCCATATTAGCAAAATGGCTTGTTTGTTTTATTTTTAAAAAACATTTCTTTGGTCCAAAGTGGCCATTACTTAGATGTGTATACCATATGTACTTATTAATTAGTTCATCTGGGTTATAAATTAACCATTCATTCGTTGCAACATTTCGTCTAAAAAATAAAACATTGTTTTTTTACGAGATAGTGCTGTCAAACGTCTGGAAAATCCTTACTTCTCTACTTGATTCCTAGTATTTCGGGATCCTTGTCCTGTTCTTTGCTTATGTTTTTCAATGCTGTCGTAATGTAGTTTTCGAAAGGTACTTGTTTCATACAGTACATTGTAAACTGGTCTTCTGTTGCTTCCAAACCTATGTTATTGGATGCACCCTGTGGACATCGTGATAAAGCATCTGCTAATACATTCGCTGGTCCTGGTATGTGTGTAATAGTGAAGTCAAATTCTTGTAGTATTAACATCCATCTGGATAACCTCCCGTGAGTTAGTTTGGCGGATAACAGAAATTCTAATGCTTTGTGGTTAGAGTATACTTTTGTTTTTCTTCCGAATAGGAAGTATCGAAAACGTTGGAAGCCCCATACAATGACCAATGCTTCCAGCTCCGTGACTAAATAGTTTTTCTCGCTTTTTGTGAGTACCCGACTGGCAAATGCAATTGTTCTATATGATCTTAGCCCTGCCTGTTCGTATTCTTGGAATAAAACAACGCCTAAACCTGTTTTCGCGCTATTAGTGGACATACAAAAATTTTGTGTTAGATCAGGATGTGCTAAATTCGGTGCTGTTATTAGTGCGTATTTCACTTTTAAAAATTCTTCATTGGCTTGTTGATCCCATACCCATGGCGTGTTTCTTCCAGTCAATGCACATAGGCGTGGTGTTGCGAGAGAGTCGATCCAAATAAATTTTTTATAGAGTCCGGTGAGACCTAGAAATCCTCTGAGAGTATTCTTATTATATGGAGTACAGAATTCTTTGATTGCCGTTAGTATTTCTGGGTCGGGGATTACCCCTTTCTCGGAAATTATGTGTCCTAGAAATTTGACCTATCGCCGTCCAAATTTGGATTTTGTTATATTTACTGTGACCCCATGCTCTTTCATGATCTGTAAAAACTGATTTAATGTGTCGTTGTGATGTTCCCAAGAGGGTTCTGCTATAATCACATCATCAACATAACAAGTAATGTTTTGTAAAATTTCAGGACTGAGTATAGTATTAAATCCCTTAATAAACGAAGCTGATGATATGTTTAAACCAAATGGCAATCGTTTAAACTGGTAACATCTACCGAATTCGATAAATGCTGTAAATTTTCTACATTCTGGGGCCAATTCTATTTGCCAGAAACTACTCCGTAAATCAATGGATGAAAATATCTTAGCACCGTGGAAGTTTTGTATCAATTCCTCTAATTTTTCTGGACGATCTATCTCAGTGATTATGATTGTGTTGATCTGTCTGGAATCAAGCACTAACCTGATGCTCCCATCTCGTTTTAGTACAATATGGAGCGTGTTGTTATATGTGGAGGTAGCTGGTTCAATAATATCGTCATCTAACATTTTAGATATGTCCTGGAATACTTTATTCCTGTAGCTTAATGGGATTGTATAGGGTGGCACTCTAAATGGTTTGTGGTGTTTTACTTCAAACTGGAACTGAAAGTGCTTAATACTGCCAGTCTTAGGCAAAAATACCTCTGCTTTATCTCGTAAAATACCCTCTAATTCTCTTTTACTGTGTTCGGAAATAGCTTGAACTTCATGCAATTTTTCGTCGATTTCTTTATGGACTTCTAACATGAGTTGAGGTGATTCCCCCTTTTGTGCATACCATTCTAATTCTTCTTCCTCTTTATCTCGGGTCGTTCTTAATTGTTTGTTTATAACTGGTATTTCTTATAATTTTAGCTTTTGCTCAAAGAGAAGTGTAACATTGCCGAATGTTACGCTACCTTTCCCCATATCTATTATCGCTCATCTCTCATTTAAAAAATCTGCACCTATAATCAAATCTACAGTTAGTTTAGGTATAATCACGAAGTTGGCTTCGATCTTTTGACCTTGACACGAAAGAGATAACCTTGTTTGTCTCGTAACTTCCGCAGCATTCTTTCTAATAGGACCTTTTACTTTAAACTTACGTGTTTTCAGAACTGCCAATTCCTCATTGGCATTACACTGCATGAATAAATTTTCTGAGATCGCAGTCAGTTCACTTCCGCTATCAATTACAATATTGACTGGGATATGCTTTACCATGGCCTTCACAATTGGTTAAATTTGAAAGGGTTGGTTCTGTTCTTCCTCTTCTTGCTTCAACGAATCCTCCACTGATTCATACATGAGTCTTTTTAGGAATTTCCCTTGTGAATTCGAATTTTCTGTGGGATAAACTTTGACTGCTACTTCTCTCTCTTTTATTTCCTCTTCTCTATTTCTTCCTCCATTTACGCTTTCTTCAACATCCTCTACTTTTTCCTCATCCTCGTCTATCTTCTCCTTCTTCGTCGCTACTTCCACATAATCGCATCTAAATGTTCTAATTATCGCTTCATGACTTACTTCATTATATACGTTGGGTTGTGTGCCCACTCGTAACTTATTTTCGACTTCTGTCGACTGCGCATTATCCTCATTGAATTCGCTTTCCCTGGTTTCCATCTCAAATAGCTCTGCAATACTCATTACTTCGTCCTTTCTTCCTACATTCGTTGTGCACGCCTCTGGTAATTCATCTTCCTCGTCAGTATTCTCCCAATTAATTTCGTCCCAACACGATATTGTTATTTTCTTGTCTTCGTTTTCATCTGGTCCCTGCGGATTTGTTTCTTCCTTCTTCTCTTCTCGTGATAAGAATTTTACTTCTCTGTCTAAGGTGCTGCAACTGTCCTGGGTCGGTGCGTCATTCTCTTTGGCATGGGCGCTTAGCTGTCAATTCGAACGTTTACTGGGGTTTGGTGGTCTTACCTCCACCTCTTCTATCTGTATTCTCTTTTCTTGTTCAGCTTGTTGATAGTGGTTTCTTTGTTGATAATTTGTCGGTCTATTGGTTCTCCAGTACCCGTTCCGGTTGTCGTTACTCCCTCTGTAATAGTTGTTGCCGTTCCTGGGTGAATTACAGTTATTGCCATATGCTCTTCTAAATCCATAACCGGTTCTTTGTTGAAATCTATTGTCGTTTCTTGGTGCGAAGTTATCACATGGTTCGTAATTATTGTTTCTTCGTACTGTCTCTTGTGGATTCCACTGCTTTTTGCTTTCGTTTTCACGTGCGCTTCGTCTTTTTCTTGCGTCATCTTCCGAAAATATGAACTCTAGTTCCCTTAGAATACCTTTAAATGCTTCAACGTCATTGCCTCCGCGACCTACTAATGATTGCTGGTACTTCAATGGTAGCTTCATCGCGCATAATTTAAACAACCAACTCTCCGTCACTGTATGATACATCTAAGCATTGATTTTTCTTTGCCATTAATCAGAAAAAATTCTCGGGACTCTTCTCTCCTGAATTTTCAAAATTTGGGTTCTGTAATAATTCGTACTTCACTCTGTTCTGTGCTTCGCTGGACCAATATCGTGAGAGAAACTTTTCTCTGAAATCTTTGTACGATCGGCATGTCGCTGCAACATTCTGCATGGTTTCTGCGACTGTTCCTGACATGTGTGCACATATAAAGTCTAATTTGTGTGCTAGCGTCCAGTGTTCTGGTAATCCTACTCGGAATTGATCAATAAAAGCTCGTGGATGTAATGAGTTTCCTTCTCGAAAGTGTTGAAATTTTCTGACTGTGAGGAAATGATCGTTGTCGTACTTCGTCATAGTTCCATATGAAATTCGCGATTCTTCGCCACTTTTGTTTCTGATCATTTCTCCCGTCGTTCTTTCCGGTTGTGGTAGATCCATTGGATATTGTCCACTGTAACTTTCGCCTACCCTTGCGTAGTGTCGTTGGAGTGGTACGCAATAATTTTCTTCCATCGGTTGTGAACGTGTAGCTGAATGCATTGCACTGTACTCTTCGCGACCTGGCTTTCCATTGTCAGGGATTGGTTCGGTATCTTGTCTGGCTAACTTTGCTGCTTCATTGCACGATCCAAACTGTCTTGAAACATTCATTTGTGGTTCCGCATGTGTTTGTGATGACGTTTGTTCATCAAGAATTTCGAAACGTGTTTGTTGCTGTGCAGGCTGTCTGATTTCACGTATGTTACTTTCCGCCTGTGATTGAAATCGCAAATGCGTAATATCTTCGTTAATTGCTTGTTTTTCCGGTGCTGTTACAGATACGGATGTGGTTGCAGACTCTGTGTTTGTTCGATCCTGTTCACTACGCTCTTCAATGGTTTGCAACAACTCTGCTCGCAATTTTTGAAATTGTCGCTTCGTTTGCGCTTCTATTTTGACTATGCGGTTATCATATCTTTTCAGCGCTGCTTTTGTGATACGTTTGTGTAACACACTGTTTTCAACAATTTCACACGCTGTACCTGCTGCTTGTCTAGTAATTACGTTTATTTGTTTCTCTAGTTTCTTGACTTCTCCCAGGGTGTTGTTACGTAATGTTTTGATCTCGTCTTGAATGTCATTACGCAATGTTTGTACCTCCGCTTGTACCTTGTCAATGTCTGTTCTCAATTGATTGTGACCTGTTATTAAGTTTCCTATCACTTCTCGAGATTCTTTTGCCTCGTCTTCAATATGACTTAGGTGTAACTGAATTTTTTTTAGTTTTGTTCTTTAATCGCACGCATTTGTCTCGTGGTTTCTGCATTCTGAATTTGAATTTGGTTCGCTATGTCTTTATTTTGCCTTGTCATGGTTTCCGTAAATTGTTGTAATAATTCTGTGAGATTGGTGGGTCCTATTGCGTTTTCTTCCGACGTCCTACGCTCAAGTGTAGTTTCGCAACCGATTGCATTGAACTGTGCTGTGACACGATTCTACTCGCATTCCTTGTACTCTGTGACGAGGGAGCTCTGATTACTTGTACTATGGGTTCTACGTATTCAAGACACAACTTAGAATCCTCATCGACTGTCTCTCTACTTTCCTGCTCCTCTGTCGTAAGCTGACTTACGTTTTCTATGCCTTGACGTACCTTATCTTCGTTATGGTGCGTTATATGTCCTATTCCTCGCGATACTGCATCGTCTGTTGTACTGTCCTCTATTCTCTGTCCATTTTCATGCTGGGTCTCTACCTCAATTCGGTCAAGGTCTCGATCTGCCATTGCTAATCTTTCAGAATCCCTTATTTTCTGTTTTAAAAGCAATTCACGCGCCCTACTTCGAGTCAACATGCGCTCATACGATCTCACGCGTTTCATAAACTTTCTGTTCACACGACGTGACACTTATTATACCCAAGACTGACAATCCATTTACTTACTTGTTGGGTCAGAACCAACTTGTCAACGATGTATTCGCCACCTGTGCGCTTGCATTGAGGAGAAAACTTAATTCTAACAATTCTTAAAATTCATAACTTAATTATGCTATTGTCACTGCTAGAATGTCTCACTATCTATCGCTGCAGCTACTGTTTTCAACTATTTATGCCTTTCAAAAAAATTTTTTTTTATTACGAAAATTTTTTAACACGATATTTTTCTGACCTACTTAGGCATGTGGTCGACCTTCAATCATGGTATTTTACCATCCTGGCAGGGTCGCCATTTTCTAACATTCTGCATAGCGTCTGTTGTTCTATATCGTGTCTCCCTACCACTTTCGCGCAATGACATTCTGAGCATGTTTTTTAGGGAATTGACTAGTTTGAACCTGGGACCTGTTGCTGGTAAGGAGACGTCAGACCACACATGACATGTAGAGTTCAGAAGAGTTCTGTGAGACTAGCCATGATATAACCAAATACATAATGATTTCAGCATCAGCTCCACTGCACTCCCTGTAAAAGAATCGTAATACTAACTAAATTTAGTGGAAGGGGTTCAAGGCTTTCCTATTTTTAGTTAGCTGGTAAAATAACGTCGAAAAAGCAGTTAAGTTTACCATTGGAAATTTTATTCTACTCACAAAACATCGTTTATAAATTGCACTATTGATAAAAGGAAATGTTTTTATTCAGGATGGTAAAAACCAACTGCGTTCAACAAAAATGTGAACGAATATTCCCTGAATAGGTTTCCAAGTTCTACAACGGATCGAAGGATGACCTATGCCATATCACATCTATAATCTAGGTTTAAATTAAGTTTCGCAAGAGAGACAACTACCAAAATGGTCTACAGTGATCCTCAGTTATCTTTAATTACTTATCTAACTTGTCGTCAATTACAGTGGCTGATGTGGCTTCTCAATAACTATATAACAGAAAAATCATCGCGTTTCAGATTTTTACTTCAAGTGGCAAATGTGAACACCATGAGCTTTAATTGACGATCGACACTAGTATTACGCAAAAAGGGGGTGTAACAGATGAGACTTCTGCAGTTCTGAGTGAACCTTTATGCGCTGTTATGCGGCATCGCGTGCGTTCATTACCTTGTCGGTGTTCGTCAGGGGGCGGCGGGCAGCACAGCTCTGCTCACCTCGCCGTCTCGGAAGCAACTCCTCCCTAACTTCTCCTTACTACAATTTACCGAAGTTGATTTAAAAAAACAATTTGGCTGTGTTTTCATCTGACCAATCAGGGTCTCATTGTTAACCTTAAGCTCCGCCTACAAAAATTCTGTCTATCGAATGAAAAACGTTATACTTTTCGTGGTGGGGCAATGTTTTTAAAGTTTGCAACGTAACAGAGACGCGAAAAAGTCTCACGCTAAAACTTGCAGCTGGGGTGGTTCTTTTAGTGTTATCGTAAGATCTATACTGTTCTTCTGGAGGGCTCTACCTTTCAACATGGGCTGGGGGTTGGTCCTGACGTAACAGAGACGCGAAAAAGTCTCACGCTAAAACTTGCGGCTGGGGTGGTTCTTTTAGTGTTATCGTAAGATCTATACTGTTCTTCTGGAGGGCTCTAGCTTTTAACATGGGCGGGGGGGGGGGGGGGGGGGGTGGTCCTAGCGGTTAGCTGGCTACGTGGGTGTCCGCCCCTTATCGTAGGGCCTTCTAGCTTAACACGGTTCTGCTCTCAGCTTCTGTTCTCGTTTCTGCTCTCGGAACTGCGTCTGTCTCACAGCGGGAAGGTATGACATGCATTTAGGCATTCTTGTGTTAGTCTGTGGTATTCCATTTGCTCACTCGTTACTCGTATTACCTTGGTTAATTTAATGTCACGATTTATTTGGAGCTATGTGACATACTACTGGATTTGTTATCATGTCAGGGTTTTCATGGAAGGTGTTGGATTTGCCTGACACCTTACACGGCGGTGTATTCTGTTACTACGTCGGTGGGTGAAAAACAGTGTTGCTCTAACAGAGTTCCGTAATCGAAGAGTTAGTCTACACATGGAACACCCTCTGCTTCAGCATGACAATGTCAGACCATACACCTGCGCTGCGACATCTGCAACAATCCAATGTCTTGAGTTCACTGTCGTCGATCATCCTCCATACAGCCCCGACTTGGCACCATCTTACTTTCTTCTGTCGGCCGTTGTGGCCGAGCGGTTCTAGGTGCATCAGTCCCGAGCCGCGATGCTGCTACGGTCGCAGGTTCGAATCCTGCCTCGGGCATGGATGTGTGTATGTCCTTAGGTTAGTTAGGTTTAAGTAGTTCTATGTCTAGGGGACTGATGACCTCAGATGTTAAGTCCCATAGTGCTTAGAGCCATTTGAACCATTTTCGACTTTCTTCTGTTTCTAAAACTTGAAGCAAACCTTCGAGGACTTCACTTTGATGGCGATGAAGTGGGGAAAGCAGAGGTGGGGTTGCAGTTCCACAACAAAGTCAAACATTCCACAGTGATGGTACCGCCAAACTAGTCTCTCATTGGGAGCAATGCTACTATGTGGAAAAATAAATATGTAGACTTGAAGAATAAAGTTGTTGACTGCTAATAACGTTTTATTTGAAAATTTTTAGCAGTTTTCACATAACAAATTCGGAGGCATGACTTTTAGCACGATCCCGTACATACAAATAAAAATGTCTTTCATCATACCAGCGCATTCTTACACAACCAAGAATTGTTTATGGGCTATTAATACAGACTACTCAGTTCATAATGGTATAGCCACTAAACGCTCATCCAATGGTCCTCGCACGCTTCCCTTGTTTCTTCTTCATATCATCTAGCAAAAATGAAGCATAAGAGTAATTTATCGCATTCTAATCATTATATATGTCAACTGGATCTTTCTTCGTCGGAATGTTTCATGGCAGTGACTGCATTTTTATGTCTAATTCTCACCATTCCATGCAGGTTAGAACGAGCGCAATGGTCTACAACTTAAAAAGCTTATTATGGATCATTACAAAAACATATTTATTAGTCGGTCGGAGTGGCCGTGTGGTTCTATGCGCTGCAGTCTGGAACCGAGCGACCGCTACGGCCGCAGGTTCGAATCCTGCCTCGGGCAGGGATGTGTGTGATGTCTTTAGGTTAGTTAGGTTTAATTAGTTCTAAGTTCTAGGCGACTGATGATCTCAGAAGTTAAGTCGCATAGTGCTCAGAGCCCCTGCCATATTTATTATGTACGAATTAAAGTAACAAAGCAATGATACCCAAGTTATTCGCGGGTAGAGAAACGCTCACCATTTCACATATTTCTCAAATGTGTAAACGAAAGTAAGTCGCAAATATTTTCCACAGGCCTGTGTGAGAACTACAAAAATCTTGTTGGGAAAACTAGTAACACTGTGCCAGACTTAGCAACGATAAATTCTTGGAAACTTGGCATTTTCCTCTTGGTTGGATAAATTTTACAGCCCTTTAAAATAATGTAATCTCAAAGGTTCACGCCAACACTGTTTCGTGTATCTTGCAGTTTCTATGGGCTTTATTTTATAATATCTGAAGTATCTTAGCGTGCTCTACTCCGCTTCTAACCTTTTTTGACTCCTCTCATAGAACAGAGTGAGTGAAGTAAATGTCCTCACATTGCAGCTGCTCCCATATCTCGTGCGTACGTATCACTGCGCGTGCAGTGACCAACTTACAACAGCTCCTCGTCAGCTGCTTCTGTTCTCTGTATGACATTCACACACAGTGTCCGTAAATTTTGTGGCAATAAATATAGGCTGATGCAGCTATGCTGTTCACCTCAGATATTTCCTGAACCGTTTAAGACATCGTAATTCTATTTTCGCCCAAATGAACTGTGATAAAGTCCTCAGAAAATGACGTATTATCTCTTTTTTTTTAAATGTGTGTGAAATCTTATGGGACTTAACTGCTAAGGTCATCAGTCCCTAAGCTTACACATTACTTAACCTAAATTATCCTAAGGACACACACACACACACCCATGCCTGAGGGAGGACTCGAACCTCCGCCGGGACCAGCCGCACAGTTCATGACTGCAGCGCCTAAGACCGCTCAGCTAACCCGGGCGGCATTGTCTCTTTTCATGACTGTATTAATTACAGAGCGCTATCAACTTCTCTGGAACTATAGTAGGCCTAATTTCTGCTCTGAGTACTGCAGTTCTAAAACAGACGAATTTCATGTTCTTATATGGAACTGTAGCGTCAGGCTGATGTGGCATTCCACTCTGACGTATCTAGAGAGTCTACTTGCAAAAACGGAAGAGTGGAGACAAGTTTAATTTAAAACCAACGCTAATCTCACTCGATTACATATGGCTGGGCAGGCACACTAAGCGCAAAGCAAAGGAGGAGGCATCTTATGTTGATTCACCAGTTGACAATGGTAACAGTCTTGCTCTTGTTTCTGTTAGAGCTCTGAAACAAACATGCACCTCAAAAATTGAATGGGTCTGTAAAGCTGGGAACTGAAACATAACACTTGTTCAATAATAATTTCACGTCATGAGTTCGTCAAGACACAGAACAAAATTGCAGAATTACCTGACCAACAACAACAAACAGGAATTCACAAAATGACGTGATCGTAGACATTTCCAGTTATCCCATGAAGTGTTCAAGACGCCCAGCATCTGCTGCAATACGCTTTTGCAATCGCCGGTGCAGGAACTTCTTCATAGGCTGAAGAGATTCCTTCGATATCGTTGTACATGCTGCGACAATGCGATGTTTTAAATCCTCTTGAGTCGTCGGAACTTGCGCATAGCATTCGTCTTTGGGTTTACCCGAGAGAAAAAAAGTCAAATGGCATCTAATCAGGCGAGCGTGCTGGGCAGCTGACTACACGTTGACGTATCCAACCACCTGGAAACAGGTAGTGCTTTCCTAGCCCCAGGCTAGTAGAGAGATCAGTACTCACTGTGCTGCCATCACATGCTTCTAGGTATTTCAAGGTGTCTTGCTCTAGGAGAGCCGTAGCACTTCGGGAAGTAATTGTGCATACCTTTTACCTGGAAAGATTTCTTCGCTGAAGTAAGGACCGGTCACATAGTCTCTACAATCCCGCCACATTAGGGCTAACTGTCCCATAGCATGGTAAGGAAATGTATTTAATTGTCTTATTTTTGTTATACTCTGCTCTCGGTTCGTTCACCCCATATCTGTATGTTTATTGGCAATTTTCTCATAAATTTTTTGAATATAAGAAAAAAAAAGCACTCCGTCTTCAGGCCTCGAGTGGCCTACCGGGACCATCCGACCGCCGTGTCATCCTCCGTGGAGGATGCGGATAGGAGGGGCGTGGGGTCAGCACACCGCTCTCCCGGTCGTTATGATGGTATTCTTGACCGAAGCCGATACTATTCGGTCGAGTAGCTCTGCAATTGGCATCACGAGGCTGAGTGCATCCCGAAAAGTGGCAACAGCGCATGGCTGCCTGGATGGTTTGAATATAAGACAAAGGATAATCATTGGTTTCAGCTATGAAGTAAATAATTTCCAATTCGGTTTTACGGTCTCTTTCCGAAAGCGGGACACTAAATACACGATTAAAATCAAACCTAAAAATGCTGCTTTATGCTGATTATGGTGGCCCAATTTATAATTAATAATGCAGTTAGTATATGTCTTTTTTAGAAATATGCTGAGGCGATGTCTTCATTCGATATTCCTTATGCATAAATCAAGAAAATTAATGACCCAACTATGTGTGCTCATCAGTAACTATGCTTTTTCCCTGTAGATGGCCTCAGTGGTTCGATCTAGTTCGCTGAAGGAGTAGATTAACAGGTTATGTCGTTACTGTTTTTCCATTTTCTAATGGTTGTCATGTCGTTATCAGCAACACTTTACTGGAGATATGGCGGCCTTTACATTTTTTGGGCAAACTTACATAGCTAATCGTTGTTTCAACGAATATTTTAGACCATTAGAGCAGATGATCTGTGATCACAAGATTGTTCATACTTGTTCACATTAGAATTATGTAACACAGTATGTTGTGTTCTCTTCCTGATGATTATTTATGTCACCTTACATCGAGTGACGTCTATTTATTCTACAATTTTAACTTTTGGTTTTATAAATGGTTTTGTATCTCCTTATATGTATTCGCTCTTAAAGAAAATATGTATTTTGTGAAATCTGATGCAATTGCCAATTTTCGTACCTAAACTGAGCCATTCTTATTCAAAAAGTGGTTGTAATTGGTTTTCGGTGTTTAGATTTGGTTTTACATATTTTGAGCGTGCTGCTCTTGTTTTTTTGTGATTTACTTTTGAGCACCTATTTTATCGCCGGTGGTTGGCAGTGATATGGCAATCCTTGTATCGGTTACCACCATACTCATGAGAAATATAAGGGTGCATGGTACATTTGTTCATGACGCTATAGTTCGCACAGTAGATCTAAAGTAGTTATCCACATATATGGTTCTTTAGATGCGCAACACTTTGTTAATCGCATTATTTAAGTAATACGATTGTTTATCTAGTACTGTAACTTTTACCTGAACTCTGTCAACTTTGGATTTGCGCATTCAGAAACATGTCGTCGTCTATTGGAAGTAACAAATGTGCCTTTTGATGCACTTGTAGTTCGTATGTAGAACGGCAGATGGCCATTGATACCACTATTCGGTTTCGTCATTATGACAAATAATTTTCATTTCCTAAATTTGTGTGAATGGAATCATATTTTTAGCGAGTTTATCTCTTCTTACAATTTTCACGATCGCAGTTTTGACGTATATATTCAATTTATTATTATCATTTGACAAACAATGTTCAGACATTGTCACTTGTTGTAATTATTTAAATTGATATTATCAGTTACCATCACTGTATAATGTATTGTAATGTGATATATTGCTTATTGCTTGTATTTTACATTACTTCTCTATTTTCCGAAGAGGGTGCTTATTGCAACGTGGCGCCACCTCATGTTGTCTTGTTGTAGTGTTGACCTATGATGTGTCACTTCATGATAGGAATCTGCCAAGGACAGTACTTCTAGTTATAGCATGTATCGGTTAGAAAAATGGCATGTTATGACTTGGAATTTTAATTTCAGACATCTCTATATGTTGTAATTGATGTAACTATGTTTTGTTGTCAATTTTTTTCGTTTGTTAAAGCAGTTGTTCTTTATGCCCTGTCTCTTGTATTTTATTTTACCACCGATGATGACTGATTTGCAACAAGATAAATAAATTATGTTTCTGCGACTGGTTGCTACATTCTTTATAATTTTTGGAAAGAGAATTGATTGTAGAAGGACTGACTCAGCGTATAGGAAAGTCAAAACAGCTTCGGTGAAACTAAAACAAAGATCGGTAACATAAAGAGTGCAATTAGGATTCCACTGTTAAATGCAGAGGAGAGAGCGGATAACTGGAAAGAGTACTTTGAAGCCTTCTATGAGTAGGAGGAATTGTCTGATGAGATAGAAGTGGAAACAGAAGTCGATAGGGAAGAGGTAGGGGATCCAGTATTAGCGTCAGAATTGAAAAGAGTTTTGGAAGACTTAAAATCAGATAAGGCAGAAGGGAGAGATAACATTCCATCAGAATTCCTAAAATCATTATGGAAAGTGGCAACAAAACGAATGTTCACATTGGTACATAGAATGTCTGAGACTGGCGATTACCATCATTCACGCATTTCCGAAAATTGCAAGAGCCGACAAATGTGACCATTAACACACAGTCATCTTAACAGCTCATGCATCCAATTTCCCTATAAGAATAATATACAGAAGAATGGAAAAGAAAATTGAAGATCTGTTACATGACGATCAGTTTGGCTTTGGGAAAGGTAGAACCACCAGAAAGGCAGCTGTAACGTTGCGGTTGATAATGGAAGCAAGACTAAAGAAAATTCAAGACATGTTCATAAGATTAGTCGAACTGGAAAAAGCTGTCGACAGTGTACAGTGGTGCAAGAAAATTCTGAGATAAATAGGAGTAAGATGAAAGTAAAGAGAAGAACCAAGAGGGAACAAGAGTGGGAGACCAAGAAAGAAGCACTCGGATTAAAAAGGGTGCAAGACAGGGATGCAATCTTTCGCCGCTACTGTTCAGTCTATAGATCGAAGAAGCAATGACAGAAATAAAATAAAGGTTCAAGAGTGAGATTAAAATTCAAGGTGAAAGGATATCAATGATGAGATCCGCTGATGACATTGCTACCATCAGTGAAAGTGAAGAAGAATTGCAGGATCTGTCGAACGGTATGAACGCCAAATGAATACAAGTAAATCGAAAGTAATGAGAAGTAGCAGAAATGAGAACGGCGAGAAACTTAACATCAGATTAGTAATCACGAGGTAAATGAAGTTAAGGAATTCTGATATCTACGCACCAAAATGAGCCATAATGGATGGAGCAAGGAGGACATCAAAAGCAGACAAACACTTGCAGAAAGAGTATTCCCGCCCATGAGGAGTCTGCTAGTATCAAACATAGGCCTTAATTTGAGGAAGAAATTTCTGCACATCTGTAAGGTTTTGTTTAATCAAGTTTGGCAGAGTATCTTGCCTCTGCCCGCTTTTGAATTTCCAAGCCAGGGTAGAATGTCACCCCGTGAAGCTAAACTGAGTGTGTTTATTGTCGTCTTAATTACAACTGATAGCCATCTGTCCTGAAGATGGATGAAACCTCGGACTGAATGAATTTGGGTGTAATTACAAATGCATGCAACTGAGTAAATTCATGTGGAAATGTCTTGGTTTAGCTTTGTAGTAGCAGCCTGGGGAAGACAGTTGAACGTAATCTATGGAGGTGACAGACTGTCTTCACACTGTCGCCACACTCGGCTGCACGTCTCTAGATGTGTGGTCACGCATTTGGGCCCTTCGAATTCCTGCATGGGGACGCCGTCTTCAAATTTAGAAACGTTCGACAGAACAAATGGAAAGTTTTAGGCCGAAGGAACGAGGCGCATCCTCTACTGTTTTCTGATAGGAGGAAACGCCTGGAACCCCTGGCCATTTAGTCTTGCTGATTTGTCAGCACGCACTCACCAAGTTTGTTCACACTCTGTACGTGGAGAGAACAAAAATGATCACATGTAGTGATTACGTAGGAGAGTATTATCTTTTCGTACAGAAATAGTTAATTAACTAAAAAACGAAACTAGGTTTTTATGTGGAGATACGTATAAAAACAGATGAAAAAATAAAGTTGAATTTACAAATTCAATTTAGTATTTATAATTAAAATTTTGCCGGCATGAGTGGCCGAGCGGTTCTAGGCGCTACAGTCTGGAACCGCGCGACCGCTACAGTCGCAGATTCGAATCCTGCCTCGGGCATGGGTGTGTGTGTGATGTCCTTAGGTTAGTTAGGTTTAAGTAGTTCTAAGTTCTAGGGGACTGATGACCTCAGAAGTTAAGTCCCATAGTGCTCAGATCCATTATTTTAATTAAAATTTAATTTAACAGAGGGGAAGAAGGATAATGAATAATTATTTAAATAATGTTTTCCCTTTTCCCTCTGTTACTGTACGTTTCAGTTATAAATGTTAGATTGAAATTATAACTTCAACTTTATTTTTTCATCAGTCGTTAAAAGCATCTCCATGTAAAAACCTTTGTTTCCCTTTTAGTTAATGTAAATATTTCTGCATGAAAAAACTAATACTTTCATAGGCAAACACTCCACATGTCATCATTTTTGTTATCTTCTGTGTAAGTCGCACATCATTTTACGGTGAAAACGAAGTCTTTCGGAAGCCACTGTCGTATGAAACATCCTCGGACTTCTTGGCGCGTCAATGCACAGTAAAACCTCGAACTTTCCAAGGTTTCCACCATCGTCTGCTGTGGTAGCCTTATATAGCCTAAAGACGACTTTTGATTGGTCAGTAGTTACGTCATGCTGTCGCATTTGGTGTCAACGTCTGCGCTGGTGGCGCCACTGCTTCCGCCGTAGTGTAAATATTGCGACGATTCTCTGTGGCTCTTCTCTGCATCGAGAGCTCGCTTCCGTGTACCGCTAAGATTATACCCGCCGTCACGGTTGAAGGTTTTCCTACACGTTCTTATTTCTACAGCCTCTTTAATCATAGAGTCCCAGTATGTGGGAACCTGCGACAAAACTTTCGTTTGGCCAAACCACCTTTTATGTTTATTTGTTTCTTGCCGCAAGAAGACAGAGAATATTTCATACAACAGTGCCGTTGCGAAAGATTTCTTTCTCATATAACTTTTCTCTACGGGGAGGACATGGTGCGACAGGTTCGTCAACTGGAGAAGCTGCGCGCAATACGCGCACATGCGTAGTAATTTGGCATTTCTGCGACGCTGTCGGGATAAGGATATCGTGTCCAAGTTTACCGTCGTAAAGCATGACATAAGATCGGCACGAGTGAATAATATTTTACGGAGGACCAGCCTGTCCATCGTCAAAGGAAAGACACGACATACAAAGTACATCAGTTTATACAATTCCCATCGCTTGGCATATGCGATCCTGTCATTTCTCGTCTGAGAGTGGGTCGATATGTCGACGACAGGTCATCAAAGAGCTCACCATGGCAATACAACGACGAAACAGACAAAGAAATGTGAGCGGCTTGCAACCACGCAAAGATCGGAGTCATGTCTTGGAACGGTACGCACTTTCATCAACCTGTCATACAAGGACCTGGAAGAAGCAGCCATTCTGGCCCTTAATAAAAGATTGCATTTCGCTTCTATGCCACGCACTGTACCTGTCGTGGAGTTCATTAGTGGAGTGGAACTGCCGGCGCGGCATCCCTCACGAGACGACACCGACGATGTAAGGCTTACCACCAGTCGTTTTTAGCCTCAGCGAAGCAGTCGAAATCTCAGCAGAGCAGAGAGAGATGGGCTCCGTGCATTGCGGAAAGACTAAGATATTGTGTTACTTCATGCTGACAAGGTAAATGCCACGGTTGTTCTTAATACTACTGAATGCCACAGCAAAGTGGCCTCGTTGTTGTAAGGTATCAGGTACAAGTGCCTAAAAAAGGACCCAGCTCTGTCATATAACACAAAAACAGTGGAGCTCCTGAAGAATTCTGCTCCACCAAAGGATGTCATCAAGTATCTTGGAGAGCGAGATCCTAGAGCTCTTAAGCTGTACGGATTACCTAAATTCCACAAGGAAGATATTCCATTGAGACCAAGTGTTAGTGCCTACTTACTGGCTGACCAAATATTTAACTAAGTTGATGACTGCAATAGTTTGCCACGATGACCATCGCTTCAAAAATTTTCAGATGTTCACTGATAAAATTAAACGAATTAGAGTTCACTGAAACGATATTTTAGTCAGCTTGGATGTGGTCTCTCTACTTAGAAAAATTCCTGTAGAGGACACATTGAAACTGTTGGGAGAGCATTTTCCTCCTGAAACGATAACGGTATTCTGACATGTTATGACGGCCATCTACTTCTTGTACGGCGGTAAATTTTATGAAATGACAGACGATATGGCAATGGGTTCGCCGTTGTCTCCGGCAATAGCCAACTTTTTATGGAACATTTTGAGGACGTGCATTAAATTCGATTCCCCTTCGTCCATCTTCATTGTATCGTTATGTTGACGGCATGTTTGTACTCTGGTCACAGGGCGTAAGAAGGTCTTGAGCACTTCCAGAAACATATGAACAGCGTGCACCCAAGCATCCAGCTCACCGTCGAGACAGAGAAAGAGGGTAGGCTGCTGTTTTTAGACATTCTAGTAGAAAGAGAGGCGGAGGGACGTGTCGGCCACTCAGTGTACCGCATGCCGACGCACACTGATTTATATCTTAGCGCCCAGAGCGTTCATCGTCCAGTCCGGAGGACAGAAGCTTTAAATACACTAGTACACAGAGCAAAAACCTTTTCTGACGAGAACCACTTGGATTCCGAAATAAATCATATGAAGTATGTGTTCCGAAAGAACGACTATGGGTCACGTGATATCAAGTGAGCGTTCTCCAAGAAAAGGAAACGTGAAAATGCTGAACATTCACGTGATGAGCCACCGTTTGAATTCCTTCTCTTCTGCTGCACTATAACCAACAAAATAGACAGGGCTCAGGGAAGACGAGGTATCAGACCTATTTTCCGACGTCCTAGGAAGATAAAGCAGATGCTACGCTCTGTGAAGGACAGTCTCAGCCTCAGGAATCCTGGGATTTGTAATACCCCATGTGAGTGCGGAAGGAATTACATTAGTCAGTCCATCTGTGCCGTTTCCGACCGCTGTGGGGAACATCAGCAGCATATTAAAAATCGAGAACTGGAGAAACCTGCAGTTGCTGAGCACAGCCTCACAAACATACAATACGGTTTGACGGAACAGCAGTTTTGTCTCAGGCAGCCACATACCGGGACTACATAATTAAATAGGCTCTAGAAATAAGAAAGTGTGGGTAAAAACCTCCAACCGTGACGGCGGATATAATCTTAGAGGTGCATCAAAGCGAGCTCTCGTGGCAGAGAAGAGCCACAGATAATCGTCGCAGTGTTTACGGTACAGCTGGAGCGGTGGCGCCACCAGCGCAAACGTTGACACCACCTGCAACACCACGACGTTAATCTGCCGACCAATCAGAAGTCGTCTTTGGGCTATGTAAGGCCACCACAGCAGAAGTTTTGGCAGTCAATTGTTCCTGACGACCGGCCAGAGTGGTTGGTTGGTTGTTTTTGGGGAAGGAGACCAGACAGCGTGGTCATCGGTCTCATCGGATTAGGGAAGGATGGGGAAGGAAGTCGGCCGTGCCCTTTCAGAGGAACCATCCCGGCATTTGCCTGGAGTGATTTAGGGAAATCACGGAAAACCTAAATCAGGATGGCCGGACGCGGGATTGAACCGTCGTCCTCCCGAATGCGAGTCCAGTGTCTAACCACTGCGCCACCTCGCTCGGTCGGCCAGAGTGGCCGAGCGGTTCTAGGCGCTACAGTCTGGAACGTTAGTTAGGTTTAAGTAGTTCTAAGTTATAGGGGACTGATGACCTCAGAAGTTAAGTCCCATAGTGCTCAGAGCCATTTGAACCATTTGTTCCTGACGAATATGACGAAGGTAATAGTTGAATTCCTGAGGGTTTACCCTGAACTGACGCGACAAGAAGACCGAGAACATTTTATACGTCGTTTTGCTGTGTTTGAGACATTCAGTTGTCACCTGAAGATGGCCTAAGAATCCGAAAGTGAGTCCCTGACTAAATAAATATTTCTGCTCAACATTATGAAGTTTTTCCTATTTAATATTATTAACATGTTCTGCCAAGCACCGACGGAAAATTCAGTTAAGTTGCCTACAATGATGCTCACAGAATATCGTGTGACAGAGATGAAAACGAGGAGTCAAGACATAAGTTTCAAGCCAAGTGCTTGAGTCGCCCAGTCCGCCAAAAAAGTTCACATTTATTAATACAGCAGACAGTAACGGAATAGCTCGCGGTACACAAGATTTTTGTCATTTTGTCATACATTAGACATTCGAATGGTTCTTTAATCTGACAGACGTGGTCTCCCCGTACAGCATTCGTCAGATGAGAGAACGAATAAGTGGCTGAAGTAACAGACGCCCCATCTACTTACGCAACGTACTGCCCCGCCGATCGCAGAAGATCTGGAAGTCATCAGCGTCATCTGCAAAGCTTATACACTGGCGCAACTCCGAACGCGGGCAGCACTTCAGCGCTGCCTAGAACTGGCCTCTCTTCCAGATAACGCAGGAAACGAATTGTTCTTGTCTTATGACGGCCAATAGGAAAAACGTTTCTGCGCTGCTGATGTGTCTGTGTAGTACGTAACGTAAGAGTAGATGTGGAAACACGACGGAGTTTCGCACACAGAACACTGCCCATTGTTTTGGTCTTCAGTCCGAAAACTTCACGCTAGTCTATCCCGTGCAAGTGTCTTCATCTCTGCGTAATTACTGCATCCTACTTACGTATGAACCCGCTTTCGGTAGTCTGTGTTTGGTATCCCTATACAGTAGTAACTCGCACAACCTTCCCTTCATTACAAAATCTAGTATTCATTGGTGCCTCAGTATGCGTCGCATCACCCACTCCTCTTCCCTGCTTGAGTTCACCATCTCTCTTCATTAGTTATCCCCTCCATTCATCTAATCCTCAACATCCTTCTGTAACGCTATGATTCCACAGCTTCTGTTCTCAATTTGACTGTCTGTTTATCGTCGAAGTTTCGCTGGCATGTAGGACTAACCCACCAATAAATTCGTTCAAAAGACTTCTTAACCCTTAAATTTAAATCAGATTTGTATTAATAAATTTCTCTTTTTGCCTTGCTATATTTTGTCCTATTACCTTGGACTATTGTTAATTATTTTGCTGGCCAAATAGAAAAACTCGCACTACTTTTAACGTCTCATTCCCCATTTGGTCCTAAGACTGTTTTCCATAAGTTATCGCTTCTTTCACTTCTGGCAAACTTTTTTAACCCGAAAAATGCCAAATTACACCATGGCAGTGAGTCCACGTTAAAAAGTAGGTAATTGTGTAGCTGGTTGGGTAAGTCAGGTGAAAGGTCGTTGAAGGCACAGGCGTACCACCACCTTTAGAATCGTGCCTAGCCAGCACAGTTGCATTCGAGCCAATCTTCGGGTTGAAAACAGCTTTGTTTAATTCATTCAGAACTGTCTGATTTAATTCTACAACACCCCATTAGTTTTCTTTTGTTTCTGATGTTCATCTTACAAACTCGTTTTAAGATAAAGGGTGGCGCACGAAAAACCGGTCCCGATTATTAGATTGCTCACTGTCGGCCGCCAGTTGTCGTCTACTGTTTCGAATACTGGACTCGCATTCTGGAGAACGACGGTTCAAACCCGCGTCCGGCCAAACAGATTTAGGTTTTCGGTGATTTCCCTACATCGTTCCTGGCAAATACCGGGATGGTTCTTTTGAAAGGGCACGGCCAATTTCCTTCCCATGCCTGACACAATCCGAGCTTGTGCTCCGCCTCTGATGACCTCGATGTCGACGGCACGTTAAAGCTAATATTCCTGCCTTTTCCTTTTTCTATTGTTTTGAAGGTGTTGCGAACACGTTTTGAGTTGTCAGTACGAAAGCTGTTGCGATTTAGTTAAGACATGTGACGTATATATCTCAGAGAGATGTATCCTCTTCAAGAAAATTGTCTACCATTTCATTCAAGGAACGTGGGGCACTTTTGCAAACAAGTTTCCTGGTGTTTCCATGTCAGCAAAGCTTAGAATACAGGATTTAGTGACAATGGGCTTACTACAGGGTCAGTTACAAACGCAAAAAAATCGAGTTCCACCGTTCGTTCGCACACCTGCTGTGATTCCGGATACTGGAGCACGAGTGATTCAAGAGTCCAAGGAAGTCGACGCGCAAATTGTCGCAAGTCAACGTTCCGCAAAGCTCTCGTCGGTGTGTTTTACACCATATAGGGATGAAGTCCTACTAAACGACATGTGCCCTATAACTGAAGGAGGAAGGTAAGGCAGAACATGTGAGCTAGCTGTGAGTCAAGCAGTTGAGAGTGAAATGTTGGATCCGCTGAGTGACGAAGCCTGGTTCTATCTGACAGGGCATGTGGATTCCCAGAAACCGCTTTCTGGTCAATGAACAATCCCTATACGATTAATGACGAACTTCTTCACGGTGAAAAAATCTGAGTGTGGTGTGCGGTGTCGGCAAGTCGGATTGTGGGTCCCATATTTTTTGAAACAATAGTAAACACTGACGTATATATGAGAATGTTTGAGGAATTTTAAGCGCACTTGACCCACCATGAATGTAGGTATGCTGTCTTTCAGCAGGATGGGGCGACCTGTCACACTTCACGTGAGTCAATCTCACGAATTCATGAAAGATTCACAGAAGAAAGGATTTTCGGCAAAGGACTGCGGCCGCCGCATTCGCCGCACCTAACCACCTTGGCTTTTTTATCTGGGTAATTCTAAACTAATAGCTCCATAACGTTAGAAGACTTGAAGGACAATATTCGTAATGAAATTCTGAGATATTATGCGGCAGAGTTGCGCAAAGTGTATATTAACATGTTAGAGCGCGCACCAAAGTCCGCTGAACCACAAGGAGGTCATTTTCAGCACCTAATGCAATGTAGAAGACAATATCAGTCCAGCAAACATACATCTTTGCATTAGCTGACAGCCTACAATTGGTGCGTAATTGGCGAGCAATCTGTACTGGGCCGGGGTTTTCGTGCGCCGCCATCAACAGCAAATATGCGATGCACCTCGACCTAGCTTTGACTAAAATAATGACCACTGAAGAGCCAATTCCCAGGGTCGTAATGACAACGGTCCTCATTTCATCTAGGTGATGACTGAAAATTTCTGTGATCGAAGCAGCAAAAAACACTTAGCGGCGACACCGTCGTTCAGAATGAAATTGCGAATCGGAGCGACTAGACCTCACTTTCAATATGCATGTCGTTGGCTTAATATCAAAAGCTCCTAAATCTAATACACAAGCTTTTACAGGCCTAAAACATTTTGTTGGGAGACAATGAAAAATGTAGATATGCTGTAATAACTGAAATTGTCAAAACAAAATGATAGTCAATTATAAAAATGTAAAATATTTACTTTTTTTAAGGCATATAAGGTATTGGACAGTTAAATGAAGGAAATTTAAGACATTTGAGTTTCTGCTAAAATGAACCCATTCACCATCTAAGGGCAAAAATGTCTTAAACAAACGAAAACCAGAACCAGTCATACATTTCTGCTGATATAGATGGTTACAGAGCCTCTAATGTTCCAAAATTAATTATCTCCGTACGCCAAAGTGTTATAAAACAAGTGAAACCAAGCATAAATCACGTTTTATCACTTTTTTGTAATATACCTGGGTTCTTTGTATAGTTTCTTCATATTGCCAGTTTCTTGACTTCTTCATGACCTCTTCTCACGAAACTTCCACTCGTCTGGAAATCTCAGTTTATAACGAATTGTCCTGTCAGTTTGATACTGAATAGCACAGAAATTGTGCTGTGGGATCATCTGTTTGGAAACTTGGACGAATCGAAGAAAAGTGTATCAATTTGGAGAAGTCTTTAAAGAATTATGTTGCATAATATTTTTACTTTATATGGGTCAGGTTTTATTCTTGCCACCTTGTAAGCAGGAACGTACCCTGCTGGAGATAAATCTCTACATTCCTTAGTTTGCGTTCAATTGTCGAACACATACTATCACACTCCATTTGAGTGTGCCTTGACACTAAGTGCTTTTGGGTAATGATAATGTTCTTACTTGCCAGATGCAAGAGTACATTGGAGATAATAACATTCCTGTTCTGATATAAATAGCCTCCACAATAGGAACGGTGTCTAGAAGGCTTGCAACAGACACTTTTCTCTAGGACCAATTCACATTACCCCAGAAATTATCATAAATCTTTTGTCTGTCTTCTTTTGTAAATATTCTATCTTTAATTTTTGTATCTCTTGTATTTTGTTTGCAGTTACAGATACCTATCATCTTACAAGCTTTCGTATCTCCGTCTGTAACGCATTTTACATATTTCTCTCGACTCATTCCTTTGTAACCGCAGCCCTTTTCTCTTCCCCAGTCCATTTGCTTCTGTCAGGTTTGCGTTTACTGTTTCTTATGGGATGTTTATTCTTTTCTACGCCCAAAATATCATTTTCTTCTGAATTTACGTTACTAGGGTCATCATTTGGCTCGTAGGTCTGAGTGTTCATGTTTTCATCTTCTTCGCAGGAATTATTTGGCGCAACACATGGTACATTAATATCATTTCTTTTGTTACCAACTTCACTCATTTGTGATGCATCTGTACGACTTTCATTCCCAGAAAAATCGGAATGTAGATCTTGAGCTTCATTAGACACCGCACAACATCCTTTTTGCTGTGAAATTTCGTCAGTACGCTGTTCTATAACACCAGCGATTAGTATATGAGCTGGTAAGGTAGTGTCGTTAAGGGAACTGCAGTCTCCATTATCCTTTAACATAACATAAAGGGATTCATTAAGTTCCTTCCCTAAATCAGACGTAACTTGTTTAGATTTATTCTGCTTCAAAACGCGACTCGAAAAATTCATTTTCTCATGCTTCTCTAAATTATTGTTTTTGGATTTTAAAAAATCTAGATATGAAGTTTACATGAAAAAGAAACGATAAGCCTACGGAAAAGGAAGTCCATATCTAATATTGTACCTCAAATCATGTAATGTAATCAACTCATTACAGCAAGGAAATTAAAATAAAGCTACAGTATTAACTAATAGTAATTACATTGCATAAAACATAACCTATAACTATTTTTGTCATTATTTCAATTAAAAAACATAAAAATATAATAGCCATTGTAAAATTTTTATACACTACACACACTCACTTATCCCTAACTTATTTACTCTGAAATTTTCCATTTCCATATGTAATATAAACAATCACTATGATCACGAGGAACAAAAACAGTGGAATACAATGTCATATTTTAATGTTCACAGACAGAGAAGGTTTTGATTTCGTAACACAAGAGTTCAGAGGCATAGAGGTTACACTTAAGTCCGATAGAGGTCCTTGCACTCATACGTCGACTTTTGAGGTTTTACATGCCTCTGTGAAGCTCAGTCACCAAAACATACCAAAGTTTCAAAATTTAGACTTGAGAACTTTTGGTAGTAAGCCGTCGAGACGCGCGACTGGAGACTTATCCCTAACTTTATCTTCGATAAGGATAGAGGCTGAAGCAATGCTTATTTCAGAGGTCGGGCAACGGCAGCAAAGTTGTATATGGTGAATAAAATCTACCGCACTGGATTTTAAAATACTTTTATTAAAAAGTCACGACCGGTTTCACATCAGTGGAGATGCATCTGCAGGTGATAAGTTTATTTTTTTAAATAGTCATGGCGCTGCAAAATAAATGCTACGAGCTAATTCCCAACGTTCGTCGTCAAGATTAAAAAAAAATTTGGGATCCGATTATTATAATATAAATATTATGTTACTAAACTGGAATTATAAATCAGATTACACATTTAACAGAACAAAACGTTCAAATCACTGTGAGATTTCCGATCCTGTGTAACCTTCAAACCCGAGCGGTATTTCTTGATACCACTGACCTAGAACTCTTACGCAAATATCAAATAGATGAGTTGCTTCATATCGTCAGCAGCGTTAGAAAACCGCTCCAGTAACGCGCAAGTCCGTTTTAGCACCCCGAGTCAGTTGTCTGATGAAACTGGCTCCCACACGCGATTATTTTTAAGCAGGATTTCTCACTTTTCCCAAGCGGGCATGGGCCACGTCTCCGGGACACACGTCGCTTGCACCATTCACAAACATTATGATTTCACACTTCGAAGGACTCTAACCCCATCTAGTTTTTCAACACACAAAACTGAGTTAATACGCGTGTGACAACGCTGCAGTGATAAAGAGGATCTGAGATTTGGGAGACTATAGTTTTGAATATTGGCTCTTTTATTTCGGCTTGTCGTTGCCAGTGCCTGCTTAATACGAGTACACTATCGGTGCACGTCCGGTTGGTTTCATAGACAGATCAAGGACTGCTCCTGGCTGGGTTCGCATCCATTAAGGACGGGCCTTGCCAACAATAAGTCAGTCCTTCTCTCCCTTTGGAAAGAGAAAAATTTTTTTGTCGTAGGGATGTTAACCCCATGTAGTGAAACAGGAAGAGACTCGAGAGAGGTTCTTGGCGGGCACCGCTGTTTCGATGCGTATCACGTTTCTAGCAGCCAGCGCACTTGAAGACGAAGGACCTGGCCGATCGCCTACAGCGACAAAGTTTTCGCCAAAGAAAATATGGACCGTAAATACGAGCATCGGTGAGAGGTAGGGGTATCACGACGTCTGCCGGTCACACCAGTGATTTGTCTGCATTCGCGGCAGCTCATGTCGACGTCAGAGACGCATTTAGCCAAAGATATATGAGCACGAATGTGAGATTATTTGCTGTTCGTGCTGCCGGTTATCATCGCTGGGAAGCTGCAAGGAAATTCAGAAAGTAGAAAACAATGTTAATAAATACCGTAGAGAATGACACCTCGCTTCAAACATGGATAAAAGCCTGAACTGTATGATTGAAGACAATTTCTTGTGCACAAAGTCAATGAAACGTAGTAGTATCCTATTACAGCACTGGACAACTAGATGTCTTTGTATAATGCTAAAAAGTGACATAAACTGGAGTGAACACTTGCAACCAGAAGAAATACTTTGATTTGCTGCCAGAATTCTAGAGAAGTGTACAGTTTCTGTAAATCACACTATCTACGATACTTCCATGCGACCTACGTTTGGCAATTGCTTCAGCGTATGAGAAATCCACATTTAATGAATAATTCACCAGCCCTGTGAGGACTTTTACCGTCAACAGTTATCTACATAAAGGTGTTCGGGAAATTCTCATGAATTAATCCAGTAGATGAAGATGAGCTCGTTGCCATCAATTGATTTCTCGTAAATTTGAAGCTGCAGTACTTAACGTGTTATGTCAATGTCAATTTGTAAAATAATTGAGGCATGAAACGTGCTCTTCACCTGTTTTTCTAACGACTTGTTTCATGCAAGCACGTCATTTTTCTTGCTCTCTGTAATATAATAACAATAATAATAATGATAATAGTAATAAGACTAATTAAGCTGAGACATGGTGAGTAAAGCCTTCCGCACTGGTTATTAAAATACTTTTATTAAAATGTCACGACCAGTTTCGCATCAGTAGAGAAGTATCTTCAGCTGATAAGTTGAATTTTTTAAACAGTCATGGAGCGTTAAAAGTAAATGCTATGAGCCAATTGGCTTCAAAAATGGCTCTGAGCACTATGGGACTTAACTTCTGAGGTCATCAGTCCCCTAGAACTTGGAACTTCTTAAACCTAACTAACCTAAGGACATCACATACATCCATGCCCGAGGCAGGATTCGAACCTGCGACCGTAGCGGTCACGCGGTTCCAAACTGAAGCGCTTAGAACCGCACGGCCACACCGGCCGGCTATGAACCAATTCTCAATGTTCATCGTCAATATTAAACCAATAGCACGCTAATTTTGACTATGAATGGTGAGGATTTGCACGTAGCATTTGCTTTGCCGCGCCATGACTATTTTATCAGACAACTGACTCGGGGTGTTAAAACGGAATTTGTGGTTCACTGGAGCGGTTTTCTAACATTGCTGAAGATATGTAGCAACTCATTTATTTGATATTTACATAAGAGTTCTAGGTCATTAACGTACAAGAACTACTGCTCGAGTTTGAAGGTTACGCTGGATCGGAAATGACATAGTGATTTGAACGTTTTCTTCCGTTAAATGTGTAATCTGATTTATTATTCCAGTTTAGTAACCCAATATTTATTGTTGCGTTCCTCTTAATCATCGGTTAAAGGCGCTGCAGTCTGGAACCGCAAGACCGCTACGGTCGCAGGTTCGAATCCTGCCTCGGGCATGGATGTTTGTGATGTCCTTAGTTAGGTTTAACTAGTTCTAAGTTCTAGGGGACTAATGACCTCAGCAGTTGAGTCCCATAGTGCTCAGAGCCATTTGAACCATCTTAATCATCGGATACCAATTTTTTTTTAAATCTTGATGATGAATGTTAGGAATTGGCTCGTATCATTTATTTTGCCTCACCATTACGGTTTAGAAAAATAAAGGAACTTATCACTGACTTTTTTATAAAAGTATGTCAACAGCTAGTGCTGTATTCACTACATTCAAGTTTGGCTGCTGTTGCCCGACCTCTAAAGTATGTTATTCGTAATAATAATCCATTTCCTATTTTTCAGCATTTTAGTAACGTTGAGAAGCGATTGGGTTGCTGACGTGTCGATTACACTCCAGCCGTGCGCCATTATATGCATATTTGCATTCTTTGTAAGCCGAATCTTGCAATGTAAATTTATTGTCACGAAGTTCGATTACTGGTTTGTGTGTACTGCATTATACGTAACTGTTACTGGGAACCCATTCTCAGCTTTATCTTTTCTTTATTTTTTCTTGGAGTCAGATGCAGTGTCGTCTGACTCCAAGAAAAAATTATAATGGCAGGTAACAGAGGCGATTTGCCCAAGTAGGAGGTTTGATGTTAATGAATCCAGTTTTAATGACACATATTTCTTTATTGCACTCCTGTCGGGGTGATTGTGATGTATCCCGACTCCGAACTATTAACTTTCGGAAGACTGAATTTCAATCAGTTTCTTTCACAATAACTATTCTTTTCGAGGGATACAATACAGATCCGAGAAATGGGTGCATAGAAAGCAGTCATGTATAATCTACACACATATATAATTTAAAGGCCCTTGCCGCATTTTTTTGTATGTATGAGAAGCCTAATCTCAGGATTTTGATTCTGTTTACACTAACAGATAGATTGATTCACAAGAAGGGTTTGTGTATATAATTCAGCATCGATATGTCAGATATGTCCTCTGGTCGTAGATGCGAACCTGGGGCGGGTCGCTAGTGCTTCACAATTTTGTCAATTAGTTGCAATGTAGAGACTCTTTTAGTTCTGTGAATCGTCCTATGTCTGTTTAAAGATATACTTTAATCGATTTTCTCTGAAATACTGCAGTTTTAAAATTTCACTCGTTCTCCTAGAAACAGTTACATCATTGTCATACCAACTCTGCAACGTTGGTCTCCGTGGTTTCGCACAGGAATATTAGGGGCTAATGTTCCGTCATCAGAGACGGAACACAGGCCTCATTTGGGGGAAGGACGGGTAAGGAAATTGGTTGTGCGCTTTCAAAGGAATCATCAATTTGTAGCTTAGTAAAACCACGGAAAACCGGATTCCAACGACCGTCTTCCCTAACATAACTAAAGTGACTTACTGCTATGCCATCTCGTCCTGTGCTGTCTCATGAAGCAGAGGCTGTGCGATCTCCTTTTTCTGCGCTACAGTACAGGGTGATTCAAAAAGAATACTACAACTTTAAAAATGTGTATTTAATGGAAGAAACATAATATAACCTTCTGTTATACATCATTACAAAGAGTATTTAAAAAGGTTTTTTTTCACTCAAAAACAAGTTCATAGATGTTCAATATGGCCCCCTCCAGACACAAGAGCAATATCAACCCGATACTCCAACTCGTTCCACACTCTCTGTATCATATCAGGCGTAACAGTTTGGATAGCTGCTGTTATTTCTCGTTTCAAATCATCAATGGTGGCTGGGAGAGGTGGCCGAAACACCATATCCTTAACATACCCCCATAAGAAAAAATCAGGGCTTCTTGGAGGCCAGTGATGAAGTGCTCTGTCACGGGCTGCCTGGCGGCCGATCCATCGCCTCGGGTAGTTGACGTTCAGGTTTCATAACTAATCTTTTTCGTAGGACTCTCCATACAGTTGATTGTGGAATTTGCAGCTCTCTGCTAGCTCTGCGAGTCGATTTTCCTGGGCTGCGAACAAATGCTTGCTGGATGCGTGCTACATTTTCATCACTCGTTCTCGGCCGTCCAGAACTTTTCCCTTTGCACAAACACCCATTCTCTGTAAACTGTTTATACCAACGTTTAATACACCACCTATCAGGAGGTTTAACACCATACTTCGTTCGAAATGCACGCTGAACAACTGTCGTCGATTCACTTCTGCCGTACTCAATAACACAAAAACTTTCTGTTGAGCGGTCGCCATCTTAGCATCAACTGACGCTGACGCCTAGTCAACAGCGCCTCAAGCGAACAAATGTACAACTAAATGAAACTTTATAGCTCCCTTAATTCGCAGACAGATAGTGCTTAGCTCTGCATTTTGTCGTTGCAGAGTTTTAAATTCCTAAAGTTGTGGTATTCTTTTTGAATCACCCTGTATTTTGTTACTAGCTAACATGCTGAAGGCTGGAATCCTGTCATGGTTTATTAGTTACGATTCAATGACTATAGCAGCAAGTTGTGCGGCACAAACTCACATAAAGAATTCTATGTTTTAAATCTATGAAGGTGTGTACAGCGTAATATTTCCCTACTTGCAATCTTGCAAAAGTATAAACTATAATTGACAGAGAGGAAATAGTAAGAACGCAAATGAAATCGTTCTTGCGAATTTTGGAACAAATATGCAAGCATGAAGCGTGCAACTGAAGACTCAGAGGCGTCCTTGATTCAACATTTCTAGGTTTTTAATTAATGGTGACTTGAATTGATAAGATGTACGTGGTTATTACAAATGATTGAAGCGATTTCACAGCTCTACAATAACTTTATTATTTGAGATATTTTCACAATGCTTTGCACACATATACAAAAACTCAAAAAGTTTTTTTAGGCATTCACAAATGTTCGATATATGCCCCTTTAGTGATTTGGCAGACATCAAGCCGATAATCAAGTTCCTCCCACACTCGGCGCAGCATGTCCCCATCAATGAGTTCGAAAGCATCATTGATGCGAGCTCACACTTCTGGCACGTTTCTTGGTAGAGGAGGTTTAAACACTGAATCTTTCACATAACCCCACAGAAAGAAATCGCAAGGGGTTAAGTCGGGAGAGCGTGGAGGTCATGACATGAATTGCTGATCATGATCTCCACGACGACCGATCCATCGGTTTTCCAATCTCCTGTTTAAGAAATGCCGAACATCATGATTGAAGTGCGGTGTAGCACCATCCTATTGAAAGATGAAGTCGGCGCTGTCGGTCTCCAGATGTGGCATGAGCCAATTTTCCAGCATGTCCAGATACACGTGTCCTGTAACGTTTTTTTTCGCAGAAGAAAAAGGGGCCGTAAACTTTAAACCGTGAGATTGCACAAAACATGTTAACTTTTGGTGAATTGCGAATTTGCTGCACGAATGTGTGAGGATTCTCTACCGCCCAGATTCGCACATTGTGTCTGTTCACTTCACCATTAAGAAAAAATGTTGCTTCATCACTGAAAACAAGTTTCGCACTGAACGCATCCTCTTCCATGAGCTGTTGCAACCGCGCCGAAAATTCAAAGCGTTTGACTTTGTCATCGGGTGTCAGGGCTTGTAGCAATTGTAAACGGTAAGGCTGCTGCTTTAGCCTTTTCCGTAAGATTTTTCAAACCGTCGGCTGTGGTACGTTTAACTCCCTGCTTGCTTTATTCGTCGACTTCCGCGGGCTACGCGTGAAACTTGCCAGCATGCGTTCAACCGTTTCTTCGCTCACCGCAGGCCGACCCGTTGATTTCCCCTTACAGAGGCATCCAGAAGCTTTAAACTGCGCATACCATCGCCGAATGGAGTTAGCAGTTGATGGATCTTTGTTGAACTTCGTCCTGAAGTGTCGTTGCACTGTTATGACTGACTGATGTGAGTGCATTTCAAGCACGACATACGCTTTCTCGGCCCCTGTCGCCATTTTGTCTCACTGCGCTCTCGAGGCAGAAACCTGAAGTGCGGCTTCAGCCGAACAAAACTTTATGAGTTTTTCTACGTATCTGTAGTGTGTCGTGACCATATGTCAATGAATGGAGCTACAGTGAATTTATGAAATCGCTTCAATCATTTGTAATAGCCCTGTATATCACTCTGTAACGCAAATGAATCGAAGAAACACATTAATAACATTTTAAATAAAATTTGCCGAAAGGTATTTTCTGTGTTTCGTGACAACTCAAATAGCAAAGTGATCAATTAGAAAGCGGAGCAGGCACGACGGAATGAGAGAGCATCAACTTAAAATATACGTAATCAGGGTAGCTAAATTAACGTAAGAGCCATAAACTTTTCCGAGCCAGATGTGTTTTAACTATTCTGTAGTTTCCAGTCTTCCAGAAAATGGTAATTTTTCTATCATATCGTTCATCTACAACAACAGAATGTTTGCTACGCAACTGTATCCGTCTTTGGTTGTTTATGATCGTCGTTACTTACGCCGCAACGAAATTAGAAACTAGCTACGTTAATTAAAATCTTACAACGAGAGGCCGCCAATTGTGAAATTCAGATTCGACTCATACTGCGCATAATAAAAGCTCATGGCCAGAGGTGTAATGTGGCAAAGCACCAAGATGCACTTCTCAGCCGTTGTCGAGAAAATCGACAGTTAAAAGAAACCGTTCGGTGAAATACTCTCGACGATTAATAATTTGCTACAGCGTCGTGGCGCAGCGGTAAGCGCTCGGGTTCGTAATCCTAAGGTCGCCGGCTCGAATCTCGCGCCATGCAATTTTTTTTTATTATTAGTTTTTTGCAATTCAAATATATATATATATATATATATATATATATATATATAAGTATTAATGAATTGCTTATGCAAGTTTGGTGAAGGCGGATCGCTCTCCAATTGTACCGCCTCCATTTTTCCGTTGTTTTTAACAGGGTGTACCAAAGCTCTCCCGTCCGCACTGATTTTCGACAATGTTACAAGTTGCGCTAGGGACCGCATCTACCTTCTTTCGAAGTTAGCAGGCAACTACGCTGTTATGCGGCAGCTCGTTTCGGCCCATTCAACATCTGTCATTCAAGTGTAACGAGCGAGTAACGGAGTTTATATTTCATACCTGCCACGGCAAATTTGTGTTCGTGGGGTCTCTATTCTAATTCGATCGTTTGACTTACGCTATACGTATTCGTTTCGGAATATCGTTTCTACGTCTTCCGTTAACTATACGTGGTTAACATTATGAAGACAATTAATAACATTTGTGAAATACAACTTTGTTTGCGGAAAACATAATGATGTTCGAAGTCACCAGTTTTTCCACGACAAACGACTTTCAACAACTTATTATATGCATAAATGTTGCAACTGATTGCCGGGAATTATATATATATATATATATATTTGAATTATAAAAAACAAATACTAAAAAAAAAGGTTACAGAGCGCGAGATTCGATCCGGCGACCTTCGGATTACGAACCCGAGCGCTTACCGCTACGCCACGACGCTGTAGAGAATTATTAATCGTAGAGAGTATTTCACCGCAACGGTTTCTTTTAACTGTCGATTTTCTCGACAACGGCTGAGAAGTGCATCTTGGTGCTTTGCCACATTACACCTCTGGCCATGAGCTTTTATTATGCGCGGTATGAATCGAATCTGAATTTCACAACTGGCGGCCTCCCCTTGTTAGTGCCTCGGCAATACTCCATCTACTCACTGCACAGAATGTTTATGATCATAATTTATTTTCTACATAGAAAAATTTTCAGCAGTGTAATTATTGTCCTTGAAAGTCAGTACCAAAAATTTAATACATATAGGAATTGTTTTAAGATAATTCTATTTTGGTGTTCAGTCTCAGTTGCACATTTTTAATTATATGACGTATTTCGATCACACAAGATCATCTTCAGATCTAAAAAAAAATTAAAACTAAGCATGTACCGTCTCCTAGTTTACAATAAGTACAAAAATGAATGTAGAATTTAGCTAAGCACCGGCGTCAGCAACCCGTCTTGTCTACTCAGAACCTCATATCAGAGTACTGTGTTTTGCAACTGCAGTCAACGTTTTTAATAGGTATCTGTTGGAAGTACGTGAGAGGATTGGGAGGGAAAGGAAGCACATATAGGATAGTGGGGATGTCACGATTTTACAAGCGACGACTTGCTAAAAGAAAGTGTAGTTATGTAAAAACTGTAGTTAAATTACTAATAGTGTTGAACAATGGGTCTGTAAAATGTAAACAGCTTAAAACAGTAAGATAATTAAAGGGAATGAGAGGTCTTTAGATCGAGGAAAGAGGGCAAGAGAGGAGGGAGGGACGAGTAGTGGCAGGGATGCTACGTGTTTAACAAGAGACTGTCTTGTATCAAAATTGCAAAAAGTCAATTATGTAAAAAGCCTTCTGTTAAAATACCAGAAGCAGAGACAATGGACGTGTAAAACTTTAAAAAGGGACAAAATAGTAGATTATTTTTTATACTTTCAGAGTAAAACCATAGCTTTTTATACTTACATAGTTTTTTATAGTTTCACACTCTTAATATCTTAGACGCTAATTCAGTTTTAGCTACTTCATTTCCACTTTTATAATCTACCATTTTATCCCCTTTTACAGTTTTATGTACCCATTGGTTTACGCTCCAGTATTTTAACAAAAGGCTTTTTACATAATTGGCTTTCTGCGATTTTGTTATAAGACCGACTCCTATTAAGCACATAGCATCCCTGCCACTACTCGTCCCTCCCTCCTCTTGCCTTCTTTCTCCGGTCTAAAGACCTCTCGTTTCATTTTATAATTTTACTAATTTATGCTGTTTACATTTTACAGACTCATTGTTCAGCACTATTTGTATATTTATACTTTCTGTAATTTTAGCAAGACCTCTCTCGTTAAACTCATTACATCGTCACCACCCCGTCCCTGCTTCCCTTCCCCTCCCCCAATCAACCTCGCTCCATTTTCCCCTACCCTCCCCCCCCCCCCTCTACCCTACCTCCCACAGATACCTACCGAAGACACTGACCGCAGTTGCAAAACACAGTACTCTGAATAGACAAGACAAAAATGGCTCTGAGCACTATGGGACTTAACATCTATGGTCATCAGTCTCCTAGAACTTAGAACTACTTAAACCTACCTAACCTAAGGACAGCACACAACACCCAGTCATCACGAGGCAGAGAAAATCCCTGACCCCGCCGGGAATCGAACCCGGGAACCCGGGCGTGGGAAGCGAGAACGCTACCGCACGACTACGAGCTGCGGACTAGACAAGACAGATCGCTGCAGCAACTACTAGGTAAATTCTACATTTATGTACAATTCTTTTCTCTACTTACTGTAAAATATTGGACGGTCCATATTCAGGTTTACTTTGTTTTGGATCTGAGGATGATCCAGAGTGATCGAACCACGTCATATAAATAAAACTGTGCTACTAAGATTGAACAATAAAAGAGAATGGTCTCGTCTATAGCGAGATATGAGAATTGTCCCATTAACAGAATTTTTTTTAAATGTTTACGCTTTCAGTTATTTGCAGTTAAAACTTTCGTGAAGTGCCTTTTTTTCAGGATAAGTGATGTTCATAAGGTAAGCACACTTATCTTCGAAAGTATCACGACTCGTCGCAAATAACGCCACTAAATTTTCCTGCCGCAGCTCAATATAATTTCTGTTCCATATTAATGCCACAGCAGTTCACCACTCCGTAGCAGATGTCACTAATTCCTGCCTGTGCGATGGAGCTCCACTTGGAGGTAGACGGTTCTTCTGATAGAAGAAATTCTCATAACGAGTGTTTGGCCGTCAAGGGGAGGAGAATCGGTGGCGTCAAGTCATGCGCTGCGCCATTGTCCTGGGTTATATTCTAAGATTTTTCGTAGAGTCTCATGCAACGAGGGTATGTGACACTCTTGATAGACGGCCTCTCCCTTCTCTCATCAGCATACAACACAAAGGTGATAGCCACCACACTATACACCCACTACATCCAACCATATTCAGCAGATACACTTAAGACACAACTTTCACCCATTGCGAGGAAAGGTCCCATTGCGTGTCTAAGAATAAAAACTTCCTTGTGGTCATTCATCCAATAATATCATACAACTCTTTTCTTTATTTTCCACATAATTTTACACTGATAGTTATCCCCAAACGCAATGATGTACTGGTATTTCCAAACCCAATGTAATGACGCTAGGTCAGTTCTCCATTTACTAGAAACAGTAAGATGAGATATTCAGAATTAGTATAATGTGTAGTGTTATTAAAAAACACCATTTGCACTAAGAAAAACTCTTTAGAAACTGTGTATTTGGAAAATGGCAATGTACATTATACAAATTCCACAACTCGAATGATTTTTTAAGGTGGTATGTCTGTTGTCACTATCTAAAGTCAATAGCATATGACTTTTTCAGCTTTTGAAGTAGGAGCGAAGTGCTTAAGTCATGTTATCAGCAAGACTTTGTTGCCGCAACCTTTACGTGCAATGTGGGTGAAGTTTCGTTGCTTGTGACAGAAGGGACTCGGGTCTTTCGTTCTGTGGCACCTGTTATGCCCGGCCCTTGTGCAGTTATAATTCCAGTTCCATCTGAGTTGTATATGCTATTTTGTGTGAAAGCACATTAAGAAAAATCTCCTCCAGGTTGTTGAAATGTTTAAGATCTTTGCGTTTAAGCCCAGTAATCCTATTAGTGCCTGTTGCTTCTGGTGACCCAAGGCTCAGTGTTGGCTTTCGTTTCAGAAATGTCAAGTACGTTTTACTTGCCAAGCGTTTCTTTTTCTTTTCTCATCTGAGATGAGCGTTTTTCCTTTGTGCAGATTTAAATGTAACTCTCCACACTTCCTGTGCATGTTGTGATATACGTCGCATAACAATTCTGTCAGCTTACTTACAACCGCCTCTTGCTCACAACTGAAAGTGGCATTTAGGCCTAAGGGGGTTGTCTGTTTTCGGTTTTTCTGCTGACCGGTAGTTCGAACATTCTGCTAATTGTACTTATTGAATTGCCTTCTACAAATTTTAGATCATTTATTATTGTTTAGTACGTTTAAATCACTGCAACAATCATGAGATCGTCAATTCTAGCTCTTTCGTACTCAAGTCACCAAATACTGCTGCTCCACGTGGCAAAAATGGTGCAAATGGCTCTGAGCACTATGGGGTTTAACATCTGAGGTCATCAGTCCCCTAGAACTTAGAACTACTTAAACCTAACTAACCTAAGGACATCACACACATCCATGCCCGAGGTAGGATTCGAACCTGCGACCGTAGCGGTCGCGCGGTTCCAGACTGAAGCAACTAGAACCGCTTGACCACTGCGGCCGGCTCACAGAGTGTATTCATCCCACAAACACACACTGGCTGTAGCGACATGGTAATATTTCACCATCGTCCAGAAGAACATAACAGTCATTGCTGAATGTGTGGACAAGCATAAAAAGCGACCCAGAATAACCAATTCATTCAGAAATTTTATCATCAGAACGCCAGCGACTGAAGTCTAGGGAACCATCTTGGTGCATAGCAGTCAGCCTGCAGAACACTGACTCCAATATGCAAGAAGCCTGGATCAATCAACGGCAGGAGTAATCTTTCATAAAGCAACACCAATACATCAAAACTCCCTGGGAGCGACCAACAGGTTTTCATCTATCTCGATGATACTGGTGCATACCAAATCGGATCAGAACTGACAGGCGCAGGTGTGAAACATTGCTGCACCAATGGGGATCGAAGTCCTCCCCTGAATGTGACTGCGCTCAAGAGCAGCAAACAATACATTACATAACATTTGAATCTTCCCTCTGTTCATTCAGAGGGACAATGGAAGACCACAATTTGTCTGCAGAAGCTTATGACTGTATTTCCAAGCTGGTAACCTCAGTTTGTGTGTACATGTATAGTAATGTATTTGTTGTAAATAGTTGTCTATATTTCTCTGTCATCATACGGGAAATAAATAAATAACTCGGTAACGTAGCGACATATTCTAGTTTTTTGATAAACAATTTGAATTTTGTAAAATTTTGTACGTTTAGCACAATAAAGAAGCTTAAAATAATTGAAAATATGAGACACTCAAGCACAGTAAGGACTCCACTAGTACACACTGATTACACAACAAAAAGTAACAAGTACAGAAAAAGAGGTTAAAACAAGATGTCCCACAGCAAGCTATACTCCAGTGCTGGAACTAGGCGCTCTATTAGTTCCTGTAATTAACGCGATGAGAATACCACCGTTAAGAGAACTCATCAACAAAATAGAAAGTAAAGAATTGGACTGGTGACCTCAGATGTAAAGTCCCATAGTGCTTAGAGCAATTTGAACCATCTGAAAGCAAAGAAGTCTGCCTGCCTATCGTAACAACCCCGTTCTCCCCTAATTTCGTTTTAACATTTACAGCGGAAATAAAAATTTCTTGCCTCGTGCTTTCCTCTGTACACTATGTATTAAGCCACTCTTCAAACAAGACAGAATTCGCTAGAAAAAAGAAATTTATTTTATTTGTAACGGAACAGAAGTGTATTTTATTTTCCGACCTAAAATCACGGGAGCACTCGGTACTCGCTGGTAACTTGCCGCTGGTTTCTCCGGAGCAGCACGGCCTTCAGCCTCCGTAGTGTCTCCAGATCACTGTTTCTTCCGGCTGGTCTGGAAGAGCCTTAATATAGTACAGGCCCATGTCCCGTGCCAACATACAGAAATGGGGTTTCCCGGTGCTGAAATTAAATGCGCGCTCTTGGCAACACACTACCAGAAAGCCCGACGCATACAAATTTCTGAAAAATACAGTCACTCGATAGACGAACTTAGGCAAGGCCTCTAAGGGGCAGGTCCCAAATCACTGAAGTGCTTTGCCTTTATGTGACGTTTCTTCAAATTATGTGGTAGTTCTTAAACATAGATGCTACTTCTCAACATTCAAAGAAAATTGTTCCATTCAACATTATTTTATCGTCGCTAATCGCACTTAACATGCCCTCTGCTTTGCAATGATTAATAATGTAATATTCGTCTTTTTTTGCCCGCTCTGTTGGTGCATGATGTTCTACTGCGCTGTACGAAAAAGACACGAGGAATTGGCTGTATACTCGAAAGGACATCATTCGATTATTGTGCAGTGAAGACAAAGGAGTGCTTGTAACATACCAAAGACTCAATCATCGCCCTTAGGATTTCCGTCAATTGTTGTTGTTGTTGTCGTCGTCGTCTTTGTCTGTAGACAAGTTTGGCGCAGCTCTCCTTGATAGTGTATCCCGTGCAAGCCTCTTCGTCCCTATTTAACAGCCGCAAGCTGCATCCATTTGAATCTCCTCACTGTATTTCTTGATCTCCCTCTACAGCTTTCAACCGCCACGCTTTCCTCCAACTCCAGACTGGTGATCCCTTGATTTCTCAGAATATGTTTATCGACCAATCCCTTCTTTTATTTAAGTTCTGCCATTAATTTCTTTTTTTCCTAACTCGATTCAGTAACTCCTTATTAGTTACGGGATCTGCCCATCTGATCAGCATTCTTCTGTAACACCACATTTAAAAAGCTTCTTGTCTTGTCTAAACTGCTTGTTGTCCACGCGTCACTTCCATACACCGCTACGCCCCAGACGGATATCTTCAGAAAAGAATTGCTTACACTTGTATCGATATTAAATGTTAAAAAAATTCCTCTTTTTCGTAGATGCTTTTGTTGCTATTGTCAGCCTGCATTTTATATCATCAGTTAATTTGCTGGCCAAATAGTAAAACTCATCTATTACTTTTAGTCTCATTTCCCAATTAATTCTTTTGATGAACGCCTCGTTTAATTTGATTTCATACCAATACCCTTGTTTTCTTTTTACTGATGCTCGCCTTATAATCTTTTCTCAATGTGCTATCCACTCCGATCAACAGCGATTTCAAGTTCTTTGCTGTCTCTGAGAGAATTGCAATGTCATCGACAAAACTTAAAGGTTTTATTTCTACTCAACTACAGTTTCCATTTCGTGTCTCTCAACTGTTACAGGGTGACAATTATTGAACTATACGAAATAAAATGGTCATAACTTCTAAACGGTTCGCCTTAGGACGTTCAAACTGCATGGTTGGCTAAGTGGCATGATGGGAATTAGTATGCGCATTTAGGTGGTTTTTGTCAATAAGAAAAACTGGTGCTTGGAGGACTGAGACTCTCTATTTCGCGATCGATAAGTCTCTTCACCCTCGGCGGGTGACTGCGTGGTGTGCAATTTCCAGTAAAATGTTTCATTCCTCCCCATTATCCAAAGTGACCCTGATTTCGACAAAATGTGGTTCATGCAAGACGGAGCTGGATCTCATCGAAGCAGGAGAGTGTTTCATGTCCTGGAGGAGCACTTTGGGGACCGCTCTGGGGAACCCAAAGGCCACTGGTATGGGCCTCGACTGGTCGCCATATTCTCCGGATCTGAACACATGCCACTCCTTTTGTGGGGCTATATTAAAGACAAGATGTACAGCAATAACCTCAAAACCACTGCAGAGCTGAAAACAGCCATTCATGAGGTCATCGACAGCATCGATACTTCAGCGGGTCATGCAGAATTTCGCTATTCATCTGCACCACATCATCGCCAATGATGGTAGGCATATCGAACTTGTCATAAAATAAATCTGAATGTCTGTAGTGACTGTAGGGAAGCAGCCTACTCACGCTGTAGTAAATTCACATTAGTTTCCATCGTGTGCCAGCCAGTCTGCTGTAACTAGCTCTGACGTCATAAATGTTGCGCAATACCTTAAAAATCAAGCAAATGAACTAAAACTTTTCTAGTATGTCAGAAATAATACTAAATTAATGTATGTTAAATATCAGTTCGATAACTTCAGCCATTTCCGAGATTTGGACGTTTTTCTGGAAAAATCATTGGCGCAACAGAAAAGAGCTAGAGACTTCAAAATTTATATTTAGATTCATCTTTCATAATGATTTAATAAAAACAGTACTTTGGATTTCACAAATTAAGACTTTAGTGGAAATTCATGATTTTCTGGTTTTCATCTCAAAACTGAAGGAAGCAAGGTAGATTAAGTAGGCTAGTAAATAAGGCTAGGATGTTTAGATTTAAATAGGTTGGAGGTCCGCTATGATTATGAAAATGTGTAAAGTTTCTTTTTAATACCTATAAAATTATAGCGATAGCGGATCTCAACAGGGCCAGTTCAGAGCTCATCTAGTGCGTGCAGGGCAATTTAATTAATTCTCTCGCCCAAAGTATTTAACTTAGCCACGTTAAAATTTTATTATCAATACTTACCTGCGTGCTGAATGCACGTTTAAATTAAGAGCTTCTTCGGCCATCAGCCAAAGAAGCTATAAATTATTATGTAACTTGAAGTGGTGCGTTACTAGCCCAGCGGCTAGTCGGGAGAGCGGATTTAATCAGGCGTTCCCTCAGCCGTCCGCACCGCGGCTTTATATATAAGAACACTGCGCGAGGAAGAAAGGCCCCAGTTCTCTCCAGACGCTGAATGACACGCCATCTGTGTCGGTAGGCGCGTCGCATCAGTGTATCTGCTACAAACAGCCTCGGGTGCCGTATTAAGTTACTAGAGATATGCGGAACCATGAAAACATTTTATGTGAAGTGTTAATTCTGGAATGATTTTCATTATCTAGCTTCAGTTTGCGTTTTGTCGTATTTTCACGTGCCGTCGCGGGACAGTCATTCTACCAAATATTTAGCGTGGCGTTTGATGAAATATTTTCATCAAATTTTGGCGAGCATTCTTTTTTAACATTTGATTCGGACATTTATAGTTGCATCAGCACATTAGACTCTGAACTGTTCTGTTAGTTAGGTTGTAGGGATACTTGTGTTGTTTATCAGTGAATTTCAGAATATACTCAACTATTTTGTAAAACCGTTTTTGATTAGAAATCCCGGACAATCTCCTAATTCCTCAGAGCTATAAGCTGCAGTTATAATAACATTCTCAGGTAAAGTGGGCACTAGGATATCTATTTACTGGCTCCAAGTTTTATTAAATCACTTTCTGGGGGCCACGAAGTAAATAGAGAGCCAGTGTTGAGAACGGCAAAAGACAGCATTAACAACATTCTAAAAGCTAGAAACTGATTCAACACGCAAGCGTTTATCCAGCAATTAGATTAATTATTTTTACAAACTTTTATCCGCCGCCCCACATATGGTGCATCGGCCGGGAAACAACTAAGTGAAAGTGATTTTTAACTATTCGGATTCGCGAGTGAAATGTGACACGCAACTGAGTATAGAACAGTGAATGTGTTACGTGTGCATGTGGACGACGCAATTGGATTAACAACGCATCTGGATTGACGGAGCTGGCACTGAGTCTAGCGGTGCTGCCGGCATCGCGAGAAGCCAGTCTCGCCGCACCGCAGTCGTCCGCTGGAGCAGCCGACGCAGAGCCTGCAATTGCGGGCCACGCTAACACACAACAGCCGTCGGAGAGCCGTCTGCAGTTTAACGTGCCACGTCGCATCAGGAATCCTGGTACGCCGCGCCGGCAACGCCATACGTCGTGCAGAAGGAACTAAGTTAAGTGAAAAACTGTTAAAAATTTTACTAACCTGCACTAAAAGACTGTCGGCGATGGAACCGCCAAAAGAAACTGAGTTTAAACTTAAATTAGAACCTATGTCTGTTGAGGGAACTGTAAATCCAGACAACGGTTCAAGTGTAAATATGCATGAAATTAGTAATGTTAAAGTGAAATATGAAGTATTGTCTCCTGACAGTAGTGTGGGAAGGGGCAATGATTCAATAATAGAGACTCCTGTAGTAAAGCGGAAAGTAGAAATGGTAAATTTATTGGATGATAGTTTCTCTGATGAATTAAAAAGGAAACAGTCATCAGAGATGGTAGAGTTTAAGAAGGAGCAGTTAGATATGACTAATCAATCAGAAGTTTCATGTAGTTGTGATGATTCTGGTATTGGAGCTAGTTTTTCGTCACCTGAGTGTGATAAAAAGCCAGCTCGTGAGCAACCCAAAGATGCTGGGGCTGTTGATTTAAATGTTATATTACAAGCAATAGCTGCCAGCAATGCTGAATTAAAGTCTGAAATAACTGAGGTCAAAAGCAGTAATGCTGAAATGTCAGCCGGTAATGCTAGAATGAATGCTGAATTAAAGTCTGAAATTGTGGCCAGCCAAACAAATTTTAATAAACGATTGGAGGTAATGGACGATACCTTCAAGGCTGGTTGCAATAAGTTGAAAGAGGATCTAGACAGTTTGAATTATGAAATTGATTACAATCATGAAGATATTAAGAAAAAGGTTGCTCAACAGTTTTCTGAAATGTATAAAACAGTTAAATCCGAAGTTGCTGAGGTTCGCAAAGACTTCCGAATGGAAGATGCGAAGCTGGAGCACAAGTTAACAGAAAAGATCGAGGCGGAATCTGAACTGTGCTCAGATAGATTTAAAGATGTTAATATTAAAGTAAACATATGTCAAGCAGATGTAGATGCAATTAAAACTGACACTACTCATATTGTGCAAAGAATAGATAATGTTGAAATGAAAGTAGAAAATATCAATACTAACATTGCTAACATTGAGAGTAAAGTAGCTTCAGTAACTTCTGGTAGTGGTAATGTACAACAAGTTGTAGCTGCAAACGCCGCTTTTATCGGGTGTCGGCAGTTCTTGCGGTTCGATCCAGATAAAAATATCCACCCGCTATATTTCTGGAACGATTTTGAAGATGTGATTCCACCAACTTGGTCTGAGCGAGAGAAAATCTCGTTTATTAGAAGCCATTTAGCAGGTGACGCCATGCGTTGGTCAGCTGATGTTATGTTGAAATGTAAAACATTAGCGGAATTTAAAACAGCTTTTATTAATGAATATTGGTCTAGCAATAAGCAAAATGAAGTGTTGAGAGAATTTTGGAGTGGAAAACGCTTCAATGCAGGCAAGGAATCAATTAAAGAGTTTGCTAGGTCATGGATTTCACGTTTGTCACATTTGGCGGAAAAGCTAAAACCAGAAATGATTATACTAGGTCTGGAAGCTAAACTGCCATGGTACTGGCAAACTAGAATTATATCAGCCCCTAGGGACAATCTGGATCGTTTCATTGAGTATTTGGAACGTGTAGAACGTGTTGCTGCCAATGAGGAGCAAGCCCGTAATAACCGTAATGCCAATAATAATAATAGTAATTTTAGGAACGAGCAAAATGGCAATGTAAACATCAGAACAGTAGGTGTTCGTCATCCTAAGAGAGATAGGAATTGGGGAAATAATTATCAGAACCAACAATGGCGTCCAAGGGATAATAATTTTGTTCCAAACAGAAATATGCATGTAAACAACAGTACGGAAAGTAAGGCTATGCCAGCTAACTATAATGAAAATAAAGGAAACAGTAGTAGACCTAGGCAGGAAAACTAGTTCCCGTCTATGAGGACACTGGCGCTCACCAGGCGGTTATTTTTCCTAAGCCAGTAGTTAAGGGAGTTGGTAAGACAGATCAGAATACTCAAACTGAACATGTGGAGGAAGAGTCGGTAGCACCTAAGGATACAACAGAAATATTAGATCACTCACAGTATTTGATAGATACCGTGTTAGAGACGCTTTCTAAGTGGGAAGAGAAAGAGAAGGCGCAGCAGTGTAACAGTAGGGGTGAGCTACAAAATATTGAATTGTCAGGTGAAGAAGCAGAAGAAATTCATGCTTATATTTACGATGAGGATGATGTGCTCTTATCTAAAGTGCCTGTGCAGGATGTTGATAATGTACTAATAGATTTAGGACAGGAGATAAGTGAGAATGTAGAGGGTAGGCTGTTGGGGGTCGATGAACCCAGTAGCTGTGACCAGTTGTCCCTTGAGAAGGAAACCGACGATAATGGTGAAAGTGGTTTAGCTGTAACTAATGTTATGCCCGGTCTGGAGGCGCAGAATCGCTCAGACTACAGTAATTTGGGTCATGTTCAGCAAACTAAATGTAAGGAAGTCGTGCGGTGTTTCGATTTAAAATTAATAGACCGACTGGAAAAAGCAGCTGAGAATGTAATTCAGGAAACCCCTACTCACTGTGACCTAAATGTAATGAAGACAGATGTTGATCACTTTAGTTGGAGACAAATCCAAAAGGAACTATTAGATGAATTTGAGGAACCACCTGTACAACCTAGAATAAGCCACCCTATAATAATAGTGAATATGTTGGGTATCAATGTACGTTGTCTCTTAGACAGTGGAAGTGAGGTGAGTGCAATATCTCAGTCCTTCTTTGATGCATTACCTGGTAAAGACAAGCTTACAGTAATGAGGGTATCAGGACTAAGAATAATTGGTGCTACTGGCAAGGTTTCAAAAACGGTAAAGCAAGAAGCTTTACTACCCTTTAACATTAATGGTAATGTGATTGATCATCCATGTTTAATTGTAAATAATCTCAGTATTGAGGTTTTAATTGGCATAGATTTCTTGTCAAAATATCAGAGTGTTGTTGACTTTGAAAGAAGCCAGTTAAAAATGGTCTTGCCAATAACCGGAGTAATTATAGTACCTTTTAGTGATAAACATGTAGTAACTGATCATGAAACTTGGGAGCTGCCTATACGAGTTCTGAAAAATAGGAGGTATTGGGACGAAGGTGTTAATCTTAATAACAATAAGCTGAATACAGAAGAAGAAGAAGAAGCAATTATTTTAGACAAAATAGAAACTAAATTGCAGGAAATCGATAGGATTTCAGCCAATCAAAAGGAAGAACTGAGACAGGTTCTAAAAAGGCATCACAAAGTATTTTCGGATCGACCTGGCATAGTCAAGGGTTATGAATGTAAATTACAAGTGAAACCCGGCCAAGTGTTTTTCAGGAAGCCATACCAAATACATGTAGCAAGGAAGGAGGCGGTTCGAAAGGAGATACAGAGAATGCTGGAGTGGGGTGTGATTGAGAAAGCGGTCAGTGAATACAATAATCCTCTTGTTGTTGTACCAAAAAGAGACGGGAGTGTCAGATTGGTCTTGGACGCTCGTTGGTTGAATGAAATAGTGGTTAGGGAAAGTGATAGACCGCAGAACATGGACGAGTTACTGCAAAAATTCCGGGGAGTAAAATTCTTAACGTCTATGGACGTCACGTGTGGGTATTGGAATTTGCCACTGGCGGAAAGTTCAAGGAAGTACACAGCTTTCTTGTACGAAGGAGTTTGTTACCAATACCGTGTGGTACCTTTCGGACTTAATATCTCTGTTTGTGCCTTCGTACGTGTGATGTGCCATGTTTTAGGACCTGCTTTAAGCAATAAAATAACAGTTTACGTAGATGATCTGTTAATAGCAACTCCTACCTGGGAAGAACACATAGCTTTATTAGAGGAAGTGTTAGAGGCTATTGAGAAAGGTGGCATGAAACTAAAGATTGAAAAGACAGAGTGCGTTAAAGAGGAAATAGGTTTCTTGGGATATAGGATAAGTGGAAAAGGTATTCTGCCTGACCCAGGCAAGCTAGCAGTAATTGAAAAATTTGAGGCTCCCAGAAACAAGAAGCAGTTGAGATCAATGTTCGGTCTTTTCGGCTTCTATAGGCGTTTTGTTAGTGATCAGGCTTTTAATGCTCCCTGTCTTCACCTCCTGCTGAAAAAGAATACCCCTTGGGTTTGGACAGCAGAATGTCAACAGGCGTTTGAGGTGCTTAAACAATCGTTAATTAATAGTCCAATTTTGCATCATCCTGACTTTGAAAAACCTTTCTGTATGTCTGTTGATGCTAGTGGCTATGGTATAGCTGTGGAGATATTCCAAGTAGAAATAGAGAACGAACAAGAAGTGCACAAGACTATAGCTTTCGCCAGTCGATCTTTACAGGCAGCAGAGAGAAATTACGGCATCTCAGAACTGGAAGCATTAGCAATTGTATTTGGGGTACAGAAGTTTGAGCAGTATCTATTAGGTCACAAGATAATAGTTTACAGTGACCATAAGGCATTGACCTTTTTAAAGACCTGTAAATTGAGGAATGCTCGTTTGATAAGATGGTCATTGTATCTCCAGCAGTTTGACCTTGAGGTTAAATATATTCAAGGGAAAGACAATCTAGTAGCTGATGGGTTATCTAGGAGTGCGGAGCTCTGTGATGACGCAGGAATTACAGCAACAGACCCAAATGAAATTCGAATGTTTGCATTGCACGAAGTAAAGGAAGAAAGTGCATTAAAGAGGGTGATTAAGAACCTGAGACGTGAGCAGAATGCAGATGACCAACTGAAATTAGTGAAGAGCTATTTAGGAAATGCGAGCTATCCTAAGGTTTCGCAATACTATTGTTTGCATAAAGGTATTCTGTTTAGGAGGAAAAAGGTAGGTGTTTCTGAGTGGAAGCTGTGCTTTCCCTCACAACATGTAGACTTACTAATCGACTATGTACACCTGAGGTATGGGCACTACGGTGCAAAGAAGTGCATTGCAAAATTACAAGAGAAGGTTGTATTTGACAACATGTACCGCCGTGTGGCCAAGCGTCTAGCATCGTGTGTAGTGTGCCAAAAGGTCCGTGCTGCCAACACCAGAATACAAGGGGATATGCATTCAGTAGAGCCAACTGAAACCCTAGAATTACTGGCTTGTGATTTGTTTGGCCCTCTTCCTGTTTCGAGAGGTGGTTGCACCCATGTTTTTGTTGTGGTGGATGGATTCAGTAAATATGTTAAGCTATACCCAATTAAAAGAGCAAATGCAAAAACATTGGTTGAAAAGTTGGAAAAAGATTTCTTCGTGAACGTTGGCGTTCCGAAGAATTTACTGTCAGACAATGGACCTCAATTTACTTCTGATAGATTTAAGGAATGTCTAGATAAGGCCGGCGTGAAACATCTGAAAATATCTGCGTATTTCCCCCAAGGAAATATGAGTGAACGTATTATGAGGGAATTGAATAGGCTTTGCAGAACTTATTGTGCTCGGAAACACTCAAGTTGGGCAGAGCACATTAAGTATTTTGAGAATGTAATTAACAACTTAAGACATGATGCAACTGGTTTTGCACCTTGCGAATTGATGTTTGGCCAAGAACCGCACAATGTGATTGCAGATATGGTAGAATTCCCTATTCTAACGCAAATATCCACAGACGAGAAGAAACTAAAGGCTAGGGCTAATATGAGAAAAAGAGCGTTGGAAAGGAAGAAGCGTCATGACGCAAAAGCTGTACCTACTAGCTTTGAAATAGGTCAATTAGTCCTTGTCAAAACCAAAGAAAAATCAAAGAAAGTAAATGCAGAAACAAAAAAATTTATGTTCATATACCAAGGACCTTTCAGGATAATAGGAAAGCCACATGCCAATGCATATAGGCTGGAGTACCCAAAAAGTAAGAAGCTATTAGGTCTCAGGAACGTGATTGACCTAAAGAAATTCATAGGTAGTGAATGAATGCTGTAGGGAGGAGGTTGTTCTTTAACCTCTACACAGTGTGGCAGCTGTGCAGTCCCAGCTGTGTGAGATCTTCTTTCCCTTTCAGGTCTCACACATTCTTCATCTTTCCTATCCACAAAAATTTCGACATCTTCTTACAACACATAAAATTTTCCGTTATAACTCTTCTTTACAGCATTAAACTAATGAATGCTGTAGGGAGGAGGTTGTTCTGTAACCTCTACACAGTGTGGCAGCTGTGCAGTCCCAGCTGTGTGAGATCTTCTTTCCTTTTCAGGTCTCACTCATTCTTCATCTTTCCTATCCACAAAAAATTTCGACATCATCTTCCAACACATAAAATTTTCTGGTATGGTTGTCAATACAGCATTAAGCTAATGAATGCTGTAGGGAGGAGGTTATTCTGTAACCTCTACACAGTGTGGCAGCTGTGCAGTCCCAGCTGTGTGAGATCTTATTTCCCATTTCAGGTCTCACTCAATCTCCATCTTTCCTATCCACAAAATTTTCGACCTCTTCTTTCCAGACATGAAAATTTTCTATCATGGCTATCAAGCCATGAGTTATGTAACCATTCTATCTACCGATTAGTGACCTAATGTGACAAACCTAATAGTGACAAACAATAGAGAAGTATGACGTAATTAAGATACAAATGTATTTGAGTAACAATTATGTATAGCACCCTGGTAATATAGTAAGTACAAAGTGTTGTTTTATTGGAAATGGTCCACCAACAGTAATTTAAAAGGATGTATGAATTCATGTACAAGCAGGATCTGAAGTGGGAGTGAAACCTAGTGTATGCATTAGAGCTAACTAAGAAATAGTAAAAGAGATTGCTTAGTGTTAGGAAAAATATGCAGATAAGTTGTAAGATTAAACTCACCTGGTGTAGCAAGGAAAGGCAGTGTAATAGAATTGAGCAGTGTTTGTGGTTGAGACGTGAAGGACACGTCCCTGAAGTATTTATAAGGTTGGAGCTGGCCATTATTTTAGTGTAGTGTGTGACAGGATACACCTACACGTATTGAGGTTATGAGTTGGAGGCGTGAATGCGACCATAGGTACCCTTATGTTAAATGAGACAGAGCAGCTCATGGTGTCCTATAGGTTTAAGGAATTTAGCATTACGCTCGTCCATATTTACTTGATGCACTTTAGTGGTAGGTCCGAGAGAGACTACCTGAGGTTTCAGCGTCCGATCGAGTGGAAATGGATTGTCACGTGAGCAAACTAATCAGCTGCAGTACTCTATGAATATGAAATAAATGTGCTTTCCTATGCTTTAAAATGGAGTGAGTGTTAAATAAGTTCATACACTAGCAAAGTAAATAAGTAACATAATGACAGACGTGAAACCATATTTTAGCTCAGCATGAATACACTTCAAAGTAAGTAAGTACCTAATTGCAGATGTGGAACTGACAACAGCAGAGGACCAATAAGTGGATTTTGTAGTCAACTAAACGTAGTGTGTTTTGAACACTTACAACTGTACTATTACCAAAAGTTACTCACATGTACATGGAAGCTGAGATCAACCACTAATCATACTCATACTATCTCTAAGAATAAAGTAATCAAAGATGAGCCAGTTAAGTAAATAAGATGCAGATTTGTCAGAAATGTACCGAGCATTGGTTCAGTGTTCCGGCCCAGAAATAATAAATTCAGATTAAATATGAGTTATGACTGTATGCCTTAGGAGCATAAATTTTCTCTAATACATGACTAAAGGCGTTTTGAGCCATTTGTTTAACGATTTTATGACAGTTAAGTAACCGCGAGACTAATACTGAAAAAGTTCTGTTAACTTTGTTCCAGTAACGTATTGGAAGATAAAATGTATATATCCCCATTTCATTGTGACCCTCCCTTAGATTTTAAGTGAACAGAGTCTGAGGCACTCTTTTTGTTTGTTCTACAGGACAAACCAGATAATGGCAGCCTGGTAGCTGCGTGAAAGCGTGGAGTGACTTGGACACAACTCACAGTGACCCCTCCCCTTTCCCCTATGTAATTTAGAGAGAACGTGAAGGACGCACACCATAGCAACTTCCCCTCCTCTACCCTTGTGAATGGAAGTGTAGGACGCCAGCCAAAGCGGCTACAACCACGTGTGTAAAAAATTATTTGTGAACTTTTCTTTCAGGTTTAGAAAAGACTGCTAAGAGATAATCATCTGTTTATGTGTCATGTAATTTTCGTTGAATTTGTGTATGTAAAAATGTATTTAATGGATCTAAGATTTTCATAATTTTTCAATTTGTATGTGTTTGTTTGTCTAAGGCAATATGTATGCCAAAATATTTCATTGACTTTGCTTTAAAAATTTGAGTAATTACATTGTTTACAAGGCAGTGAACATGCCTACAATTTAAATAATTAATGTAGGTAATCAGTTTTCTTTAATGTTTCTCCAGGTTTATATTTCAATTTTGGTTTTCATAGGGAGTTAAACTGTACTCTTGCTTCCCTTTTTGTAATTAAATTTTTTTTTCATTCATTAACATTCATAAACAAAAAATTTAAGTAGAGGGTGATGTAGGGAAGCAGCCTACTCACGCTGTAGTAAATTCACATTAGTTTCCATCGTGTGCCAGCCAGTCTGCTGTAACTAGCTCTGACGTCATAAATGTTGCGCAATACCTTAAAAATCAAGCAAATGAACTAAAACTTTTCTAGTATGTCAGAAATAATACTAAATTAATGTATGTTAAATATCAGTTCGATAACTTCAGCCATTTCCGAGATTTGGACGTTTTTCTGGAAAAATCATTGGCGCAACAGAAAAGAGCTAGAGACTTCAAAATTTATATTTAGATTCATCTTTCATAATGATTTAATAAAAACAGTACTTTGGATTTCACAAATTAAGACTTTAGTGGAAATTCATGATTTTCTGGTTTTCATCTCAAAACTGAAGGAAGCAAGGTAGATTAAGTAGGCTAGTAAATAAGGCTAGGATGTTTAGATTTAAATAGGTTGGAGGTCCGCTATGATTATGAAAATGTGTAAAGTTTCTTTTTAATACCTATAAAATTATAGCGATAGCGGATCTCAACAGGGCCAGTTCAGAGCTCATCTAGTGCGTGCAGGGCAATTTAATTAATTCTCTCGCCCAAAGTATTTAACTTAGCCACGTTAAAATTTTATTATCAATACTTACCTGCGTGCTGAATGCACGTTTAAATTAAGAGCTTCTTCGGCCATCAGCCAAAGAAGCTATAAATTATTATGTAACTTGAAGTGGTGCGTTACTAGCCCAGCGGCTAGTCGGGAGAGCGGATTTAATCAGGCGTTCCCTCAGCCGTCCGCACCGCGGCTTTATATATAAGAACACTGCGCGAGGAAGAAAGGCCCCAGTTCTCTCCAGACGCTGAATGACACGCCATCTGTGTCGGTAGGCGCGTCGCATCAGTGTATCTGCTACAAACAGCCTCGGGTGCCGTATTAAGTTACTAGAGATATGCGGAACCATGAAAACATTTTATGTGAAGTGTTAATTCTGGAATGATTTTCATTATCTAGCTTCAGTTTGCGTTTTGTCGTATTTTCACGTGCCGTCGCGGGACAGTCATTCTACCAAATATTTAGCGTGGCGTTTGATGAAATATTTTCATCAAATTTTGGCGAGCATTCTTTTTTAACATTTGATTCGGACATTTATAGTTGCATCAGCACATTAGACTCTGAACTGTTCTGTTAGTTAGGTTGTAGGGATACTTGTGTTGTTTATCAGTGAATTTCAGAATATACTCAACTATTTTGTAAAACCGTTTTTGATTAGAAATCCCGGACAATCTCCTAATTCCTCAGAGCTATAAGCTGCAGTTATAATAACATTCTCAGGTAAAGTGGGCACTAGGATATCTATTTACTGGCTCCAAGTTTTATTAAATCACTTTCTGGGGGCCACGAAGTAAATAGAGAGCCAGTGTTGAGAACGGCAAAAGACAGCATTAACAACATTCTAAAAGCTAGAAACTGATTCAACACGCAAGCGTTTATACAACAGTAGATTTATTCTTATTCCAACGCATCCGCCGCCCCACATGACGTTCACATGTTGAGCAAAGTGTGTGCACGCCGTAGATTGTAATTAATTTACTTTTTTTCATATAATTCAATAATTGTCACCCCGTATATTTCAGTTTGCGTTTTATATGTTGTAAAAAACGTGTCGCTCCTTGTATTTTATCCCTACTACCTGCAAAATTTCAGAGTATTCCAGTCAACGTTGCAAAAGCTTTCTCCAAATCTACTAAAGCTATAAACGTAGATTTGTTTTTCCTTAACCTATCTTCTAAAACAGGCGAGCCTCGTTTCCCCTCGCGTATTCCTATATTCCTCCGGAATCCAAACTCATCTTCCCCGAGGTCGGTTTCCACCGTTTTTCCGTTCTACTGTAAATAAAGTGCATCAGTATTTTGTAGCGCGAACTGTTAAACTGACGGCTCCGTTGTATTCACACCTGTCAGCACCCGCCATTTTTCGGATTGGAATTATTACGTTCTTCCTACATCTGAGGCGAACTTACATATCTCATATATCTTGCACACCAAGTAGACTTCTTTTTACAGGGCTACTCTCCAAATGATATCATTAATTTTGAGATAATTTCATTTACTCGAGGGGGCCTTGTTTCCATTTAGGTATTTTGAGTGGTCTTCTTCTCGCAGAATCATATCTCCCATCCCATCTACATCTACACCCTCTTTCCCTCCTATACTCGTAATATTGTCTTCAAGTTCAGTTCCTTTGTATAGCCCTTCTAGATACTCTTTCCACCTTTCAGCTTCCCCATCTTTTCTTGGTGCTAGTTTCCCATCAGAGCTCCTGAAATTCATGCAGTTGTTTCTTTTATCTCGGAAAGCCTGTCCAATTTTCTCATAGACGGCATCTATATGTGGCCTAGTTATGCATGCATTTAGAGAGTTGTATTTGTTCTCTAGTCATTCCTGCTAGGCCAATTTGCAATTTCTGTCAATATGGTTTTTTTAGACGTTTGTATTGTCTTTCGCCTGCATTGGTACATATTTTCTCCTTTCGCCAGTTAAATTTTCTTGTCTTATCCAGGGATTTCTACTTGACCTTGTCATCTTACCTCTGTGATCGTCTGCTGCCTTCCCTATTTCGTCTCTCAAAGCTACTTATTCGTCGTTATAGTCAGTTCCCCTACTTCAGTCCAACGTTGCCTAATGGTCCCTTTGAAACTCTCAACCACCTCTAGTTCCTAAATTTATCCACGTCTCATCTCCTTAAGTTCCTACCTTGCGGCAAATTTCTTCAGTTTTAATCTGCACTTTATAAAAAAATATAGTTATTATGGTCAGAGTCCACCTGAAAATATGTTCCAGTTTAAAAAATCTGGTTTCTAAATGTCTGCCTTACAATTACATAATCAATCTGAAACCTTCCAGTGTTTCCAGATCTCTTCCACTTAATCTTCTTTCATTACTGTTAAACCAAGTGTTGGCAATGATAAACCATTCCGGAACCGCTGGCTACAATTGTGTGCATTAACTCTTACTGTCTCTTAGCTCAAGAGCTGTATTTTTTCCGAATGAAAATTTGAGGTACACAATTGTGAATAATGTTATCGTTATTTTTCATGTTAATTATTTAATGATCATTTTACTATTTATTACAATAGAGATTATTTCCTAATTGGTTATTTTAGTCCATAAAATGATGCCAAATGTGCAAAGTATGTTCTGAAACATATTTTTGTATGAATCTTGCATCTGAACTCATTAAAAAAATCACCTAAGAGCATTACCACACAAAGCAAAATTTTCCTTCCTCCTTTGTGGATAGGTCTGGAAGGGTTAAACTATGCTGTGAGCAAAATTCTGCGAGATGGATTCCTCTTTCATTATTTTCCCCCAATCCATGTTGTTCTACAATGTTTTCTTCTCTTCCTTTTCATACTATCGAATTCCAAACAATTAGATTTTCTCTCAACCATCTGAATAATTTCCTTTATTTCATCATTCGCTCTGTCAAATTCTTCAACATGTGCGGAGCTAGTTCGCGTATAAACTTGTACTGCTGTGGCGAACGTTGACTTTGTGTCTACTTGGCTACGATAGTGTGGACACTATGGTGTTCATTCCTATTTCCATATTCATTATTATGCCTGCACTTTCATTACCTGTATTCAGTTTTGTGCAGATGTACTGACCCGACCAGAAGTCCTGTTCTCCTGCCTTCGCACTTCAGTAATTCATGCTATATCTAACCTACCCATTTCCCTTTTTAATTCTCTAACTTACTTAAGGGATCTTATATTCCACGCTCTGATCCGCAGAAAGTGTTTCGTTTTTCCTGATGGGAACACCCTCCTGAGTAATCGCCGCCCGGAGATCCGAATGGAGGACTATTTTACCTCTGGAATATTTTACCCATGAGAATACCATCGTCATTAAGCCATACAGTAGAGCTGCATGCCCTCGGAAAGAAAGAACGGCAGTAGTATCCCCTTTCTTTCAGCCGTTCGCAGTACCAGCACAGCGTGGCCTTGTTGGCTAATGTTACAAAACCATATTATTCAATAATCCACACTGTTGCCCCTATAAATACTGAAAAGGTTGCTGCGCCTCTTCAGAAACCACAGGTTGACCTCTCCACAGATATCCCATCATTGTGGTTGCAGCTACTGCACGACTCTGCCAAGACTACTTCTATTTCTACAGGATCTTGCCATCCTGAAGTTTCGTATCAAGAAGACAAAACGTGGCTATGTGGAAAGGTATGAACCCAAAAACAGTTCACTGCACATTTAGACGCATTAGAAGCCACAAATGTCCCGCGCAGAATCGGCGAAGAGAACATATGAAAAACGATGACAAGAAGAAGGGACAGGATGATAGGAACATGTGTTAAGACATCAGGGAACAGCCTCCATCGTAATACAGTGAGCTGTAGTGGGTAAAAGCTGTAGGGAACGATAGTGATCGGAATACATCCAACAAGTCACTGAGCACAAAGTGTGCAAGTTGTCCTCTGAGATGAAGAGGGAAAAAAACTTTATACAGGGTGCCTGAGGAGAGACGGTGAATATTCAGGGATATGACACGACCATCTGAAACAAAAAAGTCTAGTAAACATGGGCTCTGAAATGCATACCTTAACAGGTTGTGACATACGAAAATACACTCTCTGGAACAACGGTGGGTTCTTAGGTTTGCACCTGGAGGAGATGGAGTGGAACTATAACACGTAAAATATCAGTTCAGTTTATTACATTTAATGTATTCGCAGTTGCGAATATGGACAACCATCAGCTGTGTAATGGAATCAAGACAATGAACATTTGTGCCGGACCTGCGAGTCGAACCCGGGTTTTCCGCTTATCGCGAGCAGCGCCTTATCCTTAGGGTATCCGAGCCCGCATCCCGGACACACTCAAACCTGCAGGTTTTGACATACAAAAATACACTCTCTGGAACAACGGTGGGTTCTTAGGTTTGCACCTGGAGGAGATGGAGTGGAACTATAACACGTAAAATATCAGTTCAGTTTATTGCAATACAGATATTCATACCTTAACAGGTTGTGACATACGAAAATACATTCTCTGGAACAACGGTGGGTTCTTAGGTTTGCACCTGGAGGAGATGGAGTGGAACTACACTCCTGGAAATTGAAATAAGAACACCGTGAATTCATTGTCCCAGGAAGGGGAAACTTTATTGACACATTCCTGGGGTCAGATACATCACATGATCACACTGACAGAACCACAGGCACATAGACACAGGCAACAGAGCATGCACAATGTCGGCACTAGTACAGTGTATATCCACCTTTCACAGCAATGCAGGCTGCTATTCTCCCATGGAGACGACCGTAGAGATGCTGGATGTAGTCCTGTGGAACGGCTTGCCATGCCATTTCCACCTGGCGCCTCAGTTGGACCAGCGTTCGTGCTGGACGTGCAGACCGCGTGAGACGACGCTTCATCCAGTCCCAAACATGCTCAATGGGGGACAGATCCGGAGATCTTGCTGGCCAGGGTAGTTGACTTACACCTTCTATAGCACGTTGGGTGGCACGGGATACATGCGGACGTGCATTGTCCTGTTGGAACAGCAAGTTCCCTTGCCGGTCTAGGAATGGTAGAACGATGGGTTCGATGACGGTTTGGATGTACCGTGCACTATTCTGTGTCCCCTCGACGATCACCAGTGGTGTACGGCCAGTGTAGGAGATCGCTCCCCACACCATGATGCCGGGTGTTGGCCCTGTGTGCCTCGGTCGTATGCAGTCCTGATTGTGGCGCTCACCTGCACGGCGCCAAACACGCATACGACCATCATTGGCACCAAGGCAGAAGCGACTCTCATCGCTGAAGACGACACGTCTCCATTCGTCCCTCCATTCACGCCTGTCGCGACACCACTGGAGGCGGGCTGCACGATGTTGGGGCGTGAGCGGAAGACGGCCTAACGGTGTGCGGGACCGTAGCCCAGCTTCATGGAGACGGTTGCGAATGGTCCTCGCCGATACCCCAGGAGCAACAGAGTCCCTAATTTGCTGGGAAGTGGCGGTGCGGTCCCCTACGGCACTGCGTAGGATCCTACGGTCTTGGCGTGCATCCGTGAGTCGCTGCGGTCCGGTCCCAGGTCGACGGGCACGTGCACCTTCCGCCGACCACTGGCGACAACATCGATGTACTGTGGAGACCTCACGCCCCACGTGTTGAGCAATTCGGCGGTACGTCCACCCGGCCTCCCGCATGCCCACTATACGCCCTCGCTCAAAGTCCGTCAACTGCACATACGGTTCACGTCCACGCTGTCGCGGCATGCTACCAGTGTTAAAGACTGCGATGGAGCTCCGTATGCCACGGCAAACTGGCTGACACTGACGGCGGCGGTGCACAAATGCTGCGCAGCTAGCGCCATTCGACGGCCAACACCGCGGTTCCTGGTGTGTCCGCTGTGCCGTGCGTGTGATCATTGCTTGTACAGCCCTCTCGCAGTGTCCGGAGCAAGTATGGTGGGTCTGACACACCGGTGTCAATGTGTTCTTTTTTCCATTTCCAGGAGTGTATAACACGCAAAATATCAGCTCACTTTATTACAATATAGATATGAAGATTTACTTAACTTTGTATGATCCGTTTCGATGGGAATTTTCTGAGTTTTTACGATTATCTCTTAATATTAAAGTACCACTTGATACGAACATATATAAGTAACTCTTCACTTGAAGAGTAACTGTTATAATACGATACTGCAGTGCCTTGTTGTTCGGAAGCACGTTGCAATGTTCCTTCGGACATGCATGCATGCTGCAGCGACTACGGCTGTTATGGAGTACATTTAATGTATTCGCAGTTGCGAATATGGACAACCATCAGCTGTTTAATGGAATCAAGACAATGAACATTTGTGCCGGACCTGCGAGTCGAACCCGGGTTTTCCGCTTATCGCGAGCAGCGCCTTATCCTTAGGGTATCCGAACCCGCATCCCGGACACACTCAAACCTGCATAAGGGAAATCTGGGTTCGAGTCCCAGTCCTGCACAAATTTTCATTGTCATCGTTCCGTTATACAGCTGGTGTCTGTCCATATTTTCAACTGCGAATACATTTCACGTAACTGACATAACGTTCATATTAATTTTTGCCTAATACGGAAGTCTTATACACGACAAACAACATACACATACTCACTCTCTTACACACACACACACACACACACACACACACACACACACACACACACAAATAATAATCCATACATATACGCACTCTTTCTTTCTCTCTCTCTCTCTCTCTCTCTCTCTCTCTCTCTCTCTCTCTTTTACACAGATATAAAGAGAACATGGACAGACGTTAGTTTTCAGCATATACTTCGTTAGGTTGGCAACATGCACATAAACAAACCAAACAGGAAGAGACATAAAGTGAACAGACGATAGTTGCGACTTTAAATCACAGTTTTCCATGAAATACCGGACGCAAACAAACTTGTGGTAGAAGAAATTTATGATGAGATAAAAGAAATAATTCAGATAGTTAGGGAGATGAAATTTTAATTGTGATGGGTGACTCGAATTCGATAGTAGGAAAACGAAGGTAAATAAATTTAGTAGATGAGTATGGACTGGGGAGAAGAACCGAAAGAGGGAGCCACCTGGTAGAATTTTGCACAGAGCACAATTTAATCATCGCCAACACTTGGTTTAAAAATCACTAAAAAAGTTTGTATACGAGGAAGAAACCTGGAGACAGCGGAAAGTTTCAAACTGATGTAATGGCAAATAAAGATTTCGGAACCAGATTTTAAATTGGAAGACATTTCCAGGAGCAGAGGTGGACACTGACCACAATTTATTCGTTATGGACTCTACATTAAAACTGAAGAAATCCCAAAAAGTTACGAAGTTAAGGGGACTGGACCTGTTTAAGTCGAAGAAACCAGAGGTTGTTGCGAATTTCAGAGGGAGCGTTAGGCAAAAGTTGACTAGAACAGGAAACAGAAATACAGTCGGAGACGAATGGGTAGCATGAAGAGATGAAATAGTGAGGGCAGCAGAGGATCAAATAGGTAGAAAGATAAGGCATAGAAGAAACACAGGAGACATTAAATTTAACTGATGAAAGGAGATAATACTCGTATAAAAATCTAGCAAGTGAAGAAGACGAAAAGAAATATGAGTTTGACAATAAATGCAAAATAGTTAAACAGTAGTGGCTAGACGACAAATGTAAGGATTTAGAGGCGTAATTCACTAGGGGAAAGATATACCGCGTACAGAAAAATTAAAGAGGCCTTTGGAGAAATGAGAAGCAGCTATATGCATATCAAGAGTTGAGATGGAAAATCAGTCCTAAGCAAAGAAGAGACAGCTGAAAGGTGAAAGGAGTATATAGAGGGTCTAAACAAACGTGGTAAACGTGACGGTAGTATTATAGAAATAGAAGAGAACATAGACGAAGATGAGATGGGAGATATAATATTGCGAGAACAATTTGACATAGCACTGGAAGATCTAAGTTGAAACAAGACTCCGGAAGTGAACAACATTCCGGCAGGACTACTCATAGCGTTGGAAGAACTAACCATGACAATACTCATCCATCTGATGTGCAAATCGTATGAGGCCGTCAAAATACCCTCAGACTTCAAGAACAATGTAATAATTCGAATTCCAAAGAAATCAGTTGCTTACATGTGTGGAGATTACCGATCTATTAGTTTAATAAGTCCTGGTAGCAAAATGATAACACGAATTCGTTATAGAAGAACGGAAAAATTGGTAGAAGCCGACGTCGGGAAGATCAGCTTGGATAACACACCAGGCAATTCTGACCCAACATTTTCTCTTAGAAGATGGGGTAAGAGAAGGGAAACCTACATTTAGAGCGTTTATAGACTTACAAGACGCTTTTGACAATGTTGACTGGAATACTCTCTTTGAAGGTAGCAGGGGTAAAATACAAGGAGCGAAAGGTTATTTACAATTTGTACAGAAACCAGACGGCAATTATAGGAGTCGAAGGGCATGAAAGGGAAGCAGTAGTTGAGGAAGGGGTGAGACAGGGTTGTAGCATATCGTCGACGTGCACTGAGTCAGCAGTAAAGGAAACCAAAGAAAAATTTAAAGTGGAAATTAAAGTTAAGGGAGAAAAAATTAAAACTTTGAGGTTTGCCGATGACATTGTAATTCTGTCAAAGACATCAAAGGAATTTAAGATTAGTTGGAAGGAATGAGCAGTATCTTGAAAGGAGGATGTAAGATGAGCATAAAAAAACCAAAGCAAGGATAATGGAGTGCAGTCGAATTAAATCAGGCGATGCTGAGGGAATTAGATAACGAAATGAGACATTTTAAGTAGCAGACGAGTTTTATTAAATGGACAGAAAAGTAACTGATGATGGCTAAAATAGAGAAATGTATACTAGCAATGATAAGAAAAGCGTTTCTGAAGAAGAGAAATTTGTTAACAACAAATACAGACTTCAGTGACAGGAAGTCATCTCTGAAGATATTTGTCTGTAGTGTAGCCATGTATGGAAATGAAACATAGACAATAAAGAGTTTAGACAATAGGAGAGTAGAAGCTTTTGAAATGTGGTGCTACAAGAGAATGCTGAAGATTAGATGGGTAGATCACTTAACTAATGAGGAGGTATCAAATAGAATACGGGAGACAAAAAATCTGTGGCATAGTTCGACCAAAAGAAGAGATATGTTGATAGGACACATTCTGAGACATCAAGGGATCACTTAATTGGTATTGGAGGGAAGTGTGGGAGAGAGGGGGGGGGGGGGGGGAGGGCGTCCGAAAAAAGTAGAGGGAGACCAAGATATGAATACAGTAAACAGATTCAGAAGTGATGTAGGTTGCAGTTGTTATTCAGAGATGAACAGGCTTCAGCAGGATGAAGTAGCATGAAGAGCTGCATCAAACCAGACTTCGAACTGAAGACTATTACAACAACTATGGCTCACTGGCTGTGAGCACTTATTCAGCAAAAGAGGTGTGTTTCACAGTAACGAAGCTCATAAGATAAGCACTTTGAACCCATGTTTACTGGACTTTTTTGCCTGAATGATCGTTCCTGTCATATCTCTTAATATTGACCATTTCCCCTGGAACACACTGTATTACATTTTTTCCCTCCGTCTACCCCTACAGTTTTGTCCCCTACAATGCAGACACAATAAAACTAATTGAAGAAAACCTACTGACATACAACAAACTACCTGCAGAAATTTTAGAGAGATAACCAAAACCCTTAAAGTAATCAAATTCCAAATTTACTTCTAATTTGAAAATGAATTTTTCTCACAAAAAGATGGCCTTCCAATGGCCCAATATCAGGAACATTGGCCAACATATTCATCAACCACGAAGAAAAAATCATCTTGATATCATCATCACAAAGAAAGGATGTAAAACTTTTTAACGGTACAGATTTGTGGTTGATATAATCTGTATGGTAGAAAATCAACAAAAAAATAGATAGGCTAAATACAGACATAAACGGTATCCTTAAGCACACTCAATTCACCATGGAAGAAGAAACACAAAAGCAAATACATTTATTGGGTATACGAGTAAAAAGAGAGAGCAATAACATATTTGACTTCTTCAGAAAGTCAACAGCAATAGACACGATTATATATGCCACATCAAACCACCCAAAAAATTAAAATTAGTGGCTTTATGACATGTTACATAGACTGAATAATGCCCACTCAGTAAAGAAAACTGAAGAATTACAAACATTATAGCTCATAGTCAAAAACCATGGTTATAACACCTATATAATACAAAGACTCGACAACAAAATCAAAACACAACTAAAGAAAAATGGAAATAATCAGAGAACACAATCACCACAAAAACCCACAATCAATACAGACACTACGGTGCACACAAACACAAAAAAGTACCACTCATGTTACGACTAACTGAAAGAAATGGTACATTTCAACATACAAACACAAATCAACACACATAACAGCAAATGAAATAAAGAAACAAGGATTACACATTCCTTTCAGAACAAGAAACACACTCCAGTCACATTTACAAACAACAACAGACATATACACCTACATCTATATTCCACTAGCCACTTTACGGTGTGTGGCGGAGGGTGCTTTGTGTACCTCTGTCACTTTCCCCTTTTCCTTTTCCAGTCACATGGGAAGAACGATTGCCCGTAAGTCTCAATGTGGTACAAACCAGATAACTACCAAAGAGCAAGTATACACCAAATAAATTACCAAGACTGCTGATCAGTTTATTTGGGAATGGCAGCAGAAATTTCAGAACTTGCTCTAAAGAACATATAACCAGCTGTAAATATGAAAGAGCCAGTCTACCTCTGCAAAACACCTGACAAAATATGGACTTGAACTGTCTGACATGGAATTTATTAGAGTGAACACTTAGAACAAAAAACTCCTGGAATTACAGGAAAACTTTCGTATACAAAGAGTCCTTGCAATGAACAAGAAAAAATAATTAATTACCAAGTCAATATAAGCAATAACTGATCATGTTAGCCACTAGAACGATAACAAACAGAGATGTAAAACAGAACCAGAATGTACAATAAATTACTTTCTTTCTCTCTCCCTCTCTCTCTCTCTCTCTCTCTCTCTCTCTCTCTCTCTCTCTATCACACACACACACACACACACACACACAAATGAACACTCCAATCCACTCACACTACGAATAACATACGAAACAACACACATACATGTATAACAAATATCAAACTACACATAGATACCACAAGATAAACTGAACACGAAGGATAAACACACAACGACAGTTGGCAACACCACACACTGTAAACACACACGTTTAGTGCACAGTGAAAAGCGGGAGCGAAGTGTTGAAACAAATGTGGTCGGAAAAAACGCCGAAAATCGGCCATCTGGAGAATGCAGAACGACTAAATACATCTCCAGGACGACACACACGGATTAACAACATCAGAAATCGTAAGTAACACCATACAATAGTTTAACCTCACGAAAATTGTGCAGCAAACACTGTTTCTTACCTGGAAAAGTGGCAATGTGCGGATAGATCTCGCGTTCTGAGGGTTCTGTACGACTTAATTATGTGTATACACGGCTCGTTCAGCCCGGGAATCGAGAACCTCAACAATTATTGGCTGTTTTCAACAATGATACTGGCAGCTTATCGATCCTACGAATTGCGAGCCTGTCTAGAGTGCTCAGATCTTAAGCTTGAAGTCGGATGGTAAATGACAAAAATTTTATGGTGTTATATAATTAAAAATTAACAATCTCGGATTTTTTCTTGACTTTTACTGTTAGACCCTTGCTTTTTACCAAATTCATGATTTTGGGTGAATGGGAAGTACCCTGTAGGTTTTGAGGAGTCAGTTCGAGAGTATCAAAATATGAGGTATGTGATCTTTTGATTGCATTGACTTAGAAGAATAAGGTTTTTACACGGCTAAGGGAGTATGAACCTTAGTATATGACATACATTTCAACTTGTTACGTATATTCGTTCCTTAGAAAAAAGGAGTCTTATCAGAGGGAGAGACAGACTATTGGATAATAAATGACAAAAAAATATTTTTTTCTTGTGACATAATTAAAATAAAAAAATCGAAGTTTTTCTTCTACTTTTACTGTGAAAGCTTGCCACTTGTCAAATTTCATGATTCTAGGTCAACAGGAAGGAGGTTTTGATGCGAGTATCAACATATCTGACATAAATGGCCGCATGTTTTGACTGCATTTACCTAGAAGCTTAAATGTTTTTTTCCGTCAAGGAACCATACACCTTATTAATATGTGATGTAGATTTCGACATGATGCGTCCATCCCTTCATGAGAGAAAAGGGTCTTAACAAACGAACGGACAGACCGACAGCCAAATAACAAATGACAATTATTTTTGCGTGTGAGATAATTACAAGTTAACAGTTTTCAGATTTTTTTCCTTTACATGTACTGTGAAACCATACTTCTTGCCAAATTTCATGATTCTTGGTAAACAGTGAGTACGCTATAGGTTTCGTTGAGTGAGTTTCGAGAATCAAAATGTGTGACATAAATTGCCATAACTTTTGATTGCATTGACCAAGAAGCTACAGTTTTTTACCCTGACAAGGGACCGTAGAACTTAGTATTTTACACGAATTTCAAGTCGATACATTTACTTGTTCCTGAGGAAAAGCGTTTTTAACCAACAGACGGACATCAAAGTGAACCTAAAAGGTTTCCACTTTAACTGACTGAGATACGAAACACTAGAAACGAGAGAAAATCAAGAGAAAACTTAATGTACTAACATATATGTAACGCATTAATTATATAAATAAAACAAACATGTATTACAGGCAACTGAAGATGATTCACAAATAAGATATACGAAACGCATGTGGGAAAAAGAAACTACCTTTCATTTAGTTGCAAAGACTGAATGCGTTACTGATATGTAACTGGTTTTCACCTGTTTAAAGGTGTCGTAAAATTTAGCTCACAGTTTATGGGCCATGTAATTACTAACAACACTGACATACAAACTTCCAATTTCAAGTTGAACATATCGAGAATGACCCTTCTATGTTATAAATTACATGTAGTGTTCGTCACGAGATATTGAGAGAGGACAAATTACTCTCTCACCTATTTTTCACATACGGAAATAAGGTTTAATTACAACCTGACGCACCTAGAGTGAGACTCCAGAAAGTTAATGGCCTGAGCAGACGTTGATGGAGAATGGTAGGGCGATAAAAGCATGAGGTATTTTTATGATTCTTAGCTCGTAGAAACGGCTTGTTGGGAGTTTAAAGCAATTGTCAGTGAGGACATCCCTCAGTAAATCTTGCCAGACAGGTCCACAGCCGTACAGGGCAGACATGGCAGCCCCCATTGTGACAGAGCTACAGCAGAACAACGCCACGATACCAGCCACGGCGCCAGCAAAAGCCTGGGCAGGGGCGACAGTCTAAAGGGACACGTCTACACTGTGGAGTCATAAACCGGGCATTGTGTGCAAAGCCACACATAATAAAAATTCACATGTTTTCATGTTTGCCAATATTGCACATAGGCCAGTGAGCCATTTCTCTTGGCCGCCCCTGTTGTATAAGAAAACTCTAGCATCTGAGGAATGTTTAGAGGTGCCATCTTTGTTATACTTCACAGCTAAAACTAACAAGCTCCAAGGCACAGGCAATTTAGATAAAGATCTCTGAGATTGTATCTGTTCACTTATTGCTGTGGGAAGAGACATGATTTCAGAGAAAATCATCTTTTCTCCCTCTGGCAAAACTTAAGAAAACAGTAATTGGTGGTTTCTTTTTTTTTCAGAGATGCAGGTTTCTTAACTCTTGCCCCGGGACCTGTCCTGAGGGTGACTTCACTTGCGAGTCGTTTGGAGTGAGGGTTCTGTGGTGAAGTTGTTACTGTACCGACAGTGTGACTTAAAACTTCTCGGACTACTTCTTTGCTGAGGGCACACTTATTCATTTTTGGTTTATCAGTATTGACGTTTGGTATCCTTGTGCACTCTGTCGTGAAAAACGTGAGCCAAACTGGTCCTTGGTACAACCAGCGAATGGGTGTGTCACACACTGAAATCTGCTGTGATTTCAGGGTCTGGTAGAAAGTAAATTGCGATCCATCTGCCTGATCACTAGACAGTGAGATTTTTTCATTTCTTTCGTGGCCGTGATCGATTCACAGGTGCTGCCTCCACGTCTCACCTCCTCTTCCGCATACATCTCTCCAGCTGCAAGTCACGTCGCCGCACGAAGTAAACAGGGTAACTTACTGCCGCTCTGGCATTGTCAGTGTGCACAGATCTCAATTGCCACTTGCTCTCAGCTGTACCAATGTAGAGAAATTCAGTAGATTTGATCAGCCAAAGTCTGCTCAGCGTCAGATCAATTCAGCTTGCGTTGTCCACATTTTTAGGGCCAGAGTACTTGACTCACTGATCACCAAGTTAAGCTGTCTTTGCCAACCAGGCGCCACCCATTGAAGTGTTTAATCATCTGTTAGTTGTTTAGGGAATTCAATCTCTAACTTGTTTAGCATAATTTATGTCTTGTTTGGTAAAATAAATGTTGCTAGTACACTAAATTTTGCCAACATTCTCAATCAGTTAAATAGTCCAAACAAGTTACCTTTCAATATTTTTGCTTGTAATATCTGTGAGTTCAGTTAAGTTAAAAAAATTAAATACTGCTAACTGTGGATTCCCTGCTACCATTTCACAAAAACAATCAGTGTAGGTCGCAAATGGTGTTTGGTTTTCTGGTAATCTGTTTCAGTCACAGAAAGACCATTTTCAGACAAGTCGATTTGTTCGGACCGTGGATCCTCAGCCGAAATACCTAGTGCAACTGGCCACGGCATGGATCGGAATCGCTCCAGATCCCTGTCGGTACCTTCCAGAACATCACTGACTCTCCTCCTAAATGTCTGCACCACAAAAGGAGCGCTTTCGAAAGGTGGTCATAATAATGTGATTGGACCGTGTAAATTTATATTTAAAGATCTTTCCAAGAGCCCAAGAAATGGTAACTGATGTGTGAGGGAGGGAGGGGAAGGGCATCAAATGATACGTCGCTTGTGTGGAAAAATATTTTCGATCCGACGCTGGGTATGAGATACGAAAATTTCAAACACGCCAAACAAAGAATACGTTTGACAAACAAGCCAAACAAAGCGTCACGCCGACAAATAATTTGACAAACACTTGAAATTTGACAAATTGTTTGAAGTCTACGGGGCTCTTAAGGGAACCGGAGTTACGGAGATGTCTGCACTTGGCTCGAACGGACACAGCCAGTGCGCTAAAAGGCCGGAAACGCTGGGTTCCCGTGGCGGTGCGCCCGCGTGCCCCAGGCCAGAGACGCCCTGCGCCGCGCCGCACGTCCTTGCTACGGCCGACCGGCGGCGTGTCCTCGCCACAGCTGATGCGGCCGTTTATTCATAGACCGAAAATAATGCCAGGAGCTCCGCGGCGCGCCGTAAACAAACGCATGCCGCTCCTGCAGCAGCGCCGCCTCTAACCGCTGCCCGCTGGCCGCCGGTCCAGACGAGAGGGGAGGGCTGAGCCGCTAGCTGGGAGCTGGCCAGCCCCGCGGCCGAGCCACGCCACTGGCCGCGGCAACACTGCCAGCTTCAGAGGCACCAACTGTGCGTTATTCGCGGGGATTCCCCCACTCAGCGTCTTGCTGTTTCACCATGTTACACTTGCCGTGCATTCCGCGTTTAGGCCACATGTCGTTAACGCCATCCTCGTTGATACTTTGCTCCACTTGCCGAAACTTACTATTCTCTTTTTCTCTTGAAACTAACCGCATAACCACTGTCGTAAATAGAGACAAGTTTTAAAGCTATTCACCTGTAAGTAGTGTCAGTGGTACTCGGAACTGTGAAAGCTTGAAGAGCTTGATCGTATTCTCGTCGGATCTGCAGCCGGATCATTCAGTCATCTTGACAGTATTTCAGCGATCCATCTGGCTACCATCCTCAGGTGAGAACGTTGTTTGTTAAATTTCGCCAGAACTGTATGATCTGACTGCAGACCCGGAAAGAATACAGTCAATTAGTACGTTGGGTAAGTTTACTTAGCCATTCATGACAAGCTTATCTGAACGAGTTTCAGATCATTCCATTTGTGCAGCAGTAAGTGTAAACAATTACACAGATTAGGCAAAAGCTATGGGAAGGCACTGCATGTGATGAAGATTGTTGGCTGCTGAAGCATCTGCAGTGCCTCTGCCTCCAATTCCTCTGGTACAACTGGGCTCCTGACGGCCCAGCGCTCCACATTCAAATCGTTTGCAATATGATACGTAGTACCCCATCGATCAGACTGTACAGCACTCTGGGTGCAATGTGACATCCTTTTATCAAAGACTTACAGTCATATTGTGCGGTTATTTGTTTACGTTTTGTTTTATTTATTGATTTATTAGTCTTTTCCCTGTGGCCTTGCCTGCCTATATATTGAACACACCTCCTCTTCCTCTCTCTCTGTCCACATCCTACTTCCTGTGTGTGTTACTTGTAGTAACAATAACACACTTCAATAAAGTAGGCCTATACTTGTGCCACAATACATCTGATATGCAGGGCAGGGTACACATCAGGGACTTGAAAATCATTTATTTGCCCCTGATATACAGGCCACCATGCAGTGTGGGTCGATAAGGGAGGCTGATACTGCTCCAACACAACAGTCCTATCCTGCAGGGCAGCCTATATGTCAGTGCCCCAAAAACAGTTTCTTTCCTCTGACATGTAGGCCGCCCTGGAAAGCAGGTTGACCTGACGAATCAGTGTTGTTCTTACACAACATGGCTGTCACTAAAAGCAGCCTAAATGCCAGGCGCTGAAAAAGCACAGTTTTGCCCATCTAACTGCTCTTATCATAGGTAGGAGGTTATGACTTCCACAGCACTGCTATTTGTGAGGCCTACTGTTTCTGTGCCAAATATGGTTAAAATCGATTACATTTGGGATGAGATTCTGGACATAAACACATACCTTCTGCTTTATATATACATAACAAATTTAACCTGACAACGTAAGGAACATTAGGTACTCTCTTACATCTAACGAGACATTCCACACATTTTACACAGGTTGGTATCTTTAAACTATGAGCACTGGTAGCAATGGCTATGTGAGAAGGGGTGAGGAGAGGACAATGTGGTAAAACAGAAGTAATGAGGGCAGGGAAAAGGAAACTGGCGTGGATGATTGGGAAACGAAAAGAGAAAGAAGCATAACCAGGAAAAGATGGAAGCATTTACTTTACTGTTTGACAGAGGAAAATTGGTCATTCTAAACATTCTGCGTGGTGTCTGTTTGTATTCTTATCGTATCTCCCTACCACTTTCGCGCAACGACGCTCTGAGCGTGTTTTTTAGGGAATTGACTAGTTTGAACCTGGCACCTGTTGCTGGTAAGGAGACGCCAGACCACACATGACATGTAGAATGCAGAAGAGTTCAGTGAGACTAGCGATGATATAACCAAATACTTAATGATTTCAGCGTCAGCTCCACTGCACTCCCTTTAAAAGAATCTTAATACTAACTAAATTTAGTGGAAGGGGTTCAAGGCTTTCCTATTTTTAGTTAGCTGGTAAAATAACGTCGAAAAAGCAGTTAAGTTTACCATTGGAAATTTTATTCTACTCACAAAACATCGTTTATAAATTGCACTATTGATAAAAGGAAATGTTTTAATACAGGATGGTAAAAACCAACTGCGTTCAACAAAAATGTGAACGAATATTCCCTGAATGGGTTTCCAAGTTCAACAATGGATCGAAGGATGACCTATGCCATGTCACATCTATAATCTAGATTTAAATTAAGTTTCACAAAAGAGCAAACTATCAAAATGGTCTACAGTGACCTTCAATTATCTTTAATTACTTATCTAACTTGTCGTAAATTACAGTGGCTGATGTGGCTTCTCAATAATATATAACAGAAAAATCATCGCGTTTCAGATTTTTAATTCAAGTGGCAAATGTGAACACCACGAGCTTTAATTGACGATTGACACTAATATTACGGAAGAAGGGGGTGTAACAGATGAGACTTCTGCAGTTCTGAGTGAAGCTTTATGCGCTGTTATGCGGCATCACGTGCGTTCATTACCTTGTTGGTGTTCGTCAGGGGGCGGCGGGCAGCACAGCTCCTCTCACCTCGCTGTCTCCGAAGCAAGTCTCCAGCAACTCTCTCCTAACTTCTCATTACTACAATTTACCGAAGTTGGTTTAAAAAAATTATCTGGCTGTGTTTTCATCTGACCAATCAGGGTCTCAATGTTAACCTTAAGCTCCGCCTACAAAAATTCTGTCTATCCAATTAGAAACGTTATACTTTTTGTGGTGGGGCAATGTTTTTAAAGTTTGCATCGTACCAGAGACGAGAAAAAGTCTCACGCTAAAACTTGCAGCTCGTGTGGTCCTTTTAGCGTTATCGTAAGATCTGTACTGTTCTTCTGGAGGGCTATATCTTTTAACATGGGCTGGGGGGTGGTCCTAACGTAACAGAGACGCGAAATAGTCTCACGCTAAAAACTTGCGGGTGGTGTGGCCCTTTTTGTGTTATCGTAAGATCTATACTGTTCTTCTGGAGGGCTCTAGCTTTTAACATGGGCGGGGGGGGGCGGGGGGGGGGGTGGACCTAACGTAACAGAGACGCGAAAAAGTCTCATGCTAAAAGCTTGCGGGTAGTGTGGTCGTAGCGGTTAGCTGGCGATGTGGGTGTCTGTCCCTTATCGTAGGGCCTTCTCGCTTAACATGGTTCTGCTCTCGGCTTCTGATCTCGTTTCTCCCCTCAGAACTGCGTCTATCTCACAGTGGGAAGGTATTACATGCATTTAGGCATTCTTGTGTTAGTCTGTGGTATTCCATTTGCTCACTCGTTACTCGTATTACTTTGGTTAATTTAATGTCACGATTTATTCGGAGCTATGTGACATACTACTGGATTTGCTTATCATGTCAGGATTTTCATGAAAGGTGTTCGATTTGCCTGACACTTTACATATCACCACCCTTCGAACTTAATTTTTGCACTGAAGTTAGGCAATGATTGAATCGTTGTCTAAGTCAGTCAAAAATTATTGCTTTATCTAAATTTTGTTGCCTACTGTTCAGCCACGTTATTCTGGTTCTATACAAGTTTGTATTACTAATTTATATTTTTATATTCTTTCACATCATTCTTAAAAATGACAAGAGAAGAATATTTTTATGCTATTATTAATTTTTAATTATTTTCTTTCTTTATTTAAGTGTGAAGTTTGTTTTCTAAGAAGTTAGTTATCGAAAGTGAGGAGTCTTTCACATCGATTTTCTTAGAAATATTGTTTTTATAAATGTAGTAATTAAGTGAAATCTATTCCTAACACATTTTCTAAATATCATGTACAGGTAAAATGTTTTTGTTTCTAGACACTCATTTCAACATTGTTACACTAACAAATAAGAATTATTTTCAAGAATTGCTTTGACAAAGAAATATACGTACACAAGTATTGAGATATTATCCTAACAAATGGTACAAAGTTTAAAAAAAGGAAAAACATCCGACAAGATAATTTTTTATTCTTTGTTTTTATAATTTAGTTAGTCTTTTATTTTTATGAGGAGAAAATAAGTGGCATATAGTTTTAGTGTTTATTATGTCTCACTTTTGTTCTTTATATACTGTCCATTTCATAACTAATGACTTATTTTTATCGATAGTCTATTTTTTATTTAAGTCCATAGTCGATGACTGTTATTTTGTAGTTTATTAGCTGTCTGGTGTGCTTAACTTATTTAGTTTTCCACACGTTTCTTTTGCACAATTCCTACATCACATAATTTGATTTTGCACATTCACACAATCCTATGAATGTTTAAGCATGAGGTTGGCGAATGTTTTTGCATGAAGGTGATGGACTTGAGCGAGATGGATGTGGGCAAGTATTTGATGTACAGCTTCGTTCGTCGTTCCTTGTTGGCTTTGCAAGTGTGTGTTGCTGTTGTGGAGGTCCCATAATGGAATGGAGCTGTGAGTGCAGAATCTCGTGGTTTACTGGCTTTGTATGCGTGAAAGTCATCGTTATGTGTCACTGAAAGCGCTCGTTTTTCGTTGTAATACTTCGCAGATGACTAGTTTACAATAGAATAGAGATTTGGGAAGGTATGTCGTCTATTCTTCACCCATCTTCTTTCTTGGTCTCAATCTTGCGAATCTTCAACTTCTGTTCTTCCTGCTTTTTCTCTGCTTCATACATGCTTCTTGGTTCTTCTCTGGGCAGGATATGGAAATATTTATTGATAACTAGTCACTTTGAAGTTCTCCTCCTAGTACTAGTTTGATAAATGATTTGGACATGTCATTTTTACTTTGTGTACGTTTTCTTCCGTTTCGTGCATCAGCGTGCTGTTTAATAGCAGTAGTGTGACTTTTACACATTTTTTTTTGCCAGTGGTGGCTTGCCCAAGAGGTCTTCTCGTCGGGCCGTTTTTTGCTCGCTCCGCTGAGTGGGGGCGCTCAGAGACCCTTCCGGCATTCGGCGTTCGGCGTTCGGCATCCCGTCGCATCACTGCAGGGTTTCGCTACTGTGCAGGTCCGTGTTCATTCCAGCAGGGTTCCGCCTAGCGGTCAAATTTATTGCCCACTTCAGTTACAAGGGCCTTCTGTTGGTCTCGCTGTCTTTTCCCTTCTTTTGACGCTTCTGCCTTGTAGGAATCGTGTCTTGCTAATTACGTCCTTTTCTTTCTTGATACTTCTCGCGTTGCAACTTGTGGGTCATTGCATCTGGTCTTTGCTGAAGTTTTTACAATGGTTCTTACAAAAAGTTTTACTTATAATCATCTGACATATATCTAGTACCTACATTATTTTACGCCTTCTTAAAAAGCTTTTCAAATTTTGGCGTCGTTTCCATGTTACAATTCTAAGATATTTTGAGTCTTAACTTATACAAGAAACCTCAAATTCGTTTTTTATTTTTGTGTAGTGTCGTGGTGTATAGCATTTCAGTATTTCATGCTGTTAGACTATCTACGCTTTATCCCTTCACCTTAATCTATGGTACTATTGGTGTTATTATAGAAACTACTTTCTTTTTCCCACCTTCCTCTCTCTTCATTCCTCTTTCTCCTGATGATCTTATCTGCAGCATAATCTTGAAATATTGTGCTGATTATTTACCAGTAATGAAATCAATCTTCAAACTTTTTGATATGGCTCACATGGTGAAGTCCTAAGGTTTTGCCTGTTTTTGGGTTCATTAGTTCCACAGCATTATCATGAGCAATTCGGCTAATTATGACAGGTCCTTTGTATGCAGCGTGAAATTATGTATTTTGTGTTTCTGTTTGCTGGAGAGATGGTGTGTTTTTACAAGTACTTTCTGGCATACTGAGAGTGTTCTTTTAATTGCTGTTCTATCTCCTCTTTCTTTTCTTTTAATGGCTGCCTTTCTGATGTTGGAGAACGCTGTTGCTATGACTTGTTTGTGCTGTCTACATGGTACAATAGGAAATCTAACATTTTCTCTGGTTATGTTTGGGGGTTCAATATTTTTAAGTACAGTAACTGGAGGTAGTAGTGTAGTGCTATGTGGCATTTCATTTATTACTTCTTGGAAATCTTTAAGGTATATATCCCAAGTTTTGCGTCTTTTGCCTGCACATAATTGACATAAAGTGCCTATGTCCTTCATAGATCATTCTGCTGGATTTACACTAGGTTTGTACTTTGATATGTAGATGGGTTTTATTTTGTGTTGTTTTAACGTGTTCTGCCATTGCACTGATTTGTATTGTGGGCCATTATTCGAAATTATTTGTTCCACTTGACCTACTTGTCTGAGAAAATCTTGTTTAAATGCTTTACTTATAGTAAGACCTGTTGCCCGTTTTAATGGTGTCAAGGTAACATATTTATAAGTAAGTTCCAAAACGACAAATATGAAAATATATCCATTTTTGTGCGTGGGAGGGGCCCCATCAAATCTTTTGCAGCTATTTGTTTTAATCTTTTAGGAATTATTGGAAATATAGGTGGCTTGGTTTGGAAAGTGACGTGTTTAGCCCTCATACATTTTTTGCATTTGACTAATACTGTTCTAATTCGTCTTTCCATATTAGCAAAATGGCATGTTTGTTTTATTTTTAAAAAGCATTTCTTTGGTCCAAAGTGGCCATTACTTAAATGTGTATACCATATGTACTTATTAATTAGTTCATCTGGGATACATATTAACCATTGATTTGTTGCGACATTTCGTCTAAAAAATAAAACATTGTTTTTTACGAGATAGTGCTGTCGAATGTCTGGAAAATCCTTACTTCTCCACTTGTGTTTGATTCCTAGTATTTCGGGATCCTTGTCCTGTTCTTTGCCTATGTTTTTCAATGCTGTCGTAATGTAGTTTTCGAAAGGTACTTGTTTCATATAGTACATTGTAAACTGGTCTTCTGCTGCTTCCAAACCTATGTTATTGGATGCACCCTGTGGACATCGTGATAAAGCATCTGCTAATACATTCGCTGGTCCTGGTATGTGTGTAATAGTAAAGTCAAATTCTTGTAGTATTAACATCCATCTGGCTAACCTCCCATGAGTTAGTTTAGCGGATAACAGAAATTCTAATGCTTTGTGGTCAGTGTATGCTTTTGTTTTTCTTCGGAATAGGAAGTATCGAAAACGTTGGAAGCCCCATACAATGGCCAATGCTTCCAGCTCCGTGACTGATTAGTTTTTCTCGCTTTTTGTGAGTACCCGACTGGCAAATGCAATTGTTCTATATGATCTTACCCCTGCCTGTTCGTATTCTTGGAATAAAACAACTCCTAAACCTGTTTTCGCCCTATCAGTGGACATACAAAAGTTTTGTGTTGGATCAGGATGTGCTAAATTCGGTGCTGTTCTTAGTGCGTTTTTCACTTTTAAAAATTCTTCATTGGCTTGTTGATCCCATACCCATGGCGTGTTTTTTCCAATCAATGCACATAAGCGTGGTGTTGCGAGGGAGTCGATCCAAATAAATTTTTTATAGAATCCGGTGAGACCTAGAAATCCTCTGAGAGTTTTCTTATTATATGGAGCACAGAATTCTTTGATTGCCGTTAGTTTTTCTGGATCGGGCATTACCCCTTTCTCGGAAATTATGTGTCCTAGAAATTTGACCTATCGCCGTCCAAATTTGGATTTTGTTATATTTGCTGTGACCTCATGCTCTTTCATGATCTCTAAAAACTGATTTAATGTGTCGTTATGATGTTCCCAAGAGAGTTCTGCTATAATCACATCATCAACATAACAAGTAATTTTTTGTAAAATTTCAGGACTGAGTATAGTATTAAATCCCCTAACAAACGCTGCTGATGATATGTTTAAACCAAATGGCATTCGTTTAAACTGGTAACATCTACCGAATACGATAAACGCTGCAAATTTTCTACATTCTGTGGCCAAATCTATTTGCCAGAAACTACTCTGTAAATCAATTGATGAAAATATCTTAGCACTGTGGAAGTTTTGTATCAATTCCTCTAATATTTCTGGGCGATCTGTCTCAGTGATTATGATTGTGTTGATCTGTCTGGAATCAAGCACTAATCTGATGCTCCCATCTCATTTTTGTACAATATGGAGCGGACTGTTATATGTGGAGGTAGCTGGTTCAAAAATATGGTCATCTAACATTTTAGATATCTCCTGGAATACTTTATTCCTGTAGCTTAATGGGATCGTATAGGGTGGCACTCTAAATGGTTTGTGCTGTTTTACTTCAAACTTGTACTGAAAGTGCTTAATACTGCCAGTCTTAGGTAAAAATACCTCTGCTTTATCTCGTAAAATACCCTCTAATTCTCTTTTACTGTGTTCCGAAATACTTTGAACTTCTTGCAATTTTTCGTCGATTTCTTTATGGACTTCTATCATGAGTTGAGGCGATTCCCCCTTTTGTGCATACAATTCTAATTCTTCATCCTCTTTATCTCGTATCATTCTTAATTGTTTGTTTATAACTGGTATTTCTTCTAATTTTAGCTTTTGCTCAAAGAGAAGTGTGACATTCTCGAATGTTACGCTACCTTTCCCCATATTCATTATCGCTCGTCTCTCATTTAAAAAATCTGCTCCTATAATCAAATCTACAGTTAGTTTAGGTATAATCACGAAGTTGGCTTCAATCTTTTGACCTTGGCACGTAACAGTTAACCTTGTTTGTCTCGTAACTTCCGCAGCATTCTTTCTAATAGGACCTCTTACTTTAATCTTACGTGTTTTCAGAACTGCCAATTCCTCATTGGCATTACACTGCATGAATAAATTTTGTGAGATCGCAGTCAGTTCACTTCCGCTATCAATTACAATATTGACTGGGATATGCTTTACCATGGCCTTCACAACTGGTTGAATTTGAAAGGGTTGGTCCTGTTCTTCTTCTTCTTGCATCAACGAATCCTCCACTGAATCATACATGAGTCTTTTTAGGAATTTCCCTTGTGAATTCGAACTTTCTGTAGGATAAGCTTCGACTGCTACTTCTCTCTCTTTTATTTCCTCTTCTCTATTTCTTCCTTCATTTACGCTTTCTTCAACATCCTCTACTTTTTCCTCATCCTCGTCTATCTTCTCCTTCTTCGTCGCTACTTCCACATAATCGGATCGAAATGCTGTAATTATCGCTTCATAACTTCCTTCATTATATACGTTGGGTTGTGTGCCCACTCGTAACTTATTTTCGACTTCTGTCGACTGCGCATTATCCTCACTGAATTTGCATTCCCTGGATTCCATCTCAAATAGCTCTGCAATACTCATTACTTCGTCCTTTCTTCCTACATTCGTTGTGCATGCCTCTGGTAATTCATCTTCCTTGTCAGTATTCTCCCAATTAATTTCGTCCCAACACGATATTGTTATTTTCTTGTCTTCGTTTTCATCTGGTCCCTGCGGATTTGTTTCTTCCTTCTTCTCTTCTCGTGAAAAGAATTTTACTTCTCTGTTCAAGGTGCTGCAATGGTCCTGGGTCGGTGCGTCATTCTCTTTGGCATGGGCGCTTAGCTGTCAATTCGAACGTTTATCGGGGTTTGGTTGTCTTACCTCCACCTCTTCCATGTGTGTTCTCTTTTCTTGTTCAGCTTGTTGATAGTGGTTTCTTTGTTGATAATTTGTCGGTCTATTGGTTCTCCAGTATCCGTTCCGGTTGTCGTTATTCCCTCTGTAACAGTTGTTGCCGTTCCTGGGTGAATTGTAGTTATTGCCATATTCTCTTCTACATCCATAACCGGTTCTTTGTTGAAATCTATTGTCGTTTCTTGGTGCGAAGTTATCACATGGTTCGTAATTATCGTTTCTTCGTACTGTGTCTTGTGGATTCCACTGCTTTTTGCTCTCGTTTTCACGTGCGCTTCGTCTTTTTCTTGCGTCATCTTCCGAAAATATGAACTCTAGTTCCCTTAGAATACCTTTAAATGCTTCGACGACATTACCTCCGCGACCTACTAATGATTGCTGGTATTTCAATGGTAGCTTCATCGTGCATAATTTAATCAACTCTCCGTCACTGTATGGTACATCTAAGCATTGATTTTTCTTTGCCATTAATTCGAAAAATTTCACGGGACTCTTCTCTCCTGAATTTTCAAAATATGGGTTCTGTAATAATTCGTACTTCACTCTGTTCTGTGCTTCGCTGGACCAATATCGTGAGAGAAACTTTTCTCTGAAATCTTTGTACGATCGGCATGTCGCTGCAACATTCTGCATGGTTTCTGCGACTGTTCCTGACATGTGTGCACATATAAAGTCTAATTTGTGTGCTAGCGTCCAGTGTTTTGGTAATCCTACTCGGAATTGATCAATAAAAGTTCGTGGATGTAATGAGTTTCCTTCTCGAAAATGTTGCAATTTTCTGACTGTGAGGAAATGATCGTTGTCGTACTTCGTCATAGTTCCATATGAAATTCGCGATTCTTCGCCACTTTTGTTTCTGATCATTTCTCCCGTCGTTCTTTCCGGTTGTGGTAGATCCATTGGATATTGTCCACTGTAACTTTCGCCTACCCTTGCGTAGTATCGTTGGAGTGGTACGCAATAATTTTCTTCCAGCGGTTGTGAACGTGTAGCTGAATGCATTGCACTGTACTCCTCGCGACCTGGCTTCCCATTGTCAGGTATTGGTTCGGTATCTTGTCTGGCTACCCTTGCTGCTTCATTGCACTATCCAAACTGTCTAGAAACATACATTTGTGGTTCCGCATGTGTTTGTGATAACGTTTGTTCATCAAGAATTTCGAAACGTGTTTGTTGCTGTGCAGGCTGTCTGATTTCACGTATGTTACTTTCCGCCTGTGATTGGAATCGCAAATGTGTAATATCTTCGTTAATTCCTTGTTTTTCCGGTGCTATTATAGATACGGATGTGGTTGCAGACTCTGTTCGATCCTGTTCACTACGCTCTTCAATGATTTGCAACAACTCTGTTCGCAATTTCTGAAACTGTCGCTTTGTTTGCGCTTCTATTTTGACTATGCGTTTATCATATCTTTTCAGCGCTGTTTTTGTGATACGTTTGTGTAACACACTGTTTTCAACAACTTCACGCGCTGTACCTGCTGCTTGTCTAGTAATTACGTTTATCTGTTTCTCTAGTTTCTTGACGTCTCCCTGGGTGTTGTTACGTAATGTTTTGATCTCGTCCTGAATGTCATTACGCAATGTTTGTACGTTCACTTGTACTTTGTCAATGTCTGTTCTCAATTGATTGTAACCTGTTATTAAGTTTCCTGTCACTTCTCGAGATTCTTTTGCCTTGTCTTCAATATGACTTTGGTGTAACTGAATTTTTTTTGTTTTGTTCTTTAATCTCACGCATTTGTCTCGTGGTTTCTGCATTTTGTTTCGTCATTTCTGCATTTTGAATTTTAATTTGGTTCGCAATTTCTTTATTTTGTCTTGTCAGGTTTCCGTAATTAATTGTAATAATTCTGCCAGATTGGTGGGTTCTATTGCGTTTTCTTCCGACGTCCTACGCTCTGTGTTTTCGCCCAAGTGTTGGTTCGCAACCGATTGCATTGAACTGTGCTGTGACACGTTTCTGCTCTCATTCCTTGTACTCTATTGCGAGGGAGCTCTGATTACTTGTACTATGGGTTCTACGTATTCAAGACGCAAGTTAGAATCCTCATCGACTGTCTCTCTACTTTCCTGCTCCTCTGTCGTAAGCTGACTTAGGTTTTCTGTGCCTTGACGTACATTATCCTCGTTATGGTGCGTTATATGTCCTATTTTTCGCGATACTGCATCGTCTGATGTACTGTTCTCTCTTCTCTGTTCATTTTCATGCTGGGTCTCTACCTCAATTCGGTCAAGGTCTGGATCTGCCATTGCTAATGTTTCCGAATCCCTTATTTTCTGTTTTAAAAGCAATTCACGCGCCCTACTTCGCGTCAACATGCGCTCATCCGATCTCACGCGTTTCATAAACTTTTTGTTCACACGATTTGACAAACCATTCACTTACTTGTTGTGTCAGAACCAACTTGTCAACGATGTATCCGCCACCTGAGCGCTTGGATTGGAGAGAAAACTTAATTCTAACAATTTTTAAAATTCATAACTTAATTATGCTATTTTCGCTGCTAGAATGTCTATCTATTGAATACTTTCCTACTATCTATCGCTGCAGCTACTGTTTTCGACTATTTATAACGTCAAAAAAAAAATTTTTTTATTACGAAAATTTTTCAACAGGATATTTTTCTGACCTAGTTAGGCATGTGGTCGACCTTCAATCATGGTATTTTACCATCCTGGCAGGGTCGCCTTTTCTAAACATTCTGCGTGGTGTCTGTTTGTATTCTTATCGTGTCTCCCTACCACTTTCGCGCAACGACGCTCTGAGCGTGTTTTTTAGGGAATTGACTAGTTTGAACCTGGCACCTGTTGCTGGTAAGGAGACGCCAGACCACACATGACATGTAGAATGCAGAAGAGTTCAGTGAGACTAGCAATGATATAACCAAATACTTAATGATTTCAGCGTCAGCTCCACTGCACTCCCTTTAAAAGAATCTTAATACTAACTAAATTTAGTGGAAGGGGTTCAAGGCTTTCCTATTTTTAGTTAGCTGGTAAAATAACGTCGAAAAAGCAGTTAAGTCTACCATTGGAAATTTTATTCTACTCACAAAACATCGTTTATAAATTGCACTATTGATAAAAGGAAATGTTTTTATTCAGGATGGTAAAAACCAACTGCGTTCAACAAAAATGTGAGCGAATATTCCCTGAATGGGTTTCCAAGTTCTACAATGGATCGAAGGATGACCTATGCCATATCACATCTATAATTTAGATTTAAATTAAGTTTCACAAAAGAGCAAACTATCAAAATGGTCTACACTGACCCTCAATTATCTTTAATTACTTATCTAACTTGTCGTAAATTACAGTGGCTGATGTGGCTTCTCAATAACTATATAACAGAAAAATCATGGAGTTTCAGATTTTTGCTTCAAGTGGCAAATGTGAACACCATGAGCTTTAATTGACGATCGACACTAGTATTACGGAAAAAGGGGGTGTAACAGATGAGACTTCAGCAGTTCTGAGTGAAGCTTTATGCGCTGTTATGTGGCATCACGTGCGTTCATTACCTTGTCGGTGTTCGTCAGGGGGCGGCGGGCAGCACAGCTCCGCCCACCTCGCCGTCTCCGAAGCAACTCTCCAGCAACTCTCTCCTAACTTCTCATTACTACAATTTACCGAAGTTGGTTTAAAAAAATTATCTGGCTGTGTTTTCATCTGACCAATCAGGGTCTTAATGTTAACCTTAAGCTCCGCCTACAAAAATTCTGTCTATCCAATGAGAAACGTTATACTTTTTGTGGTGGGGCAATGTTTTTAAAGTTTGCAACGTAACAGAGACGAAAAAAGTCTCACGCTAAAACTTGCACCTGGTGTGGTCCTTTTAGCGTTATCGTAAGATCTATACTGTTCTTCTGGAGGGCTCTATCTTTTAACATGGGCTGGGGGGTGGTCCTAACGTAACAGAGACGCGAAATAGTCTCACGCTAAAAACTTGTGGGTGGTGTGGCCCTTTTTGTGTTATCGTAAGATCTATACTGTTCTTCTGGAGGGCTCTATCTTTTAACATGGGCTGGGGGGTGGTCCTAACGTAACAGAGACGCGAAATAGTCTCACGCTAAAAACTTGTGGGTGGTGTGGCCCTTTTTGTGTTATCGTAAGATCTATACTGTTCTTCTGGAGGGCTCTAGCTTTTAACATGGGCGGGGGGGGGGGGGGGGGGGGGGTGGTCCTAACGTAACAGAGACGTGAAAAAGTCTCACGCTAAAAACTTGCGGGTGGTGTGCTCGTAGCGGTTAGCTGGCGACGTGGGTGTCCGTCCCTTATCGTAGGGCCTTCTCGCTTAACACGGTTCGGCTCTCGGCTTCTGATCTCGTTTCTCTTCTCGGAACTGCGTCTGTCTCACGGTGGGAAGGTATTACATGCATTTAGGCATTCTTGTGTTAGTCTGTGGTATTCCAATTGCTCACTCGTTACTCGTATTACTTTGGTTAATTTAATGTCACGATTTATTCGGAGCTATGTGACATACTACTGGATTTGCTTATCATGTCAGGGTTTTCATGGAAGGTGTTGAATTGGCCTGACACCTTACAATGAGGACAGGGAAAAGGAAACTGGCGTGGATGATTGGGAAACGAAAAGAGAAAGAAGCATAACCAGGAAAAGATGGAAGCATTTACTTTACTGTTTGACAGAGGAAAATTGGTGATAGACGTTAATTATTGAGATAACGTTATGTGGATGGCAGATGAAAGTATTCAGCTTCTTCCTAACAGCAAAAGCACAATGATGGTGTCATCTTCCTTCAGACTATGGCTGTTTGTTATATGTCAACAAAGTCGAGCTTTCAGCATGCAGCATCTGTGATACGATTCTCATCTTCGTTGTGTTTGCTTCCGCTCGTACGTGCAAGAAAAAGGACAAACGAACCATGGAGTAAGTTTTAACATTATCTGCCCTAGTTCACATCAACAACATTACTTACAATGCAGAATAACGTGCTTTCGAAATAGGACATACTGTAGTCTTGATAAATATCACCACAACGCTCAGATAGACGAATGTTGCAGATATAACGCACTAACGGGGGTAAGGTAAGCAGAAGTCTTCCTGCATGTAGCGATAGTACATTCTGCCTATCTGAGATACATCTATACATCAAGATTCACAAGATACACACTAAGTGATCAAAAGTATCTGGACACCCCCAAAAACATAGGTTTTTCATATTAGGTGCATTGTGCTGCCACCTTCTGCCAGGTTCTCCATATCAGCGATCTCATAGTCATTAGACATCGTGAGAGAGCAGAATGGGCCGCTCCGTGGGACTCATGGACTACGAACGTTGTAAGGTCATTGAGTGTCCCTTGTGTCATACGTCTGTAGGCGAGATTTCCACACTCCTAAACATCCCTAGGTCTACTGTTTCTGATGTGATAGTGAAGTGGAAACGTGAAGGGACACGTACAGCACAAAAGCGTACAGGCCGACCCCGTCTGTTGACTGTCAGAGACTGCCGACAGTTGAAGAGGTGTAATAGGCAGACATCTGTCCAGACCATCCCACAAGAATTCCAGTCTTCTTCAGGATCCACTGCAAATAGTATGACAGTTATGAGGGATGTGACGGAACTTTGATTTCATGGTCGAGCAGCTGCTCATAAGTCACACATCACGCTGGTAGATGCAAACCACGCCTCACTTGGAGTAAGGAGCGTAAACTTTGGACGATTGAACGGTGGTTCAAAACTAAAAAATGCAAGATGGCGGTAACAGTAAATTTAAAAAAATAGAGGATGGTTGTTGTGAGAAATTTCAAAATGCAAGTTAGTGGTGGTGGGAAAGTTAAAAAATTCATGATGGTGGTAGGAAATCTAAGTGTCTAAGTTGACACAACTGTCTCTGTTGTGTGTGCTTTGTACCTTCTCCCCCTCCCTCCCCCCTTATCCTCCGCCTCCCCACTCCGGTCAGTCTTAGTGTAGTATTAAAATTTTACAGTCAGTTTAATTGCGTATAAATGGAACCAGTGCGACGGATTTTTTACGTGCGTGCAATGCACCAATTGCGACGAATTATACGTTGCTGCTGCAATGCAATTTCTTTTATAATTTTTGTTCACCTACCTCTTTACAGCGGTAGATCTTCGCACGTAAACTCCTGACTGCAGCTACTTACGAGATCACAGAAAAGCAGTGTTGAGGAAACTGTAACCTCATAGCTACACGCCGGAGGCCGCTATAAGCAAAATTTGCTGAAAATTGTCTATGTACTTTAAAGAAATGATTCGGAAAGGGGATGTCACTCGTACTTTAAACATGAAGTTCAAATTTAAACCTTCAATAGATCTTTATTGCCGTTAAGCAAGATCATCAGCCCACATTTACGAAAATTACTAAACTTTCTGCTCACAGTTATCACCATACCTAAAACACCCAGAACTTTTACCTTCCCAAATTCCGAAACCAATTACTTGTAACACAGTCAATGATCGGCCAATTACTTCTGCACACGATATTCAGTGGTTGTCTTTAGTTAAAGTTTATGCTCGCCATAAAATACTCAGTAAGAATATACTCAGTACCGCCACGCTATATAATTCAAAGTTCACTCGCGATTTTCGTCGGAACGAATTATCACAACACTCTAAAGTTTTCATAAACAGTTTCTGGTCACTACCAGATACCATTAACACTGGACCATAATGCGGAAGTCATCCCAAGACTTCATCTTACACTCAAAACTCTATCTCCTCGCTAGGCCGCCAACCGTCTCCCTTCTCACTGGCTGTCAGCACTTACGACCAATGAGAACTCACTTCTCGGGCGCGGCTCGCGCCAAAATCTAGCAAGCACCTACCACTTCTCTAGGCTCATTGACGTCATCAAATTAAGTAACACAAAACTCTCTAATTAAATAAACAAAACAAAATGAACTACAAGCTTTACTCTACATCTGGAAATTTATTATGTAGTCGCGAATGTTCTGGCTGTCTTATACATAAACATACATACTTGGACATCTGACAATAACTAGTAGGGGAACCACTAGGGGATTCTTTCCCACGTTACAGAATTGGAACACTTGCCAGCTCCTGTAGAGAATTACATGAATGATTTTTTAATAATGCCGAACGTCCCACATACTCTCTCACACGCATTCTCATTCACACGCACCCGAACACGCTATAGACATATTTACTTAGAATTCTTGAAATTATTATTATAGAAAAGTCACAGAGGTTTTCTGAAACTAAAAACTTTCCAAATTTATATATGAACACTGAAAGTGTTATCAGATCATCGTACATAGTCACTGAAGGTCAACTATTACATCACTGTATTTATTTAAATTCTTGACTGTCAGAAAATTACGTTTTTTATGGAATTTTACTACCTTCCAAAACACAACTATTTTTGATCTCAGACTTTGACATATTGTTTGTTTTCACAACAGAAGGTTGTACATCAAATATGACGTTCCTCAGGTTATTCCTTTATTAGTTATTAATCTTTTTGTTTCGTATAATGTAAGTGGCCTGCCAGCACTACAACACTGCTTTCACGCACGCAGCTGCAACAGATGGTCGTGACGTTCGTCTGCAGGACACAACTCGTCCGTTACTGACCGTATAATACTCTACCGGCTTACATTGCAGCCCACATACATTCTGAAGTAAAGCTTTTAATAGACAAATGGGCGATCGCGCACAAGTTGCGACGCCACACTAGGTCGAAGAAATGTAGTATTGCCTCACAAATATTGCTTTATGATAGGTTGCACTGTCACGTTTATGCATTCAACCATCATCTCTGAACTGTGACTGTGCTGTATGTACTACACAACACTGTAAAACATGTTCATATCTTTCTGCATTTAGCGTTTTCTTAAGCACAATAACGGTACCATGCCGTAACTACAAAAACACTCCCATACCGCAACACAATCACTGCCTCTTCCTCCATACTCGCCGGCCGATGTGGCCAAGCGGTTCTAGGCGCGTCAGTCTGGAACCGCGCGACCGCTATGGTCGCAGGTTCGAATCCTGCCTCGGGCATGGATGTGTATGATGCCCATAGGTTAGTTAGGTGTAAGTAGTTCTAAGTTCTAGGGGACTGATGACCTCAGTTGTTAAGTCCCATAGTGCTCAGAGCCATTTAAATCTCCATAGTCCACTGATGTTAGGTAACGCTTACCATTCCATATTGTTTGTTTGCAGTCATCCACTGTCCAGCGGCATCACTCTTTACATCACTTCAAGCATCGCTGAGCTCTGACCCCAGAAATGTGTGGTATATGAGAGGCTGCTCGACCAATACAACTCGTTCTTTTTAATTTTCTACACAGAGTCATCGTGCTAACTGAACTGCACTAGCACTTTAGAACTCAAAAATGATTCCTGCTTTACAACTAGTCTCCGCAATGCTCGACGATCCTTGTTCATCAGTATATAAGGCCTGCCTCGTCCTGGTTGTTGTTATTGTTACCACACACGTCACTAACAGTCTACTTGGGCTGTTTAAGAAGGCTGAAAGGTCCCTGTAATTCAGGTGACATTCAGCGAGTAGCCCACGTTCAAAGTCACTAACTCTCCTGGCCGAACCATTCTACTGTTGCTGTTCCTCTGCTGACAACCAAATAGTCAACCCCACAGAATTTCATTTACACAGAGAGTAAAAAACTTATAAAAAATGCATTTCAATCAAACTGACATCAAAGTTTCTCGGGAAGATAGTTTTACATTGACGTTGACATAATTTTGCAATATTCATTCATATTGTAAAGAAGGATTTTCTGTGATACACTGTGGTTTCTATGTAATACATTTTCTATAGAAAATAAATGTCGATACTTTTAAAATGGTTTGATCCAGCTCACTAAGGTTTCCTCTACAGTAGTTTTACATAACAAAGTTTAATGCATACAGCACCATGCCTCCTCGTTCTCGTCGTTTGGGTGGAGGTAGTGGTGGATGGCTGATGCTGACCGTGGCCTGGCGAGCAACAACTGAGCATGCCCAGATGGTGTGATCAGAGTTCGCGAGATTCGCTGGCGATCCCTCAACAATAAGACAACCGAGTTAATTGCACTATGAAATCATAATTATTTCTAGCCAATGAAATCATCCAGTACAGCAATGATGAAGCGACACCTACATATGACGGCCTTGATTCTGCATTGTGTTTCCGGTTAGAAGCCAAATATAGTGACAGCAGTGACAATACGTGCAAGTGAGTCTGCATAACAGTTTCTTTGATTATGCTTATCTTAACTTCACACATGACTTCAGACATATCAGCGCACACTCCGCTGTAGAGTGAAAATTTCATTCTAGACTTCAGTCAAATTTGGAAAATCTGCATATTTTGACAACATAATAGTTATCGTCGTTTGGCCTTGTGGAACACACCTCGAAACTGGTGGGAACTTTTTGAGTGGGTGTTTCACAACGGATAAGAAATTCTGGTGAATTCCGTCACTCATCATTCATTGATTCAGTAGGAAGACCCAGAACTGCTGAGAAGTATTCGGAAGTATTCGACTTACTCGGAAGTGCAGTGGAGTAATAAAAGCAGGGCATCCACTCGAGGAAGGTATTAATGTCCTGTCGTCATAGCTGTCAACGTTGTTCAACGACTTTTCTTTCAAGGACTGGTGCATGACCAAAGTTCGAGACATATAAAGGGTGGTAAGAAATAGTATGAAAAACCTGTAAGGGTATCGCAGGGTAGGTTGTGCAGAGAAATAATTGTTAATCAGGCAGTTGCACATGCAAATTCAAGCGGCCCTCCAGAGACGGTGCTGCCAAATGTGTTATTCGTTTTGTTTCCTGAAACCGAACAATAGAACTGTACAAAAACTATACATGGGATGATAGTAATGATAGAAGATGAGTCAAAGGCAGAGCGGTCTCGTGCCTACCATCTAAACACTGTGAGAACAAATGATGATAACTGTATCTCGCGGGACGCTTGAATTTGCGCGCAACGGCCGGGTCCGCTAATTTCAATGCTTATTAACTCGGAAATAGCGCAACGTATCGAATTTTTTTCTTAACAATTATTTCTCAGTACAACCTATCCTGCAACACCCTTACAAGCATTTCAGACTGTTTGTAACCACCATACATATTACTATTAATAACCTTATCTTTCACTTACTGATTATTTGCTGTAACTCGCGCTTACTTGTTTTTTTCTTATCCAGTGTTGCAGATTCTGCAAGGAGCTAGAGAGAGCACTGTCGATCATCTCCTGGAACAATACGCCTGACTGCCACGAATTTCCACACAGGCAGCAACTGTCTATGAAAAAAAATGTAATTGTTCTTCTTCCTGAAACGTTTGTGCTTTTAAAGTCTAACATTTAGGTATTTATTATATATGTTTCTAAGTTGCATTCCTCGTCGTATCTGTAAATGGAAACAAATTCACATTTACTTGCTGTAACTGAGACATGCTTTTCATCCAGTACTGCAGAATTTGCAAGCAGCTGCATTGTTTGGGACTAGATACTAATCTGCAAGCAGCTGCCATGCAGTACCCCTCGACCGAACAGCAGTTGAAGGACTGCGGTGGTTAGTACCCAATCGAGAAAGAAGAGTGCCGTTGATGGACAAATCTTTCGGTAGGCTAAATTTCACGGACATCATCGCTGTCATTGACTTTGAATCAGACATGGTAACATTATTGTGTTAGTGTCAAGTTCGCAATAATAGGTGAACTGGCACCAAAACATATTAAATTTTATGTGACCAATAATCTTGAATGTGTTGCCATGGCGTCTCCATTTAGAAGTCTAAAATGTGCGTGTATGACATAACAGGCTTGTACAAAGTACACCTAACTAACCAACCTCTTAAAAGCAATTTTTCGCTAGTCTACAAGTTTCTCTTGCCAATGTCATAGGAAGAAAAACATGTGTATCTCAATATAAGGAATGGCATTTAATTCTGTCCAAAATTAATGATGATAAGTACTCGACTAATGTCACTGATACACTGCCAAAGAAAGTTAAGAATGTTCAAGAGAAAGGTTCTCGTTGAGCATTAAAAGAAATAGTCCAGCTGTGAGAAAGTCAACGGAAATAAAGGGTTTTACGCAGGGGTACATACGAAACTACTCCTCCCCTTCTGGTGCTACACTTCTTTGGTCATGTAACGTAGTAAGACACGTGTTAAACATACACCTTGAACAGTGCTTAACACTGTTTGTTACTTTCTCTCAACCTTTCTTCTCCTCACTCCCACCCAGTCTAACTTCCTGTCATTTTCACTTTTAACGTGTCACAGATGATTGCAATTATAACAACACCAATAAAATATTTTAACGTAATACAAATAATTTGCTTACTTCACTGCTAGGAGCATCGTTTTAGCATAACTTTCAAGAAATTGCAGTTCGAGTAAATATAGCATTTGAAAAACAATCATCAAATAAAATGAGAATTATGTGCGTCAGACAGTTGATTGGTTGTCTGTAATAACAACAAACTCTCAAAACTACGACAATATTAAAATTTACACGCTACAAAATCAAAGCTCTCATTCAGCAGAATCAGTACTTCGCTAAGTCCTGCGATTGTGAGCACTGATCGGCAAACTTTATCTATTACGTCACATTACAGTACATTAATACTTGTCCCATAGACCGTGCATACGACATTTCGTAATGATGTGCAACATGTCAGTTTACCATGAGGTTTCTTTACTCGATATAATTAACTTTTTTTTACAATTACTGCTTCATATCTAAAAATTCATTTATTGTGTGGAAGGAGTTGTCATTCAGAAATTCTTTTAATTTGTTTTAAATGCAACTCGGCTAGTTGTCACACTTTTCGTGTTATTTGGCAAATGACCAAAGACTTTCGTGGCAACATAAATCGGCTTTTCTATGCCAACGTCAGATGTAACCCAGAATAATGAGGATCATCCTTTCGTCTAGTGTTGTAGCTATGCATTTTGATATTATGTTTGAACAGGGATGGGTTGTTAATAACAAGATTTCTTGAGTGAGTATGTGTATTGTGAAGATACTGTAAATATCCCTCGATCCTTAAATAAATGTCTGCAAGATGACCTTGGGTGGGCTCCAGCTATTTTTCTCATTAAACGCTTTTGTGCAATGAATAATTTTTTCTTAGTGATGAATTGCTCCAAACTAAGATGCCTTACGAAAGCACTGAATGAAAATAGGCATAATAAGCCAATTTACTTACATGTTTGTGGCCAAAATTTGCAACAACCCTGACAACGTAGTAGCCGAACTCAAACGTTCAACAGATCATCAATGTGTTTCTTCCAGTTCAATCTCTCAAGGCACAAACCCAAAAATTTGGAATATTCTGCCTTAGCTGCAGACTTCTGTTCAAACTCTACATTTATCAATGGCGTTGTGGCATTTACTGTACAGATCTATATATGCTGTGTTGTATCAAAATTTAATGAGAGACCATTTGCAGAGAACCACTTAATAATTTTCTCAAAGACATTATTTACAATTTCCTCAGCTAATGGCTGTTTAATGAGGGTGATTACTGTACTTGTATCATCAGCAAAAAGAACTAGCTTTGCTTCTTCATGAATTCAAAGTGCTGTTCCTGCCAGTCAGTTCCACCTACGTGCTGAAAGTCAGTCTTTCTCTTTCTGCCTTGCGTTCCTCAGCTTCCTGACTTAAATACTTTGCGGTTGACTGTCGGACTGTGACGCATTTGTTGCTAGCAGGAGGTACGACCAACCTGCCAGTAGCCGGTTCTACCCGGCTGGACTGTTCTCTGCAGGCTGTCACGACGCAAACCATTCTATGTGCACAACCAACCGAAAATTAGCCCGTGTTAAACATAGCTTGTAATTTTCTAAAAGTCCTCACAATTTTCGAGATTGTTATTTTTTATTTTACTTCATTCTCGATAAGTAGCCGTTGAACCTGGAAATTTATATCTGTAAAAATTTAAACGCTATTACTAAAATGTTTTCATGAACCTCATGACCGTCTCCTACTAGGATCCATACTTAACTATGGGTAAACTGTCGAGGAACACTTGAAATGTAGCCAAAGAGATGTGGGCCACAGTGATTGCTTGCGCTGTTGGACGGCTATCGTTTAAAACAAGTTGGTCACGGGTGTACTGAAAATGTGCACATACCTCTCCTTCAGAATAACCGCTGTTTTACATTTCAAGACATCAAGCGAGGTGGCTAATGATTAGTCATTGCACTCACATTCGTAAGGAATTGTGTTCGAATTCCCGACCACCTTCAAGAATTTATTTTGTGTATGTGTCCTGCATAGCTACCACCTCCCCTTTTCTCTCTCCTCTGTCGCAACCTCCTTGCTCAGGAGGGAGTTTCGTCATTAATCTCCGAGATAAATTATGAACACAGAGTACTAAATGCGAAAAATCAATTAAGAGCAATTAGTAAGCAAGGAAGTATATTTGAAGATGGACTTTAGCTGTATTCCAGTGAAACTAAACAACAACTCTAAAATCCAGCTTTTTAAAAGTGGCATCTTCGAAAGCCGACATTGGGATCGACTAAGACAAAACGAGGTATTGCGTATGTATTGCTATAAATTTATTTTTAAATTAATTTAATAGTTACATAACTAGACCTTTTCGGTAAGGTAAAGAAATCGGCGAGTTGTGGAAGAAAAAAGCACAGACGCTTTATGGTAGTACGATCATTATCTTCAGGATAATGTACCTAGGAACACATGATGTTTCCTGGTCTGTGTTTCATTTTAGCGACATTTTAGAATCACATGAGTGTATGTGCACTAGAAGTGCATAAGAAGTTTCCGGCATTTTCTACTGTTTTGTTGTGACACATGAGGTTGTGTTTTGTGCTGCATTTCGTAGTATTTTGCGTTCAACATGCTACGTTAGCTAACGGTTTTCTGCCGCTGAGTAACAGCTCTCTAACCAGCAGTCCATACGAAGAACCAACTACGAATTTACCTTATGTTGCTTGTTCTTATTGGGCTATGCACGGCTCTTTTTAATTGGAGTAGCTCGATGTAGTCATAGGATCAAGCTGCGAACGTCTGCTTTCGTATTCAGCAGCTAACTCGCTGAATATAATAATCTGAAGCTGTTGTCCTGCAGTCAAATAGTCTATGCATTGGCTAGAATGGCGAATTAATAAAATGCACAGGAACATTAAATAAAAGATAAATTAATAATTTAATAAAAATGGTTATATTCAAATTCTGTAATTGATATAGATGATAGAATTGTTTAATGATGGTTATTCATGTAAGTTTATTTCAGCTAGATGGGAAGTTGTCCTACGATATGCAGTTAAGATACAGACAGAAAATAACCTTATCAAATGCAATAAAATTGTGTTGAGAGCGTTAAGAGAATGAAAGCAAAGTCCCCAAGCTAAATAGTCATCCTAGATACCTGAAAAATAAGTCCATTTCGTGATCACAATATGCGAAATATTCACCAGCTCAAAACAGTTCAGAGTTCAAGATGATGATTTACAAATTAACACACGAGAGATAACAAGTAGAAACTCATACTCTTGTCTGTTCCCAATTCCGTAATACAATCAGAAAAAGAGTATTTTAGCTGCTGTTCACTGCCCAGAACCAGTCAAGTATACGACCGAATCACACATGTTACCTCAACTCAGCACATAGGTAAAATTATCTTCTTCAAGATCTAAACAAAAAGTGCCTAGCATCGCTCCATTGAGCGCACCATTCGGAAAAAGTCTTATCTACACTTGACTCCAGCAATGTTCCGCTACTGCTTACTTTTCCATTGGCTAAAGACCGTCCCCACCAAAAATACATCGTTCTTAAGTTCTGCAGACACGATTTGACTCAACTTCACCACTTCTCAGACTGCATTAATATATTACAACTATTTAAGTAAAGAAATGTTATAAACATTTGTCCATACTCTAGCCATACATAATAAATATAGTTTGTTCATAAACAAAGAAGCCAGCACTTTTGTGCAGGTGCACGCACATTAAATGGCTACCGTTTATCATCAAACATTGTTTAAAAAATTATTTAAAACTACTTGACAGAAGCATTTTTGGCTATTTGCAAAGATGGAGTCAGCTAACACATATGATTGACTACTTCTTAAATTATCATGATTTTCTATTAGCAATTGTAATCAGTAGTTAAACATCTGGCAAAAACAGCTACATACTCACTAAATAAATACGTAACTATGACAAAATATGAGGTATTCATGCTGCATTCATTTGCAGTGTTATTTTGGAGAATACAATGTTCTCGCAGACATTTGCATAATAAAAAGCTATAATAACGCAATAAATCAAGCAGTAAATCAGACAGAGGTACACACCTTTCAGGGATGACATCTATAGTGCTTTGATATCATCTGAGACATCGTTTTTAAAAATCGATTGAAGCATTTAAATGTACACCTTTCAGGGATGACATCGATAGTGCTTTGCTATCATCTGAGACATTGTTTTTAAAAATCGCTTGAAGCATTTAAATGTTGTTATCATCTGAGACATCGTTTTTAAAAATCGATTGAAGCATTTAAATGTACACCTTTCAGGGATGACATCGATAGTGCTTTGCTATCATCTGAGACATTGTTTTTAAAAATCTCTTGAAGCATTTAAATGTTGTTAATTCAGAGGCTCATTGCGAAAATGTTGTCAATGTAAAATATTAACTTCTGTAATTTTAAAGATATTGAATTTACTGTTGCGTCATTGGATTTGCCTCATTTTTCTGAGGTCCCAGGCGTATTCAAATTTGCTTCATTATTTTATTGTGAGCTGTTATAGAATTTCAAAGAGCTGTAAGAAGCGATCTTTCAGCTCGTCTGAAAGTCCGCCATTGCTGGTGCGTTCTCGATTCCTCTAAGCGACCAGCCGCTGTCCAGATTCTCAGCTGTGGTGCCTGCCCATTTCCTGTCAAGCCTTTGTACGCACACCTGGGCTCGCCAGCAACGCTCGTTGCGGCTGTACCGGCCACGGCGCTTTGGCGGCCCTGGGGCTGTCTGCCAGCTCTCAGCCTCACGTGCAAACTCACCTCACCTCGTACCAATTGTAGGCGGCCGAATAGCTCGCCTACATACATGTAACATTACAAACACATTCAAGTTCTGTATAACACACTACAGCTGTTTAGAAGATGTTGTTGATTCTTAAGTTAAACAATTGTATGTTGATGAGTATTCTATTTATTTTTAAAATCAGTTATATAACGTTTGGATGGTTTAGCCATACTCTGCCAGTTGATCAGCATCTTGTACCTAAAAACGGAGGGTTTTCTAGCGTGTAATATGTGACATTTTCTAATTAACTGAGTTTCTTTAATGTCTTAACAATTTCACCTCTTTTATAAAATTGATATTTGTTTTAGTTTCCAGTAGCTTCGATTTCAAAATTATTTAGCTTGCAGTTGGGTTTTGATAACATTTTTACTTAAATTTGATTTCACCTACTGATTAATGGTGTATGGTCGAGTAATAACTCAACAGACTAGCGAATACAGTACTGACAAAATCCTCCACAACTGCAACACTTTTAAATTACGATAGAATACTTGTTCCCAGGTAGATGACCATGTTGTGCCTTGGAACATTTATTCACATTCCGGAGTAGTTTTTGTAACGTGAGAGAAAGACTGCAGCACACAAATAGTGAACGCTGCCATTTAAAAATGTAATAAGAACACACAATATTTACACTTCTATTAGAGGCTAGAGACGAAAGTCCGAAAAGTGTTCCAACGTACCACATTCGGCCATACATGTTAAAGTAAGTAAGTGTATAGTTAAACTTGGTCCTGGTCAGTACACGTGTGACTACTGACAACTGTGCCCACGTTGTAGACTGTTAATCACGGCATTTTGGCTTAGTAAAGATGTTGTAACCTAGAGGTCCCAGCAGGCATGGTCAATATTCGTGGATATGACAGGAACCATCATTCGAAGCAAAAAACTCTAGTAAATATAGGCTCCAACGTGCATACCATAATACTTATAACAAAAAAGCTTTCAGTAGAAGAGATTTGTGCTTATAAGTCACTTCTTCATCGTCGGTACAGTAAAACAAATCTCTTCTACTGCAATCTCTTTGGTTTCCATGTTTTGACAGGCCCTGTAGTGCATACCCTAAGAGCTGTAAGTACTTGTTCATCTTCCCTACTGTGAAACGCGTTTTTTTTACCGAACAAGTGCTCATAACTCTTAGGGAAATGCAGTTTAGATCACATGTTTACCTCCCTCCAAAATATTAACGCACTGAACATTTTGGCGCAGCCACAGTGAACCCTCCGCTGTGTCACAAACTGGGAGAGGTATTAAGTTCGTAAACGTGGCTGGTCGGATGGCGTACATACTACCGCTCCTGCATTCTAAGTGGTTTTCAAGTAGGTAACGCAGTAAACACCGCAAGAATTCGGAGGTGAACTGCTGAAATTGTAGCTTACTGACCAGCAGAATCGAGAACTTCAAGGAATCGGGAACTCTGTTCTCGAAGGAATAATATACATCCGTGCAAAAACTTCTACTAATTCAGCCCACTAGTGGCACCTTATGTCTCAGCCATGTAACTGGCTCTATTCGTAAAGTTCTCGATTATCTGATGTTTACATAGAGTGTTTTCGTAGCCATCCATGTGCAGATCCAAGGAAGGGGGCGGGGAGAGGCGGGAGAGGGAGGGGGACGGGATCGTGGGGATCAAGACAACCACCCAACCACCGAAACACGTTTCAGTAGAGGTATTCACATCTTTGTATCTCTCAATTTCCGAATTTCACTGCTAACTGTAGGAGACAAAGTAGCATGAAAATAAGAGTCTCGTGTAAAAGATTCTATAAACTACAAGCTACCTTTAATATAGTTCGTTGTAAGAGGGCGTGTCACGCTGATCAGTAAGATTGTAGTCAGGTAAATGTGAGTTTAGATTAGATTAGATTAATTATTCATTCAATAGACCCATAAAAGAGGGAATCCTCCTGGGTGTGGAACATGTCAGATACACACATTACAAAAATGTAATTAGAAAAACTTGAGTTTCATCATTTTAATGATCCTCAGTCAATAAACAGTAAAATTACCTACATGAATTAAATTTAAGCTTCTAATATTTACAGGTTTAATACTTACATCTGCTTTCATTAAATCCATCATTCAGACATTTGCTAGTTTCTTGGCTGTTACAACCAAGTATTGTCAAAAATTAAAGTAAATTATTCATTTCAGTGATCCTCAGTTAAGAATAGTCAGATTATGTACAAGATTTAAAATTAAACTTCCACTATTTACAAACTTAAGACTTACATCTGCTTTCCATACATCCATCAGTCGCACAGTAGGCAGTTACTTGGCTGTTGCAACCAAGTATTGTTAAAAATTAAAGTACAATAAATTTTCATTAAAATGGTCTACCGCACTTTTTGAGAAACTCATGGATGGAATAGAAGGAGTTGGCCACCAAAAATTCTTTTAAATTATGTTTAAATTGTGCCTTGTCTAAAACTAAACTCTTAATGGTTGCTGGTAACTTATTGAAACTATGCATTGCTGAATACCGGACTCCTTTCTGGGCAAGAGTAAGTGATTTTAAATCTTTATGTATATTGTTCTTATTCCTAGTGTTGTACTAAGCAGTTAGTTGGAAAAAGATATGTATTATTTACAACAAACTTCATTAAGGAATAAATATACTGAGAAGCTGTGGTTAATATGCCCAACATAATGTTCATAGATTTACACTACTCATTGCTCTTATTATACGCTTCTGTACTCTAAACATTTGTTCTCTGTTTGTGGAGGTACCCAAAAATATGATACCATATGCCATAATGGAGTGAAAATAAGCAAAATATGCCAGTTTTTTATATTTATATCTCCTATGTCTGTCATCATTCGCATTGCAAACACAGACTTGTTTAGGCGCTTTAGCAGTTAGTATGTTGCTCCCAACTGAATTTAATATCTAGTTGTAATCCCAAGAATTTTACACATCCCAGGCTGACCGCACCTATTTCCGACAGCAAATGTGACACGGTTCGCAAGTCCACGGACAGACAGAAACGACAAGCCACGGGAAGGCGAGTAACGGAAGGCAGAAGGGTAAAGAACCTCCATTGAGAAACTAAAGAATAACAATAAGGCTGATTTCTCGAAAGCAGGCGGAGACGACTGAAACAAACCTGATTCCCTTCATTTACATGGTCACGAAGACATAGCAAAATGGGTCAAATAGCTCTAAGCACTGGACTTAACATCTGAGGTCATCAGTCCCCTAGACTTAGAACTATTTAAACCTAACTACCCTAAGGACATCACACACATCTATGCCCGAGGCAGGGTTCGAACCTGCGACCGTAGCAGCAGCCCGGTTCCGGACTGAAGAACCTAGAACCGCTCGGTCACAGCGGCCGGCCAAGTAGACATAGCGTTCAGACCTGTGTTCACCGTCATAGAGCTGAGTGAAATACTGATAATGGTGAGTGCAGACTTCGATTTTACATTCTGTATGCATAGGTTTGATTAAGAGTAGTAGCAACATCGTCGTAACTTGAAGAATGTGCGTCACATGGCGTGCCTACTGTCTGAAGCTGATAGCGGAAAGTCAGCTGAAGAAGTGCAACAAGCGGTGACGGTTGTATTTGAGACAGTTGCTGTGTGTACTGTCTGAAAGTGAGGAAGGCCAGTCCGAACGCTCTAACATTAACCTTAGGAAATATGAACAACGTGCTAAGATCAAGAGTGAAGTGACACGTGGTCGCAATACACAACAGTGTTACCCTCTGGCACCGCATCCCACCATTCTTCATGACAATGCACGATGCCACACGGCTAAACCAGTGCAGGAGCTTCTGCGTGCGTGGGTGTGGGAGATACTGGAACATCCACCGTATTCACCTGATATGAATCTGCGATTACGACCTGTTCACAAAAAGGGAGGAACCCCTCCGTGGCAGCCGGCCGGTGTGGCCGGGCGGTTCTAGGCGCTTCAGTCTGGAACCGCGCGACCGCTACGATCGCAGGTTCTAATCCTGCCTCGGGCATGGATGTGTGTGATGTCCTTAGGTTAGTTAGGTGTAAGTAGTTCTAAGTTCTAGGGGACTGATGAACTCAGATGCTAAGTCCCTTAGTGGTCAGAGCCATTTGAGCCTCTCCGTGGCACGCGCTGCAACGCAGCAAGTTATTACGAGATAACATACGCTGCAGTAAGGCACGCAGCCGTTTGTTACGGTGCTGCAGGATGGCTATTTTATTTCGCTTTGCTCACAGCGCAGCTGACGCCGTCTGCCGTGAGAACTGCATAGCGTAACAGTCAATATGAAGATTCATACCCTCTACGAATCTAAATAATCCATTTTAGTTATTATCCGATTTTATTCAAATTTGGTACACTGACTTTTATTATTAATGGAATGATGCTGTTAAAATTTCAGATTTTTATTTATTATAGTTCCGGAGATAGAGAAAATTACCTAAAAGTCCTAAAACCGACGCTTTTGACGCTTGTTTTTAAAAAAACCAAGTCAGGAATAAACACAGATTGACTTTCATTATCATTTGAAGCCATTACAAATTTATCAGTCCATAAAATCAATTAATTAGAATTTTCTTTTCAAAACTGTAGTCATTGTGCATTACGTAATACAAAAATCGGGCAAAATTATTGTTTGATTATATTTTGTTGTGTGAGTGCGTAAGAATGATTGAGAGAGTGTATGTCGGACACACGTTAAAACTTAATAAGTCATTTTTCATAAAACTTTGTACGAATAGACCATGGGAAAGTTATGGTGCAACCATGATTCAGGTGACGTATGTCGGTGCGAGCTTGCTTTTGTATAAAAGCAGCCAGAATGACGGATAGAAACGGAATTGCTATCAGATTATTGATTGGATAAGGCAAGTTTTGCCGTGAGAATGATCTGGAAGGAACATTCTGATTGGTCATTTAGATCAACAGCCCATCAGAATTAAGTTGTTCCCGCGTCAATATAGTGGAGTGGGCAGTGAGTAGAATAGTTCGAGATAGTCACTTGCTAACCGGCCTACGGATAACACCATATTAGATAGCCCCGTAAAAATTCTCTGAGAAATGAAAAATAGTGAGTTAATTGCGGTTCGAATACCTAGTGACTGAAGCGACTAGAGTTACGAACATTTTAATGAAAATTTAGTGTTTCTAAATTTAATAGTTTGAGAGTTATGAGCCTGTGAACTTTCTGGTCATAGTAACAATTCCGCGTGACACATTTCGCGATCTCTACGGAATACTTTGGCGAGCACTTCTTTCGTAGAAGGCCACTGAAACGACCGAATGTTTACCTCGCGAATAGTTGTGGGTCTGTGACTATTAGAAAGTGAAAATTAGTCGAGTCGGATTTGCAACAATTCTGGCTGCTTTTCGAGTGAAACTAAGTTGTACAGACAGTGAACTTCGAATGACAAAGCATTACCATATTAAATACGGACTTGATAGCTACTTCATGTGTTTCCATATGAGCCGTGTGTCGGCTCTCAACATATATCGCGCTGTAAAGATTGTTCTGAGTCCTTCCATTCCATCGTTGATTCTTTCATATTTATCGTTATGCTGCGTACGATTCTGTTGAGATTCCCCTCTGGCGGCGTGTCTGGTCTTATCGAACTTCGAGTCGTTGCTTCCTGTTAGCTTAGTGTAAGGGAATAAGATCTTTGAGGGGATGGCCGGTTGGTTGCCTAGCGGTGACGAGTCGGTCGGTCGGTTTTTAAAATCAGGAAGGAGAGAATGTCGTACGAGGAGACCGCGGCGTGGCTTGGCGGTGAAGATTTGGCTGTTGTTCCGAGAAGCCGCGTGGTCTATCCTGGCGGTGCGAGACGAGTGGGACGAGTTGACGGGACAAGGCTGTAAGCTCTTGCTGTGAGCACCCGGGGGCCACGGCTGTGGTTCCGAGTCACTACTTGGTGGGACCAGCAACGGATGTCTTTAAATTTTCTGTCTGGAGGCGGGAATGATGGACTAGTAACTCGCCTAACCTGAGGAGTGCTATTTCGCCGCCGTGGGTGCAGAGAAGACGAGGGCTCCGTTGACAGAACGCGTGGTTGCTTGACTGCCGAGTTGGGTACGCTGGCGACGTGTACACGGTCGGGTGTGAAGAACCTTTGCATCGGAGTTCACCTGCTGTTTCTCTGATAAACTGCAAGTTAAAAGTTTAGATGTTAATTGAATAAATTTGGTTTGTGCAACGAGCGTCTTTTCTGCCTTGTGGCCTCCTGCGTTCGGGTTTCCTGTCCCTGTCGCCGGTGTATTTATAGACAGTGATCTTTTGGCTTCTTATTAGTACTGCCTGGGAGGAAGTGTATTTCTGGGTAGGGATTATGGTTCCTGATTTGATTCCTCCTCCTCCCCTGGCCTCGCGTGAGGTCGATGTGATTGCTGAATGTGAGGCGTTGTTGGTCTGTTAGTCCGCTTCTAGCCTGAGCATCCTTCGGGAGACAATTGTGGCCGCCCTTACACCCGATCGGTTAATTATTTCTATCCCAGGACATTTTGGTGGCAGGACATGGTATTAAAGTTGTTAGTTATTGTAAAATTTTAAATGGGTGTATTTTACTCTGATTGTTTTTGGCCACTGTTTAAAAAGGTTAAGTTTACCTTTCATTAGTGGGTTTTTAAAATTACGTGGCTTTAAATTTGTTAGTTATTGTAAAAGGTGAACGACTGTATCTTTACTTTGATTGTTTTAATCTACTTGGCATCCTTAGAAAATGCTAGTTCTGCCTCCCTGTTAGCGATCCCTTGTAATTTAATATCTTGTTGTGCCAAAGTTTAAAAGAAGTTGGCTCCCTACATGTTCGGTATCGAAATTGTATGCAAATTGGTGGTTTTTTTTAGTTTCATTACTTGGAAAGTTTTAATTTTGCTATTAAATGCTTTATCAAAGTCTGTTTTAAGTAAAATGGCTTGTCTATTAACGGCAAAGTAAAGTTTTTAATTTCATTACCTGGAAAATTTTGATTTGTTATCAAATGTTTTATCAAAGTCGGTTTTAAGTAAAATGGCTTGGCCGTTAACTGTAAAGTAAATTGTTTTGAAAAGGCATTCATGCCTACTAGCGTTTTGGATCTGTTCCCGGTCAAGTGGTAAAGAAATGACTTTTAATGGTTGAAGTAATCAATAAAGAAATTGTAATGTCAACTCGACAGTAACCAACTAATTTTGGCCCCGTTTCCCAACTGGGGGTTTTCCTTGATTAATCGTAACACCCGTCTCACCATATGAATAAAAAACAGATTCAATCCAATTTTAAATGCTTTCTGCAAGTAGAATGCATCCTCCGAATGCCCGAGTTTTTAAATATGAACTTTCAGTAACTGACTTTCAATTCGAGTTACGCGGCCCCTGGGAGGTAGGTATTAGGTAGTGGTTTCATCAACGCTGCTTTACACTGCCTAGCACGTACCTGCTACTACAGAGTGAAGGGACGTCGGAAGGAAGCATATCGAGGCAGGTGGACTTGCGATGAGCGAAACAGAGAATGCAGACGACCCACCCCGCCCCGCCGCAGCGCTACAATACGAGGGAAGAAATCATCCTTGCCGTAGGGCGGTCCTTCCGAGACATCGACAGAAATGGATGCGCTGACGGCGTCCCCCACTTTCCGTCTCTGTGGGGCAAGGTGATCAAGATGCGGGACGATTATATTGAGGGCGTGTAGTACGGTGATCGTCTGTCAGTATCGATGTAATATGAAGTTGTCAAAGGTGTGAAATTTTGTTATTTCTGTAGTTCTCAAATCAATTACATGAAATGTTCCGAAATTTTCGGATGCATGCTTTTCACATTCCATTTCTACTAGCTGCAATTTGCTGGATGTTATTCTACAGTCATCTAACAACTACTGATTTAAACACATTATTATTATTGTTATATTATTGTTATCAATATTAAAATCATAGGCAAATGTGCACGAGTTTATGACCGAAAGTAATATTTCCGTCGGAGGGGGAAGGGAAGCTCAGAAGTATGGTACGAAGAATAAAACTTCTGATGCAATAAATAAAATTATTCCTCATCGTAATCCGTGGCTGAACAGTATCTAATTATGCCCCACCTCCGGCCGCGCCCTCGCCGCGGGCCCAGTCCCCCGACAGAACGGAACTCTGGATCTGCACTTGTGAGCAAGTCATAGGGAAACTGTACAGAGTTATGTTAATTCAATCTGAAGTATGCATCATTCGATATTTTGTAAATGCATCTTTCGATATATCGTGCTCTTTTGGTACACCAACAAAACATCTGAAAGCTGTTTCCCGAATTCCTGTATAAGGGACTGCTGGAAATAAGCGGAAACGATTGCACATCCAGTAACTGAGAAATGACACAAACAAATCGACAACGGTATACGAAAGGTATTTTTCTCGGATATTGTATTCCAACGTTTAGCGTCAGTTCTGGAGAACACCGATAACACGTTAGGACCGAGAAATTATCAGTTCTCGCCTCTTACATCGCGTAAAAGTACTATAGCCCATATGAAACACTGAAATTAGGGGAACTTAAAGGGGAATGTTTAGAAGAAAGGAGACTTTGCTCTGGCGAAACCCTGTTCGATAAATTTAGAGAATCCGTATTAGAGAAATATAACATTAACTTGTATACGTATCTGACAATGCGCGTGGGCTTAGATTCAGAGGAAAGCAGGGATGAATGAACGAGCATTATGAAACTAAAACTACATTGTGAAATAAAAACAAAACCATAACAAAAGTAAAATCATTCTGTTCGATGAAGCAGATCTTTGCACATATGTGAGATCAAAATATGCTGCCGTGTAATATTGCAGTGTCCCATCCCGTGCTTTTTATCATGCTTGGATCCGCCTTGGATCCTTGTCCACCACAAGATAGTCGAGACGTTGCCGCTCAAGCCTGCCTCAAAACACGCATGCTCACTCGGGTCCATGTCAGCAGAGACAGTAGGCCACCCCGTCGGAGATTCTAGGGCTCCCTTGGGCATGAGTGTTTGTGTGTGTGTAGCCGGCCGTGGTGGCCGTGCGGTTCTAGGCGCTGCAGTCCGGAACCGCGGGACTGCTACGGTCGCAGGTTCGAATCCTGCCTCGGGGATGGATGTGTGCGATGTCCTTAGGTTAGTTAGGTTTAAGTAGTTCTAAGTTCTAGGGGATTGATGACCTAAGATGTTAAGTCCCATAGTGCTCAGAGCCATTTGAACCATTTGTGTGTGTGTGTGTGTGTGTGTGTGTTGTCCATAGCGTACGTTAGTTTAAGTTAGCTTAAGCAGTGTGTAAGTTTAGGGACCGATAACCTAGTTTGGTCCCGTAAGACCTCACCACAGCCGGCCATGCGTGTTATTTCTACGCCGTCCATTGTCGTCCTGAAGCACCCATTGTCAAAATGTTGACTTCGGGACTATCCTGTTCCGATACTGCACAGCCCACAAACTGCCCTTTGAGAGAGATTGAAGACGTCCTAAATCTGTGCACGATGTTGGCCCTAAACGTATCTGGTCCAACTCCCAGCTGAACACTTGGAACTGCAAGATCGATATGTACATTGATACTGCCTCTGCATTCTTCTACGACAGTCAGTTGACGTTAGTCATATCCTGTACTCATCGATGAAGAGAACTGAACACCATCGATCCAAGTTACATTCTAGAAGTTCCCTTGCCAACCTCCTTCACGCATGACAATGTTGAGAGGTTTGTGCTGTTGCTGGTAATGAGGCCAAATTTATCGTGTGTAGGCGATCGCGCAATGTCTAGGTCGATACATTATTCCTGTTTTCCATAAAAAGGTACTGCGGAGTTCTGCTGCATTTTCCTCAAGGTACTTATGTGACATAATTTGGAGGTAGCGGCCACAATCGAGTTTTGTTGGTTGTGATCGACCACTACGAGACTGACCTTCAACGTTTTGTCTCGTGATAACTGCTGAATGTTCGGCTGATGCCGCTGGTGTGTACCCGAATTCTGCGGGCAGTTTCCTTTACACACAGGCCTTCTTACCGTAAAGCGACAGTAACAGATTTTGAAGTGACCACGACATTTGGATCTTATTTGCCCAATTTGTGGGAACCAGTTCCGGATGCGGCTGGAACCTGTTGGGAGGTCACCTAATTTTGAACAAACATGACGTGCCAAGCAGCCTTGAACACCACACGGCGTTTGAGTTCCAACACAAATTGATGACTTTGCCCCTGGTGGCTCACTGCGGCTACCCGAACACGGGCGACGGCAGCTCTCAGCCCTCCCTGGAGTGGGGTAGCAAGCGGTCAGCCTCTGCCGCGCACGCCGCATTGCCTCCTGCAAACCTATTTTGAGAGCCTGGAGTCGCGCTGCGACGCCATTCGGCGGATTCTTCCCGCCGTTTCACAACAAACGTTGGCACAACTCCTTTTGGACTTACGAAAGCAATGCTGCATTTTGTGCCGCACGAGAACAAGTTTCTGCCGTGATGAATCCGTAAATAATGTGATCATCGAACTAACAAATACTATATCGCATGCACCATCGAGTCAAAACCACGCAGGCGGAGCAATGACACCTTTTTCTCTTGCTTTAATGGTATTAAATTGCTTGTTGCACAACAGAAGTGTCAAGTGAAAACGAGACGCATGGGAAAAAAAATTCCCAAGTGCGAAAACAACTCGCGATCTAAGAGTTCCGTACAAACTTTGGTACGTCCTCGTATATAGATAGTAATCCCGTGAATCGAGAATCTCAACGATTTTTGCCTGTTAGCGACAGCGATAGTAGCAACATATGTCCTGAGAATCCCAAGACTTTCGAGGGCGTTTCTTTCCTGTGATATAAATACAGAATTACAATTTTTTTCCCTTTACTTGTACTAAAAACCTTGCTTCTTGCCGAATTTAATTATTCTAGAACAAGCAGAAGCACCCTACAGATTTTGATGATTGAATTTGTGAGCCGGCCGGTGTAGCCGAACGGTTCTAGGTGCTTCAGTTTCGATCCGCGCGACCGCTACGATCGCAGGTTCGAATCCTGCCTCGGGCATGGATGTGTGTGATGTCCTTAGGTTAGTTAGGTTTAAGTAGTTCTAAGTTCTAGGGGACTGATGACCTCAGATGTTAAGTCCCATAGTACTTAGAGCCATTTGAACCATTTTTGAGTTTGTATCAAAATATGGGACTTAAATGGCGTATCTTTTGACTACATTGACTTGGAAGCTAAAATTTTGTGCACCACCAAGGGACCATAGACCTTAGTATGCTTCATAAATTTCAGTTTGATACCTCTACCTGTTTCATAGGAAAAGGGATCATAACAGTCGGACAGACAGAGTAAGTAAACTGTTTATTATCTCAAAAGTACTTGGCGTAACTGTTAACACATTTATCCCACTGTGCGGCAAGACGGTCAGTGCCTTCATGGAAAAATGTTTGCAGCTGCCTACGTAGTCATGATTGTACCGGGCATGCACCTTTTCGTCCGAAGCAGATCGACGATCACGAAAGTCTTTCTTCAGCACTCCAAAAATATGGATATCGCATAAAGAGATATGTATGGGGGATGTGTAAGGCCTCCTCGGCGAAACTTCTGCAGTGCAGCCGAAACAGCCATGGCAACATGTGGGCGTGCATTATCCTGCAACAGAATGATACCGTTCGTCAACATTTCTCATTTCTGGGCGTTTGGACTTAATGGCCGCGGCTTATTTTATTGTTTTTGTTTTTTGTTTTTAAAGTGTCCACACACCACTGTGCGTCAGTTGTGGCGCTGTTTTCCAACGTCAATAAGCAGACAGCACAGCTTCCCCAGTGCTGGCGTGCCTGTTGTTTTGAGTGTGCTGCAGAACTTTCGCTGGGAAGCGCTCATACATCCTCAACACAGTCTCTATCTCTTCCTAACCGATTTCCATTTTTTGAAGTCCTGAAGAAAGACATTTGTGGCTGTAGATTCCCTTCTGATGAAGAGGTGCACGCCGGGGTACAATTCATGGATCCAAATGCAGCCGCAAACGATTTTCCATGAAGGTATTGACCGTCTTGTCTCACAGTGGGACGAAAGTGTTAACAGTTAGGGCGACTACTTTTGAATCAATAAACAGTTTACTTACTTTTTTTCTGTTTGCCTCGTTTTAATTTGACTGTTCCTTATAAATAACATTGGAATGGAATAAAAAGAACATTCAAAAATAATAATGGCTTGGGCGATATTTGATACATATTTTACCACTGCTGCTGTTTTCTCCAAATAACGAATTTTACTCACTTGTGGCAGTAGGCTCTCCACGACAAACGATACTGCTGGCCATTAAAACTGCAACAAAAGGAAGGGTAACAAAACCTAAACTTTATATATTGAGCGAGTACAGTCCACAGTATACAGCAGGTGAGCCTTGGAGAAAGCAGGAAGAATTACCTGAGACCCTGACAGCTATCCAACAATCTCTGCGCACAACAGCACAGCCCCTGTCAATTGTGAACTGTGCCTCAGTGTGACAGGGGCTAACTACCCAGACAAATGAATAAATCTAGTTTCGTTCTGATAACCAAGTACAGCAGTGCACTGTAGTGTAATGTTGTGTAGTGTTAATTGTGTAGTATAGCGCACTCTACAATTATAAATTACAAGATTTGTGATGTAGCAACATGGCTTACTGCAGTTGGCCAATTGCATGTGCCTTCCTGATTCCGTATGAACATATTTATCTGTGCGCCAGATGGTTTTAAAATTATTTATATTATTTTTTAAGTAGATATTTTATGCATATTTCTTTGGTCAAACAACTAACTCGTTTTAAATTATATTAAAATATTATATGTTATGCTCAAATATACAGTGGTGTGAAAAACTTGTGGAGAAAGTAACTTTGGTTGGTTGGTTGATTTGGAGATAGGGGTCAAACGCGATCTCATCGGTCCCATCAGATTAGGGAAGGATGGGGAAGGAAGTCGGCCGTGCCCTTTCAAAGGAACCATCCCGGAATTTGCCTGAAGCGATTTAGGGAAATCACGGTAAACCTAAATCGGTATGGCCGAACTCGAGTTTGAACCGTCGTCCTCCTAAATGCGAGTCCAGTGTGCTAACCAATGCGCAACCTCGCTCGATAAAAGTAACTTTCGCATAATCAGTCACTGCCTAGTAACATAGCTCGCTAAAACTTGGATGATACACAGGAAGAACTGCTGCAGTATAGTACGAAAGGTAACTGAAAGAAATGCCCAATGAGGCGAACAGAAATGACAGTTTTATTCAGTGCACCGCGACTCGTTACAAAAGGAGGGACATAGTTCATAATGGGGTCTGTTATCACATGACCGTTTGGATGGGCCAGATATTATGGTGTGGAGAGGCATAATGTTGCATGAGTGTACTAGCCTCCAAATCTTTGGACACGATACATTCACCGTTCAACTCTAGTTCGAAATCGTTCTCCTTCCCCACATGCGTCTTTTCAGGCTGCTTTTTACATCACTTGAAGCATCGGATAGCATTGCCTAAGGAATTATTTGGGTTATGAAGAGCAGCTTGACCATTGTACCCCATTATTTTCAATCCCCTATGTACAGTAATTGTGCCAGATCAGTGGTAGCTTGAGTGCCATGAAATAATACCAACATTAACACCTAAAAGAACTTTAGAATGAAGAAGAATTTTCTTTGAAGACTTTCATTTCTGAAATGATAATGAAGATAAATGATAATAACGTTGAAAGAATTATCAATGCATTGCACTTGTTACGTAAAACTCCTTCTCGGAAAAGAAAGCTAAATATCCACATTGAGGGCAGACACTTTTAGCAAAACGTGCTTCCTCTGCACTATTCCTCAACCTAGCGGCATCTGTTTCACCCACATCCTGCACTCCTATCTAAACTCAAACAAATTAAAATGTGTGCACTATACTTAGATCTGCTGTTTGTAAAGCACCTGATTGCCGAACTCCTTATTTCTGAACTAGCAGAAACGGGGAACTGCTACTACATGCTGCCAATGCTTTGAGTCTTAACACTGGCACTAATAATACAATGATAATAAGACAGTGTAGATCCTACAGGTGCATAGTAGCCACAACATAATTACCGTTGTGTTATGCTGTCAATTAGCTCGTTTATTGCTGTTAAATGAATAGTGAAGCAATTTTAGTCTATTTTGGAAACTACCAACAACTCGCAGAAGTCATTCTTGTGAGATATTTAAGGATATGTTATGTATACGTCTTAGATTTACTATCATAGACGCATGGTACAAAATGCAAAGTATTTGTGCAGTGGGTAGCCTATGCGAGGAACGTGAGTGGTGATAATAATGATTTTTTTAAAATTGTTTAGTTTCGTGGCCAAAACGCAATGGAACCCTTCTGTTATTACCCCTCAGAAAATTACCTTTTACCCCTCTGGGGGTAATTACCTCCAGGTTGGCAACCATCGCGCTAGATGGACTGCCAGTAGCACTTCGGAACTTACGAGTGATTCCTTCTGGTGATTTCATGCGATTTTTTACAACCACCGCCCGTAATGATCGATGAGCCCTGTCCGTCAGTATGTGAGGTCCGCGTGTCTTTGTTCAGCTGTGGTTGTTCCTTCGTGTTGCCACTTCACAAAACATATCACCAACAGTCGACTTCGGCAACTTTGGAAGGTTTTAAATGTCCCCGATGGATTTCTTACTAAGGTGACACCGAATGACCAGTCCAAATCGAAGTTACACAGCTCTCATAATTGATCATTCTACTGTTACTGTTCTCTGCTGACAAAGCAATACTCCCTGGCTTCTTTTATACTGTTGGTTTTGCCTCTTCCGCCATCTAGTGTTCAATTCCGCATCACATAGCTGTTTCCGGATACTTTTAACAGATAGTGTATACATTCTACTTACAGCATACAAAATGGCACTTTTAACTGAAGTATAGAACTTTTATTCTAAAAAGAAGTAGTATTTTGTAGAAAATAATCTTCTTCGCACATTACCAATAGTTCAATTTGGCACTTTCGTGTGACTTTGCTTGCGGTAGAGGCTTCGCATAGTGCACGTATATTAAAAAAAGTAGTGTTCACCATTTTACATGTTCAATAAAACTTCGAAAAGAAATTATACACTGAAGCGCCAAAGAAACTGGTGTAGGCATGCGTATTCAAATACATAGATATTTAAACAGGCAGAATACGGCGCTTTGGTCGGCAACCCCTAAATGAGACAACAAGTGTCTAGCGCAGTTGTCAGATCGGTTACTGCTGCTAAAATGGCATATTATCAATATTTAAGCGAATTTGGACGTAGTGTTATAGTCGGCGAACGAACGATAGGACACAGCATCCTCCAGGTAGTGATGAAGTGGGGATTTTCCCGTACGACCATTTCACTAGTGTACCGTGAATATCAAGAATCCGCTAAAACATCAAATCTCCGACATCGCTGCGGTCGGGAAAAGATCGTGCAAGAATGGGACCCACTGACAACTGAAGAGAATCGTTCAACGTGACAGAAGTCGATCCCTTCGGCAAATTGCTGCAGATTCAATGTTCGACCATCAGCAAGTGTCAGCGAAAGAACCATTCAACTCGCCTGGGCCCGTCAACACAGGCAATGGACTATTGACGACTGGAACCATGTTGCCTGGTCGGACGGGTCGTTTCAAATTGTATCGAGCGGATGGGCGTGTACGGGTATGGAGACAACCTCATGAATCCATGGACCCTGCAAGGGACTGTTCAAGCTGGTGGAAGCTCTGTAATGGTGTAGGACGTATGCATTTGGAGTGATACGGGACCTATAATAGAAACGACTGACAGTTGATACGTATGTAAGCTTCTTGTCTGATCACCTGCATCCATTCATGTCCATTGTACATTCCGAGGGAATTGTGCAATTCCAGCAGGACAATTCGACAGCCCACACGTTCAGAATTTCTACAGAGTGGCTCTAGCAACACTCTTCTGAGTTTAAACACTTTCGCTGGCCAGAAAACTTCCCAGACATGAACATTATTAAGCATATCTTGGATGCCTTGCAACGTGCTGTTCAAAAGAGATCTTCACCCGTTCGTACTCTTACAGATTTATGGACAGCCCTGCAGGGTTCATGGTGTCAATACCCTCCAGCACTACTTCAGACATTAGTCGAGTGCATGCCACGTCGTGTTACGTCACTTCTGCTTGATCGCGGGAGTCCTACACGATATTAGGCAGGTGTGCCACTTTCTTTGGCTTTTCAGTGTATTAGCATACTTACGTGTAAAATACTGTGTAAACATTCACTTACTGCTCAGTTCTTCTCAACAAACGTGTCATCATTATTAATGGCTTTTAATTAATAAGTTTTCGAAGACAGTAACTCCTCGGCACTTTTGTTTCTGAAGCTGAAGATAATATTACTGTTCAGTGATGTATTTGAACTCGCAGGCTTACCGAATAGTGTTAAACAGACGTCATCTTCAAACTGAATTGTTCTACACTGCACTCGCACAACCCATTTCTTTATACAGTTTTGTCTACTGCAAATTTTATATTCGTTTGCTAACACCGGTTCGGAGTGTCTCAAAGCTAGAATTTTCCATTTTAGTTGCAGGCTAGGTAGTGGCAGTAAAACATTAGTGGAATACTAATTTACGGGTACTTGGTGATTGCGCCAGCAGAGTATGAAGAGAACAGAATGTAAGTAAGACTGTGATTGTTTAGTCCGACGGTTTTGTTGCTTGTTTTTCGTTGTTAAATTATATACATTCTATAAAGAATATTGCATATTAGAAGATAGGAGCCTGCTCTCGGAAAGCGTTGCGTGACTCGCAAGCTTATCACTAATGTTATAAGGTTGATCCCAATTTTAATATTTTATTAGACTTTCAGTTCCTGACTATAAAAGTGAAATTGACTCCAAACTATAAAAAACAGAAGTAATGAGATTTTTATTTTAAAATTTCTGCAGTTCAGTTGAAAGAGGACTGTCTTATTTGCCATGATGATTTTCAGATAGTTATGGCGATAAATATGAATAAATCTGCGAATCTGATAAATGTACTCAACGTCTGTAGTATTGACATAACCATATTCTTTTTAAGTCTGTTCCTGAGACCACAGACCTTGGTCAGAGAGGTTAGTTTTACTTTGTCAGAGTAGCAGTCAGTTGGTTTGAGAAGGATGGAAGCTGGTCTGCCATGTAGTGGTGGCAACATTATTTAAAAATTTTGTAAAAAATTTTTTTTATAATAATGTGTTTTAAGGAATATTGAAGATATTGAGGAATCATTAATGAAACAACAAAAACTTTTAAGGTAATACAGTTTTCATTTATATTTGTGATTGTGTACTTCCTTATTGTTAGAACATTGTGTGTGAGTGAAGTCTGCAGTAGAAATTTTATAGCACATATGGTTTTGTCTTATAGTTGAAACAAGTGTTAAGGAAGGTAACTGTACAGAGGAAAATTATTAAAAAATGCTTTGCCAACCAGTTTAGTTCAAAAATGGTTCAAATGGCTCTGAGCACTATGGGACTTAACATCTATGGTCATCAGTCCCCTAGAACTTAGAACTACTTAAACCTAACTAACCTAAGGACATCACACAACACCCAGTCATCACGAGGCAGAGAAAATCCCTGACCCCGCCGGGAATCGAACCCGGGAACCCGGGCGTGGGAAGCGAGAACGCTACCGCACGACCACGAGCTGCGGACCCAGTATAGTTGTGAGGACTTTATGAAAGAGTGTACTGTTGTTATGGTTTAGTGAAGCATAGTTTAACTTGGAGTCTTTGTTCTCATTTATCAATTGTTAAGTTTAGTTCCTCATTTTCCACCATTTACCCTTATGAATGCGTTTGTATACTCGCATTGTCATCGCGAGTTGTGTGCTGCGGAAGCATTTTTATGAAAAGTGATAAGACACCGTCTTGCTTTGCACATCACATCAAGGGTAAATTAAATTTTATTTTTGACAGTTTCATCGTTATCTTAATAGTGACTGGTTGCAGAATAGATGAGCGTTCCGTGCGCGCAGTTGGGCCAACAGCTTTAATTATCATCAAAATTCAAGACCATTGTAAGGCACAATGATTGTCAGAGTGTTATTTGTGAAAATAATATACTAAGTCAGAATCTTAACATCAGTAGAAGATCTTAGTAAAGTGCTATCGTGAGTTTTCAAGCAATTTTATCAGAAGTCGGATGTGTTAAATTTTTTGTTCATTTCCTGTGTAATTAAATTAACAGTTCTGGAACAGTCATTGTTTTGCAAGACTAAAGATAAAGAATAAAAATATTCAGGGCCAACATTTTAGTCTGAGTCATTTGTTTTTCAGTCAAATAAACTCAACTCCGCCCCATCAGGCCATGAAGGCCCAAAGGTATCGACGGGCCGCCGTGTCATCCTCAGCCCACAGGCGTCACTGGATGCTGATATGGATGGGCATGTGGTCAGCACACCGCTCTCCCGGTCGTTTTGTCAGTTTACACATTTCGATATCAAAATAATTTTATATATTTGTCACAGACCAACTTCACACAAACACGAGTTTAAGAAGTTATAGGCCAACATTAAACATTCATAGTTACAACTCCATTACCAAGATAATTATTAGATTGAAGTTCAAAATTTTTTACATAGTTTAAGTGGTTTTTTTCCACTTAGAACTTCTGGACTGAGAGGCTGCAGTCAATATATGAAACTATTTCCCGACGTTCGTCTCCGCCTGCAGGATACATCTTCGAAGTTAAAACGGCAACATCATCACGGGCTCGAGTGACACCCGATTTTCGTTTATTGCCTGTCTCCTTTCTCGTAAATTTGAATTACTACAGCAGTGTTCCGGTTTTTGGGGACATCCTTCCTGCAAAAAGAGCCTGTAAATAATTTTTCAAATGAGTTTTTTATCACCTTTCTTCCAGTTTTAATCAATCTACTGAAGCGCATCAACTTTAGGCGCTTATCCTTCCTTCGTATTGTCCAATGCTTTGATACATCTCATTTTTCATTACTAACTATTTACGTTTATTATTCCTCTCTTGAATTGTGCCTACAGTTAAAGGAATATTCGAATGCACGTGAAAATTTCTGTCTGTTGTTAGCTGTTGTGTTATCTACACTCTTAACTTTTTGTTTTGTTTTAAGAGGCTTAATTTTCCACATGTCATCTGTCTATAATCTCGACGCCTCCTCGAGAAAACAGCTTGTGCACCCTGATGTGGTCTTACAGAATCAATTTCAAGTGCAACCACCTGTATGTATTTCTTTGTTTGATCGTACGGCACATACCTCAGTTTTTTCTACAGAAGACGCTGTACTGGAACCATATTCAGAGTGAACATAAATAAAACCTACAAACTGCAGGGACGGATTCATCACTGGAAATGGATGAAAAAAGGTCAAATGAACATGTGTCCAGAAATGGACGGTGTACGTGCAACGGCAGCAAACCGTTCTCTAACACGGTACAGAGCTGCATCGCATCCACGTCAGAACAGACGTTCAAAGTGATCTCCACAGGATGCAACGCACCCGCTCACACGTCGCATCATGGACTTCCTCACTCTTTCACTTAAACCATGTTGGCGGACCACTTGCCTGGAGTTTTGATTGGTCTCAGCATCCCGGGTACGCACAGTCCGCCGCCTCCCTGCACGTTCTTTTGTCTGAAAGGATTCATGATGATACGAACGCCCAAAAAGGCTTGAAACGTTGTGTGATGGGTTTCATGTCTGCGAAGGTACTTGTTCTGATATAGCCGTGCTGCCTCTCGACCCTTTTCGTCGTTTAGAAACTACTGGGTTGCCGACGAATCCAGTTCTCCAAGGTGCCCAACAAATCCTTGTCACAGGTGGCTCTCTGACCTGTCATAGTTTCAGGAGAAAAAGATATTCCAGCTACAGGCGGAGATACCGGGGCGGTAAGGAGGATGTTCCAGGACCTCCCACAGAAATTCCTGAACGAGCTCCAAAGTCTTCCTGGTCGTACTTCCAGCCTCACATCGCTATCCCACCGTGAGAAATACTGCTCTCCATACATCTCTTTCATCTTGCAATAAAGTTGTGAAACATGCTCCTATTCTGCGCGAAGAAATTGGATAACCGCTCTTTAGACGCTTCGGACAGAGGTGGGATACCAACCCGACTGCCGCCCGTCATGTGGACCGACAACCAGGAGTGATGGTCTAAAGTGACATTTGATTTCCTGTCAGGACCCCTTTGGTTGTCCTTCTGCGGCACCTTTACAGCACAGCGGTACGCCCACGATATTCCGCGTCCCGTTTTGTTTCCCTTCACGGCAAGCCATCCTGGGCTTACATTTCAGAAAGATAAATCCCGCCCACAAACGGCAACAGTTTTTACTGGTTGTCGAACCCTACTCTGACCGGCAAGATCGTCGTATCTCTTCCCAATTGAGAATGTTTGGAGTATAATAGGTAGGGTCCTCCAACCATCTCGGGATTTTGACTATCTAAAGCGCCAGAATTTGGCACGATATCCCCCATGAGGGCATCCAACAACTCTGTCAATCAATGCCAAGCCGAATAATTGCTTGCATAAGGGCCAAGGGAGGACCAACACGTTATTAACTTGCTCCATATGAGAAAATCTTTCTCTTGAATCTTTCTGAAATTCATGTCCATTATAATTATCCGGGCTGTTATTCCGTGGTCGGTTGATGAATTCTGTGTCAATTCCCAAAGTTTCGTCCCCGTCTGCGGAAGACATCTTCAGGGGGGTCTGTAGCTCGATGGAAGGTCCAACAGCGAGCGTCCAGTAGCGAGCCAGTGGGTGTGTTGGGCCTTCCATCGAGCTACAGGCCCACTTGAAGATGTCCTCTGCAGACAGGGACGAAACGTTTTGAATTGACACAGAATTCATCAACCGACCACGGCGTAACAGCCTGGATAATTATAATTATAATGGGCATGACATTTCCGGCCGTGAAAGTCTACATTTTATTATCTTTCTGTAATTATTTGTTTTTCTGTAAAGGTACATGTCTACCGATTTCCGACCCATTCGGATAATTCCTTCGTGGTGTGTCGTTCCTTTTTTTTTTTTTTTTTTTTTTTTTGTCTTAGAGCACATCTTTTGAAGGTATTTGTTTGTAGTGTAGCTTGATACGGAAATTAAACGTGGATGATAAAAAGTGCAGTGAAGAAGAGAAATTAAGTTTTTGAAATGTGGTGCTACAGGAGAATGCTGAAGATTAGATGAGTATATCGAACGACTAATGAAGAGGTACTGAATCGCAACGGGGAGAAATAAATTCATAGCATAATTTGACAAAAAGAAGGGTTCAGTTGAAAAGACCTATCGTGGGACATCGTGGAATAGTCAGTTTGGTAAAGGAGAGAGATGTTGTGTGAGTAATAGTTTGAGATAGTTCATCAAGGCTTCACGGGAATGAAAAAATGCAAGTGGATGTACATTGCAGCAGTAATGTGGAGACTTGCACAGGTTAGACTGTCTTGGAGAGTTGCATCAAACAAGTCTTCGGAGTGAAAATCACAACACGGTAAAACAAGAAAGTTGTATGCTTTTGTTGGTTTGTAAACCGCAAGGGGTGAGTTCAAGCGTCTAATCGGAAAGGGCTTTCTCCTTTCCTCGCTTTCCATGTGTTATACCTTCGTTGAGCGGGTGACTGTGTGTGTGTGTGTGTGTGTGTGTGTGTGTGTCTGCGTGTGACTGTGTGTAGAGGAGGGTCAGTCTAACTCCATATGCTATCTCCTAAATGCTAGGTAGCTGGCAGTTAACTGCTCGCCAAAGAATTTTCAGCCCTTAGCAACTGCCCCCCCCCCCCGAAAAAAAACAAAAAAATAAACCATGGACATTGCCGTCAGTGGGGTGGCGTGATGCCTCAGCGATACAGATAGGCGTACGGTGGGTGCAACCACAACAAAGGGGTTCTGCTAAGAGGCCAGACAAACGTGTGGTTCCTGAAGAGGGGCAGCAGCCTTTTCAGTAGCTGCAGGGGCAACACTCTGAATGATTGTTCGATCTGGCCTTGTAACGTCAATCAAAACGGCCTTGCTGTGCTGGTACTGCGAACGGCTAAAAGCAAGGGGAAACTACAGCTGTAATTTTTCCCAAGAGCATGGAGATCTACTGAATGTTTAAATGATGATGGCATACTCTTGGATAAGATGTCACGGAGGTAAAATAGTCCCCCATTCGGATCACTGGACAGGAACTACTCAGGAAGATGTCGTCATCAGGAGGGAAAAAAAATGGCGTTTTACGGATCGGAGAGTGGAATGTTAGATACATTAACCAGGCAGGAAAGTTAGAAAATTTAGAAAGGAAAATGGAAGATTGAAGTTAGATGTAGTGAAGTTTGGTGAAGTTCTGTGGCAGGAGGAATAGGACTTTGGTTAGGTGAATACACGGTTGTAAATACAAAGTCAAATAAGGGTAATGCAGGAGTACGTTTGATAATGAATAAGAAAATAGTAACGTGGGTAAGCTAATGTGAACAGCATAGCTATCGCACTATCGTAGCGAAGATAGACACGAAGCCCACACCAACTACAGTTGTAGAAGTTTACATGCGAATTAGCTCAGCAAATGATGAAGAGACTGAAGATATGTATGATCAGAAAAGACATTGTTCAGTTAGTTAAGGGAGACAAAAATTTAATTTTGATGGGGGACTAGTATTCGACAGTAAGTAAAAGAAGGGAAGCAAAAAATAGTAGGCGAATACGAAAGGAACGAAAGAGGAAAGGAATGAAAGAGGAAGCCGCCTGGTAGAATTTTGCACAGGCCATAATTTAATCATAGCTAACGCTTGGCTTCAGAATCACGAAAGAAGAGTCCTGGAGACACCTGAAGGTGTCATGTTCATTATGTAACGGTAAGACAGAGATTCCGGAACCAGATTTTAAACGGGAAGACATTTCCAGGGGCCGATGTGGACCCTGAAAACAATTTATTGGTTATGGAAATAAGACTAAAACTGAAGAAATTGCAAAAAGGTAAGAAATTAATGAGATGGGACCTGGAGAGGTTGAAAAAACCAAAGGTGGTTCAGAGCTTCAGAGGGAGCATTAGGCAACAGTTGACTAGAACAGGGTAAAGATATACAGCAGAAGACGAATAGGTAGATTTAAAAGGTGAATAGTAAGACAGCAGAAAATCACATGAGTAAAAAGACAAGTCCTAGAAGAAATCCTTGAATAACATAGGAGATATTGAATTTAACTGATGAAAAAGAAAGTATAAAAATGCAGCAAATGAAGCAGGCGAAAGAGAATATAAACGTCTACAAAATGAGACTGGCTGGAAGTACAATATGGCTAAACAGGAATGGCTAGAGGACAAATGTAGGTTTTAGAAGCATATTTCACTAGTGGAAAGATAAATTACGCCTAAATGAAAAGAGGCCTTTGGAGGAAAGAGAAACAGCTGCATGAACATCAAGTGCTCAGATGGAAAACCAGTTCTAAGCAAAGACGGGAAAGCTGAAAGGTGGAAGGAGTATATAGGTGGTCTATACAAGGGAGATGAAGGCAGTATTACAGAAATGGAAGAAGACGCAAATGAAGATGAGATGGAAGATATGAAACTGTGAGAAGAATTTGGCAGAACACTGAAAGACATAAGTCGAAACAAAGCCCCGGAAGTAGACGACATTCCGTTAGAACTTCTGATAGTCACTGAAAGCCAGCCATGACAAAACGCTTCAGTCTGGCGAGCAAGATGTGCCGGCCGCGGTGGTCTCGCGGTTCTAGGCGCTCAGTCCGGAACCGCGCGACTGCTACGGTCGCAGGTTCGAATCCTGCCTCTAGCATGGATGTGTGTGATGTCCTTAGGTTAGTTAGGTTTAAGTAGTTCTAAGTTCTTGGGGACTGATGACCGCAGCTGTTAAGTCCCATAGTGCTCAGAGCCATTTGAACCATTTTGAGCAAGACGTATGAGATAGGTGAAATGCCCTCAGACTTCATGAAGGATGCAATAAGTTCAATTCCAGACAAAGCAGTTGCTGACAGTTGTGAAAATTACCAAACCATCAGTTTAATAAGTCACGGCGGCAAATTACTAACACGAATTCTTTAATCAGTTTGGATTCCGAAGAAATGTAGGAACACGCTAGACAATACCGACCCTACGACTTATCTTAGAAGACAGGTTATTGAAAGGCTAACCTACGTTTGTAGCACTTGTAGACTAAGAGAAAGCTTTTGGCAATGTTGACTGGAATGCTCTCTTTGAAATTCTCAAGGTAGCAGGAGTAAAACAGAGGGAGAAAGCCTATTTACAACTGGTACGGAAACCAGACGGCAGTTACAGTTATAAGAGTCGAGGCGTATGTAAGGGTAGCAGTAGTTGAGAACGGACTGACATTCTACAATGAGCAAGCAGTAAAGGAAATCAAAGGAAACTTTGGAGTAGGTATTAAGTTCAGGGAGAAGAAATAAAAACTTTGAGATTTGCCGCTGACATTGTAAATCTGTCAGAGACGGCAAACGACGTGGAAGAGCAGTTGAACGGAGTGTACAATGTCGTGAAAGGAGAATATAAGATGACCACCAACAAAAGCAAAACAAGAATAATGGAATGAAGTCGAATTAAATCAGGTGATAATGGAGGAATTACATTAGGAAACGAGACACTGAAAGTAGTAGTTGGGCTTTGCTATTTGGGTAGCAAATGATGGCTGAAGTAGAGAGGATATAAAATGTAGGCTGGCAGTGCTAAGAAAAGCGTTTCTGAAGAAAAGAAACTTGTTAAAATCAAAAATAAATTAAAACTTAGGAATTATTTTCTGAAAGTATTTGTACGGAGTGTGGCTATATGTGAAAGTGGAACACTGGTAGTAAACAGTTTAGAGGAAAAGAGAACAGATGTTTTTGAAACGTGGTGCTGCAGAAGAATGCTGAAGATTAGATGGACAGATTACGCAACTAGTGAGGAGGTACTAAACGTAATTGGGGAGAAAAGAAATTTGTGGCACAAACTAACTAGAAGAACTCCAAAATCATATTACAAGAGCACTCAGCAGTGACGTGTCATACTCAACAGACCCCCGAAGGGCGACTCCTGACTGAACAAAATTCAACCTGTTTCAACCCCGAGGACAGAGATGGAAGAAAATTTGACGGTGGGCAACTGACCAATTGACAAACAGAAATTGCAGTGGTACAAGGCGTCTCCTCCACAAATGAAACAGCAGACACGTCGCCTGGTTCCTCCGTTCAGAATTTTCCACCGATTCAACGTCTAAAATTTGGACAACCGTTTCCTTGCGCGTTTGTCTGAAGGATCTAATAGCGATACCTCGTGTCAGGAAAGGACGAGAAGATAAACGTCCCGCCGAACTAGCGCCGCAAGCGAGCATCGGAGACTTGAACCCAAGGGCTGTTGCCGCCTACAAGGTGAAACTGATGAAGTCGAACTGAATTCATCAGTGTGCTTGTGTTTGCAATTACGTTCACACAACCAAGCAATCATCCATGTTTGAGAAAGGTGAGTACAGGCATACGGGATGCCGAATATCAAACGTAATAAAATTGAGGGAAAAAATCAATCAGACCGTTTCTTAACGTGATCTTGCCCCCTGGCGTGATAACAATCTGAGAAAACACAGCCAGAGAAAATACACTATGCAGAACCTAATAAAACTACAAAGTTCCGTGATGGGTGGGTTGACTGCAGCCTTTCAGTATCATGATGAGAGAGGGGAAAGGTGAAATTTGGTGCCAACATGTAGCTTACTACTCTCAAAATATAGCAATGTTAATGACCACATCTACATTTGTCTCCTTCCACGAAAATATTTAGTAAAAGGCGAACGATTTATTCGTCTTGAAGGAGAACCTGACATTAATGTCCCCATCTACTTCCACATATACATATACATATGCATACATACTCCTCCGCACGCCACAGTACGATGCGTCCCTGTTCCACTAGCAAATAGAGCCTTAATTTTTCTTATCTTCGTGGCCCATACGTGAAATGTACGTCAGCGGCAGTAGAATCGTTATGCAGTCAGCTGTAGATGCTGGTTCTCTAAATTTTCTCAATATTTTTCCTCTTAAAGAATGTCGCCTTACCTCCAGAGATTCCCAATTGAGTCCCTGAAGCATTTCCGTAATACTTGCATGTTGTTCGAACCTACCAGTAAGAAATCTAACAACCAACTTCTGAACTGCTACGATGTCTTCCTTCAATCCAACCTGATGCGGATCCAACAACAGTCGAGAAGTAGTCAAGAACTGGTCGCACTAGTGTCCCGTATGCATTCTGCTTTACAGGTGAATCTCACTTTCCTAAAATTCCCCAATAAGCTAAAGTCGGCCATTCGCCTTCTCTGCTACAATCCTTACACGCTCGTTCCATTTCATATCGCTTTAAAAGGTTAGGCCTAGATATTTAAATGACGTGGCTGTGTCAACCAGCACACTACTAATGCTGAATCCGAACATTACAGCTTTGTTTTTCCTACTCATCTGCATTAACTTACATTTTTCTACTTATATAGCTAGCTGCTCTTCACACTAACTGTCTAGTGTTCTCCTACTGTCACTCACCACAGACACCTTCCCGCAAATCGCTGCACCATCAAGAAACAGCCGCTGTCTATCGGGCAGATCAGCATCAACAGTGCCGTATGCCCTTACTTCATGAGACATTGCGAAAGACACTGGCACAATGACCATGAAATTTATGCCAGCACCTCTGATCCTCTTGCCAGCCAAACACTGGCGGTGCAAACTTCTTCCACCGCCAGGCGTCAGACTGGCTACCTCCCAGCCGAGTGTCACAGCATCGGCTACGGAGTTGCGTTAGTAACACGGTAAAATGTACAAACCCCTTTTCATAGTGTCGTACCCAGGGTGCGCCTGAGCGTGCTTGCATTACTTTGTAGGGTTCCGTAGCTCAATCGGTGAAAACGGAACCCTTATAGGATCACTATTCTCAGGGATTGGTAAACGTATCAAGTTGACATTTATGTTGCATACTAAGGTCTTTGTCCCTTGGCGGAGTAAGAAATTTAAACTCCTAAGTCAAAGCAGTCAAAAGATACGACAATTTGTGAAACATATTTTGGTCCTCGCAGACCCACTCATCAAAGCCTTTAGGGTACTTGCCGCTGACCGTGATTCATGAATTTTGGCAAGAAGGATGGCTTCACAGACAAGTGAAGATAAAAATCGGTAAATTGTTGATTTGTAATTGTATCAGACGAAAAAAGTTTTTGTCATTTATTATCCGACTGTCTGTCTGTCCCTCCGGCTGTTAAGATGCCTTTTTCTGAGGGCCGGGTAAACGTATCAAGTTGAAATTGATGTACGAACTTCGAGCGTGTTGGAGTAGCTTGGGTCAGCAACTTCTGTTAATCAGTAGAACCAAAAACCAGTCAGAGTTGCAACTTGGACTTGTTTTTCGCTCTACTGAAATTTATGTCACATACTGAGGTCTATGGTCCGTTGCTTCTACAAAAACGTTAAGCTTCTAAGTCAATGCAATCAAAGGATATGGCCATCTATGTCGTGTATTTTGATACTCGCAGACTTATTCATTAAAACCTATAGAGTACTTCTCTTGACCTAGAATCATGAAATTCGGCAAGAAGCAAGGTCTCACAGTAAAAGAAAGGTAAAAAAATATCTGAAAATTGTTAATTTGTAATTATATATCCAGTACTACACACATGGGCTAACACCGCTGGAAACCGTAAGTAACACCGAACGATAATTTCACGTCGCGAAATTTGTTCTACAAAAGTTGATTCCAACCTAAGAAACAAGAGAAAAACATGACAAAATATAACATAGTAACATACTGAAGCAAAGAGGGAATATACCTCCACAAATTTTGAAGCCACTAAGGAACGACTGAAAACATAAAATAATGACGAAAGTAAATATTTCTTTTGTCATTTGTTATCAGACTTCAAGATTTAAAACATTATCGATGTAAGAAAACAGAGTCTCGCAGCCGTAATATTGAATAAAAAGTTCTCGGTTTTCCACCCACATCAAGTGATTAAAATTACACGAGCTTCCGGACAAGAACTTCTTGACCTTTGTCAAGTAGTATGACTGCCAATGGGTACGCCGCTTCTACATACAAACTGCCGGCTGTGTGCCAGCGACATCGTCATATATGGGCGTAGGTTGACTCTGCGTTCGCGATCATTGGATCCCATGCCGTGCTGTACTGTAGAAAATCGTCTCTATTTAGGGTGTTTTTGTTGATTTTTATTTCAGTGACTTCTTTCATTACACAATACCTGAAGCCGTTTCCGCGAGCCACGACGGATTTTTTGTCAAATTTTATCCGATGCCCGTTTTCTAACGCATACTCAGCTATACCAGATTTCTCGGGGTAGCGTAGGTGACACAACCTGTCATGCTCCTTCCTGCGTTGTTCCACAGTGCGTACTTTTTGCCCGACATAAGACTGACCACAGTCGCAATCACTTGACGCAGCTAGAAACCCGAGAGTCTTTCACTCAAAATATTCTGGAAGTCTTCGAATTCCACGGACTGATATCTCGCCAGTATCACTATCGATAACAGGCAAAAATCTTCGAGATTCTCGATACCCTATATGGATGAATTGCCTGTATACATAACTCAGTCTGTACGGAGCTCTCAGAGCGCGAGTGTTACTCGCACCTGGCCAACTTTTAAGTATAGTATATGTGTGAGAAAAAAAAGAACGTTTTTCATCTCTTATCAACAGCCCTGGGAGAGCCAGTCCTGACAAAACTCTACTATCTGGTGAGCAAGATGTATGAGACAGGCGAAATACCCTCAGACTTCAAGAAGAATATAATAATTCCAATCCCAAAGAAAGCAGGTGTTGACAGATGTAAAAATTACCGAACTATCAGTTTAATAAGTCACGGCTGCAAAATACTAACGCGAATTCTTTACAGACGAATGGAAAAACTGGTAGAAGCCGACCTCGGGGAAGATCAGTTTGGATTCCGTAGAAATATTGGAACACGTGAAGCAATACTGACCCTACGACTTATCGCAGAAAACAGATTAAGGAAAGGCAAACCTATATTTATAGCATTTGTAGACTTAGAGAAAGCTTTTTACAATGTTGACTGGAATACTGTCTTTCAAATTCTGAAGGTGGCAGGGGTAAAACACAAGGAGCGAAGGGCTATTTACAATTGGTACAGAAACCAGATGGCAGTTATAAGAGTTGATGGGCATGAAAGGGAAACAGCGGTTGGGAAGGGAGTGAGGCAGGGTTGTAGTCTCTCCCCAATGTTATTCAATCTGTATATTGAGCAAGCAGTAAAGGAAACAAAAGAAAAGTTCGGAGTAGGTATTAAAATCCATGGGGAAGAAACAGAAACATGGAGGTTCGCCGATGACATTGTAATTCTGTCAGAGACAGCAAAGGGCTTGGAAGAGCAGTTGAACGGAATGGACAGTGTCTTGAAAGGAGGATATAAGATGAACATCAACAAAAGCAAAACGAGGATAATGGAATGCAGTCGAATTAAGTCGGGTGATGCTGAGGGAATTAGATTAGGAAATGAGATACTTAAAGTAGTAAAGGAGTTTTGCTATTTGGGGAGCAAAATAACTGATGATGGTCGAAGTAGGGAGGACATAAAATGAAGACTGTCAATGGCAAGGAAATCGTTTCTGAAAAAGAGGAATTTGTTAACATCGAGTATAGATTTAAGTTTCGGGTAGTCGTTTCTGGAAGTATTTGTCTGGAGTGTAGCCATGTATGGTAGTGAAACAGGGACGATAAATAGTTTGGACAAGAAGAGAATAGAAACTTTCGAAATGTGGAGCTACAGAAGAATGCTGAAGATTAGATGGGTAGATTACATAACTAATGAGGAGGTATTGAATAGAATTGGGAAGACGAGGAGTTTGTGGCACAACTTGACTAGAAGAAGGGATCGGTTGGTAGGACATGTTCTGAGGCATCAAGGGATCACCAATTTAGTACTGGAGGGCAGCGTGGAGGGTAAAAATCGTAGAGGGAGACCAAGAGAGGAATTCATTAAGCAGATTCAGAAGGATGTAGGTTGCAGTAGGAACTGGGAGCTGAAGAGGCTTGCACAGGATAGAGTGGCATGGAGAGCTGCATCAAGCCAGTCTCAGGACTGAAGACCACAACAACAACATCAACAGGTGCAAACCGGGGGCATCTCTACGGGGTTCCCGTTCCCCTGCAGAGAATAGGCCGGAAAGCACATGCTGCCTAGTCAAGCTCTGGAGGTAATGGAGCAGAGTCAGAGGCTGGAGGTGTGGAGTCAGTGCGGGGTGCGGCCGCCCAGTGGAGGAGCAGGTGCTGTGCCCTCTGCCCGCTGGCAGGCGAAGCCGCAGACCAAGGCGGCTTGGCTCCGGTTACGCGCGGCTCGCTTTCCCCTGGCGGGCCCTGAAGCCTGCCACCGCGAAACAAATCGCCCAGAATAAAAAAAGACGCCGCAGTCGCCGCGCATTCTGTACCAACCACTCTTTTGTTGCAGGGACTGATAGCCGACCCTGACCGTAAATACGAGGGCTGATCAAAAAAGACGGTAAATGATTTTTTCATCTAGCTTCCATGATATGAAACTATCTGTACCATCAATATTTTAAAAGAGCAGGTTTTTATCTATAGTGTCCATAGGCGGCAGCACTTTTGTGTCGGTAGGCTGGTAGTAAAGCTCTATTTTGTAGACGCTTTGCGCATTTCGCGTGTCAGATAACGGAGGTGACACCAGAGGGGCAATACAGCGCAATAACATTGTTTTATTTTAAACTACACAGCCACTGAAACTAACGAGAAAGTTCAACAGGCGTACAGTGCCAGTATTCTGGCAGTTCAAGGAAGGCTGACTTACCTGTCTAAAGCAAGGTGCTTTCGTTTCTGCTGTGGCTGAAGTCAACATCAACGTAGCTGCTGTGATTTGTATAATATAGATTGCAGCAATCAGTCGTCCTTTTTAAATTTTGTTATGCAGATCTAGATTTCGGCTAGAAGCTAGCCATTCTCAATGCACTATTATTTTCGCTCAAAGCATGTTAAGTCCCTGTTGATCGGGCTACACCCACAGTTCATTGAATACTACTAGGCAGCGTGCTTTCTAGGAAGAGCCGGGCAACGTATTACTTCCTCTCACATTAGTTTCGCAATATTAGCACAACGAGAAAAGCGGAGAAATTAAGAGCTCATAATGGAGAAATAGAACAAGTAAAGGGGAAGTAAAGTGTACGGGAAGTACCCTCCGCCACACACAGTACGGTGACGCGGGAAGTGTAGCCAATACTCATATAGATGTTGATCTTCGGGAACCAGGGCAGCAGTTTTTTTCTTGCAACATTGATGTCTGTTTTCTTACTCATTATAAAAAAATCTTAAAACGGCCAAAGCCTTAACTTGGAGCTGGTCTCAGATTGTCCTCTCTGTTACAACCCGTCACCTAGTTGGCTTCAGTGAAACTGACGAATGGAATGCTTATTCAGTCTTCAAGAAAGGTTTACAATGCAAAATGGGACACATCTGGAGGACCTTCCTCAGTTAAACCCATAACCTGAAATAAGTACCGAAGATCTTGTGTCAACCCTTCTTTACGTGGATACCACACGTTTTACAATAACATTTGTCAGTGAAGCAACTGAAATTAACAGAAAATTTAATTTCAAAACATTTAACATTTCTTTCACTGTATTTGTTATTTTGAAAGTTTTCCCTTCTGTACGTGTTGTATTTGTGTCTGTGATCCAATAAAACCGTTATTAATCGCAAACATCATATAACATTTGAGACGTTTTCTTATTCATTTCCTGAAAAAAGTACCATTCACCACTCATACCATTCCCAATAACCACTCCTCAGTTACAAGAGGTTATAAAAATCCTTTTAGATAGTAAATTTACTATGCAAATAATTCTTGTATTTGTATGTCAAAATATCAGTGAGACTGGTTTTTCACCACATGTAATAAATTCCATTTAGTAGCTTTGTAACATAAAAAGCTGTTCAAAAAGTTCTCAATAACCTTACAGAATAAAATTTAATACTGATCAAAACTGGAAAAAGGTTCTATGTCTGAAACAAATGCTTGTTGAGTCATCGTTATCTGTCTACGAACACTGCAGGAAGTGCTCAATATGGTTACCATATCATGCAGTCTTACTTCTCCGAGAACCACTATCCTCTGAACTGGTCACATGCATGGGATGCTCGCTTCAGTAACATGTGCACGTTATCGGATAGTGTGGAATACGCTAATGCATTCAATAGTTACCGCAGTAACAGTTCCTCTAATGCCATTCATTACATTCCTTGATAACTCATGGTGCATCCTAATCCTGAATCATTCTTTTTGTCAGATTGTACAACGAACATATTCCTCCCTCCCCCCCCCCCCCTCCGCCTCAATTCGACACAGTATCTCTTAGATATAACCATCTAATCGTCAGACTTCTCCTGTAGCACCACATTCCAAAAACTTAATTTCTCTTATTGTCTACACTGTTCGTCGTCCACATTTTACTCCAAACAAATACTTTTTAAAATATTTACCATTTCCATAAAAGCTCTTCCTGCTTTTTCAATAGTGCATTTTTATATCGTCTTTAATTCTGTCATCGATACTCAATTTGCTCCCCAAATACCGAAACTCATCTACTACTTTTAATGTTCATTTCCTAATGTAATTCTCTAAGCATCTTGTGTTAAACTCAATTACCCTTGGTTTACCTTTGTTGATGTTCATTTGATAACATGTTTCAGGATACTGTCCACTCCGTTCAACTGATCATTGAAATCCTTCACCTTCCCTGACAGAATAGCAATGACCTTCGCAAACCTTAAAGTTTTCATTTCTTTGTCCTGAACTTTAAAATTACTTTTCCACATTTCTCCTTAATTTCTTTTTCTATTAGGCACTTGACAAAGTTTTCAACTTGCCTAAAGAAATAAGTCACACAAAATTAGTTTTAATGATTAAAATTAGCAAACAACCAGACAAAATTGGAAATTCAATACAAGTTAATTCAAATAGACAAGCCGGCAGGCGTGGCCGATTGGTTCTAGGGGCTTCAGTCTGGAACTGCGCGACCGCTACGGTCGCAGGTTCGAATCCTTCCTAGGGCATGGATGTGTCTGATGTCCTTAGGTTATTTAGGTTTAAGTCGTTCTAAGTTCTAGGAGACTGATGACCATAGTGCTTAGGGCCATTTTTTTTTTCAAATAGACATGTCTCTTCAGTGTACTACCTTTCGAATGTAATATGTATGAAATAATGTAATTAGTGTTGAAAAATATAAAGAAAAAAAGAGATGAGTGGGACTGAATACAGTAATCCAGCGATTACAGAGATCGAACGCTAACCATATAGCCGCCGCCAGCTCCTGTGCAGTGACGCAATGCAACGGTACATCATTGACGCGTAAAATTTCTCTTGCGATTTTCGCGATATCGCGTAAGTAATACGCCTTACTTCTTGCACATTATGATGTGTTAATAGACTGTTAAAAGTGTATAAAGCCTGAAGTAAATCTGTGATCCGAGCGTCGTAGCCTCTGTTTGTCAGTTAGGTAGATGTGGTTGTAACTATTTGACGGACAACTTTTGCGGACGATTTTTTTTCCTTATGACAAAATATTTTCTTTTTAACATAACATTTAATGGCAGTACACACAATGGCTTTAGAAGGTATTTTTTATACCACACTGGTCAAAGCTTTCACTGGGCTCATCTTTTTAACGCTTTGCAAATTCGACTTACCAGCAAGTGCACTATGTTGACCATATTCAGTAATAATCTCAGACACATAAACTGTTATAGATAGTTAATTGATGGGTGAGTACAAATTATTTACGATGACACTGTGTGTTTGGCCGAGATTCGAACCCTACTTTGTCTCGCGTCGGTAGTGCTCCTAAATGTTGGTCATGACGTCCGTGCAGATACTCGTACATCAAGAGACTTATTCCAATAAAAATGTAAATCTGTAGCAAAAATATCTTCGATGTCAGCAGCAGCCAAATACTACATTTGGTTGCCTTCCTTTATGGTCCCCAGTTTGATTCGGTTATTTATTTAATTTTTTGTAGCGCTTTTTCCCATTCTCGAAGGAGAGGTTTTTTTTCCAAAACGATGAGAGTTGACATCTTTCCAGAGTTCTGTTTTAATTTCGAAAGGTTGTGGTGTTTTCCCGAGGAACTGACAGCGTATTTAGTAATTGTGATGGACTGCTTGATTCAGTTTAGCGATTTCTTGTCTATTTCGAATTCACTTGGTGTGGAAAGCAGGTTTGATCTGGCCATGGAATCGTATGCTTTTTGAAAATCTATAAGTTGATAAGAAAGTCTTTTGTTGTCAACATGTAATGTGTGGTTATTGAGTTGAAGTTCAAGATTTGCAGAACACATGATACTTTTTATCGGAATCCTCCCTCATTTCCGCTATCTGTATAGATGTTTCTTCTTTTTGCTCTTCTTCTTCTTTCCTTCTTCTTCGTTTACGTATGAGCCGCTTAGGACTACCGTTTTTTCGACTCTTTCTCTTTTCTTTTCTTCCACGTTTCTCTTATAATTTCTCTATGTTCTCTCGCCTTTCTTACTCTAATTTGCTCCAGTCTTTTTCTCGGGTTTTTCATGGAAACTTTTGGATTCCTGTTTATTTGTTTCTGAATGACAGTAGTTCCTCAATACCTTGTGGAGTAATTTAGGGCTCGTCATATCCCTTCCAACTTCTTTGCACCACATATTATCCATTTTGAATTTACAAAAGTAAGTGAACATCCTTTTTGTTAGTCTATTGAGATTCGTTCTTTGGATGTGGCCATAGAAAGTTGCCTTTTCCGAATCATGTCTGTAACTTTTTCTAAATGAGTATAAAGTTCACTATTATTTGCTCTTTAACTGCCTCAAAATTTTTCTTAGTATTTTCTTTTCTGTGATTTTCAGTGCTTCCATCATCGCCTTTTTGTTCGGAGTTAAACACTCTGCAACATAAAGTAATTCCGGACGAATAACTGTAGAGTAGTGTGAAGGTTTGGTACTGATGAACACAGATTTCTTATTATATACGGCCTCGGTAAAGTAGTACGTCTTTTTCATCTTATTAACTCTTGCTTTAATGGCTTCTGTATAGATTTTAGTAATTTCTAATTCAGCTTTTTTACGTGTCCTCTTGTTTCAAATTGCCTCCTTCACATATCTTGAATTAGGAGATCTTACTTCGGTTGTAATAGTTACTTCATTTACGCCTTCCTTTATGTAGTACGAACGGTTTCGAAATATCAGATTTATTTCCCATGTACACCTGCAGCAAGGAATGGAATATTAAGTTGACACAAAAACGTGTTAAAACATCCTCTATATAACATACGTTGTCAGTACGTTTATAGAATTAGATCGTAGTATATTAATCATTCTCAAAGGAGTACGTCAAGCATCACACGATAAATCAGCTTCTTGGACACCTATTGTAAGAAGAAACAAAGACATCACACGGTTATAATAGCTTCTTTACTTTTTGTGTTACGTGTGGGCTCTATACAACGCCTTTAGCATCCCATCGATGAACTGGCAAATGAAATCTAAGTAGATGATAAAATGTTTATGTAGTACTAAGTGCAGCGCATCCTCTATAGTTGTTTCCAGGAAAGTAATCCTGGTTATTCAAGATTTTGCAACTGTGAATCCAGCACCCAACTTCAAGATTCAGCAAATTGAGCAATGAATTACTGCGACCCAGCGAGGTTGCGCAGTGGGTAGCACACTGGCCTCGCATTCGGGAGGACGACAGTTCAAACCCAAGTCCGGCCATCCTGACTTAGGTTTTCCGTGATTTCCCTAAATCACTTCAGGCAAATGCCGTAATGGTTTCTTTTAAATGGCACCGCCGACTTCCTTCCCCATCCTTCCCTAATCCCATGGGACCGATGACCTCGCTGTTTGGTCCCCTCCCACAAACCAACCAACCAATTACTGCGAGTAATTTGCCTTGTAAAAGTTCGCTGCTGCTATTTGTTTCTCTTATTGAATCTGAGGGTTTTTTTGTCATCTGTAACAATGTTTGATTAGCTGTTGCGTATCTATACAGCAGTAGCTCATTGAGGTCACATCACTAACTTCTCGTTTGTGTCACCCTTCTGCGAAGAGACCGTCACCCGCCTAGAGGCTGAAGTGGCACTCGTCAGAAGGGACACCGTGTCGGCCGCCATTCCTGCCTCTAATTGCGACACTCATCGCATTGCTCGATACGTGCCAGGCGACTCTTGGCGGTCAAACGCAAATTGCGGTGCGCCGAGAATACGGTGCACCGATAATGGTCTCGCCGACAGCTCTGAATGCAGCGTCATCAGAGCGCCTGATGCTCCGTCCTGTTGGCTGCCAACAGTTTCTTTCTGCAGCGCCTTTGCTGGGACCAGTACACGGATGGCGGAAAACACCATCTGCACAACAGTCCGTGTAGAGCTGCTGTTGACTGCAGGGCTAACATGTGTTAACAACAGTCAAGTGCATAAGAGTATATTTTATTACAGTACTGCAACGTTCCTTCCCAGTCCATTTACATATGGAGCATAAGCTAGGCTTTTGCTTCTATTCTATTCTATGAGCGATTCCTAATATTAGAAAATATTCGTGGTCATTCCTCACTTATCGTCACCACTCTGAAAACCGATTCTTGGTATTTCTGAAGTACATTCTCGTTAGATACTAGGCGCGTTTTTTTTTTTTCAACTATTTGCTATTTTCAGGCCGGCCGCGTACGCCGAGCAGTTCTAGGAGCTTCAGTCCGGAACCGTGCGACTGCTACGGTCGCAGGTTCGAATCCTGCCTCGGGCATGGTTGTGTGTGAGCTCCTTGCATTGGTTAGGTGTAAGTAGTTCTAAGTTCTAGGGAACTGATGACCTCAGATGTTAAGTCCCAAAGTGCTAAGAGTCGTTTGAACCATTTTTTTTTTTTGCTATTTTCAGTTTTCTAGTATTTACGTTCAACAGCGGCTGTAAGCAAGACTGGTGACAATGAGGAAGACCGGGGCCAAATCTCTGCACAGTCATTCAGATTTAGATTTTCTATAATTATCGTAGATGATTTGGTAGTAATGACAGGCGGGTTCCTTTGGTCGTCGTCAGCGAGACTTTGATCGTCTTCTTCTCCAAGAGAGATATCTTGCAACACACAATATTGCATTGTTCCTCAGTCTTCGGTAGCTAGCTCGAATCGCCGTGACCAAAGATTATTTTTGTCTGCATTCCCAAATCGACGATTTATTTGGGCCTCAGGATATGTTACAGTGGTTCTCTCTCTCTCTCAAACTTTTTCTCAAATACCAGGTCCAATGACCATTGTTTTAGAACAGGCAGTTAATTCGGAAAAAAATTTAATTTCAGTTTCTATTTCATAGCCCTCGTAAAATATTTCCAGTTTTTTGCTAATGTATAAATATATCTTCTTCATTTATGTTATATATACCTGAACGGGACTAATTAACGTGTCTCTATTATTTTCTTGCAATCTTCTTACAAACAAACAAGAAAGAATAATAAACAATAATAACTGTTAAGAAACGAAGTACGTCGTCTGAGCAATATCTTTCGCTGCGCGGCAGGTGTTAAAAAAAACAGCGTACGAAATTCAGTCTGCCACGACGCTCGGTCGCTCCTCATGAAAAAGAAAAAAATGAAAAATAGCAACCAGAATTAATGTCTTATGAAGCAAATATTAAACATAATAAATTAATAATGCAATAAGACACATTACGTATCAACTTTACGATAGACGTTACACAGCGTATCTAAATTTGGCCTCACCTGTGTTTACGCCAGCGGTAGTAGTATGAATATCAGGGTGAGAAATTTCTTGACATTACAGTCTTCTGTCAATCAATACCTTCATTTATTCAAGTTGTGCATTCAATTATTTTTTTTATTTCCAGTTCGCTTCAGAGCCTCTTCGTTAGCTATTCGATCTATCCACCTAATCTTCAGTATTCTTCTGCACTACCACATTGCAAAAGCTTTTGTCCTCTTCTTATCTGAAGAGTTTATCATCCACGTTTCGCTTCTGTACAAAGCAACACTTTAGGCAAATATCTTTATAAAAGACTTCCTAACACTTAATGAGCATTGCCTGTTTTAATTCGACTACATTCCATTACCTTTGATTTATTTCTGTTGATGTCATCTTATAACCTCTTTTTATAACCTCTTTTTAAGGCACTGCCCATTCTGTTCAACTGCTCTTGTAAGTTCGCTGCCGTCTCTAGCTGCATTATAATGTCGTCGGCGAACCTCAAAGTTTTTATTTCTTTCCTTGAAATTTAATTCCCTTTCCAGACTTCTTGATTTCATTTTCGTGGTTAGAGATAAGTTGGACTATGCTACTTTTCCATGGAGTGGGATATGTCTCAATCACGACGGAAAAATATCTCTGTTAAGACAGGTAGTGAGCCATCTTCAACATTGATGATAATGGTTATGCTGATACTATCGTTGCCTATTGCTTTTGTTATTGTATTTTAAGTGGAGTCGGAGGTGTACTGATGTAGTGAACAGATAAAACTTCCTCCAGTAGATCGATTTTATCTCACGCACATACCACACCATTCCAAGTTACACGTGACAGTGGCATACAAAAGAATATTTCAGCACATAAAACGCACGTATATTAAGTTTTAGATGTGTGAGTTTGTGGTAAGCCTATAATGAAATCTAGGTTTCGCTAGTAGCTTACTCTTGCAGCGCTGAAGTTACCTTTCTAGTGAATTCGGTGGAGCCAAGCCTTAGCTCTCAAATTTTTGTGACGCATTGCGGAGTTTGCATGAGGATTTGCATACATACTATGGGTGTTCTTACGCAACAGAGGCCAAATACACGAAACTCAAAAATTATTTACGTTTTATATTAACTAGACAAAGAAGATGCGTACACTGTCCATAAATAAGTTAAACGCTGTTCATTAAAACTATATTTTTAATAGTGTTGAGATCAGATCTATTGACGAACAAAAATGGAGTTGTTTTTACGTTATTTGGCGCTTACAAAGACAATTAGACACAGCGAATAAAGTGAACAGGAGCTACACATTGCGGTCTACATAATGAATTGTTTGTACGCATTATTTTGTCGACCAAAAACCGTTTATGTTTTGAAATGTTTGGACAACATTTTACCTGTTCTTACAGTTCTCAGTCGCGTAGAAAATGTACCATGAAACCTTGTTCAAGAACATCGGTTATTAATTTTGCATTCTCCAATAATACATTCTACCATCCCTGCTAGTTCCTTAATTCTAATTCTATATTGCGACTTTTTGCGTTACGGATGCTATCTCGGAACCTCTCTTTCACCATTCGATACTTGGCTAAATGCAGTGACGGTGAGCTGGCGTTTTCTACAGTGTCAATACTCCTCCATTTTTCAGTGACGTCACCTTCTGTTATATTACCTTGACGTCCAGTGTGAATCGACTTTTATTTTCAAATATGCAGTAGTCTAAGAAGAGATTGTAGCTCCGTTAGATGCATGTGGCAGGTTTTTCAAAGCATTTCTGTGTCTGCAATAGACTTAACTTTCTTGGTTCAAATGGCTCTGAGCACTATGGGACTTAACATCTGTGGTCATCAGTCCCCTAGAACTTAGAACTACTTAAACCTAACTAACCTAAGGACATCACACACATCCATGCCCGAGGCAGGATTCGAACCTGCGACCGTAGCGGTCACGCGGTTCCAGACTGAAGCGCCTAGAACCGCACGGCCAGACCGGCCGGCTAACTTTCTTGTCAAGTGCTTTATGTTTCGCAAAGTGCTGTCAGTGTAATTTTCCCTAACTTAAGGAAATGTAGTTTTATTCCTGATTTCCCGTTATTTTGTTCATGTAGCCCAATTTTTATTGAGTACGCCATATTTCTGTTGGTATAGATTATCTGGATTTCCGCGTTATAGGCTACGACGTAGTTTGCAGGAAGCTCAATGGTCAGGTAGCAGCAGTTGGCCAGTGCAGTGTTGCACAGTGCGGGAAGGAATCCAAGTTACGGGCGGGGGAATTTAGGGGCGTCGGGTCTTTCGTAACAGCAGGTGAGTAAGCCCGCTGCGGCAGGGTCCAAGTGCGGGTGGAGTGGCCCGCAGTTAACGATGCGTGCTGGCAGCCTCCTCAGCCGGACAGTCCCATTAAGGAAGGAAACTAGTGTTCGGCGTCAGTAGCACGCTCCGAATTTGACTGCGCACTGAAACGTACGATATGGTCTGTAGCAACGTAGGAAACAGGAAGTGTTCCAAGTAGCACTGTAACAGTCCCAGAACGAACGCAACGATACCGTGTGAAACGCAACGATACCGTGTGAACACTTTAAAACCGTTTCCTCTATTGAAAAGCGCTTTCATAATTCGAGATTAGACAATAACGAAATAAAAAAGCAAATAAAGCCAAAGTGAAAAAGACGTATTTATCAAGTTTCTGAACTAATCAATAGGATTATTGACCTGGCAATAAGGGAAACACTGCACTTTGTTGAGTTTCAGGAGGGGGAAACGTATTAAGCTGTTCGTAAACCGTTGGTAAACAAAGAGTGGTGCTCCAAGTATAACTACCATAGTTACAGTCTTCCGTCAGGAGCGGGTTGTTAACTGCCACTAGGTGCTCTTCAGCCTACACGAACTTTTAAAATTTCCATAAGTATTTTTCAAATATTGAAAAAAGCATAAATGAAAGGTTAAAAACATATAAACTCTGTTGACAGATATATCGTGATGTTCAGGATTTGAGGACTCTGCACTGCAGGTAAATGAGTAAGCCGCTATTCGCAGTAATTCTGGATGAGGAAAGTAACACACGCAGCACCCCTGCTGATGTTACTTGGTGCGTGTTTTTTTTTTTTTTTTTTTTTTTTTTTTTTTTTTTTTTTTTTTTTTTTTTTTAGTAGGATTGCAGAGAGAGTTTGATGTTGTCGGTGTTACGGACTTTAGATGTGGAGAGCATTTCGAACTCTGAGAGAACTGGAGAGGAACGTAACACTGATTTGTGGAGGAGAAAGGATAGGAAGGGCTGGTAAGTAGGACAGATTCCTGTACGGATTACTTTATCGTGAAGTAGCAGTGGGTTAAAGGTATCTTTGAACAGCATGTGGAGTTATGCAGGTGAAAAGAAGGTACAGAAACTTCCTGGCAGATTAAAACTGTGTGCTGAACTGAGCCTCGAACTCGGAATCTTTGCCTTTCGCGGAAAAGTGCTCTAGTGACAGACATGTAACCACGACTGAGGACCCGTCCTCACCGCTTTACTATCGCCTATGTTCGAAAAAAAAAAAAAATCAAGAAGGTACATGTTGGTCGCTACGTTACAGCGACGCACGTTATATGAGACGTGCAGACACGATGGGATTTTGGTGATAAACTTTACGGCATGCATACTGCTTCCGGAAGTGTTCTATTCATTTGAGGAAGAATAAGAACCTAACTTTTTGGCACAAGATACGTATATCGTAGACAGGGGTGTGTGGAACACGATATGAAGGGCATTACGTTCAAACACTTTTAGGAAGAGGTGCATAAATCCAAACAACATCGGAAAGAAACTTTAATAGGTATGAATGACTCAAAAAGATTTCTAGCAGTTTTAGGCAGTTTTTTGTTGGACATTTTATAGGGTTTCCAGATTAATTTTCAATCAAAGGTTTGTAGATGAAATCAACCGAAAACTTTGTCCTCGACGGACTTCAGAGAGAAGGGTATCATCAGTAGTGCCCCAGGGAAGTGTGATAGGACCACTCTTCTTTTGTATATACATAAATGACCTGATGGATAGAGTGGGCAGCAATCTGCGACTGCTGATGATGCTGTGGCGTATGGGAAGGTGTTTTCGCTGAGTGATTGTAGAAGGATACAGAATAATTTATACAGAATTCCTTTTTGGTGTGATGGGCAGCTTACTCTAAATGTAGAAAAAAGTTAGTTAAAGCAGATGAGTGGAAAAAACAATCCTGTAGTGTTCGAATACAGTACTAACTGCATGTCGCTTGACAAAGTCACAGTGATTAAATACCTACGCGTGACGTTGCAAAGCAGTATAAAATGGAACAAGCACGTAAGGATGGCAGCATGGAAGGTGAACGGCCGAATTCAGTTTATTGGGAGGCTCATTTACAAAGGAGCCCGCGTATGGAACACTTGCGACTCGTTCTCGAGTAGTGCTCGAGCGTTTGGCATCCCACCAGCTCGGATTAAAGAAAGACTTCGAGGCAATTGAGGAGCTTGCTGCTAGGTTTGTTACTGGTGGATACGATTAACACGCAAGCATCACGGACATGGTTCGTGAACTCAAATGGGAATCCCTGGAGGGAAGACGACGTTCTTTTCGCGAAACAGTATTGAGGAAATTTAGAGAACCGGCATTTGCAGCTGATTGCAGAATGATTTTACTGCTGCTTATGTACATTTCGCGAGATGATCGCAGAGACAAGAGAGATTAGGGCTACAACGGAAGCATATAGGCAGTCGTTTTTCCATCACCCCGGTTACGAGTCCTGCGCCATACACCATACCGTGGCTTGCACAGTATTTATGTAGATGTAGATGTGAAGTGTGGTTTGCTCCTCTCTAGGGAGAAACTTAGCAGAAAAAGGAAGAGCGATACACTGAGATTATGAAAGTCACGTGAACTGCAAACTGAATTATTGTTACAGATATATATTTGTTTGCCCAGGCTATTTCAAGCTCTCCATTTTCCAGGTGCTCTGAGCACCTGGATGGTTGTGTGTGATTTCCACCAAAGCATAAGACTACACACAAGCGCCCTCTCCATCAGGCTTACATGTTGATGATATATATATATATATATATATATATCTGTTCTCTTGATCTGCATCTTCTTCGTCAACTCTTTTCCACAAAACTTTCATAGTTAACGCTACGTTAGACTACATCTTCTTATATTGTTAACAACGGTTTCTTCCGTGAATAGGATTCAATGAATTGTGGTGCATATCATCCATGACGTATCTTGCTTATACAGTTTCTTGAATGAACAATACGGCTGTCAGTTCAACATACTACAGGGTATTATAAAGATCATGAAACGTTTTGAAAAAATCAGTACGGGTAAATGACACAACATAACGTTATACAAATGATACAGTATGTGAAAGACAATTTCTTAAAGTTGTGGCGGCAAGTTACTTTGGAAAACTGCCGATAGGGCCACCACCGAGTGTACTTGATGAAAATGGCAGCGAACCAGGCAGTGAAAGCTTTTTGTGTTTTTGAATTTGACCATTGTCAGTCGGTAGTAATTGTACTAAGAGTTCTCCGTGGCAAGTTTCACAAGACACCACCAGCTTCCAACAGCCCAGTGAAGTGATAAAAGAAATTCGAGTAAAATATTTCTTTATGCGAAACGAAATATTCGGACCGACCAGTAGTGTCAGAAGAGACCGTGGACCATGGGAGGGATATGGTGATATGACGTCCCACCTATCTAGCTAGTACAGAACTGAACATTCCTCAGTCAACAGAGTGGACAATTCTTTGTAAGCGTGTAAGAGTGAAGCCATAAAAATTTCAAATGCAGGATAGGTCGTGTTGTGGCCATAGATCTGGTACTACTGAGGTGGCCGCCACAGTCGTTGAACTTCAAGCCTTTCAATTTTTTCTTGTGGGGTTACATCAAAGATAGCATTTACGTTCCATGTCTATCACAGAACCTCAAAGACTTGCGACACTGTCTCGCAGCAGCTGTTCCTATTGTCACTCCTGATCTGCTGCGTCGGGTATAGGAAGATTGGAGTACCGATTAGAAGTATAACGAAGAGTGGACACAGAACATTTATAAACATCATAAAAAATGTTGAGAGTTTGTCTTTCACATACTATTTCATTTGTTATATTGTTCTTGGTCATTTATCTGTACCGATTTTTTAAGTGTTTCGTGGATTTAATTGCCCATTATAATTGTATAGCCGGCCGCTGTGGCCGAGCGGTTCTAGGCACTTCAGTTCGGAACCGCGCGACTGCTTCGGTCGCAGGTTCGAATCCTGCCTCGCGCGTGAATGTGTGAAGTCCTTAGGTTAGTTAGGTTTAAGTACTTCTAAGTTCTAGGGGACTGATGATCTCACCTGTTAAGTCCCATAGTGCTCAGAGCCATTTTACAATCGTATACCAGCATTCTCAGTATAAAATAATGTTTAGTTTATTCACCGAATATTTTTAGTGAAAGACGAATTGTACTTGGGTCCTAATATCTCGATATAAATGAGCTGAGGCTCTTGTAGCTAAATAGTCGATCTAATTACCTCCCACCCTCTAGATGCTGCTGAGAACAAAATGTGGCAATTGTTGTGTGACTTCTTGCATAGCAACTGCTTGGGAGCCGTCCAGCGAATCAAGGAGTGTTTGCGTGGTGAGCTGGGCGCCCTGGTACTCATCTTTTGGCGCTTACATGGGAGCCACATAGGAAAATGCCCGACTGGTACACCGCTCCTGCCTCAGAAAAGTAGCACCAAAATAGTCTATACAGTATTCATAAATGGGTGGTGGTGCATATTTTCGTTCGTGCCTTACATTGAAGTTGCGTTTCGGCAACAAGAACATTTGGCCATGGAAAGTGAATATTAGTGAACGACCATCACATACTCATTTAAGATGTGAAAATAGCACGAAGGAAAAGGAAGAAGCAGAATTTTTGTGTGACTCTTTCGTCTTCAGCACATAATAAGTGACATGATTTCGAATTTAAAGACGAGCATTTTACCATAGTGTTGTACACTTAGCACCACTCTGTGGACATCCATATGTTTGAAAACAGTATAATGATCAGAGTATATAGAGAGGAGATATTTGAGTTTTAATTCAGTGAGCCTATCAGAATTTACGCATTGGTGGCTGGAGTGCTAGGAGGCCCGACAGCGCATTCCGGTGCAGGGGCGGCCAACGGTCCGCAACATCGTCAGTCAGCATGGCGTTCTACGCCTGTGGTGTCTGGTAAGTGGAGGAGCAGGCGCAGGGACATTGAAAAGGTACCTGAAGTAAAAGTTAAGGCGTAGTTTCCAAGGGCGAACATCCCTTCACCTTGGTGCCTGTGGACTAGTCCATCAGTGTAGCCAGCCCAGGAGAAAAATAGTTCATTTTATTATGAGAAATAGTAGAGACTTCACAGCATTTTGAGAGTATTTCTAGAGTTTTCTCCATGTCAGTAAGTGGTACGGAAGTATAAAAGTACAAGCAGAGTTAATATTTGGGAAAGCGTAGCGTCTGGTGTCTTGAGCTGTATGGCGACAAGTCATTGTTAGAGATATGCGGCTGCAAAGTTGGACTGGACGGACGTGTACCAAGTGTCGCTCCATCCAGACTGAACAATAAGCTTTGACAACTCTGATACTGTGTTGTTGACGTTGCACATTAAAACCCTACAGACAATTGACTCTATACACTGAAGCGCCAAAGAAACTGGTATAGGCATGCGTATTCAAATACAAAGATATGTAAAAAGGCAGAATGCGACGTTGCGGTATGCAGCGCCTATATAAGACAACAAGTGTCTGGCGCAGTTGGTAGATCGGTTACTGCTGCTACAATGGCAGGTTATCAAGATTTAAGTGAGTTTCAACGTCGTGTTATAGACGGTGCACGAGCTGTGGGATACAGCATCTCCAGGGTAGCGATCAAGTGGGAATTTTCCCGTACGACCATTTTGCGAGTGTAACGTGAATATCAGGAATCCGATAAAACATCAAATCTCCAACATCGCTGAGGCCGGATAAAGATCCTGCAAGAATGGAACCAACAACGACTGAAGAGAATCGTTCAACGTGACAGAAGTGCAACTCTTCCGCAAATTGATGCAGATTTCAATGCTTGACCATCAACAAGTGTGAGCGTGCGAACCATTTAAGAAACATCATCGATGTGGGCTTTCGGAGCCGAAGGCCCAGTCGTGTACCCTTAACGACTACACGATACAGAGCTTTGCGCCTCGCCTGAGTCCATCAAGCCTGACATTGTGCTATTTATGGTTGGAAACATGTTTCCTGGTCGGACGAGTCTCATTTAAAATTGTATCGCGTGGAGGACGTTTATGGATATGGAGACAAACTCACGAATACATGGATCCAGCATGTCAGCAGGGGGCTGTTCAAGCTGGTGGATGCCCTGTAATGACGTGGGGCGTGTGCAGTTGGAGTGATATGGCACCCCTGATACGTCTATATACGACTCTGACAGGTGACACGTATGTAAGCGTGCTGTCTGATCACCATCGTCCGTTCATGTCCATTGTGCATTCCGACGGACTTGGGCAATTCCAGTAGGGCACTGCTATACCCGACACGTCCAGAATTGGTACAGAGTGGCTCCAGGAACACTCTTCTAAGTTTGAACACTTCCGACGGCCACCAGACTCTCCAGACATGAACATTATTGATTATATCTGGAACGCAGTGCAAGGTGCTGTTCAGAAGAGATCTCCACTCCCTCATAGTCTTATAGATTTATGGACAGACCTGCATGATTCATGGTGTCAGTTCTCTCCAGCACTACTTTAGACATTAGTCACGTCCATACCACGTCGTGTTGCGGTGCTTCTGCTTGCTCACGGGGGCCCTACACGATATTAAGAAAGTGTACCAGGTTCTTTGGCTCCTCATTGTAAATGTGTCTGACGTATTTTTCTGCTGGTGACAAACTGCTAGGCTTAGACGCAAGTACTTAACGAGCGAAGCTTATGTCGTGTGTAGCACATCACTTCCGTGTTTGAAGGTACGTTGGGCGCGGTACACGGCTATGCTGTTAACTACTCGGTTGTTCTGATATTGTCGTCGTTGTTGACTTCTTTGTCGCAACTCATACTTCTGTGGAATTTGTCAGCTTGGAGAATATATAATTAATTATTTAACTATCATGGCGAGTTGTGGCAAGTCCCATGTAGCAAAGAACGTTAACTGCACCTCCCCAATACAAATTAGCTGTGTTGCGGCATTTATAGAATACAAATTCGTACATCAGTGAAGTTTCTTGCGTGGTTTGTCTGCCACTGGTACAAGCACTCTCACGTGTGAGCAAGCTCTGTGAATTCTGATATCTGTAATTACGAATGTACGAAGACTTATTGAGAGGACACTGGACCTCCACAATACAGGTGTAATTGTATGTGTAAAAAAATAAAATTCCCCAAGTGGTGTTGTGTTGAAAACGTGTTTAGGCAGATTTCAAATGTTGGCGCGCAGTGTACTGAAAGAGCACCGAAGGTAAATCTAGGTGAGATAAAAAAATAAAAATAAATAAAAAAATTTAAAAAAATTTAAAATGCCGCTTACTGTAACAGAGTGTTATATCCAACTGTATGTTGTCAATTAGGGAAGTTCTCTGCGTCGGCCGATGTAATAAAATTCGTTGTGTTCGTTAGTAATGCAATTATTGAATTCAATTTAAGAATTACAAATATTTCAAGTTTTATAGTGGCACTTTATATGGTTTTGTGTGATGAAAAAATATTAATAAAAATAACAGGTCTAGTTGTGTCGCAGTGCTTCTATTGTTAATCAACCGATGAGCCCCAAAATTCAAGTGATAGGTACTACAAATCATCTTGCTGTGGCATCATCTGAACGTTGTCTACGTCTTTGGAGGGATCGGGAGGTGCTAGATGTTCCGCATAATATTTTTAGGTAATTGTTCCTTGATCAGCTGTAAAGAGTTTTAAATTTGAAACTTCCTGGCAATTTGAAACTGAATGGCAGGGTGGGGCTCGAAGCTGGAGCTATCGCCTTTAGCAGGGACACTCCGCTGAAGAATGAAGAATCATTGTGAAAATAGCCCCTTCGCTGCAGCTGAGCCATTTCTCCTCAGCGTTCTTCCTTCCAGGCGTGTCAGTCCCGCAAGGTATAGAGGAGAACTTCTGCGATATGTGGATGGCAGGATAAGATGTGGAAGTGAAACTCTTAGAGGAGACTACGGGTGATTCCTGGATATCTCAGTTACTAGAGCACTTAACCGTAAAAGGCAAAGGTTCCAGGTTATAATTCTGGTCCGGCACACAGTTTTAATCTGTCAGGAAGTTTAAATCAGCGCTTACTAAGCTGCAGAGCGAATATTCATTCTGGAATTTTGAAGTTCTTTACGGACAGCAGTCTATTCCATTTAAAGCATGTATACAACTCTTAGAAGAAATTTTTGTAGTTGGAGCTGTTTCAACATAGGGTTCAGTCACATTAATTTGTGACCACCTGACAAAGAATTGAATAACCATCTCTTGCAGCGCAGACCGTTGCAAGAGTGCAAGACGTTCTGAACGAGAGTCGACGAAGTTCTCGGAGGCACTGACAAGGATGTGAAGCCATGGCGACTCCAGCGTCATCACCAGCTGCGCTAGGGTTCTCGGTTGAGGGTCCATGGGGCGAACCATCCTGTCGAGTTGGTTCCAAAGACTCTCCATTGGGTTTAAATCCGGGGATTTTGGTGGTCAGGGGTGCACAGCAAACTCATTCTGGTGCTCTTCGAACCCCGCATGTACACTGCGAGATGTGTGACACGTTGCATTATCCTGCTGGAAGATGCCGTCGTGCAGAGGAAAAGCAAACTGAGTGTAGAGGTGGACATGGTCCCCAAAGGTAGATGCATACTTGTGTTCATCCACTATGCCTTCCGTAATGAGGATAGCACCCTTGGAATGTCAAGAAAACATTCCATAACGCTCCCTCCTCAGATCTGGACACTTGCGACGATCCAACGACCATCGGTCTGACGGAGCATACCACGTGATTCATCTGAAAAGGCCACCTCTCACCACTCAGTGGAAGTCCAGTTGCGTTACTGGCGTGCTAACTCCACTCCTCGTCGCTGAAGAATAGCGGGCAGTATGGGTACATGAGCCAGGCACCTGCTGCGAGGAGCCATACGCAGCAACGTTCCCTGAACGGTCACTGAGGAGACGTTTTGGTGGCCCCTTGGTTCGTCTCGGCGGTCAATTGCTCAACAGTTGTACGTCTTTTCGCCCGAACACGTTTCCACAACCGTCGTTCATCCCTGTCCTCTATGGCCCAGGTGCACCACAGTTGCCGGTCGCTGTGGCCGAGCGCTTCTAGGTCCTTCAGTCTGGAACCGCGCGACCGCTACGGTCGCAGGTTCGAATCCTGCCTCGGGCATGGATGTGTGTGATGTCTTTAAGTTTGTTAGGTACAAGTAGTTCGAAGTTCTAGGGGACTGATGACCTCAGATGTTAAGTCCCATAGTGCTCAGAGCCATTTTGCACCACAGTTGCCTTGGCGCTGGTTTTGGATAGCGCCATTTTGCCATGCATGGTAAACTTTAACCGTGGCACCACATGAACAGTTTACAGATTTAGCCGTTTCGGAAATGGTTCCACCTTTGGCCCGAAAGCCATATCATGCCCTTCTGGACGTCAGATAAATCGCTCAGTTCCACATTACGACAAAGACTGCACTGTTTTCTGCGTCCTCCCGACGCACTTTATATACTCTCCACTGATAGTGCTGTCACCATCCGTTTGTGAGTGATCACTGCACGTTGACGTCGAACATAGGCAGTGGTCACATTAATGTGACTGGACCGTGTATAATGAACTAAGGGTCTAAAAAAGTTCCACAAATATCCAGTTAGATCTTGATAACATTTCAAATTGCTGCGAACTTCGGGAACTTAACCTAAATTTTCAGAAATGCAAAAACTGGAAAAGGTACTATCCTATGACTAAAATACCAGTGAGCTACATTTGGAGTCAGACAATTCATACAACTGCCTGGATGTGCCAATTTTTGCGCGTATGAAATGCAATAATGATATAGGCTCAGTTTTACTAAAAGCAGCTGGCAGACTTGGATTCATTGATTGGATACTGGGAATGTACTGTCAGTCTACAAAGGAGTTTGCGTATGGAACACCCCAACGACCTATCCTAGAATACTGTAGGAAACTACGGGATCGGACTGACACGGGACGTAGAATATACACACAGGGGGGGCAAAACAAATGATCATAAGTTTGTTTGATTCGCGGAAGAGTGTCACGCAAATGTTGAATAATCTGAACTGGCAGATGTTTGAAGGTAGACGTCAGCTATCTCGCTAAAGCCTAATCACAAAGTTTCAAAAAGCAGTGCCAAGTGAGGAAACTAAGGAAACGTAACAACCCATTGCGTATAGCTCAGGAGCGCAACAACAAAACTAGACAAAATTAAAGCACGTACAGGTTGATTCTTTCCGTGCTTTTTTTTACGCTGCTGAAACGAAAAGAAACCCCAATACGTTGTGCCGAATGATTATAATTAAACTTCGCCTTTTTAACATGTTATATCACGGAAATTAATTACCGTACGAGTGCCAAACTTGGTAGCATTAATGTCAAGGACATGGGGAAGAGAAATAATGCATAGTCAGTTCAATTCAAACACTTTCAATGTGCTGCTACGGTACATCATACCATTGCATACCGGTACTATTACTGCTACAAAAGGGGCTCAACATGCAGCCCATCGTTGTCCAGAAGGGTCTGAAAGCGCAGGATTACATTCTGCACAGCAAAACGAAGCAAGTCCATATGTACTCATGTTATCTCTCTTGATAGGCTGCGCTGTGACGCACGGAAATCATGCACCCCATACTCTGGACCTTAATGCTACCACGTTTGGTACTCGTACGATAATTAGTTTCAGTGTTATAACGTGTTAAATATGGAGGTTTAATTACACAGATCCGATACCTCAGAGCAGCTCGCCGAGTATGGATACAGCTGCAGATGTAGATTTAGAATAATTTGATTAAAATGGCGGAAAACAATAATTGACATATGTAAAGGTACGATCGACAGCCAGAAAATAACCTAGTGGAATGGTTAAAGAAATATGAATAGAAAAATATTACAACCATTTTACATTGTTTCAGAGTAAAAAACAGTCTTAGTTGCATTTAATTTATTTCAATAACGCGTTTCACTCTTTTAAGGCTTCATCTGATTATCTGCAAACAGGAAAACGACCCATTAACAACAAAATAGAGGGAAAGGCGTAGTTCTATCTTGTACAACTAAGCGAATAAATAAACTGAAATATACAGTCGAACTTACGAAAAAGTAACTGGATATAGAACTCACCCATCATAGAATGAAGGTGGAGCTAATTAAAAGAAAGGAAACAACAATAAGCCGTCTCGTGTAGAAAGGAGACGGAAACACTTTGCAAAAAATATTGTATATTACTTTTCCATAGCAACACGACATATGGCCGCGCTTACAGAAGTACAAACGCTGTATCAGTTTTGTGCAGCACAACAGGTCCGTTTAAAGCTATCACGGATATGACCGTGATTACGGTATCGTACGGTGTTTTTTGTAAAGTGTTTCCTTTTCATTCATATTTGGGATGGCTTATTGTCCTACTTGCTTACTTACATTAGGTCCACCTCTCATTCTGAATGTAGGTCACGGGGTGTGCTTACATGCATACATTTAGGTCCAATCGTATCCACTCGTCTGGGCCAGTTTTATTTGCCTCATCCTTTATATACAGGGAGCTTGTAAATTAATTATACAAAAGTAATCTTTAATTGTGAAAAGGGTAAATAACTTACAGAAATCTTTGCTGCAACAGTGAATGCAGTATATCATCACATTTTTCCCAGCCTAACACTGTTCGTTCCCGACGTTCTCGCTACGTGGGATGCGCAGATGAGTCATTCCAACAGTCATCATGGAGTCGTATAACGGCGCAGAGCGTGCGCTGTGTTGTTTCGGTTTCGTGAATCCGAATCCGTTGCTACAATTCAGGACTAAATATCGCAAACCACCCCGTCAAAAACAAACTGTTATACACTCCTGGAAATTGAAATAAGAACACCGTGAATTCATTGTCCCAGGAAGGGGAAACTTTATTGACACATTCCTGGGGTCAGATACATCACATGATCACACTGACAGAACCACAGGCACATAGACACAGGCAACAGAGCATGCACAATGTCGGCACTAGTACAGTGTATATCCACCTTTCGCAGCAATGCAGGCTGCTATTCTCCCATGGAGACGATCGTAGAGATGCTGGATGTAGTCCTGTGGAACGGCTTGCCATGCCATTTCCACCTGGCGCCTCAGTTGGACCAGCGTTCGTGCTGGACGTGCAGACCGCGTGAGACGACGCTTCATCCAGTCCCAAACATGCTCAATGGGGGACAGATCCGGAGATCTTGCTGGCCAGGGTAGTTGACTTACACCTTCTAGAGCACGTTGGGTGGCACGGGATACATGCGGACGTGCATTGTCCTGTTGGAACAGCAAGCTCCCTTGCCGGTCTAGGAATGGTAGAACGATGGGTTCGATGACGGTTTGGATGTACCGTGCACTATTCAGTGTCCCCTCGACGATCACCAGTGGTGTACGGCCAGTGTAGGAGATCGCTCCCCACACCATGATGCCGGGTGTTGGCCCTGTGTGCCTCGGTCGTATGCAGTCCTGATTGTGGCGCTCACCTGCACGACGCCAAACACGCATACGACCATCATTGGCACCAAGGCAGAAGCGACTCTCATCGCTGAAGACGACACGTCTCCATTCGTCCCTCCATTCACGCCTGTCGCGACACCACTGGAGGCGGGCTGCACGATGTTGGGGCGTGAGCGGAAGACGCTCTTGGCGTGCATCCGTGCGTCGCTGCGGTCCGGTCCCAGGTCGAAGGGCACGTGCACCTTCCGCCGACCACTGGCGACAACATCGATGTACTGTGGAGACCTCACGCCCCACGTGTTGAGCAATTCGGCGGTACGTCCACCCGGCCTCCCGCATGCCCACTATACGCCCTCGCTCAAAGTCCGTCAACTGCACATACGGTTCACGTCCACGCTGTCGCGGCATGCTACCAGTGTTAAAGACTGCGATGGAGCTCCGTATGCCACGGCAAACTGGCTGACACTGACGCCGGCGGTGCACAAATGCTGCGCAGCTAGCGCCATTCGACGGCCAACACCGCGGTTCCTAGTGTGTCCGCTGTGCCGTGCGTGTGATCATTGCTTGTACAGCCCTCTCGCAGTGTCCGGAGCAAGTATGGTGGGTCTGACACACCGGTGTCAATGTGTTCTTTTTTCCATTTCCAGGAGTGTAATTGTAACAATCGTTTCACCGAAACTGGCTGTGTATCATATAGGACACCGGTTCATGGTTGGCCAACAGTCTTTCAATTGAACACGTGCAGCAGTCTAACATTCATGGTTCGGGTACATGGCCATCCTTTAACATTATCTAATGCCTCAACTACAACATGTTATCGTCAAAGAACTTATTTTCTGGCAAGATGGCAGGCCATCACATTGTCATCACGAAGTTGTCGCGGATCTCCGCAAGAACGTGCCAACCTCAATTGGACGTGGTGGAACAATAGCCTGGCCGCCATGATCATCTGATTTACCCCCAATGGACTTCTCTTTTCGCTTGTGGGGTTGCGTTTAAGAGTGTGTGTTCCTCTGCTTCCGGGAAACGTCGATGAGCTGCGATAGCGGATAACACAAGCAGTTTCCACCACACATCAAAACTATTTTAACAGGATGTGGCAGGAATTTGATTACAGATGGGACATTTGTCGTGTTACAAAAGGTAGCCAAAGTGAACTTTCGCAAATTAATCTTGAAGATATACTGCATTCAGTATTGTATCAAATATTCCTGTGAGTTATTTACGTTTCTCGTAATTAAAGGTTATTTTTGTATAACTAATTTATAAACACACTACATCTCAGTTCATTTATTCACGTAGTTGTAGGCAATAGGACCATGCCCTTCCCTCTAAGTGTTCTAAATGAATTTTTTCCCTGTTTTTTAGACAGCCAGATGAAGCCCCTAAAGGGGGCTCTTCAACCCAGACTGTTTTTAGAACTGAAATAACTCCAAATGGTTGCTGTACTACCCGGTCAGAATGGAATGGAATAAATTCTTCTTTTTACGTTGCTTTTCTCCATAGCGAGTATTCAGATTTAAGTATTTAGCGCCTCTCTTAACGGATTGACAGTTTCCCTACCGGTGCAGACCGCAAACGTCTCAACAAGCACATAACTTGGGTCACCTCTGTCGTTCAGTCATATAATCATTCGAAACACTCCGAGAAATCTGCGAAAAGTTGTGTGACAGCTTGATATTTGAAGCGCTTTTTTATGTCAGTTTTGTGCACCAGTTTGTTGCTGATTAGAAACGGATGGCTGCATCTGTCTGTATGATGAACATTTGTTATTCCGTTCGTAAAGAAACGTTACCACTTACTCGTGACATTTGGTCCGTATATAGCACAGATTTAGTGAAGAATGTCATCAGTTTTGAAGTTTCGTTGTCATAAAAATTCATCCACGAAAGTGGTACATCGACACAAACGTAAAAGGCGTTGTTAGCCGGGAGACCCAAAACGGAAGGTTCAGAACCTTTCCTTCGTTGTGAGAGTTGTGTGTTTAAATGTATTGTGCTGTCGTGTTTGTGTTGGATGATGAGAGGAGAGAGACGGTGAAATCCAGTGCCGGCACAGCGTACTCCTCCCGAACAGCACCAAGTGAGCCGGGAAGCTAAAAGTTCCCCTCAAACGGACGGACCACCACCACTAGTGTTACATTCCCTCACTTCATGAGACAGCGCGGAGAGCTTTAGTATTAAATCCAGGAAGTTGGCGCAAAGTCTAGTGATCAGGAACTTCATGCCACCACCGGAGCCGTGGCAAGCTGGCATGTATCGTTAAGATCGATTGTGGTCGAGCTATCTTTGCTTCTCGCGTGTCTCATCTTCCGGGTTGGCGGGCGAAGCGATTGGGTTGTTAGCGTTCGACAGGTAACCCTCAAGATCTCGCGACATTCGCTGGGAGATGAGTGTCAACGGCTGCCGAACGAGCGTAATGACCGTTATATGTTGTGGTGTGAAATTGGTCGGGCGTTTTGGCGACATGGGCAGCTTGGAGACACAAGTTCTGTGACTTCGCTGGGAACAAAATATGAAGTGAAGCGGTGGAACCCACTCCTTCGTATTGTGTACGTGATATGAAGTAAGTAGTCGTAATTGTGTTTTGTTGACCGACGCACTCAGAGGCATATAAATTTTATTATTATGGTGAGGCTTTCATAGTCTAACTTTAATATGGTGTGGAAGAGTTCAGTTGGCCTAGTTAAACGGTGGCCGTTATTTGAAAGTTTGCTCAGAAGTTTTACTAGTGCTCTGTGTATCTTGTAATCAAATGATTTTATGTTGACGTTTTCAAAGTCTGCACTCTATTAATACAGTTGTCCATGTGTAAAATGCTTAAGGTCAGGGCTGCGAATTTGTCAGCAGTGTAACGTGTTCCTTTACACGCTTATCAATATATCGAGTCAAAGGTTCTGCCGAGTGTTTCTATGTTTCAGAGTTGTTGGAATGTCTTTGTGATCCGCGCAAAAACCTTTGACTGTGCCAGCATCTTGGCGGGGAGTGAAACGTCATCTGAGGTCTTGGCCTGGCAGTGTTTAAAAACACTAGGAGTTGTTCACATACCGCCTTCCAAAGTTTAATATTTATTTTCCTTCCGCCAATAATGGTTAAGCTCGTTGACCTGACGGGAACCGATGCTTTCAACGAGACAAGGCCGGTGGCGGCGAGAAGGTAACGAAAACGAACACTACAGGTGCTAACGTCAGTGCTCTCTTATGTACGAGGGCTATCGACAAAGTAACAGTGTTTTGGTCTATCGCGGTGGTGAGCAGGGCAACAGGCGCTATCTTGATGCCATAACGTTCCTACACTTTGTAAGCATCCAGCGTGTCGTCTGTGCCTGGTACTTTTCTGTCTTTTTTTTTTTTTTTTTTTTTTTTTTTGGTCATCAGTCTACTGACTGGTTTGATGCGGCTCGCCACGAATTCCTTTCCTGTGCTAACCTCTTCATCTCAGAGTAACACTTGCAACCTACGTCCTCAATTATTTGCTTGACGTATTCCAATCTCTGTCTTCCTCTACAGTTTTTGCCCTCCTCTAGTACCATGGAAGTCATTCCCTCATGTCTTAGCAGATGTCCTATCATCCTGTCCCTTCTCCTTATCAGTGTTTTCCACATATTCCTTTCCTCTCCGATTCTGCGTAGAACCTCCTCATTCCTTACCTTATCAGTCCACCTAATTTTCAACATTCGTCTATAGCACCACATCTCAAATGCTTCGATTCTGTTCTGTTCCGGTTTTCCCACAGTCCATGTTTCACTACCATACAGTGCTGTACTCCAGACGTACATCCTCAGAAATTTCTTCCTCAAATTAAGGCCGGTATTTGATATTAGTAGACTTCTCTTGGCCAGAAATGCCTTTTTTGCCATAGGGAGTCTGCTTTTGGTGTCCTCCTTGCTCCGTCCGTCATTGGTTATTTTACTGCCTAGGTAGCAGAATTCCTTAACTTCATTGACTTCGTGACCATCAATCTTGATGTTAAGTTTCTCGCTGTTCTCATTTCTACTACTTCTCATTACCTTCGTCTTTCATTTCCATCATTGCTTCCTCGATGTACAGATTGAAGAGTAGGGGCGAAAGGCTACAGCCTTGTCTTACACCCTTCTTAATACGAGCACTTCGTTCTTGATCGTCCACTCTTATTATTCCCTCTTGGTTGTTGTACATATTGTATATGACCCGTCTCTCCCTATAGCTTACCCCTACTTTTTTCAGAATCTCGAACAGCTTGCACCATTTTATATTGTCGAACGCTTTTTCCAGGTCGACAAATCCTATGAAAGTGTCTTGATTTTTCTTTAGCCTTGCTTTCATTATTAGCCGTAACGTCAGAATTGCCTCTCTCGTCCCTTTACTTTTCCTAAAGCCAAACTGATCGTCACCTAGCGCATTCTCAGTTTTCTTTTCCAGTCTTCTGTATATTATTCTTGTAAGCAGCTTCGATGCGTGAGCTGTTAAGCTGATTGTGCGATAATTCTCGCACTTGTCAGCTCTTGCCGTCTTCGGAATTGTGTGGATGATGCTTTTCCGAAAGTCAGATGGTATATCGCCAGATTCATATATTCTACACACCAACGTGAATAGTAGTTTTGTTGCCACTTCCCCCAATGATATTAGAAATTCTGATGGAATGTTATCTATCCCTTCTGCCTTATTTGACCGTAAGTCCTCCAAAGCTCTTTTAAATTCCGATTCTAATACTGGATCCCCTATCTCTTCTAAATCGACTCCTGTTTCTTCTTCTATCACATCAGACAAATCTTCACCCTTATAGAGGCTTTCAATGTATTCTTTCCACCTATCTGCTCCCTCCTCTGCATTTAACAGTGGAATTCCCGTTGCACTCTTAATGTTACCACCGTTGCTTTTAATGTCACCAAAGGTTGTTTTGACTTTCCTGTATGCTGAGTCTGTCCTTCCGACAATCATATCTTTTTCGATGTCTTCACATTTTTCCTGCAGCCATTTCGTCTTAGCTTCCCTGCACTTCCTATTTATTTCATTCCTCAGCGACCTGTATTTCTGTATTCCTGATTTTCTCGGAACATGTTTGTACTTCCTCCTTTCATCAATCAACTGAAGTATTTCTTCTGTTACCCATGGTTTCTTCGCAGCTACCTTCTTTGTACCTATGTTTTCCTTCCCAACTTGTGTGATGGCCCTTTTTAGAGATGTCCATTCCTCTTCAACTGTACTGCCTACTGCGCTATTCCATATTGCTGTATATATAGCGTTAGAGAACTTCAAACGTATCTCGTCATTCCTTAGTACTTCCGTATCCCACTTCTTTGCGTATTGATTCTTCCTGACTAATGTCTTGAACTTCAGCCTACTCTTCATCACTACTATATTGTGATCTGAGTCTATATATGCTCCTGGGTACGCCTTACAATCCAGTATCTGATTTCGGAATCTCTGTCTGACCATGATGCAATCTAATTGAAATCTTCCCGTATCTCCCGGCCTTTTCCAAGTATACATCATCCTCTTGTGATTCTTGAACAGGGTATTCGCTATTACTAGCTGAAACTTGTTACAGAACTCAATTAGTCTTTCTCCTCTTTCATTCCTTGTCCCAAGCCCATATTCTCCTGTAACCTTTTCTTCTACTCCTTCCCCTACAACTGCATTCCAGTCGCCCATGACTATTTTGCTCTCTATGACGTGTTAAAATGTCCGCTGCAATAGAAAATTCCATCACTTGTCAGGTGCATTCTGTTATTAGGTTTTTGTTAGGAAAAAGCTGCAGACTAGTTGAAATTTATCTCTACCTTTGTGAGGCTTGCGGAATGCGAGTAATGAGTGAAAGCCGATGCATCGACTTTAAAAACGGTTGTAACAAAGTTCACGAAGGTGACCACAGTGGTATGCTTAGACTAGTAACTGACGATCTAGTGATGAAAATCAACAAAATTGGTGAAAATTTTCACTATTACAAAACTTTTGCAATATTGTCCCCAAATTTCACGGAGATTGGTGGATGAAATTGTGTCAGAGCAGCTTAGTTACCACAAATGTTGTGCTACGTGAAAATTTTCACTATTACGAAACTTTCGCAATATTGTTCCCAAATTTCACGGAGATTAGTGGATGAAATTGTGTCAGAGAAGCTTAATTACCACAAATCTTGTGCTAGGTGGGTTCCCAAAATCCTAACGAAAGACCACAAAAACAGTCTGGCGATAGCACTGAGCTTCCCTGAAGATTATGAGAAAGCCGGCCGGGGTGGCCGAGCGGTTCTAGGCGCTACAGTCTGGAACCATGCCACCGATACGGTCGCATGTTCGAATCCTGAATCGGGCATGGATGTGTGTGATGTCCTTAGGTTAGTTAGGTTTAAGTAGTTCTAAGTTCTAGAGGACTGCTGACTACAGCAGTTAAGTCCCATAGTGCTCAGAGCCATTTGAACCATTTGATTATGAGAAAAAGGGTAGCAAAGTTATCGATCGTATCGTAACTGGGGCGAGACTTGGATGAAGCACGTCAACTGTGAAACAAAAAGGCGGTAAATGGAATGGGGACACGCAAGTTCTCCCAAGAAACAAGGAAATGTTAGCAAATGCTGTCAGCAGAAAAGATCATGGCAACTGTGTTTCTGGACTTTCTTGAGATTTCCTTGAAAGTGACAACAATTATCTCAGAGAGGTATTGTCAAACACTGAAAAAGTTAAGGTGGGCGTTACAAATAAAGCGCGAGGGAAAAATTAGCGAAAACTTTTGTTTTTTCCGCAACAACGCACGTCCACACGCAGCCAATCATACCCGAGACCTCCTGTGGGGTTTTGGATGGGAAGTGTTTTATCATCTACCATACAACCCGGGCTCGGCGCCGAGTGGGTACCACCTGTTCCCAGCAGTGAAGACATGGCTCGCTATACAACGCTCTTATAATGACGCCGAACTGCATGCTGGTATAAAGCAGTAGTTGCAATCGCAGGCGGCAGATATCTACAAAGATGGTACTTAAAAACTTGTGCCACGGTATGATGAGTAGTTTGAAGGGCAATTATGTAGAAAAATACCATACGAGTGTACCTTTAAAATGTTTATAACACAGTTTGGTTTATCCATATTGTTTACTTTTTAGTTCAAAACGTATGTTTCCTTCTGGACAGCCCTCGTATAAGCAGTGTCGACATCTTAAAGCAGCAGAAAACTTCATTCCGTCCCAAAAAAGCTAGTGATTTTTATTTGGTGGAAGCCATTTAGCCGCTCGAGGTCAACTGAGAAGCTACTTGAAGCAGAAGTTGGCTGCCCACGTTTAAAAAATCGGTATTGACTGCCTGATAAGGGTGAGCATCTGATGCCTCTACGTTATTGCCCCCTAATGACACATTTGGTGTTTCATGACGCAGCGACCATTTGGCGGGCCGGCCAGTGTGGCCGAGCGGTTCTAGGCGCTACAGTCTGGAACCGTGCGACCGCTACGGTCGCAGGTTCCAATTCTGCCTCGGGCATGGATGGGTGTGGTGTCCTTAGGTTAGTTAGGTTTAAGTAGTTCTAAGTTCTAGGGGACTGATGACCTCAGCAGTTAAGTCCCATAGTGCTCAGAGCCATTTGAACCATTTGAACCAGTTGGCGGCCCCGGGAATTAGGTCAACAGCATCTGTTATTATCATGCCAAAGATAAACTATTGCCGATACATGCCAGCCAGTGGTTGCACCATTGGTAGCCTGTAAATATCAATTTCAGATACTTCCTATAGCTCTGTAGACTAATCACATCACGCATTTACAAATTGTTCTCACGTAGTGCTACACATAAAGCGGTCCGTATATCCAGGACGATTAAAAATTAATTTCAGTCAACATACTAAAGTTTCGAAACACATTCTTAAATGTCAGCTGGCGAAATTCAACATTGTGTCGGGCAACAAGCAAAGGAAAATCGTGCTATTTGATGTTTTGTAGAAACACAGACGTCACTGGAGAAGGCACTTCACGTGCTCCAGTTTTCGAAGCGTACATCGATTGCTTAAGTGCACGTTCATCTGAAAAAGCGCCGGTCGTCTTTTCACAAAAATGTTGAGCATAGTACAGATCCATTTGCACGGAGCACGCCGGGAAAACGTAACTTCTGAAAGAATAGCACGGTTGCCCCTAAACACAGTCTGCCTGTGAAAACACAACCACCTATTTCGATAGCCATGAACGCGTAAAAACAGTAATGAAAATGCAGTGCCAATGATTGGGACACAATCGAAAGATACAATTGTAGTTGTATAGATACCTATACTGTACGACATAAATAAGAGAAAAGAAAACTTTATGTAAAATGAATACCCAAATTAGCGAAAGTGATAATTGAAGTTTTCTGTTTATTGTTCCATCGACAACGAAATCTCTATAAAGGTTGCAACAAAAATATACCGACAAACTTCGATGGATTGCAGATGATGTTTTGAGAAACAAACTGACGTTAGCGACCGATGCGTGCAGAGCATGAAATCCGTTAGACCACCTCTTCGGCTGCAAGCACTCTACAGTGCAGTTGATGCACACGTTGACGCGTTTGATGACATCTGACGTCCTAAGGGTCGGCAAGCCTATTGTGAGGAGTTCCGCTTGCGCTCCGTCATGGTACAAATGCATTTTATCTGAGTCGGCGACTGATAACAAGACTTGTGGCAAATTATTTGATCAATGTGTATTGAGAAACGTATTTCATCACACGGTTAGCATTTGAGATAGCTAGAGAAGCAGAAACGCCAGAAATAACGCAGGTTTAAGGAACTCATCTTCCTGCGGGGAGGGGGGGGGGGAAATCGTTCCTTGTGTGCGAGAACGTTTAAACCAGCACATCCGTTAACCGCCAGTCTATTAGTCATTCTGACATTTTATCTGAATAAGCCTAAATCACTTAAGATTAGCCCAGATATAAAGAAACGAGTCTCTTATCCGACGACCTGAAAGCAGAGGTCGGCACTGTACACAAGAATTAAGCGGCAGATATATAAAAAATTAGTAATGCCGATACGCAATATTCAGAGACTAGTATCCCGAAAGATGATCAGATTGTTCAGTCGAGGTCATTACTCAATGAAAGTTACTTCAACAGAACGACAGAAATATCCGATATCTCGTTGCCCAACAGTTTGATATGAATTGTAGATTACAGGTGTAGGTAACGGTACTCATGTCAAACGCCGTGCCTGCTGGCTGTCATACAAGTAACCGAATCACACCCAAAGAATTTTGTACACAAACAGGTGTATCGATACAACACATCATTTGCATTCGGAAGGAGTTAGGTTCAAATCATCGTACGCAAATCTGATTTAAATTTCCCATGGCAACCCTAAATAATGTTATATATTGTTTAATTCGTGTAACAGTTAAAGGTCATCAAAGTTGCCATGCCTAACGTACATATTTGTTGCTTTTCAGGATCTAGAAGAGCCCCTTTGCCCACTGAGTACAGGCGATTTTCAAATATTTTAGTAATGTTTATCCTAAGTAATACTGTACTATAAAAATAAAATGATTAGTACTTAGGACCGATGTTTGGTTCTGTAGAAGCAAATAATGTTAGCCAGTTATCTGCTGCTTATATATTGCCACTTAAACGAAAAAACACTGAGTAAATATCCATTTTCATACTGTTACTTTTACGTAGTACCTAACGCTATTTCTCTCAACAGCTTAACAGCACCATAGAAGTTTCTGGTTCAGACTTACAGTAGTACAAAGCTAATGTGACACTCCTTACCTTTGCTGCACATTTCGACCCTGCTAAAAATCGGACAAGGAAACATTCCCAAGTGTCAATAAACGATCTTGATGAAACTTGGCGTGTGTGTAGAGGGGGCAAAATAATGCCACGTGAATTCTTTTCTCTATGCCCAATTTCACTTTTGAGGTGTAAAACAGACGCCGAAAATTTGGCATATTAAGTTTGGAGAGAATATCTTCGAAACGATGATATGTGAAAAATGTTTCTCATACAAAAGTTGATACGTAATTAACGTTCTTGAAGACTGTATTATCGAATTCTGTAACAATTTGAGCTTTTGCAAAATACCACAATATCATTAATTAATTTTGAAAAATGAAAACTTTTGTTACAACATAAATTAAAGAAACGTTAAAGCTGCCTAAATTCACGTGTAATTAAGCTGATTTCTGAAATACCATCTTTGGAAAATAAACTGTACACAATGTGCAGTCAGAGTATTTCCAAAATATCTAATTAAAATCTAGTTATTTGTTTTACTTATTTATGTTTTAAATTATTTTAAATTCATTTTTTAATTTAATGCTGTTAATTGAAAAAAATACATAGCTCATTATAATGAAACACAATCATTACAATACTGATAATCTGTAAATAAATGCTTAAAACATAACGTTTCCTTACATTATGCACATAACATTTAAAACGAAGTTCAGCAGGATTCCTAATTGCCGTGGGTGATCCTTTAGATATCCTTATTTGTATCAGGTATATTTCATTACAGTGGAAAGCCTTGGCAAAAGGAATTGGTTACGTGCTAGTGACTGCAGCTAATATTTCTCAAAAGGACATTGACATCAAAATCGTTCAGCAGAACTAATCTGAAAACCTTCTTAGAAAGTTCTTCGAACATCATTGGTTTCAAAAAAGTTTCATTTTCAATGACAAATTTAATCAAGGAATAATGATATTCGGAAGCAGTAGGTAGTATCCCCAGTTCCTCAGGCAGTCCTCTGCAGGAAGTTCTTGAGTTCACACCACAAATAATTCGTATTGCACGTTTTTGGGCTTGGAAAACTGTCTTGGCTTGATGAGTTACTCCAGAAAATAATCCCGTGTGATGTTGTGGAATGAAAGTAATCATAGTACGCTAGCATTTTTATTTTTATATCGACTTCGTCTGAAAATATTCACTTAGCAAATAGAGATTTGTTTAAGCGCTAAACCCCTCCCAGCTCAATGTCAAATTCTTCTATCTGCTTGTCGTCGTATTTTAGGCATATAGTTGCAGAAAGTCATTTACAAGTTCTGAACTGCATCTAATATTTTTTTCAAGGTTTAGTGACAGAATTGGCTAGAAACCATTTATTAATGTCCATGAAAGTTTCATTAGTCGACTTTTCTAAGGCTATAAGTGCTACACTTTATTTACTATTTATTACTTTATCAACTGCAAACAAAACAAACTTGGCATGTAGTAATGTTACTGATGAAAGATCATTGATATACACAAGAAAAAGGGCCCTAAGATGAAACCATGGAGGACACCATATGTTATTAGTTTACAGCCAGACGACACCTCATAGCTTAATACAAGTCCCTTCCCTATTGATACCCTTTGTTTTCTGTCAGAGATATAGGATTTGAACCATATTGCAGCATTTCCTGTAACAGCATAATATTCTAATTTACTTAAAAGGGCTTTTGTGATTTACACAATCAAATGACTTCGACAGATCACAAAATATACCAGTAACCTGCAATTTACGGACTAAAGAATTAAGTATATTTTCATTGTCTGAATATTGGAACCCTTTAGAAATCAAAAGTGTGGCATGGATAATATTTTGTTTGTGGTCAGATGGTTGAGAAGACGACTGTGTTATCTTTTCTAAAAATTTTTGAGAACATGGGCAAAAGTAAAATTGGACAGAAGTTTGATGGTATTTCTGTATCTCCTTTCTTATATAAGGACTTAACTTCAACCTATTTCAACCATTCAGTAAATATTCCACTGATAAAGGACTGGTTAAACAAAAAATTTAAAGTGTCACTAAACTCAGAGGCACACTGTTTAACCAACTTTGTTGATATATTACCTTAGCCACTAGAATTTTTTGATGTTAAGTATTTTATGCTGGGCAATATGTCTACTGGTGTTGTAAGGGTCCTATATTATTTTTGTTATTTGTAATGACTGACATATATTCCATAGCAGCATCTACTGGTCCTGACAACCCCATCTTTTCAGTAACCGTTATGAAATGCTTATTGAAAAGTTCAGCAACACTCGAGACATCTGTTACCTGTATATCATTTACACTTAATGCTATGTACTTCTCTTCATCTCTGGTTCTACCATTCTCTTCCTTCACTATGTCCCATATTATCTTGTTAGCTGATCTAAATTTCTTTAATACTGCATAATACTACTGTCTTCAGTATTTTGCAGTATGTTTTGTAATGACCTACAGTATTTACATCAGAACTGTTAATAACTGACAGATACAGTTTCCTTCTTGTCTTGCAGGATACCTTTATTCCTTGAGTCTTTGGTCTAATGTGGGTTACTTTTGGCGAAAACAGTTTTCAAATATGTTGAGGACATTATTAATAAAAGTGTCGTATTTCTGATTCATGCTATGAGCGTTGTACACACCACTCCATGTTTTTGGGGCGTTTCCTAAAACAATTTTTGGCTTACTGACTCCTCTCTTGAACTCATATTTAGTATATTTTATATCTTGATTAGTATTAACATTTAGCAAAAGGAATTGGGTGTTATGGTCTGATAGGCTACTTATCATTGGTTATATAATATAATTTTGTTCAGTAGACATTTCTATAAAGACATTATCAATGACCGTCTTTGAGCCCTTAGCTATTCTCGTTGAAAAGTTACAGTATGAATAAAGCTGAAGACGATGCTGCTGACAGCATTGAAATCACCAGCGATCACTAATCCATTCTTTTTTATGTTAAATAGGCCAATAGAGTTACAAAGTGATTTATGCACAGATTAAAATTACTAGTTGGTACTTGGTATACATTTGCTATTGTGAATGATTTATTATGAAATTCTACTTCTGTTTCACACGCTTCCATACGCTGCTCTAGGCAAAATTTATGAATTTCTATGTTATTAAACTTATGCCAATCCCTGATGAATGTGGCAGCTCCTCCATTCTTCATGTCTGCCCTACAAAAGTGAGAAGCTAATCTAAACCCTGCTGCACTTAACAGGTCTATACCAGTGGTCACATGATGTTCAAAGAGGCAGATTATGTCAACTAGGTTGGATTAATGCAGATAACTGGTTCATTAATTTTACTTCTTAGCCCTCGAATATTTTGACGCACTAAAGATAGTTGGCATCTTGCATTGACTGAGATCAAACAGGGTGAAAATAAATTCTCTTCTGATAGGTGAAAATTTTTAATCAACAGCTGTGTTTGCTGATCCAATGTGCCAGAATTATGCAGTATAGTTTCTTTCTAAAACTGATTGTTCGCTTCAATCCTGACCTCTCTTAGTACTTGACTTCTTTCTGTCCTACCTATTCTAAAAAAGTCCAACACCTGTAACCATTGGTATTTTACCACTCGCGACAGTGGCTCCCCTCCTTAAATTTACTGCTATTAGCCCAGCTAGTTTACCCTTTCTTTTCCTTTTTGAGGCGTAGACCAAGCCTAGTATAATCAACAGGAACCACACCAATATTTGACCCCACACCCGACCCAAGCAGCTGTTTCTAATTCTAGATTAACTGTCCTGACAGAAGAGTTCAAATGAGGTTGGTCATAGCGTCCCAGAACAAACACAAACTCGACATTGGTGTGTCTCGATGCTGATGCAATCTTTACCAGATCGCACTTTATATTGCAACCAGGATCTCTTAATATTGTTGCCCGGCCCACCCTCAATAACCACGGTTCCTTCCTTGGCGAAGTCTTTACAGAGTGAACCTAAATCCTGTCACCTGACCCAGACCAGCACTAGGTTTAAAAAATCAGTGACCTGCTACTGTGATCTAATTCATCTTGCAGAAGTTGACCTACACCTCTGACACGAGAACTACCTAGCAACAAAACTTTCTCTTTGCTCACTTCCCAACATTATTATTCACTTTCTACAGGGAGTTTGTTGTGCCCTATCTACACATACCTCTGCCTGAGGCTCATCAGTTTCTAACTGAAGCAACACGTCAAACAATTTTTACATTCACCACAAAGCTCTCTGATGAAGTTGTAAGCCTGTTCCACCTGTTACCTGTTGCCACTTCCCACCTCTCTCCACCGTCCTCCCTCCTTAACCGATCCAGCTCTAGCTCAGTCTGAAGGGTAGCAGTTTTTCTCTCCTGTTCTACTATCATCCTATCTCTACTTCACATCCAACGGAACGACTGATAAGTCTGGGTCACTTCCCCAATTCGGACATTACAGTGACCCCAGAGGAAGAAACTGTTGCATCCATCGCACCAAACCCTGGAGCTAACAAACCTACAGAAAGTCAGGCACTTTTCACTCATGGCAAAAATAATAATGTAGTGAGCATAATCCAACTGACTCAAAGAAAAACAAAGAAAGAAGTTTATGAAAATTAGGTCTACTCGGAACTATATGTAAACAAAGCTACTACATGCAAAGGTTCTAGATCCAGCAAATTAAAATTTACGCTGCTGCGTTTCGTAAATAAGAATTAAAACAATGAACAGATACTCTGTATCCTGGAAAGAAAAAGAACCATTAAATGTGATTCTTCAAATTTATTGCGCCAAAACGTGAACAAAAATACGACTGTAACCCTACTTCATGATTTTTTTGCGTTTTCTTGGAATAATGCGCTAAGGGAAGTGAGACGCTTCACGGTAAATTAAAAAAACACTAATACACGTATTTGATTAGTTATCGATATTAAATTAAGTTTTATTTTGATCCGAATCACTTACCTGTACGAGAGCACAAAACTCGCACATGACGTCTGGTGCAGGGCTACCAACTTCCCCATCCTATGTCCTGACTACACATGGCCAGTTTCCTGTTGTGCGTGGATGAGGAAGGTTGCTGACGTGTGAAAGGTATTTTTCTTCTATATTATTACTCAAGAAACTGGCAGTTAACAGGATTGTGTGGTTCATCAAGATTGACACACGACTTGCAGTAGGCAATTTTTCGTAAGTTACGTTTTCGTATATAGTGTCTTTATAACGTTTTGCCCATTTAGGTTTTGTTGTCGTTTCTATTTTATAACGTTGACTCAGTTGCCAGAGGATGGTCGGTGACCGAAACCGGTAGCAAATTAATAAATTGTTCTAATGCAGCCAAGTGTCATGAATTTCCTGAAACATAAATCCGCTGCTGACAGTTGCCTGAAGAAAACATTTGATGAGTGAGTTTGCAAGTATCAAAGTATGTCACACAAATGGCAGAATCTTTTGACTGCATTGACTTAGAAGCTTAAGTTTCTTTACGCCGCCAAGGGACCATAGACCTTGGTATGCGGCATAAATGTCAGCTTGATACGTCTACCGTTCCTGAGATAAAGTGTCGGGCAGAAAGGCAGGCAGAAAGACGGACAACAAAGAGAACCTACACGGGTTCCGTTTCTAACGAATGAGGAGTGTAACACCACAAACGAACAGTTTTATGTGACCAAAATGTCACAGGAACACCATCTCCCCCCCTGAGGTTCCACGAATATTTTGACTCTAGCAGCATTCAGAGACGGTGTTCAAACTGCCGAGTGATAAATATTATTTGAGATATGTTGCTGAAAATTTCGTCCGTTTACATTAATGCACAACTGGCATCGATGTGTGGATGATTGTCTAACACGCTCAAAACAATTTAGTGTTTCACGAACAATGGCTACAGCTTCAGCCGAAGGTAAACTACCTCTTCTGGAATGTCTCGTAAGCCAAACACTTCATCTTCTCCCACGAAAAGAAATCCATAAGAGGTCATTAGCGTCTCAGAAACAATACTCATTTGAACAGCGTCTCTGAACATCATTAGCGTCGAAACCTTCATGGACACCTTAGAAAGGAAATGGCGCAACTACAACATTTCTGTCACATAAAGAAGTATTTCTTTTCAGCACTCTAAACTCTCTAAAAGTTTACATGCACTGTCCTTTGCGTGATCTGTACTGTGACGTTCTGCCTACATTGGCCGTCCCCGTGACTTATTTCCTCTAACAAGGTGCGTTGATAGAGGGAGACGACGATACGTGGCTCCCGCCCGGCTCCATGAAAGCCCTTTTCTAAAAAAAAAAACGGTGGCTTTAAAATTACTCGATTGAAGTATATCGATTATGAGGTGTAATGAATAGGATATTAAATTTCGACAGGTGGCCTGTTACAGTGACTGTTAGATTGCAAAGTTCCGCACCAGCGAGATGCGACACAATGTTTTCGACAGGTGGCCTGTTGCAATGACTGATAGATTGCAAAGTTTCGCACCAGCGAGATGCGACACAATGTTTATAAGTTGTCGACGCGAAGTTCAGCTTCGATTCCCTACCTGTTATTGGTACATGTCGGTACGCTACGTGTCGACTTCTTATGCTTCGACTGCTGTCAACTTCAATGATCCGACAGTTGTAGCACTATAGTAGTGCTGAGAACTGATGTTGTGCGTCAAAAATTAATAGCGTAACATGAAGATAAGCAACACAGTGATAAGCTTCCAGATAACCTTGTTACTTCCGTGTGTAATTTGTACGACAGCTGCTGATTATCTGCGGGTATGGATGCCTAAAGTCGCATCCTTTTATAGGAGACAGGCAACATTCCCCCGCGTAAGTCCCTCCTCAACGTGTCGACAAACTTTTCCTTCTTGGTTTCTCTGCACCTCACACTCCACTGAGCTCGAAGCTTAGCACCAACGACTTATACCGACGTCTGTCGAAATCTATAGGGTGGAACTACTGAGTCTGAGGTCACTAAAACAACATAGAGGTTGTAAGGCGGCAATATTTTGCCTCCGTAAATGTAATATTATACCAGTTCGTTTCCGTATTTTATTCGGTATGAGATCATGATTGACGACGGGTGATTGGATAATTGATCATTTCTTTGGGTAACACTGGGCAGCACCAGTCACTAGTAGTATTGCATGCCTGGGAATTTGAGTTGCTCGCTGACACCAGGGAGTGGTGGCGGTCACGCGTTCCTGAGGAGATTGCGATCAGCACAGAGGTGTTTTGCAAAACTAGATGTGTCGTGTTCGACTGAGAGGGACGTTTACTGCTCTGTAGAAAACAGTGTGGTGGTAGTGGCTTTATAGCCCTACGGGCGGTCTCACTGTAACGAGGCCGGTGAAGTGAAGCTAGATGAATTCCCGCCGCCAAAACACAGCTTGAGGCTGGCAGCCGGGGGTGGAGAGCGGTAAGATCTTACAAGAGAAGGCGTCCTTTTAATACGGAGGAATTAGCAGGGTCGCGAACGGCGGAAGCGAGTTGACCTTTCGCAGATCTTCTCCCGAAAAATGGCGGTTGACGTTTCTCGCCAAAAATCAGAAGTGAATTTGATTGGCGGTGCCCTTTTAGAACTTTCTAGAACATTGTTCTAATACAGAGTATGATTGGCTGGCAGCTTCATGAATCGTGTAGTGGGAGGCACTGCTTTTGCAACGGGCACAAGGGTTCGCTGCAGGGAGAGCACACGTAGACGCCGTGTCCTAGCTGCAAACCAGCGTGTGGGGAGTAAAGGACTCTCCTGCAGGAGTAGAAGGAGCGACTTTGAGATTTTGCTGACAGGAGCGTCAGTGGAGAGTCTCCCTGGTAGAATTCACAAAGTGTCGATTTCTCCACCAGGAGCGAGTTAAATCGTTTCTCTGTAAGCAGAATGACGATTCTTTGCTTCTCTGTGGAGTCAGGAGTATTACAGTGCTTCTTTACGAACAAATACTTGAGTTCAAAAAAAAAAAAAGTTCAAATGTGTGTAAAATCTTGTGGGACTTAACTGCTAAGGTCATCAGTCCCTAAACCTACACACTACATAACCTAAATTATCCTAAGGACAAACACACACACCCATGCCCGAGGGAGAACTCGAACCTCCGCCGGGAACAGCCGCACAGCCCATGACTTACTTGAGCTCCATTTCTGTTCTTCCTTACGAGCAAACAGAAATCTTGATTCATCTTCTGTGTCATACTGAAGTAGTTTCAGCTCTAGTAGTTGGCGGGCTGTATATCCACTGTACAGACAGAATTTATAGGTAGGCATTGTACATCCTCTGCACGCGAACCAACGGCACCGAGCAGATCGACGCTGCAGTTCCACGCCACCCAGCACTGTAATCGGTGATATACGCACCACGGCTTGGCAGGTAGGGAAACAGTGTGTGGCGTTCCATTTTCCTGTTCTCTGGGCTCTATTGTCAGGGTGGTGGTCCTCTGTTTCACGGGGCAAATCAGTATCAATCAACTTGGCGTATTCGTCTAACAAATGGGGGCGCAATTTTGATGTATATGCCATTCTCAAAGCTAGATGAAGGGTAGGGTTTGACATTCTGTATTGATCCTATACATTTATTTCATTTCTCTGTTTGAAAATTAATTTTACGGTATCTAGTTGTATTCAGTCTAGAAAGATATCTATTCAACATTATCAATATCGTAAATAATTATCTCCTCTAACGTATTCCTCTAGGTGCAGGTTGTCGATGACAGGACTCTTTTTAATCCATTTGTAGACGTGATATTTCCGTTGAGGAGACAATATTGGCAGCCCTCCATACACACGCTGTGGCTGTGTTCTAGGGTCACTGACCAGTCGCTGATTCTGTGTGTGTTTACATGAGGAATAGACGAACAGAGTATGTGGAAGTTTTTAAACGTTTCGTCACACTGATAAGAAGAAGAGCGTCGCAGTACTTAGTGTGATTGAGATTGCGTTATTTTTCCAGTTCATCTGAAGTGATATTTCAGGGTAAGTTTTTTGTTTATGTTTTGGAATAACGCAGTGTTAGTAAATAATTGTGTTATTTAATCACATTAACATTACGAGACAATAAATGTAACTTTTGTATCATACGTTCAATATTGAGGTTAGGGGGATACCATTTAAATAAAACATAAATAGGAGATGGGACCTGGATAAACTGAAAGAACCAGAGGTTGTACAGAGTTTCAGCGAGAGCATAAGGGAACAGTTGAAAAGAATGGGGGAAAGAAATACAGTAGAAGTAGAATGGGTAGCTTTCAGGAACGAAATAGTGAAGGCAGAAGAGGATCAAGTAGGTAAAAAGACGAGGTCTAGTAGAAATCCTTGGGTAACAGAAGAGATACTGAATTTAATTGATGAAAGGAGAAAATATAAAAATGCAGTAAGTGAAGTAGGCAAAAAGGAATACAAACGTCTCGAAAATGAGATCGACAGGAAGTGCAAAATTGCTAAGCAGGGATGGCTAGAGGACAAATGTAAGGATGTAGAGGCTTATCTCACTAGGGGTAAGATAGATACTGCCCACAGGAAAATTAAAGAGACCTTTGCAGAAAAGAGAACCACTTGTATCAAGAGCTCAGATGGAAACCCAGTTCTAAGCAAAGAAGGGAAAGCAGAACGGTGGAAGGGGCGGTGTTCTTGAGGACAATATTATGGAAATGGAAGAGGAGGTAGATGAAGATGAAATGGGAGATATGACACTGTGTGAAGAGTTTGACAGAGCACTGAAAGACCTAAGTCGAAACAAGGCTCCGGGAGTAGACAACATTCCATTAGAACTACTGACAGCCTTAGGAGAGCCAGGCCTAACAAAACTCTACCATCTGGTGAGCAAGATGTATGAGACAGGCGAAATACCCTCAGACTTCAAGAAGAATATGGTAATTCCAACCCCAAAGAAAGCAGGTGTTGACAGATGTGAAAATTACCGAACTATCAGTTTAATAAGTCACAGCTGCAAAATACTAACACGAATTCTTTACAGACGAATGGAAAAACTGGTAGAAGCCGACCTCGGGGAAGATTAGTTTGGATTCCGTAGAAATGTTGGAACACGTGAGGCAATACTGACCCTACGACTTATCTTAGAAGAAAGATTAAGGAAAGGCAAACCTACGTTTCTAGCATTTATGGACTTAGAGAAAGCTTTTTACATTGTTGACTGGAATACTCTCTTTCAAATTCTGAAGGTGGCAGGGGTAAAATACAGGGAGCGAAAGGCTATTGGAAGAAATAAAAACTTTGAGGTTTGCCGATGACATTGTAATTCTGTCAAAGACAGCAAAGGACTTGGAAGAGCAGCTGAACGGAATGGACAGTGTCTTGAAATGAGGGTATAACATGATCATCAACAAAAGTAAAACGAGGATAATGGAATGTAGTCGAATTAAATCGGGTGATGCTGAGGGAATTAGATTAGGAAATGAGACACTTAAAGTAGGAAAGGAGTTTTGCTATTTGGGGAGCAAAATAACTGATGATGGTCGAAGTAGAGAGGCTATAAAATGTAGACTGACAATGGCAAGGAAAGCGTTTCTGAGGAAGAGAAATATGTTAACATCGAGTATAGATTTAAGTGTCAGGAAGTCGTTTCTGAAAGTATTTGTATGGAGTGTAGCCATGTATGGAAGAGAAACATGGACAATAAATAGTTTAGACAAGAAGAGAATAGAAGCTTTCGAAATGTGGTGTCACAGAAGAACGCTGAAGATTAGATGGTTAGATCACATAACTAATGAGGAGGTATTGAATAGAATTGGGGAGAAGAGGAGTTTGTGGCACAACTTGACTAGAAGAAGGGATCGGTTGGTAGGACATGTTCTGAGGCATCAAGGGATTACCAATTTGGTACTGGAGGGCAGCGTGGAGGGTAAAAATCGTAGAGGGAGACCAAGAGATGAATACACTAAGCAGATTCAGAAGGATGTAGGCTGCAGTAGGTACTGGGAGATGAAGAAGCTTGCACAGGGTAGGGTTGCATGGAGAGCTGCATCAAATCAGTCTCAGGATTGAAGACCACAACAACAACAACAAATAGCTTGCTTCTAGTGGCTTTGTAAATGCAGTAAAAAAGATGGGTAACGCTCCATAAGAAGGAACACGTTAGGAGAAAAACACTTAAAGAATGAAAATGTGGCTCAGAAAACAACACTGTTTTTGAGAGAGCCCATGGAAGTATCCCAAGACACTAGAGAAGCACTGGAAACTGAAGTCTGAAGCTACAAAACTAAGTACTGTTTTTGTGAGGAGCTACAGAAATCGGTCAATAGCTGGAAACTCAGTCATGTTTTTCCGGGTGGTTAAGATCCAAAAGAACAAACCAAACTGCTCGATGCCTGATCCTGAACAGGACTACCGAGGACCGATTCCTATTTCATTATTAGATTGTTTTATAACAGAGTCAAAGTTTACAGTAGATAAGAAAGTACTGTCTAGAGTTTCTTCACTGTTCCCGATTTCAACTAGTGAAGTACTCTTAAGTAGTAAATAACGAGAAGAGTTCAAGGTCCCAACTGAATTCTACATTGAAGATATGGAATGTGGAGTTGAAGTCTTCCTTGCCGAATTACATTTATGGAGAAGGAAATCTGTGAAAGGAAATTCCAGACCTTCATGTGCCATGGAAACGCTGTTATTATGCAACAAAGACATGCCAATAACCATCTAAAGATAATGGCCACACTTTAATTACAGCCACAGCAGAGAGGTCATCTCCACTTTAAAGAGAATCAAGAAATTCAGTATGTCAGCCGAGCTTTGAAGTTTATTGTCTCAAATTAAGACACATAGCAATTGTCAGATTATCATTTATTAATGCTTACATGTTCTTAAAGTAAATAATGTATGTTGCTGTATCTGTTGACTTAAGTGGATAATTGTGTTTTATCCTTTTAGAAAAGACAATGTGGATTAGTCCTCTTGTCCATTCATCGTCCAGTATCTACTGCACCACTGGAGGTGGTAGATAATACAGCCAAGAGAAAGAAGCTGGATGCCATTATAGAGAAGATGCTTAGTATTTCGTGGTGCCTTTGCTTTACTTTTAATTTTTAAGCTAGAATTTACTTATTTATTCATCTGTTTATATTTGGTATTGATGTCACTACTTCGCACAACGCTTCTTATATTAAGTCCTAAAACACTTTTCAGGAACACTAATCCTCAGGCTGACTAATTATTTCTCCTGTATCAGAAGCATGGCATGTTTCGTAAAGTGCTTTCTTTCCAGATCAACTATGTTGAGAAAGAAAGTATTTGAAGTGGGCTGTTACGTAACATACAATTTATAGACTCAACCTCGAACAGCTGACAAGTTGCACTTACCGACAAGATTTGGCGTCAGGATATGATCTTGGGTCTGTGTCGGTTCAGTTTGATTTGTATCAAATGGAGCTCAAATGCATATGTCCCAATAAGCCGCCCACGAAAATGCGATTTTTCAGGCGGTCATATCTCTAGTTCTATTGATCACAGAGGTAAGGGGTCGAGCGTTTTGGATATCACTTTGATCACCGGCTATATGTGTATCTACCTGAAGAACAGGCATACTGTAGCTATCGTACCGTACTGGGTCAAAAATTAAACATTACACAGTTCCAGATCAGGAAAATTGGAACATTGAGGAAACCGGTTACTTCTTTTGGTTTAGGTGTGGTCTAGGATGGACCTTAGGCGGCTTATAAAAGCACCAGTTGTTCATGTGCGGTTCCTGAGAAAACATCGAAAAATCATGATTATTGGGCAAACACGCAACAGTTGTGAGAATGACCACTTCTGTCTTTTCTATTCATGGCAGATCGTCGAAATTTTTAATTCTTCTTAATACCTTCGAAACTTTTTTCGATATCATTGTCATCTACCGAGATCCAGAGGTTCGATGTTATCGCACTTAGGCACGTAAAATATGTTCGTAATATCGTATATGAGGAGTAAATGTAGTGTAACGGACGTAGTTAACAGAGGGCAAAAGTTCTAAGGTCATCACAAGGTTTCTGAGGTCATCACATTATGTTTTTATTCAGGATTTTTTCACCAAAAAAATTTATGGCGCTCTGTCTCTGAGTATGGGCACTTCACGCTGCACAAATATGCCCAAAAGCGTGCTTCAGTGACAAAAAAATGTGCTAGTAAGTGTCTCAACATGCCTAAAAAGAACTTAAAATTACTGCCAAAAATTAAATGAAACTGGAAATAATGGAAAATCAGTAAAATTTTTCTAATTTCATTTTTACTCTTTTGAGATACAAATCATACGCAAGGTGTTTTCAATGAATTGCGATAGATGAACAAAGTATCCAGAAAAAAGTGAAACGATTTTGTGTTAACCTTATATCATGCAAACTTATTTGTTATTTATGTGTGTTTAAGTGTATAATGTGTCGAAGAACAAACAAAATGTCAAAACCTTTCTAACTTATAGAATTCATTTTACATAAACAGGGGAGCAGGGAAAAGAAGGGACCCGGCGGAAAAATGCTCGCCGGCCGGAGTGGCCGAGCGGTTCTAGGCGCTACAGTCTCGAACCGCGCGACCGCTACGGTCGCAGATTCGAATCCTGCCTCGGGCATGGATGTGTGTGATGTCTTTAGGTTAGTTAGGTTTAAGTAGTTCTAAGTTCTAGGGGACTGATGACCTCAGAAGTTAAGTCCCATAGTGCTCAGAGCCATTTGAACCATTTTTAAAAAAATGCTCCTGTCAGACCACAAAAAGCGAATATATACCTCTTTAAAAGCCTCCTACAGAAAAGTGGGGAACTAGCTGCTTCAATCCTCATTCTGCCTTCCTCACCAAAAATTTTGGCATGCCAACATATTCACGCTTTTTTTGCTGAAAGAGAGTAGCAGAGAGACAGTGAATGTGGAGGACAGAGGAGACAGTGCAGTTGGAGAGAAAGAAACAGTAGACAGTGATGGTGGCAGAGAGAGAGAGAGAGACAGAGGGATGAAGATAATAGTTGGAGCTAAAGAGAGAGAAGATACCGCTGGTCAGTTAAAGACAGTGGCAACAAAAGAGAAAGAGAGATGGATGGAGATGGAAGCACTGGAAGCGAGAGAGGAGACACTGGAAATGAAAAATACAGATAAATGGAGACCATACATGGGTTTGGTGGTCTAAACACTCCAGACCAGACAACTTTAACACTTAGGTATAGGGGAGGGCGCATTTTGGAACGAAATTTTCAACGCATACTTTAAGGGCAAAAATAAGTTGGATTCCCAGAATTTTTTAGCTGGCGAGATATGATGGAGACAGTGGCAGAGGAAAAGAAAGACAAAATGAAACACTAAGTGAGAGGTGACAGTGGCCGTGGGGTATACTGTAAATCAATGGGAGAGAAAGGAGACAGTGGAAGAGAGGCATACATAGACAGCAGTAGTGTGAGGGAGATGCTGAGTATGACGGCTTAATTACAAATACTGGATGAAGTAATTTAGAATGTTCAGTGTTAATCTGTCGGCATCCCAAAACTGTTAGTGAGGAAGGTGGAATGAAGACTGAGGCAGCTAGTTCCTCACTTTTATGTCAGCGTCTTTTACTGAGGAATATATTCACATTTTTTGTGCTCCGACAGTGGTAGTTTTCCGCTGGTTGTATTTTTGGTACGTAAGAAGCTTGTTTGGTGTCAAGGGCACTCGGTTATGGAAGCCCTAAAAACTTCGCTATTGACAAGCTTAAAGGTGATTGTGTTCCCTATTCGTACAAATCTTGTCCGTTCATTACTGAAATCATGACAGTTTCGTATTAACTTACGTTGCCAGTTGAACAGCAGTAGTCGCTTTTTCCTGATGTTTTCATCCTGATTTAGGCTTTCCGTAATTTTCCTAATTCGCTCCAGGCAAATGCCGGGAAAGTTCCTTTGAAAGGGTACGGCCGACTTCCCTCCCCATCCTTCCCTAATCCGATGAGACCGATGACCTCGTTGTCTGGTCTCCTTCCCCAAACAACCCAACCCCCCCGCCCCCCTCATTTTTCTTCTTTAGGGCCAGCAGCATAATATATGTCTGATAATGACATGATTATTAGAGCAGATGCTCCAAGTAGCTGCTTATAATAAGCAATCTTTATTACGACAGACTGTTTCGGCCTTATTGCATTTTCAAGTATTTGAAATTACACTTTTGGTGAGAACAGGTAAGGATGCTAATATCATTTATATTAAGGTAGCTGTACAGTACTCACGTCTAGACTGATGTGACGTCCATATTACGTCGTTAGTGGATTGTTTTATAACTGTCATTGCTTTAATAAGATGGTAAATGATGTCAAGGAGTTGAAAATAAAATGTTAATTACGACGTGGTGGTAGTTGGACAGTTCCACTCCACTTTTTTCTAGGCCCGTCTCTGATAATTGGTAACCATTCTTATTCCTAATTGTTTGAATATTAAGTATTTTGGGTGGCCCTATTGTGAATATACTGTTTCATAAGAACTCTGGTGATTACTGTTTGAGACTGATTTTTTGTTGTTTGGAAGACTCTAACTGGATTTGAAATAATAATGCACGTTATGTAATTGTTTTAAAAAGGCAATTGTTTTGATTGTGACATTTACCACTGTGGGAATTCAGTTTGGCGTACTTCTGTATAAGTAATTCTGTTCTGAATTTTGTTTTGAGGTCACTATAAGCTGTGTACTGTATGGTTAACTGGGAGGGGAGTCTTTTAGTTTTGATTCGTCAGTTAGTATTCTATGTGATTAATAATAATGTTCCGTGAATGTTGTTGTACACCTCTCAACTTGACACACAACTCACCCCCACAGTAACAAAATTTCCAGTAGCGTTCCAGTTCTAAACGTTGAAACGACAGACGGTTCAGATGCTGATATTTTGCGATACTGATCTGAATAAACATATTGTTCTTAAACAGAACTGACTCCCTCCCCAGACGAAAAAAATATCTATGCCCTTTCCTCTAACTTGCTAATGAGATTAGGGCGATGTGGAAAAATGTTGCCGAGCGGGAAAATTAAGCTACAAGTGGGGTATAAGTAGGCATTTTAGTCGAGCTACGTAAAAATGAATGTCAAATAAAAGAAACTCAGCAGCAGCATGGAATGTGATCAGTACTCTGATTGGTTTTAATACGTATCCTATTGTCTTAAGAGTCTTGTTTATCAGTGTTTAAGGGGAATCTGAATTAGATAATGAGTGCACAAGATATAGCATTGAATAAAAAATTGTAAAGCCAGGGGGTAACATATACATGGAGCAGAAGATAGATCATTAATGTTTAAAGGAAAAAAATAGATGTACATTTACATTATGTTAGTTTAGCTCCAGCAATACCAACGCATTTTGCATAACGTGCATTACCAAGGAGAGGGCGAGGGTACTTCATGCCCACCCAAAACAAAAATTTAAAATCTTTGATTGTGGTTGAGTAATATTAACAAAACACTTCTTAAAGAGGTACTGATGTGTGAGTAGGGTCTACAACCTGAATATATCTTTTAGCAAACTCTCAGAAATTTCAAAACACTTTGAATAACTTGTACTACGGACTTCATGAGCACCAAAAAGAATTTAAAAATGCTTATTTCGTTCACCGTTGTTGACTTTTACTCTCAACATATTTCTTAAAGTGATACTGGTATGTAAGTAAGGGTATAATGAATATGGAATTCATTGGAGCAGTGGCATCTGCTATTGAGACTTAAATTTAAAACATATATTGAACCTGGTGGAAGATTCATTAAAAACAATGTTTTTTCGTAATTTTAAAATATAAAGTAACTGACTAGATGACAATTTCATAAGGTGGGCATGGAGTACCCCACCCCCTTGGTATTGCAAGAGTTAAATCTGTATGGAGGCCAAGGTAAAGTAGTATTACGCTGTATCGAGGGAAAAGATACTAGTAGCATCAAAAGTCTACAAGGAAATCAAAAAACCTTCTCTCATTTATTGTACAAAGGATAAAGCGTATTGGGAACGATTAAGATATGTGTGAAAAGTAAGGGTCAGTGTACTAGTGTAAACTTTGGCAAACTCCTCAGACTCACTTTTGTGGAGCTGCTAAACAGATACTGGAACCTTGGAGCTGCTAAACAAATGTAGCAATCACTTGGATGTAGCTGCTAAATAAGTGTCACAGTCACGAGAGTGGATCTGTTAGATAAAAGTTGCAGTCAGTCTAGTAGAGCTGGATGAATGATGATTTTTATATTTATTTTAATTAAAGTTGAAACACATCAGTCTGGCTTGACCTGATACGCGTCTTGCATTATTGCTATTATACCAATTTACAAAAATTAATATGACAATTACGCCGTTTTATAGATGTCTGCGTTTATATCATGAATGTCACTGGTTGCAAAACTTGAGCTGCTGATGCACATCTCAATTCCTTTTTTTCGTTCTGTGTATTTAGTTGCATATCTCTAACGATTGCACGACTTCGTGGAGTCTTGGGTGAGCCATGTCAGGCAGGAGGGAAAACCGATCGCAGGCAGCTGCCGGATCCTTAGGGGATAAAGGTGACTTCTAAAGCAAGGGCCGATACAAGCAAGGAGCACTCGCCCGACCGCTCGGCATTGGTATTGCCTGCTGCGGCACGAGCCAGATGGGAAGACGTAAAATTCTTCAGAACTGCAGCCCCCTCAGTGTGTGGTCAGGAACTACTTCTAGAAAGCTCAGACTGAGGGTCAATGACATACATCCGCGACAATGCAAAATAAGTTAGTTTATGAGTCACAATCTCTGCTGAAAGCACATACTGGTGCTTTGTTTTCACCGACCGATCTTCCAAAAAACAGAGGGAAGCTGGGCTGGCTGAGAGATAACTGCCTCATTGCCTTCACATAAGAAGCTTTGTGTCAGTCATCGTTAAAATTTTCTTTTTCTACCTGTGGGACAACATCCAGACACCACTCCACGTGGGCTGCATATTTCTCTCACTTGAAATCCCGGACGGCAACTCATTAGTTAACTAAAAAATCAACTAATTGGGAGTTCTGAACTCCAGTTCTTAAAATTTCATGTATGGGAAGGCAGCTCAATGGGACACAAAGAAGATCTGCTAGGTGGAATTTTGGAGTGCAGTTGAGATAAACATTATTAGATAATCATTGGCGAAAAAATTCCATTTGGTGGAAGCTCGTCTGCATAGATTTTGTGCAGAGCGGAGAGGAAGTATAGAATTTTAGTGCACTCATAATTATTAATGTATAGTTTTTCCGTTTTTATGTGTGTTTGGAAAGAGCAAACAAAATTAGTAATCCTTAATGGCTTTGTAAGAATCGACAACCAGGACTCATTTACAAGGGGCCACTTAATAAAGCTCCATTGCAGCACAGATTCATTTTCGTATCTGAGTTAATGGGGAACAACACGCCTCTGTCAGTCCAGCTGGAACGGATTATTAAAACGGCCAAAGGTTGGTTTGCTTAAGCTGGTGCCTCACAGAGTCAAATGTAGGAGATTTATTATAAGGAGTATAGATTCGGCATTATGATTACGATCAGTTATTCATAACTGTCGGAAAATAGAAGACGACATAGACAAAATTTACAGTTGGCGTGAGGAATGGCAGCTAGTCCTAAATGCGGAAAAATGTAAGTTAATGCTGATGAGTAGGAAGAGCAAACTTGTAGTGTTTTGATACAGTATTACTAGTGTCCTGCTTACACGGTCAAGTCGTTTAAATATCTAAGCGTAATGTTGGAAAGCGGTGTGAGATGGAACGAGCATGTGAACTGTGGTAGGGAAGGCGAATGGTCGAGAAGAATTATAGGGAAGACTGGTTCACCTATAAAGGAAACCGCTTAAGGGACGCTGGTACGACCTATCTTTGAGTAATACTCGAGGGTTTGAGAGTCGTACTATGTTGAACTGAAGGAAGACATCCTATCAATTCAGAGGCGAGCTGCTAGATTTGTTATCGGTTTGTTTGAACAACAAGTAAGTGTTACGGAGATGCTTCGGAAGTTCAAGTGGGAATCCCTCGTGGGAAGGCGATGTTCTTTTCGAGAAACACTGTTGAGAAAATTTAGAGAACCGGCATTCGAAGCTGACTGCCAAACGATTCTATTGTCATCAACATACATTGCGCGTAAGGACCACGAAGACTAGAAACGCGAAATTAGGGCCCATACAGAGGCATACAGATAGAATTTTTTTCCTCGCTCTGTTTGAGAGTGGAACAGAAAAGGAAAGGACTAGTAGTGATACGGTGTCTCGCAGAGTATGTGTGTAAATGTAGAGGAAGATGAAAAGTATTATAAAAAACAAATAGGTTTGCACTGGTTGGAATGCACTGGAAGCCACCTATGGACATAACGCGAAAGGAGTTTGACAGAATATAGTTAATAGCTTTAAGACTCTTTATATACAATACAGTAGTGACCCCCAGAATTCAGCCGCTATGTCCATAAAACCTTAAATGCTACATACGTTGCCAGCTAGAGGATTTAACGCTTGTGATATCAATTTATAATTGACCAAGCGTATAGTGCATTTTGTTGAATCAGCAGTCTAGACCGAATTGAATCCTCTTACAGGGGATATGTATTATGGTCCGCCTGTATCAGCCGTCCATGTGCTTCTTTTAACTTCACATAATTAAGTAATAATACTAGGGCGATACGGAAAATTGTTTGCAGAGGGACAGAATTAAGAGGCAGTATTGCTCATTTTGAAAAATGTTTCAATAAAACAACCGGCTGTCACGCAGTATTTCGACTAACTGGGGAAAGACATCTGGCCAAAGCAGCATGACAATGGGTCTAAGGTCAAGGAGCGTTCGGAGACCATAGCTATTTGTCTATTGCAAATCTGAGTTAAATTCTGATAAGCCACAGTCATTGGTTTATATATGCATCGACTGTCGTAATGTTATTTGTTGTCCCAAGCCAGTTTATTTGAAAGACCTTGTTAAATACTGAATGAATTATTTAATGTTAACCAGGTGCAGTCTAAATATTGTTGACTTTCGGAATTAATGTTCAAGTTTGTTCCAAACCAGGACTTTCATTTCAAGAGTATTTTTGAGTGAATGTTGAAATGTGATGATTCATTTACCAATATACAAAGTATAATCCTCCTACTCTCGACTAATTAGGATTTTCTATATGACCATGTATCTAAAGCCCTAATGTGTGCGGAAAAGGCATCTAAACCAAGAGAAGCAGATGAAGTTATAACCGACTCGCCACTGCTCAGTACTTTAGCAATGACGATCAGAAACAAAGTTCGGTTAAATTAATACATTTTTATTACGTGAACTAATTTTTAATTTACGGTACTTAGCCGAAAATTTGGAAAAAATGTTTTCAAAGTACGTCGTTAATGAAAATAACCAACGGTCGCTAGTTCCTCACCGGAACAAGAATAATTAAATTGAAACGGAATTTTATACTCTTAAGCAATCTTACATAAGAATAGGTATTGGCGTCATGAGGTAGGAACAGTACCTAACTCACACTTTCAAGTACTTCACTCCTCACATGCCACAGTAGTCAGACAATAATCAAATAGCAGACATATACAACATAAACTAATTTTCAAAGATCAATTAAAGTAAGATTGTTTACTGGCTGTAGACAAACTTCTTGGTACGTTACTCGCCGTAATACTGACTGCCTTAATTGTAGCAAGCAGAAAGATTGTTTAAATTTTCTCATTGGTAAGGACTGCCATTAGTCTAGCAGTTACTCTGCTATTTCTTTGTAATAAAAGTTATAAATTAAGCCACAAGCTATAAATTAGAAACTGTGCTTTGACAGTGAAATTCAGTGTCCAAGTTATGTAAAGTTTTACTACAATTTTTTATTACGAAAGTTACTCTATTTTAGTGAATAAATTAATACTGGCTTTTGAATCATTCTATTTCTGACATTCATACTACAGCCAAAGATTTCATTATTTCGTAATTGTCCAAAAGTTGGAAAAATTAAGTTATAATAATCTAATAAATTAATGTTCATTTTCTGTTCATTTTCTGATTATCTCGGTTCGTACAAAGGGATAGGATGGATATTACTTGGATAACGACTTAGGAAAATTATTTACGTGACAATATGCACGAAAACAATGTTATTTAAGCAATAAAATTCCAGCTATGCTGGTCAGCCTATTACACTTCTGCGTATAAAAAGTCTAGATCTTACTTCACTTTATGATGCCATTGGTTTGTGGAGCGGCTTCGTTTAGCGCTAAAACAGGGCACAGGTTGATCTTCTTGTCATACCATAACCAATAGGGCCCACAGTACTCTTGTGTTACGTGAATTACTTTTGCTGAATTTGTACTGTTCCCAATAAATGCCATACACATAGCTTGCCCACATTAAACATCCGCCAAAACAACCATTTCAGTTTTCACTGCTCCAGACTCTTGCATAGCCGCACCGGCGAATACACACAACCAACGACAGTGTCTCCTCGCGACTCCGAACTGCTACTATCTTGGCGCGCTCGCACGCCTAGCGATAATGCAATTACAATTTATTATAATCTTTGACAATAGCTTTTCCCTGACTAGGCCAGCGTGTCTACGTACAAAATGTTAACATTCCATGCATATTCTCCTTCTTAAATAACAAATAGGATTTTTAACTTGACAACATATTTACAAGAGTAATATTCAGCACAACTAATCAAACAAACTTCGTAAGACACGTAGAAAATGTAGGATCATCCACAGAGTTGTGGTGTTATAAGAGCAAGGCAAGATATTTAATAACTCGAAGAACACTGCGTGAAAGTTGTAGCAACATAATTAATCTTTGGAACTGATGTGGATTCTTTGGACTTTATTTAAAATGTAGTCAGATGCGCATTTAGGGACATAAATAGACTTTTTAGTCAGTTATCTGTTGCTCATATTTGAAGATTTTGAATATTGGGCCATTGTTTGATGGACGTTCCACTTGTATCAGAACTTCAGATTTATTCAAGCACTCAGGAACAGAACAATGGAAAAGACAGCAGTTAGACACAAGTTTCCATCTGGTCCCATCAAATAAGAGTAGCAACACAATATTATGAGAGAAGATTTCAAGGTGACACGACTTTGAGTTCATTTAAACTGATTTGTCCAACGTCTTATTTATGTGAGTAGATTATCAGAATCATTTATAGCGGTGCATTAATTTTTTTCTGAAGAACTGTTGGAGTCAACAGAGAATGGTAGAGGCCTAGTTCTATATTTGAAGATATTGTTATTACTCACAAGCTGGCATGTATTACAACAAATGTCATCAGAGAATGCTTATACCGTGAGGGTCTTTTTAGTGTTCTCATATATTTGGATTCCTGCAAGACTTCCAGTCTGTACGTAAATCACACTGAATTATAACTACTTCCTTGTGTACAAATAAGGCGTCTGGCCTAAGGGAAGGGTTATCCCAAATGTTATTCAGGCGGATATCAGTGACCAAATCCAAACAAATTGCGTTAATGTAGTGAATAGTGTAGTGCGAAAGATCGCAGTTACTCTTATGGTAAAATGAATTGAAAACAAATGTTTCAGTAGTTTCTCCAGTGCTTTTATAATGTTGTTTTTGTAGTTAGAATTTCCACAACAGGTTTTCCCATAAAATTAGAGCTCTCTACTTTGTTTACTGTCTGTTGTTGACAGACTACACTCATTGATGACCACGCATTTGTTGTAGTATAAAACAGGATGAACTGTGTGTTCTCAAAATATAAAAAAAGTAGATCTGTTTTCAACCTGAAGATTTGTTTTAACACTTAAGTGCTTCACTTATGTATTATTTTTTCATAGGTGGTATCTCATTGCCTAACTGACTTACTTAACCAGTTATAGGCGTGGCTGAGGTTTGAACCCCAAACTTCTGGATCTTTAGTTTGACACCTACTACACCACTAGAAGGAAAACTTTAACAGTCTTTTCTGCTGTAAATTATTCAATTGGATTACGAACAATGTTTATAATTACCACAACAACAGCTAATTTAACTCCCTATTGCCAATAAAATAGTTTGTCGCTCACAAACAGATCAGAGAGCAGTGACCACATGATTTCAATACGTAGGAGACATGACATCTCTCGGGAAACTTACTGTACTTTGTATTATTGCTTTCAAAGCAATAGTTTTTTATCTGACAAGAGAGTTTGCACACTAGAGTTGGGTGGATACAGAAGATGTAGTGTTTACATAGGTGAGAAAATGGTAGTGTGGAGCAGAGCAGAATAACACGGACTGAGAAGAGGATGCCATAAGACGGCTGTGGGCTGCAGGCGTGCACGAAGCGTGTTTTCGTTGGCAGCCGCCAGGCGCCTGGTCCCTGCCCTCGTTTCTCCGTCGCCGGGTCTGGTTCCGTAGATCGGCGACAGCTATAACTGCTTCACGTGTCCTCTGGCGACACAAGCGCATGTTTACATAGTGCACAGCCGTTCTGCCACCACCCCATCACTTTAACAGTGTGCTGGTCCCGCGCGGCTCCTTTTCGGTACGATTATAATTGAAGACACCTCGACGCCAAATATATTGATGAAAATGTTAGAAATATACTACCAGATCTTGATGATATTTCAAATTAGTGCTAAGATCGACAATTCGTTTTAAATGTTCACCAGGTGCAAAACAGTGCACTTTAATAAAATGCAGAAACCTTGTGTCCTAGGCTACAACATCAAAGAGTCATAGTGGGAATCAGTTTACTCATATAAATAATTACCTGTAACAATTTGTAGGGGTAGAAAACTGAACAGTCCTGTACGATCAATGGCGTACTGACAGGGGATATTCAATGTATTTGAAGAATGGACACAGATTTGTTTGACTCGCGGAAACATGTCACGGAAATGCTGAAAATCATGAATTCGAAGCGGTTTGAAGATAGAAGTCAATTATCGCGTCAAAGCCTACTTACAGAGTTTGAAGAACCAGTATTAAGTGAAAAATCGAGAGATTTACTTCATTCCCCCACATATTGCTCCCGTAGAGACAGCAAAGCAAGATTAGACTAATTGCAACGTCCCAGGGATATTGATGCTCCAAACGTAATTGGAGAGGAAAGAAACCCAAACGTATAGTACAGTTACTAAATACCCTCTACCATGCATTTCACAGTGACTTTCAGGGTTTGTATGTAGATGTAGAAATTCTGTCATAACAAACATTTAAACGACTGCCAGCCTCAGGCACAAAGAAATTGACAGTAACGAAAGATTCCATCTTTATTAACAACACAATCACAAAAGGAAACACAATTTTGCAAACACTGCACAACATTTATATGCATGCTAGCTGTTGCCCGTGGCTGCGCTCGCATATGAACAGCTTTTTTATGGTGAGTAATCGTGAGTATGTAACACAAAGCACGTTCAGACAAACAGACGAGATGAATTTAATAAAACTGTAAATCACTGTATTTTTTTTCTTCGTAATCTGATTGTGATGAACTAGAGGCTGTACGGGGCCCCATGCTACGCTGAACGTACCTGCGAAACCCCATGAAAATTCGTCTATTAGTTTTGGAGAAGCGTGTTCTAATAGACAGGAAATTTTACAGATTTATTATTAGTGTAGAAGATGTGCAAGCCTTAGCTTTTGAATGTGAAACGTTTCGTACAACTGTCGCCAAAAATGTTTCGCATTGCTTCTTAAACACCATGTGCATTATTGCTCCAACGTAATGACAGATTCAGAATATAGGCATATGCTAGCGTAATCAATAGAACAAGAAGGAAGGTCGAGGCTTAGCGCCATTGGAGGCAGAGCACAAGACGTACCGTTTAAAATGAACCATACCAGCGTTCACCATCAGCGCTTTAAGGAAATCCCAGAAAATCCAAGTCTGGATGGCCTGGCGGGTGTTTCAGTGGCCGTCTGCCCGAACGAAAGTCAACTGTTTTAGCACTGCGTCACTTCCCTCGAGGTCAAGAGCGCAGCAGCTGTGTGTGGTGCAACTGTACACATCACTTTTGTGTACTAGATCTTTCTGTGCAACAACAAAGCTTAGAATCATTATGTTCTTCGCGCAACGTGCTTGATAATAATCTGGATAACAGCCGCCATCTTGAGGATGCTGGTGGCTGATGTCGCGGGCTAGACTACTGATGGTGAACGAACGTTCTCCTCCAGATGTTACGAAAATTCGAGGCTGTAAGCAGTTCCTGCTCAGCAGACAGAACGCCAAGGCGCTAGATTAAATTCGAAACCAGTCCACTATGACTACCGGAGTGAGGGCATGTGGCACGCTTGATGGCGACTCGGCCTTCGGTTGAGGACGATAAGCTCGGTGATTCCCTCCGAACTCACGGCAGTTTTGGGGAGAGGGATGCTTTATCATTCTTGCACTAATAATAATAATAATATTTGGATAATCTGTTGCGTGGGGATATCCAGCTTTACTGTAGCGACTGCTAGGTTAATTTAAGCTTTGATAATGTAGTAGGTAATTACTGTGAACAAGATGAAAAATGTGTGTGATTTGTGGGGGTGGTAAGAATAGTAGCACAGGACGTAAGAACAATAGGAAACACAACAATCTCATAGTGTGGAACTCAGCCCACGTGACTTTCGATATCGAACAGATCAGTATCGCTTCAGTGAAAGTTATCTTAAACTGGTGCTATGAATGCTAAGCGCGACAAACACGCCACCACTGCTAGGTTATCTCTGCAAGTGACGGAAAATACTCTCAGTTCCAAATCCTGCAGTGACCGTATACTTTCTGGATAAGAGAGTTATTATCCCAATTGACCACTGCCGAGCTGAAATCACACGTGTTCACGATAACGAACTGCTATCTTGTCTGTTTACAGAGACAGCAAACTCAGTTACCTGGTTCGCTGCTAAATGAAAGATAAGTAACCAACGGAATTCTGTGGCTGATGATACGGAGTTCGTAGTTATTCTTTTTGCCATGAATGACAAGCATTCACGATTTAATATTTACGTTTATTAAGATTCGTACATTTGAACACAGTTTATTTCTCCAATGATATCTAAGCAAATTGGGATAGTTAAAAGAGAGATAAAGTGATTAGTTGAAAGAGAGGTAGAAGGGCGTCGAAAAACTGGTAGTGACATAATCTAATGTTTTGTTCTATAGGTGGTGCAGAGCTGTACCACCCACGAAAATCACGCCTCATTTTCGGGCACAAGGTCTACAGAAAACCCACACACATGGATAGACACCTTCACAAAAATTCCCATCACCACCCCCAGCAGAAAAGAAGAGTGATCAAAACATTACCAGACCGAAGTATTTAAATATATAACCACAGTACTTCGAAAAACAACTCAGGCATTTAAAAACTACTGTCAGCAGAAACGGTTACTCTGTCTAAGAGATGACTATCGGACTTCATCCCAAAACATCTGTAACTTCTCTTGAAAAGGCGCCAATTACAGGGAGACTTCCCCTTGTTGTTGTTGTGGTCTTCAGTCCAGAGACTGGTTTGGTGCAGCTCTCCATGCTGCTCTATCCTGTGCAAGCTTCTTCATCTCCCAGTACCTACTGCAACCTACATCCTTCTGAATCTGTTTAGTGTATTAATCACTTGGTCTTACTCTACGATTTTTACCGTCCTCGTTCCCTCCAGTACTAAATTGTTGATACCTTGGTGCCTCAGAATATGTCCTACCAACCGATCCCTTCTTCTAGTCAAGTTATGCCACAGATTTCTCTTCCCCCCAATTCTATTCAATACCTCCTCATTAGTTATGTGATCTATCTATCTAATCTTCAGCATTATTCTGTAGCACCGCATTTCGAAAGCTTCTGTTCTCTTCCTGTCTAACCTATTTATCGTCCACGTTTCACTTCCATACATGGCTACACTTCCTACAAATACTTTCAGAAACGACTTCCTGACACTTAAATCTATACTCGGTGTTAACAAATTTCTCTTCTTCAGAAACGCTTTCCTTGCCATTGCCAGTCAACATTTTATATCCTCTCTACTTCGACCATCATCAGTTATTTTGCTCCCCAAATAGGAAAACTCATTTACTACTTTAAGCGTCTCATTTCCTAATCTAATTTCCTCAGCATCACCCGATTTAATTCAACTACATTCCATTATCTTCGTTTTGCTTTTCTTCATCGTATATCCTCCTTTAAAGACACTGTCCATCCAGTTCAACTGCTCTTCCAGGTCCCTTACTCATTCGTAAACACTGTGTCTAAACCAACAAGTATATCAGAACGCTACAAAGGACCTGCAAATGCTCCTTTCCACAGTAAGAGTACACAAAATCCCTTGTCCAGTCAGGCATAGGAACTAAGAAAAGAAGCATTAACAAAGAACGTAATAAACACAAGAACAAGTGTCGCCTCTGATGCTATAATTTTATCAAGCAAACAAAGAAACTTATTGAAACTAATTGTTCTTGGACATACATCAACGTCTGAGACAGAGGAATGTTTCTCTAATTTGGCAAGAATAGAAACTTTTCTGCAAAGTATTAAGACTGAGGAGCAGAATGCAGTGGGAGTGCTACATGGCTAGAGGTTGTGAGGCAGTAAATACTTATGAAGTTTACGAACATTTATTAGTAACACAATTAAAGAAACAGAGTTCCTGAGCGTCATGAAATATAAGGAAATATTGCTTGCTCTCAAATATAACAAATGCACTCGAGCTTAACATCTAGCACAAAACGCCAACTCGGAAAAACTCTTGGTCCTTAAAATAAATGTAACTTTACAAGAACAGGAAACCACAAGGTAAGTCAGCAAACCTACAACTAATTAACTATGCAAACTGGAAGGAACAATGATGAAATAAGACCACTAGGCACAGACTCAGGATTCTTATTACTTCCGCCAGTCAACTAAAGGGAGCACGAAATAGACAACTTAAACAATACAGGAAAACGCTTACACTATGCTCGAATATGGACAAGAAGGACAGGTCCAGAAAAATGAAACACTAGGGTAGCCAGTTACATGTAACAAGATGGCCCACTTAAACACAACATAACAATAATATTAAGCACCCCGCCCACAGTCTAACAGACATAGTCATCAACAACTGAAATGTGTTCAGTCAAACACATTTAGGCCTTGCAGCAGTCCACTGTTAGGACAATAATAAGCGGGACAACACTGAACCTCCAACTGCTAGCACAGTTTGAAAGTGTATCAGAACTAGAAAGCAGGCGAGTTCACAACCAATGTTTCACCTAGTACCACCGGCACGATACTCTTCTTGTGCACCAAACGTGCCGTTTGTTCCTAAATCACGGCACATGACCCATGAGCAGCTAATGTCAATAACAGTGCTCCCTAGTGAGAAAAGTCTCATAGCCTCGTACAGAGCACTGCAGACTTCAGTGAACATTCATTGACAAATTCTCTCTTTTAAAGCATTCTGCGTGAGATAAAGGTATTTCCACATATGTAGTTATTTGTAAAACAGTAGTCGAGTTTCTAGCGACCCCCAAGAAAGCACAAGGTGTTTGAAATAGATACAACCGATTTCAAAAGACTGCATCCTCTACATGAATATAACAGACTCTTGAAATAAATTTTAGCCTATCCATCAAAACTAAAAATTTATCTTGGCTCACTCGTTCGTTCTACACCCAGTGTGCGTAGAGTCGAGATGATGGTGACAGCAACAATGGGCATTACGTGCACTCCGTTTCAACAGATGCAATTCATTTGGAATTTCGAGGCGCGATTCTCGTTTAGAAAACAGAACTGCACTTCCTGCAGCTCAAATCATTCGAAAAGGCACCATCAATTGCAAGATATCGGTTGTTCATGTAAGGGGAAATCCACAGGTCATCCTTGTGCGTTCATTCAAGATGTATAACGCACTCGGCTAAGTTTTCCACATAGTCCTCAAAAGTCTATTGACCGTGCCAGTCGGGAGTTAGTCACTCCTCCATTGTCTGTCTTCCAAGTCATACAATAGCCAGTTGCTACGAGCTCTTCATGATGGTAATGAACGAAGATGAAAATATAGGTTGAATCTTACATGGAAGCTTACAGCAACCAGCCACTTTTTATAACGCTGTTTATTTATTTAATCAGCACAGTTACCGGTTTCGAACCGACAGGTTCATCTCCAGACGGCTAGTTCACGTTTTACATTAGCTTTCGCCTTTTGTTACCCCAGCTGATGAAATTTCCTTGCGATGGTGGTGCCCTACAACCAAAACAAGATGTGCCTCACTATGATTTTAAGTGATGTAAACAAATTATTAAAGGGAAGATGTTTCGGTTACTTACGATCAAGAATCCGTGCCATTATGTTCCAGTGCAGATTGCGAACTGGAGAGCTTCTGTAAAGTTTGGAAGGTAGGAGACGAGGTACTGTCAGAAGTAAAGCTGAGAGGACAGGGCGTGAGTCGTGCTTGGGTAGCTCAGTTGGTAGAGCACTTGCCCGCGAAAGGCAAAGGTCCCGAGTTCGAGGCTCGGTCCGGCACACAGTTTTAATCTGCCAGGAAGTTTCATATCAGCGCACACTCCGCTGCAGAGTGAAAATCTCATTCTACAAATATTATGGTTTACATTGGAACCAAAGTAAACGATAAGGGCCAGATGTACACAAATAAATATTACAACTATGGACATATAAGAGCATACACTGAAAACACAATGAATGGATTGGGATGATTGTGCGTATATAAATGTTACAACACTTGACATTTCATTGTAGTTTCTTTTATTTTTATTTTAAATTGGAAAGCAGATGGAAGAAATTTTGAAGAAAGGCTGCATTGGCTAACTCGGTCTGTTCATTGAACAGATTTTGTGGTGATCTGTTTTATGTACTTATATTTCCATCTCCTCAAGCAAATTCATAAAGCTACCTTTCTCAGCATAGTGCAATACTTGTACATGGTCTTCAATGTTCGTTATTCCATGACTGTTAGTAGTTGTGTTCATGGTAAATACGGATTTTGAAATGTTGTTCAAATGTATGGCATCTATATGCCCTTTGAACCGAGTGTCAATACTTTTTCTAGTTTGTCCTATATAGTAAGAGGGGAAACTTTGACAACTGAGTTTTGTATATGCCAAATTTTTTGTATGAGGAGGTTGTTATTCTTTAATTTGTGAACTGCTGACTGCTGGAGTTTGTTGATTATTTGGAATCTTATTTTAATGTTTGTGTTTTTAAATAGATTGCTTGCTTTATAGGATATGCTCCCTACAAAAGGTAGCGCAATATATTTTCTGCTGTTCTCTTTTTGCGTCTTGTGTAAGTTGTATGGTTGTCTAATGGGCAGCTTTGTTGGCTGATGGTTTTGGGATTTTTTCTGATAGTTTGTCTATCATGAGAGGGTTGTATCCTTTGTTTGAGGCAGTGGTTTAATGACACTGATTCCTTTTTCTTTTTTAACTGGTTCAAGTAAAATTTTGTGTAGGTGATTCAGTATGGATCTAAAATATGCCATCTTGTGCTGGTTTGGATGACAAGATGGGCTGTTGATACATATGTCAGTGGATGTTGGTTTTCTATAAATCTCAAAATGATGTTTACGGTTTTTGTTGGTGATTTTTACGTCTATAAAATTGATGCTGTTGTTGGTCTCGTGTTCAACGGTGAATTTAATGTTTTTGTGCATGCTACTCAGATTCGTTGCTAATGTGTCTATTTCCTCATTGGTGCCATCAAAAAGTATAACTGTGTCATCAACATATCTTTTGTAGTTGATAATTTTGGTGTTGATGTGACTGATAGCTTCAAAAAATGTCTGCTCAACGTGATTTATGTAAGTATCTGCTAACATCCCAGCTAGGATGCAACCCATTACCAACCCATCTTCCTGTTTGTATATTTTCTTATTAAGACTGAAGTAATTGTGTGACAGTACCAGCTCAATGAACTCACAGATCTTTGTCATGCTTAGTTTCTTATGTTTGAGTAGATTGTTTCTCATCATGTTTATGGTGTCCTCTATAGGGATGTTAGTATAAAGGTTTACTATGTCAAGTGGCGCAAATCTGGCTGTCGGTGGAATGTAAACATCTTGAATGTTGTCAATGAGTTCGTATGCGTTCTTAATGGCGAATTTGTTTTCAAAGGTATAGTAGGTATTAAGCAGAGCAAGTAGTTTGTTATTTAACCAATATGAAGGTCTGTTTCTAGAGTACACGACTGGTCTGATAGGACAGTTTTCCTTAGGGGTCTTAGCTGGAGTGCAGTGGGGTTCATGGAAAAGCAGTCACACACTTCCCAATTAGTTAGGAGGAAATTACAATTCTTAAGTGTTTACTTAATTTTGGCCTGAAGTTTGGTAGCAGGATTAAAATCTAATTCAGGTATATTGTTACTATTGAAGAATTGCATGGTTTTTTTCAACGTAGTCATTTTCATACATTATCACTGCACAGTTACTTTTATCAGCTTTGACTATTAAAGCTTTATTCTTAGAAAGTTTGTGTATGATACAATTCAGAACGTTTAGGTCACTGTTTCTGTGTGAATTGTTGGTTTTGAGGTGTCTTGTTATTATTTTATTGGCTCTGAAGGCTAAAGCATTGGTTTCCCTGGAATTTAATTTTGCCGTATCACATGCCAGCTTAGAAGATGCAATAAGGCTCTTCAAGTTATTAACGTTAAGTCTGGGCTCTATGTTATGCTTTAGACCTTTGTTTGTGAGAGCAAGTTCATGATTTGGAAAATTGATGTTACTTGAGGTCTTTCATGAAACTGATGTTGGCTATCATGTGAATTTTTGGGGAGGAGATTACCTTTCTTCATTTTCAAAGAATCGAGTTTTTTCTTATGCCTACAAAATATTTTCTGCTGTTCTTTTTCAGTGATGTCCTCAATGATGTAGGAGAATTGAAGGCTGGAGAGGCTATTTCCAGGTTGCAAGTGCAGACTGTACAGCTGCTTGTTCAGAAGTTCTTCCTTTTGAATACTGCATTTTGATCTCTGTCTTGAGCCACATGATTTCATTCTTTACTTTAACTATTTTGGCGACATTGGTTTTAGAATTAATTTTCACTTTTATATGATCTGTGCTGACAGACAGTTCTTGTCATATTTGATGTTGAGGTTGGTCTTCGTTAGGTTTCTTTTGCATCTTTTAAAAGCGTGAACGTTTCTTAGTGCCTGGCGAGGTAAGATTAAAGCTATTTTGTCAAAAACTTTGCCCGTGGCTGTGCACAAAATATTCATCCCCAGGCTTACGCACTACTTAATCTAACTGAAACTAACTTACGCTAACACACACACCCATGCCCGAGGGCTGTCTCGAACCTCGACGGAGGGAGCCGCGCGAACCATGGCAAAGCGCCTTCCGAGACGGAAGTTCTGGCTGTAGAGAAGAGCTACCATACCCGCTTGTTCAGAGAAGTTAGAGAAACACACAAACACGAGAGCAGCTGCAAAAAGAAAAAAGAAAGCGTCAAGGTAAACGGATCCTGGATTCCCGTGCTGCAGCGAACGACCGTTGCAGGTAGCAAGAGGAGAAACGCAACGGAAATGATCACGGAAAAGCCCTTGGACGTTGGCGCGCCAGAGACATATAATCTGCGGCCATGAGCTCCTCTCCGGTCTATCACCAGCAATGGGTGATGAAGCTTTTGACAATGCCAGCCACTCGTGCTAGGGAATCGTTAGAAAAATCATCAAACAAACTTCGGGCGAAAAATCTGAGACAGAAACCAACAGGCAAGTTGTCAACAAGTGGCCATGAAAGCCTTAACAATTTGTCATGTCTTGCTGTTCGTTCGCTTGGATTGATTATAGTACTAGTGTCATCTGCAAAAAGAACTAATGCTTCTTTCTGTATATTAGATGAAAGGTCGTTTATATATATGGGAAACGATGGTGGACCTAATGTTGTGCGAGTAAATTCTGGAACCACATAAGTGATTTCTTCCCAGTCAGAAGAATCTCTTCTACTTATATTGTTGAATTATTAAGCACAACCTTCCGCAATGCTTCGGTTAGATATGACATTCCTCGCTGGTTGGCCATACTATAATTTAAAAATGCTCGGATTATGTAGATGAATTTTGTTATGCACACAAAATGCCTCAGATAAGTCACAGATGACAATATCTGGTGTTATAGTGCAACTTAATGTTTTTAAAATTTGGTGAGTGAACTGACACTTCCTGTTGAACAAGTCTTCTGAAATCCAAGCTGTGATTACTAAGGACTTGGCTGTTGCTCAAGTAAGATAGTACTCTAAAATCTATCACCTTCTCAGCGAAAATGAGGTAGGTAGTGAAACGTTTCAGTCATTATTGACACATCTCCTAAGTACGGGTTCGATTGCTGATCCTTATCGGACCCCCTCGCAAATACTCGTTTTCGTGGAGTGGGCGTCTGTATCCACCCTAGCTGTGAAAACAGTCTTTGATCTAAAATTCCTTTTTTTTCAGTTTCAACATTTGGTTGATAGGGAACCAGACACTTTATTAAAATTCACAAAGCGTTTACTAACGAACCTGTCAACAGTTGCAGTACTTATATTTAGCGACTAGTTTCAAATCTTACTGGCTTCAAAATGGACCTGTTAGGTTTGAAACTATTCACCAAGTATAAGTACCGCAGCTGTTAACAGATTCGTTAATAAACGCAAATTTCTTTTCTTCATTTAAGCAACCGGATCGATTGTGGTGAACGTCATCGGACTGATCGTGCTGCTTTCAAAAATAATTTCGTTTAGGCAATATTTTAAACATCCCTTCTCTGGACATTGCAAACTCTGCTTACCGTCAGCAGCACCTAGAGGCCAAACACCCGCAGCTGTTTGTAAAGGAAATGTAAGAGTACTGTGCCAGTGACGGCCCTACATCACGGGCCATGATTATTCATCACAGCTTTATCATGTTCTTACATTACGTGACGATGCCAGCCATGGCTATCAATTTTATTTGCTTCTTTTACTTTGTTTGAGGAGACAGACCTTTAATTGTTTGACGACGGAGCTGACCCCCCGCGGTACACAAAATGGTCGGAACACTATTGAAGAAACAACGAAAAAATCGTGCCAAATGTAAAATCTCCAAGATTGGCGATCTTTTACAGAAGCTCGAAATTTAGCGCGGACATCAATGCGAGATGCTTATAACAGTTTCAACAACGAGATTTTGTCTCGAAAGCTGGCAGAAAATCCAAAGAGATTCTGGTCATACGTAAAATATGCTAGCGGTAAGACGCAGTCAATGTCTTCTCTGCGCAAAAGCAATGGAAATACTATCGACGACAGTGCTGCTAAATCAGAGTAACTAAACACAGCCTTTCGAAATTACTTCACCAAGGAAGACGAAGTAAATATTCCAGAATTCGAATCAAGAACAGCTGCCAGTATGAGTAACTTAGAAGTAGATACCCTTGGAGTAGAGAAGCAACTTAAGTCACTTAATAAAAGCTTCTCCCGGTCCAGACTGTATACGAGTTAGATTCCTTTCAGAGTATACTGATGCATTAGCTCTATAGTTAACAATCATATACACCCGCTTGCTCGACGAAATATCCGTACACGAAGATGTAAAGTTGCACTGGTCACACCAATATTCAAGAAAAGTGCTAGGAGTAATCCACTAAATTACAGGCCCAAATCATTAACGTCGATGTGCAGCAAGATTTTGTAACATGCAATGTGCTTGAACATTGATGTTTCGCAGTTAAATAAACGATAGGCGTGTGTAACCGAATCAGACAACGCTTTCCAAGTGTCCCATTGCAAAGATGAGAAACACACAAACCAAGAATATTATGCAGCAGGAGGACCTTAAGAACAACAGAGATGAGTAACAGATTCTATTGACACACAGTCAACATCGTTCTTGCGAAACTCAACTACCTCTTTACAACTAGCTCTTTACACACACAAAACATTGAGTGCTATTTACAAGGGATTTCAAACTGGTTTCGTATTGATTTCCAAAATGCTTTTGACACAGTAACACACAAGCGGATTGTAGTGAAATTGCGTGCTTATGGAATATCGTCTCAGTTATGTGATTGGATTTGTAATTTCCTGTCAGAGAGGTCACAGTTCGTAGTAACTGACGGTAAGTCATCGAGTAAAACAGAAGTGATTTCTGGCTTTCCCCAAGGCAGTGTTATAGGCACTCTGCTGTTCCTTATCTATATAAACGATTTAGGAGAGAATTTGAGCAGCAGTCTTAGGTCGTTTGCAGATGATGCTGTCGTTTATCGTCTAGTAAAGCCATCAGGCCGCGCGGGATTAGCCGAGCGGTCTAGGCGCTGCAGTCATGGACTGTGCGGCTGGTCCCGGCGGAGGTTCGAGTCCTCCCTCGGGCATGGGTGTGTGTGTTTGTCCTTAGGATAATTTAGGTTAAGTAGTGTGTAAGGTTAGGGACTGATGACCTTAGCAGTTAAGTCCCGTAAGATTTCACACACATTTGAACATTTTTTGAAAGTCGTCAGAAAATCAAAGCAAATTTCAAAACGATTTATAAAAGATATCTGAATGGTGCGTAAATTGGCAATTGACCCTAAATAATGAAAAATGTGAGGTCATCCCTATGAGTGCTAAAAGGAATCAGTTAAACTTCCGTTACACGATGAATCATTCAAATACAAAGGCCGTAAATTCAACTAAATACCCAGGAATTACAATTACGAATTATTTAAATTGTAGAAGAACACGTAAAAAATGTTGCGGGAAAGGCAAACCAAAGACTGGCTTTTATTGGCAGAACACTAGAAAATGTAACAGATCTACTAAAGAGACTGCCTACACTACTCTCGTACGTCCTCTTCTGGAGTACTTCCGCGCGGTGTGGGATCCTTGTCGGATAGGATTAACGGAGTACATCGGAAAAGATTAAAGAAGAGCAGCACGTTTTGTATTATCGCGAAATAGGGGACAGCGTGTCACTGACATGATACAGGATTAGTGGTGGGCACAACTAAAACTGGACACCACTGAACAAAGGCGTTTTTCGTTACTGCAAAGTATTCTCACGAATTTTCCATCACCAACTTTCTCCTGCGAATGCGAGAACATTTTGTTGACGCCGACCTACGTAGGAACAAACGATCATTATAATACAGTAAGGGAAATCAGAACTCGCACGGAAAAATATAGGTGTTCGTTTTTTCCGAGCGCTGTTCGAAATTGTAATAATAAAGAATTATCGTGAAGGTGATTCCATGAATCTTCTGCCAGGCACTTAAGTGTGGCCGGCCGAGATGGCCGAGCGGTTCTAGGCGGTACAATCTGGAACCGCGCGACCGCTACGGTCGCAGGTTCGAATCCTGCCTCGGGCATGGATGTGTGTGATGTCCTTAGGTTAGTTAGGTTTAAGTAGTTCTAAGTTCTAGGGGACTGATGACCTCAGATGTTAAGTCCCATAGTGCTCAGAGCCATTTGAACCATTTTTTGAACTTAAGTGTGATTTGCAGAGTAGCCATGTAGATGTAGATGCTTCTCGCCTGATAAACAAAGTAAGAGCCTGCGGAATATCTGACCAGCTGTGTGGCTGGATTGAAGAGTTGTTAGCAAACAGAACACAGCATGTTGTTCTCAATGGAGAGACGTCTACAGACGTTAAAGTAACCTCTGGCGTACTAAAGGGGAGTGTTATGGGACCATTGCTTTTCACAATATGTATAAATGACCTAGTAGATAGTGTCGGAAGTTCCATGCGGCTTTTCGCGGATGATGCTGTAGTATACAGAGAAGTTGCAGCATTAAAAAATTGCAGCGAAATGCAGGAAGATGTGCAGCGGATAGGCACTTGGTGCAGGGAGTGGCAACTGACCTTTAACATACACAGATGTAATGTATTGCGAATACATAGAGAGAAGGATCCTTTATTGTATGATTGTATGATAGCGGAACAAACACTTGTAGCAGTTACTTCTGTAAAATATCTGGGAGTATGCGTGCGGAACGATTTGAAGTGGGATGGTCATATAAAATTAATTGTTGGTAAGGTGGGTGCCAGGTTGAGATTCATTAGGAGAGTCCTTAGAAAATGCAGTCCATCAACAAAGGAAGTGGCTTACAAAACACTCGTTCGACCTATACTTGAGTATTGCCCATCAGTATGGGATCCGTACCAGGTCGGGTTGACAGAAGAGATAGAGAAGATCCAAAGAAGAGCGGCGCATTTCGTCACACGGTTATTTGGTAGGCGTGACAGCGTTACGGAGATGTTTAGCAAACTCAAGTGGCAGACTCTGCGAGAGAGGCGCTCTGCATCGCGGTGTAGCTTGCTGTCCATGTTTCGAGAGGGTGCGTTTCTGGATGAGGTATCGAATATATTGCTTCCCCCTACTTATACCTCCCGAGGAGATCACGAATGCAAAATTAGAGAGATTCGAGCGCGCACGGAGGCTTTCCGGCAGTCGTTCTTCCCGCGAACCATACGCAACTGGAACAGAAAAGGGAGGTAATGACAGTGGCACGTAAAGTGCCCTCCGCCACACACAGTTGGGTGGCTTGCGGAGTATAAATGTAGATGTAGATGTAGATAACATGAATCAATGCTACTAATTATGCTGTTGTCACTTATCATGATCTTCTTACTCATAAAAGATGTAAATTCTTTTCTTACAAGGGCAAGGCTTCAGACACGGCCAACCAATTCGGCTCAGATGTGGCAGGTTGCTTGCGTACAACCTAAAACGAAGGACTCTAAGATATTTTGGCTCAATACCCCCTTCATTTTTGTGAAGATCACTCATACATGTTATGATGAGCAATCGACTCAAAATTCTTGGGCAAGGAATTTCAAATCGGAATATAAAATTCGTCTACGGCACGTCACTAAATACGTCTCCTACAAGGAAGTAGGAAATATATAAGATATAGAGAAAGTTGCGGCTCTTTTAAGCACGCAAACGGCGTCACTTATGACCGGTTTTAATCGTGATTACGTGATAAACACCGATCAAACAGGATGGGAGGATGCGAGTGAACATTCGGCGAACGTCGTCGCATAAGGGATGTAAACGAACCCTTGTCGCAGTTTGCAGAAAAAAAAACTAACGCATCGTACACGGCGCAATATGCCATCACAGCCTCTGGAAAAGTGTTGCCTAAGGTTTTTCTGTGCTTACAAGAAACGAATGTTACATTTCATCCTCGGGTCATGGAAGAGGTCAATCGCTTAACCAACTCGCTGAAAAATGTTTATGGGAAAATGCAAACGATAAGAATAGCATCCGGTAGGTTTCCTCGAGATTCGAATCCGGGTTCTCCGCGTCCCAGCCAGCTACCTTGGTCATTGCACAATTATTTTTAATCTCATTTTGTTCGTAATTTCGTTGTATTTGCTCGGGGCGGACGTCCAATTACGCTTGTTAAAGTTCATCGTTCATCCATGAACTCAGTTTTTTTGTTACAGAGGGCAGCTAACCCTCTGACCGAACACGCTGCTGTGCCGGGGCCACTATGGGCGCTCTCGGCGAAAAGCGTTTACCATGTGGGTACATAAGGGGCAGTTGGAAAAGTTTCTTTCCTCGATTTCTGGAAAAGTACGCATTTGTGGGCCCTATACCTGATGATGAAAAATGCTCTATTTACAATCATCTATCGATACCGTCAATTTTGAGTCGATTGCTCGTCATGACCTCTAGGGGTGCTTTTCTCAAAAACAGGAGGGTGTTGAGCTAAAATATCTCAGAGTTCTTCGTTTTAGGTTGTACACAAGCGACCTGCTAAATTTGAGCCGAATCGGTAGGCCGTGTCTGAGGCCTTCCCCTTGTTAGATCAATCTGATGACTATCAGTATGATCGAAACCAGTTAGTGACAATGAATAAAAGGAATCCGCGATCAGAGACCGTATTTGGTTGCCACTGACACAATGGATCGTCGTTACCTTCCACGTGAGCATGTCGCCCTTCTTCAAGCTTTTTATTTGCTCGACGATTGGCCGTTGGAGACATCGCGCATAGGTGACAGACGGTAGCGCGCAGAGTTTTCGCCGGGGAATGTGGAGGCGGCGGCCAGCTGTTGGCGGCGTGGCGGCGCGAAAGCGTGCGCCGGGTTTCCCAAGCGGCGGTATTTCTGGCGGCGCGCCTCTCACTGGCCCCGCTCGCTCCCAGGCAGCCGCCGCCGCCGCCGCCCGCCCGCCCGCTCGCGATACGCTGCACTCGCGCGCCGCGCGGCCGCCCTGCGCCGGGCACCGGCCGCCCTCGCGGCGGCGGGCTGACTTCACCCAGGACGAGGCACCGGGCCCTGCCGCAGAAGAATACACTGGGGCCGCAAAACTCGCGGCGTACCTCCTAACGTCGTGTCGAACCACGTTTTGTCCCACGTAGTCCAGCAACACGTGAGGCAATACTGACCCTACGACTTATCGTAGAAAATAGATTAAGGAAAGGAAAACCTACGTGTTGTGTACATAGTTCCGCATAGTCAGCGCGTACACAACTTTCCCACTAGAGCGCGCCCCGCTAAGCACAACAGCGCAGGCGCAGCGCTCGTCCGTCTCCGCACTACGAGATGGCGCTGCCTTAGAGACGGACCAAATTCTGCTTCTGCCGATCCGCGTATTAATATGTAACGCAGCCAATGAGATTGCTGCTAATGTAGAACCTTTTATCCTCGCGGATCACACTCGCGCAGTGATACCTGAACGCGCGAGGTATTATAACGAGTGTACAGACCTCCGATTAGTCAGTCTGCATTAGTCTGTACCAGTCTGTAGTCAAGTTTCAGTCTGCGCCTAATAAGATTATCATATTCCTGTACATAGCCATGAAGAGAAATGTATAGACACTTTGTCAAGTATCAGAGATATGTGAGAATAAGATTAACATACCAAGACCAAAGGAGCTTCAGATTGTCAATTGTAAACAGCATCCAGAATCAGGTTACGTAATGCCTATGCTTCTTATTATTTTAATAAATGTGTGTGAAAATTAATCAAGTTCTGTTTAAAGTTGGTCACCATCAATCTGCTACTCTAAGCGTGTAGGTGGCATTTCTATCGTCTGACCTAACGGCAGAAGATAAACACGCCACGATAAGACCAAGAGACATATTGCTGACACTCGCCTACTTCGTTAGAGCGACAAGTCAAATAATCTGATCGTGTGTGTACCGAAGGTCTTACAGTATGCACACCACACTACGTTTCTAGCATTTGTAGACTTAGAGAAAGCTTTCGACAATGTTGACTGGAATACTCTCTTTCAAATTCTGAAGGTTAGGGGTAAAATACAGGCAACGAAAGGCTATTTACAATTTGTACAGAAACCAGTTGGCAGATATAAGAGTCGAGAGGCATGAAAGGGAAGCAGTGGTTGGGAAGGGAGTGAGACTGGGTTGTGGCCTATTCCTAATGTTATTCAATCTGTATATTGAGCAAGCAGTGAAGGAAACAAAAGAAAAATTCGGAGTAGAAATTAAAATCAGTGGAGAAGAAATCAAAACTTTGAGGTTCGCCGATGACATTGTAATTCTGTCAGCAAAGGACCTGGAAGAGCAGCTGAACGGTATGGACAGTGTCTTGAAAGGAGGATCAACAGAAGCAAAACGAGGATAATGGAATGTAGTCGAATTAAATCGGGTGATCCTGCGGGAATCACAGTAGGAAATGAGAGGCTTAAAGTAGTAAATGAGTTTTGCTATTTGGGGAGCAAAATAACTGATGATGGTCGAAGTAGAGAGGATATAAAATGTGGACTGGCAATGGCAAGGAAAGCGTTTCTGAACAAGAGAAATTTGTTAACATCGAGTATAGATTTAAGTGTCAGGAAGTCATTTCTGAAAGTATTTGTATGGAGTGTAGCCATGTATGGAAGTGAAACATGCACGCTAAATAGTTTGGACAAGAAGAGAATAGAAGCTTTCGAAATGTAGTGCTACAGAAGAATGCTGAAGATTAGATAGGTAGATCACATAACTAATGAGGAGGTACTGAATAGAACTGGAGAGAAGAGAAGTTTGTGGCACAACTTGACTAGAACAAGGGATCGGTTGGTAGGGCATATTCTGAGGCATCAAGTGATCACCAATTTAGTATTGGAGGGCAGTGTGGGGTGTAAAAATCGTAGTGGGAGACCAAGAGATGAATACACTAAACAGATTCAGAAGGATGTAGGTTGCAGTAGGTACTGGGAGATGAAGAAGCTTGCACAGGATAGAGTAGCATGGAGAGCTGCATCAAACCAGTCTCTGGACTGAAGACCACAACAAGTCCAGCAACTCGATGTGGCGTGGACTCGACAAGTCGTTGGTAGTCCCCTGCAAAAGTATTGAGCCATGCTGCCTATATAGCGGGCCATAATTGCGAAAGTGTTTCCAGTACAGGATTTTGTGCATGAATTGGCCTCTCGATTATGTCCTACAATGTTCGATGAGATTCACGTCGGGCACTCGAATTGTCCAGAATATTCTTCATAGCAATCGCGAACAGTTGTGCCCCTGTGACACGGCGCATTGTCACCAATATAAATTCCATCGTTGTTTGGGAACATGGAATCCACGGAAGGCTGCAAACCGTCTCCAAGTAGCCGAATATAGCCATTCACAGTCAATGAACGGCTCAGTTTGACCAGAGGACCCAGTCCATCCCATGTAAATACAGCACTCACCATTTTGAAGCCACCACCGCTCGCACAGTGCCTTGCAGCCAATCTAGGTCCACGGCTTCGTGGGGCCTGCACCACACTTGAACCCTACTATTGGCTCTTACCAACTGAAATCAGGATTCATGTGACCGGTATACGGTTTTCGAGTCGTCTAGGGTCCAGCTGATATGGTCACGAGCCCAGCAGAGGCGCTTCAGGCGATGTCGTGCTGTTACCGAAGGCACTCGCGTCCGTCATCTGCTGTCAAAGCTCATTAACTCCCATTCGCCGCACTGTCCTAACGGATCCGTTCGTCATACGTCCGACATTGATCTCTGCAGTTATTTCACGCGGTGTCGCTTGTCTGTTATCACAGCCAACCCTATGCAATCGCTTCAGTCTGGAAACGTGCGACCGCTACGGTCGCAGGTTCGAATCCTGCCTCGGGCATGGATGTGTGTGATGTCCTTAGGTTAGTTAACTTTAAGTAGTTCTAAGTTCTAGGGGACTGATGACCTCAGATGTTAAGTCTCATAGTGCTCAGAGCCATTTGAACCATTCGAACTTACGCAGTCGCCGCTGCTCTCGGTCGTTAAGTGAAGGGAGTCCGTGGCGAGAAGTAATGTCTGATTCTAGGCACACCGTTGACACTGTGGATCTCGGAATATCGAACTCCCTAACTATTTCCGAAGTGGAATGTTCCACTCGTCTAGCTCCAACTACCATTCCGTGTTCAATATCTTCTAATTCCTGTCGTACGGCTATAATCACTTTGGATACCTATTCACAAGAACCCATGATTTCCCTAAATCACTCCAGGCAAATGCGGATGCTATCTTTGAAAGGTCACGGCTAATTTCCTTCCCTATCCTTGGCACAACCCGAGCTTGTGCTCCGTGTCTAACAACCTTGATGCCGACGCGACATTAAATCCAATCTTCCTTCCTTCCTTCGCATGAATCATCTGGGTACAAAGCACTGTTCTTTTATACCTTGTGTACGCCATACTACTTTTATTTATTTATTTATTTTTATTTTATTTTACACGTCTAGTTCCGTAGGACGAAACTGAGAAGAAATCTCCAAGGTCATGGAACGTGTCAGTACCTGAAATTACAACATAAAAGTAATAACAGATAAAATGTTTTTGAACCCAAAAAAAAGACAAGCTATAAGTTCATGTAATCGCAGTGAAGAATATAACACAGGAATCAGTTTTATTTTTCAAGGGACTCCTCGACAGAATAGAAGTAGTGACCCATGACGAAACTGCCATATGTACACTTTGTGATCAGAAGTATCTGGACACCTGGCTCAAAATGACTTACAAGTTTGTGGCGCCCTCCATCCGTAATGCTGGAATTCAATATGGTGTTGTCCCACCCTTTCCCTTGAGGACAGCTTACACTCTCGCAGGCATACGTTCAATCAGGTGCTAGAAGGTTTCTTGGGGAATGGCAGCCCATTCTTCACGGAGTGCTGCACTGAGGAGAGGTATCGATGTCGGTCGGTGAGGCCTGGCACGAAGTCGGTGTTTCAAAACACCCCAAACGTGTTCTATAGGATTCAGGCCAGTCCATTGCAGAGATGATATTGCCATGTAACCACTCCGCCACAAGCCGTGCATTATGAACAGGTGCACGATCGTGTTGAGAGATGCAATCGCCATTCCCGAATTGCTCTTCAACAGTGGGAAGCAAGAATGTGCTTAAAACATCAATGTAGGTCTGTGCTGTGATAGTGCCACGCAAACCAACAAGAGGTGCAAGCTCTCTCCATGAACAACACGACCACACCACAACAACACCACCACCGAATTTTACTATTGGCGCCATACAGGCTGGCAGATGACGTCCTCCGGCATTCTCCTTACCCACACCCTGCCATCGGATCAAATGGCTCTGAGCACTATGGGACTTAACTTCTGAGGTCATCAGTCCCTAGAACTTAGAACCACTTAAACCTAACTAACCTAAGGACATCACACACATCCATGCCCGAGGCAGGATTTGAACCTGCGACCGTAGCGGTCGCGCGGTTCCAGACTGTAGCGCCTAGAACCGCTCGGCCACACCAGCTGGCCTGTCATCGGATCGCCACATTGTGTACAGTAATTCGTCACTCCACACAATGTTTTTTTTCCACTGTTCAATCGTCCAGTGTTTACGCTCCTTACACCAAGCGAGGCGTTGTTTGGTATTTACCGACGTGATGTGTGGCTTATGAGCAGCCTCTTTACCATGAGATCCAGGTTCTCTCACCTCCCGCCTGACTGTCATAGTACTTGCAGTGGCTCCTGATGCAGTTTGAAATTCCTGTGTGATGGTCTGGATAGATGTCTGCCTATTACACATTACGACCCTCTTCAACTGTCGGCGGTCTCTGTCAGTCAAAAGACGAGGTCGGCCTGTACGCTTTTGTGCTGTACGTGTCCCTTCACGTTTCCACTTCACTATCACATCGGAAACAGTGGACTGAGGGATGTTTAGCAGTGTGGAAATCTCGCTTACAGACGTATGACACAAGTGACACCCAACCATCTGACCACGTTCGTCGTCCGTGAGTTCCGCGGAGCGCCCCATTCTGCTCTCTCATGATGTCTAATGACTACTGAGATTGCTGATATGGAGTACCTGTGCAGTAGGTGGTTGCACAATGCACCTAATATGAGAAACATATGTTTTCGGGGTGTCCGGATACTTTTGATCACATAGCGTATATGTGCATATCGCTATCCCATGCTTTTTGACAGCTCAGTGTATAACACAGCAAGAGACGATGGTGGTGTTGTTGGATTTAGGGCGCTCAACAATGTGATCAGAGGCTCTCTTACTGAATATGAGCTGTTGAGAATGTAGTACTTGAATGCTACTCTTAATTCAGCCCAAACATCCATGGTAGCAGAAAACTATTTACCCGCTATGGTCCTTGATGGTGGATGACTTGCACGCTTGCAAATAAATACTCATTTGACAGGGCGCTCTATATAAAAAATGTGGCAACACAATAAGAAATATCAAATAACATTAATTAAGAGTATATTATAAAATGATATTTAGCTGTGGTACAATTTGATGTGTGGTACTTGATGTGCTAAACCTGATACAGTGATATGTAAATAACTTTGCTGGCTCTTGGCAGCGTATGATTTTGTGACTATAAATGAATGTAACTGAGAAAACACTCGAGAGTCCAGTTATATCGTAAGTAGCGACTGCTAAGTCGGAAGGACTGAGTTGGCACAGGCACTGAACGGTACAGTCGAATTGCTGGTGCGAAACTCAGTGTCCGCTGCGCGATTTGTTTTGGTCCCTGTCGGCGTAAGGATTGTGACAGGATTCCCTATTGGTTGTCCACACGATCGGTGCATGTTCGCGTAGAGCTGTAGAAGTGGTGCGGAAGCAGGAAGAGGTCCGTGTTTGGGAAGCTGCTGCATGATCTGAGAGATGCCACGTTAGTGACTGTGCCTGTGTGATGGCGGTCACTCGCGGTATTTGTTGTGTACCTTTGCTGCAGAATGTCAGCATGCGCATTCTTGGTTCGAACGATGTCTGTTCTCACAAGTGACATTGCTGCAACGATATCTTAAGAACCCACATCAGTTGATTTCTTCAGAATGTCTGTCTATGTCGACACAAATGTATGCTTAGTATCGTAGAATCATTTAGAAAAAGTCTTAATAACATCTCACCTGTTGTATGGATGGTTGACTACTTAAAAATAGGAGGACGACCCGCCCACTGACTGCCTTTCCCCAGCAAGGCAGGAGGTCTGCCACTTCACAACATTTTAAAATGTGGTTTATATGTAGAATGAATGGGACTTTTACTAAGGTGAGGACAGTGTAAGAAACGCAAAATCAAACAGGGTCAATGCGGGAGCAAGTCTGATAATGAACAAGAAACTAGGGTATGGGTGAGTTAGCATGAACAGCAAAGTGAACAGCCAAGATAGACACAAAGCCATCACCCATCACAGTAGTACATGCTCACATGCCTATTAGATTCCCAGATGATGAGGAGAGAGCCATACAGAGCGTTAAGATGAACATTTAAATTTGTAGGCTGAATGAAATTCGACAAAAGGAAAAGGAAGGAAAAGAATAATAGAACAGCTTAGACTAGTGAAAGGAATGGAAAGAGAAGCCACCTGGTCGATATTTCCACATAGCATAATACAATAATGTCTAACACTTGGCTTCAGAATAACGAAGGAAGATTGTGTACGTGGAAGGAACTAGAGATACGAAAAGGTTTCAGAAATCAAATTCAAACCGCAAAATATATCTAGCAGCTGATGTGTTTCTGACGGTAATTTATTAGCTATGAAATTCAGCTTAAAGCTGAAAAAATAGCACAAAGGTAGGGAATTAAGAAGATTGGACTAGGAGAGGTTGAAACAAGAGGTTTTTGAGAGTTCAGAGAAAGCATACGACTACGACAGACTAAAATAGACGGAAGAAATAAACCAAAATATGAATGGATAGCTCTGAGGGATTGAAATAAAAGGCAATAGAAGAACAACGAGGGGAGATGACAAAGCTCACCACACTTTCTTAGTTGACACAAGAGTTATTAAATGTAACTGACGAAAGGTAAAAATAAAAATTCAATAAATGAAGCAGAAAAATGGGAATACATATGCCAAAAATGAGATTGACAGAATGTATAAAGTGGTAAAGCAGGAACGGCGAAAGTAGAAATGCAAAGTTGGAGCAACATACATGACACTGGGAAAGACAGAGCAGCGCACACAGAAAATTAAGAAACATGTGGAGAAAAAAGAAGCATCTGTATGCTCAGATATCAAGCCACCAATAAGCAAAGAAGGGAAAGCTGAAAGGTGGAAGGAGTATAATTATAGAAGAGCCTCATAACAGAAAGAAACATAAAGACAATATTATGGAAAGTGAAGATAATATACATGAGATGGGAGATGCAATACTGCCAAAAGAATTTGATAGAGCACTGAAGTCAATATATCTTTGGCAGAACTAACAACAACAAAACTATTACACCTGCTACAGAAGATGCATGAGACAGACTTCACGACAAATATAATAGTTCTACTTTTAAAAAAGGTACCTGTTGACAGGTACAAGTATTAAAAAGAGAGGAAGGACATGAAAGGGAGACAACAGTTGAGGAGGGAATGAGTCAGGATGCTGCTGTCTTCCTTCCGTTACTCATTCTATACACTGAGCGAGCAGGAGAAGAAAATAGGGAAAACTTGGGCAATTAATTCAAGTTTAGGAAGAAGAAACGAGAAATTTGTGGTTTTCAAATGATACTGTAATTCTGTCAGATACTACAAAGCACTTCAAAGATCAGTTCAACAAAATGGATCGTGTCCTGAAAAGATAGTATAAAATGAACGTCAATAAAATTAAACAAGGTGGTACAGAAGGAATTAGATCACTATATGACACACTAAACGTAGAAGACAAGTTTTGCTTTTTAGGCAGCATAGCAACTGGCGAAGACAGAAGTATTGGGGGTAACAAATGTAGACTGGCAAAAAAAAAATTTCTAATAAAAAAGAAATACTGTATGTTGCTATCGAGAAAAAGATTCAAGATTTAGAAAGTGTTCTGGAAATATCTGTCTGTAGTATAATTTAAACGTGAACGATAAACGGTGGGGAACGTTAGAGAACAGATGTGTTTGAAATGTGGTGTTACCAAAGAATGTTGAAGCTACAGGGGGGGGACTATAGTGTTAATTTTGCACTATTATCATCAATTAAGTGATTTAGGCGTGCCTTACAGAAACTAAAACGACAATGGAAAATGTTCTACAAAGATTTTTGTACAAATATGAAAAATATGACGCTGACACATGTATGGCTTGTCGTTTCCGGTGCAACTGTAATGCCGATTTGTGTGTTTTTTTTTAAGTTACAATCGACCTTTCATCTCTTCATTGTGTGGTGTTCCAGTTTCTGTAAATTAATCGTGGTCCGTCGTGGGTACCCTGGATTCGACCTACTTTTTCGCCTCTCTGTGCTGCGTCTTCTTTTCACTTCAAATCCTTTTCTTGTATCAGGTTGGTAAAAAAAATAGTAGAATAACTTTGTTTTTGATAAATATTTGCATATTTTTCCTTTAAAAGTGGAGTTTTTATTACAGAGCGGTAATATGGCTGATCTGGTCAACATAATCCAGCGATGACTCATATAGCCCCAGAAGCTAACTAAAAATTGAATGTAGCACAGTCTTCGACTTTCATTCATGGCTTCAGAGATATTATGTTTTATAAGTTCCTATTACTACGTACAATTTACAGTAAGCAGTTACAAAATAATAAAGTTTATCAAAAAAATCCTTCTTCTCTCATGTGACAAAGGACAAAAATACTGAAACACCAAAAGCATAACACATTACCATGGCTAATACGGTGTATGAAAACCGTTTACATTCAAAACAGCTTCTGTTAGTCTCGGAATGGCCAAATACAAGTTCTCTATGTTTTTCATAGCTATCTTATACTACTCTTCCTGCAAAATAGTGTAAAGTTCGTGTAACGATGATGGAGATGGAGCTATCACTCACCATTCTCTCCAAAGTAGACCACAAAAGCTCCACACTATTGAGATCTGGCGACTGCGATGGTCAGGGGAGATGCAACGATTCATCCCCTTGCTCAGAAAACCAGTCCTGGTCGATGTTAACAGGGGCCCTGTCATTTTGGAACAAAGCTTCACCATTGGGGAACAAACATTGTACCAGAGGATGGACCTGATCAGCTAAAATGGTCACATAATCATTGGCAGTAAAGCGATATTGCAGAGTAACCATGGGGCCCACGCAGTACCACGATGTGGCTACCTAAACCATCACCGAACCCCCGCCATGTTTCACTCTTGGAACATAAACTCGGCAAGTAGTTGGAAACAGTGTGCAACAAGACTCAACCGATGAAACGACTTTCTAGCATTACTGCACAGTCCATGTCTTACGCTTTGGGCACCACATTTTCATGCTACGGGCATTTGAATCACTTATGAGTGGTTTTGGAATTCAGATCGGCCAGCAATTCCCTGCTCATGGAGCTCCCTTCCCCTTGTTTTGGTGCTGACAGGGTTTGCGAATACGGCATTCAGTTCTGCTGTAACTTTTGCAGCTATCGTCTTTTATTTTTCGTCTGAATCCTCTTCAATGGCCGTCCGTCGTGATCACTCGAGACACACGTTCATCCGCGTTGTGATTCGGCGGATGATGTTTTTTTTTTGTTTTTTTTCCCTGAATGAGGTATAAATTTTCTATTGGTGCCTTTTGAAACAGCAAACACTTCGGCTGCCTTGGTTACAGAAGCACCCACCAAACGAGCAGCAACAATTTGCCCACGTTGAAAGTCACTCAGCTCCGACATAATGCACTCACAACTACGCAAAACACTGTTCTCACCGCGACTGACACTTGCAGCGTATTGAGAATACCGCACAGGTGACGTTCGTGGTTAAATACAAGTGTGCAGCCTGCAGGCTTGGCTAGCGTCTGAATTTATGTACTGGTGGCCGAGCGGTTCTAGGCGCTTTAGTCTGGAACCGCGCGACCGCTACGGTCGCAGGTTCGAATCCTGCCCCAGGCATGGATGTGTGTGATGTCCTTAGGTTAGTTAGGCTTAAGTAGTTCAAAGTTCTAGGGGACTGATGACCTCAGATGTTAAGTCTCATAGTGCTTAGAGCCATTTGAACCATTTGAATTTATGTACAAACATGCATTTCTTGCGGTGTTTCCATATTGTTGTCCAACCCCTGTAGATAAGATTACGAACGAAGAGGTACTCAGTCGAGTAGGGAAGAAAAGACCTTTACACCACAAACGGACTGAAAAAAGGGAGACATTGAAACGATGTCCTCAGACATCATGGTATTTCGTAACGGAGAGAACCGAAGTGAGTAAAATTTATAGAGGGAGACCAAAGGTTGACTACTGCGTTTACACTCGAGTGTAGCCACATCTACGTGCATTCTCTAAACCACTATGAAGTGCATCGCAGAGGTCACTTAGCATAATACCACATGTTTGGGTTTCTTCCCGTTCTAATCGTGTATCTAGCATGTGAAGGATGGCTGCTTATTTCCTGCTGGAGCACTGTAATTAGTCTAATTTCTTCTTCGCTGTCCATACAGGCGCAACACGTGAGGAGCTGAAGTATATCTTTATACTCTTCACATAACACTAGAAGTAGACACCAGGATCACTCTGATGCTCCCGTCTGGGTCGGAGATTCTCTCCACTCAGGGACTGGCTGTTGTGTTATCTTCACCATCATCATTTCACCCCATCGACGCGCAAGTCACCAAAGTGGCGTCAAACCGAGAGACTTGCACCCGGCGAACGGTCTACCCGATCGGAGGCTCTAGTCACAGGACATTTACATTTACTCTGAAGCTGGAGTTTCTTTGTTAGTTACTGTGCATGTGCCACAGCACATACACAGCCCGCTTCCACCAATGTTAATTCAGCATTGAGTGAGACCAAGGGGAGAATGGACGTTCAAAGTTATGAGGCATTGTTGTTTAAATAATTTGACACAAATATTTCTTGAAGGGTCACTGTGACAGCAATGAAGAAAATACAGCCGTTCACGGTAAGAATGGTTACTGTGTACATATTCTGTCGCTGAGTGTGAAGTATGTATACGTGAAAATGGCATGTAGGAATGATATTTTACTAAAGGAAGATGTTATACAAGAATCATTGTTAAAAGAACTCAGTCGTAAAAATGATGTAAGTGACTTCTACTCTGCAGCAGTTATGGACAGAGGAGAAACTGATCAGTCTGCCGAATTTCAGGCAGCGATGAAGAAAATACTGTCATGCATGGTAAAGATGTTCGCTATCAGTTCCTATAACATTGTAGTCCACATTCCAAGTGTGTGGAAATAATGAATAAATCGATTTACGAGTAACTGAGAACACCTAAAAATATTTGTATAATAAGTGCATGTTATTAAATGACTAGCATCTTCACCCAATTAACTCCAAATAAACTTCTTAAATCTGTATCACTTTCAAGTTTCATTACTGAAAAGCTTCTGTGGCAGTATTCACTTAGTCTCGAATTTTTAATGTATTGATATGAATATTGATTGGAAAAGTACATGACAGAGGTGAAATAAAATGAGTTTTGTGCTGCCATAAGCTGGCCCCAACACACCATGTGGCATAGAGGTTGTGCGAGGCCAAAGACAGACTTGCAGGAAATGTGCCACCAACGTCCTCTTGGCTGCCAGTATTTAGGTAGCCGCCGCGGACCGGAGGACCAGTTAGTTCGAGTCTGTCACACCGGGTAAGTTCCAGCGAGTTACTGAGTAGGAGCTGCTGTCACACCCTCTAGCTCAGAATCAGGCAGCACATAATGAACAGAACAGTGTACATAGCGGACTTTGTACTTCACCAGCAGTGAGGCTAAAGTGGACTAGAACAGAGAGCTAGTAACACAGCAAAAGGTAGCTTAAGTTAAGTAGCTCTTTGTTTATGTTAATAGAGAACCCACTTAATAATTGCGAGCAGTTATGTTATAGAAAAAGAACACTGGCCACCGAACAACATCTTCTTCTTCCTCCCTTGGTACACCTCTACAGAGACAATGAGACGATATAAAAGAAAAGCCGTGTGACTAGGGCCTCCCATCAGGTAGACCATTCGGCAGGTGCAAGTCTTCCGATTTGACGCCACTTCAGGGACTTGTGCGTCGAAGGGGATGAAATGGTGATGATTAGGACAACAAAACACCCAGTCCCTGAGCAGAGAAAATCTGTGACCCAGCCAGTAATCGAACCTGGGCCCTTAGGATTGACATTCTGTCGTGCTGACCACTCAGCTACCGGGAGCGGACATGAGACAACATAAAAAGTTTGGTATATGAGAGTCCAATTTCATTACAAAATGTTCTGTCTTCAGCAATTTCTCCAGCAAATAACTGATGGTCACTTTGACCCTGGTGTACAGTTCGTGACAATTTCAGAGGTGTACGCTACTAGGAGAGGAGTACCCGTGGTCTAGGGGTAGCGTCTTTGATTCATAATCAAAACGTCTTCGGTCCCGGGTTCGATCCCCGCCACTGCCTAAATTATGATAAATAATCAGCATTGGCGGCCGAAGACTTCCGGCAAAAGAAGTCAGCCTCATTCTGCCAACGGCCTTGTCAAAGAGGGCGGAGGAGCGGATAGAGGTTCAGGGCACTCTCTTGTCCTAGGGGTGGGAAATTGCCCCTAAAGGCGGAAGAATCAGCAATGATCAACGACATGAGGATGCAGAAGGCAATGGAAACCACTGCATTAAAGTCACGTAACGTGTATCCACAGGACATGTGGCCTGTAATTGAAGAAGTGTCATGATGATCTCTCCATTGGCAAAAGATTCCGGAATAGTCCCCCATTCGGATCTCCGGGAGGGGACTGCCAAGGGGGAGGTTACCATGAGAAAAAGATTGAATAATCAACGAAAGGATAACGTTCTACGAGTCGGGGCGTGGAATGTCAGAAGCTTGAACGTGATAGGGAAACTAGAAAATCTGAAAAGGGAAATGCAAAGGCTCAATCTAGATATAGTATGGGCCAGTGAAGTGAAGTGGAAGGAAGACAAGGATTTCTGGTCAGATGAGTATCGGGTAATATCAACAGCAGCAGAAAATGGTATAACAGGTGTAGGATTCGTTACGAATAGGAAGGTAGGGCAGAGGCTGTGTTACTGTGAACAGTTCAATCACCGGGTTGTTCTAATCAGAATCGACAGCAGACCAACACCAACAACGATAGTTCAGGTATACATACCGACGTCGCAAGCTGAAGGTGAACAGATAGAGAAAGTGTATGAGGATATTGAAAGGGTAATGCAGTATGTAATGGGGGACGAAAATCTAATAGTCATGGGCGACTGGAATGCAGTTGTAGGGGAAGGGGTAGAAGAAAAGGTTACAGGAGAATATGGACTTGGGACAAGGAATGAAAGAGGAGAAAGACTAATTGAGTTCTGTAACAAGTTTCAGCTAGTAATAGCTAATACCCTGTTCAAGAATCACAAGAGGATGAGGTATACTTGGAAAAGGAGATACGGGAAGATTTCAATTAGATTACATCATGGTCAGACAGAGATTTCGAAATCAGATACCGGATTGTAAGGCGTACCCAGGAGCAGATATAGACTCAGATCACAATGTAGTAGTGATGAAGAGTAGGCTGAAGTTCAACACATTAGTCAGGAAGAATCAATACGCAAAGAAGTGGGATACGGAAGTACTAAGGAATGGCGAGATACGTTTGAAGTTCTCTAACGCTATAGATACAGCAATAAGGAATAGCGCAGTAGGCAGTACAGTTGAAGAGGAATGGACATCTCTAAAAAGGGCCATCACAGAAGTTGGGAAGAAAAACATAGATATAAAGAAGGTAGCTGCGAAGAAACCATGGGTCACAGAAGAAATACTTTAGTTGATTGATGAAAGGAGGAAGTACAAACATGTTCCGGGAAAATCAGGAATACAGAAATACAAGTCGCTGAGGAATGAAATAAATAGGAAGTGCAGGGAAGCTAAGACGAAATGGCTGCAGGAAAAATGTGAAGACATCGAAAAAGATATGATTGTCGGAAGGACAGCATACAGGAAAGTCAAAACAACCTTTGGTGATATTAAAAGCAACGGTGGTAACATTAAGAGTGCAACGGGAATTCCACTGTTAAATGCAGAGGAGAGAGCAGGTAGGTGGAAAGAATACATTGAAAGCCTCTATGAGGGTGAAGATTTGTCTGATGTGATAGAAGAAGAAACAGGAGTCGATTTAGAAGAGATAGGGAATCCAGTATTAGAATCGGAATTTAAAAGAGCTTTGGAGGACTTACGGTCAAATAAGGCAGAAGGGATAGATAACATTCCATCAGAATTTCTAAAATCATTGGGGGAAGTGGCAACAAAACTACTATTCACGTTGGTGTGTAGAATATATGAGTCTGGCGACATACCATCTGACTTTCGGAAAAGCATCATCCACACAATTCCGAAGACGGAAAGAGCTGACAAGTGCGAGAGTTATCGCACAATCAGCTTAACAGCTCATGCATCGAAGCTGCTTACAAGAATAATATACAGAAGAATGGAAAAGAAAATTGAGAATGCGCTAGGTGACGAACAGTTTGGCTTTAGGAAAAGTAAAGGGACGAGAGAGGCAATTCTGACGTTACGGTTAATAATGGAAGCAAGGCTAAAGAAAAATCAAGACACTTTCATAGGATTTGTCGACCTGGAAAAAGCGTTCGACAATATAAAATGGTGCAAGCTGTTCGAGATTCTGAAAAAAGTAGGGGTAAGCTATAGGGAAAGACGGGTCATATACAATATGTACAACAACCAAGAGGGAATAATAAGAGTGGACGATCAAGAACGAAGTGTTCGTATTAAGAAGGGTGTAAGACAAGGCTGTAGCCTTTCGCCCCTACTCTTCAATCTGTACATCGAGGAAGCAATGATGGAAATAAAAGAAAGGTTCGGGAGTGGAATAAAAATACAAGGTGAAAGGATATCAATGATACGATTCGTTGATGACATTGCTATCCTGAGTGAAAGTGAAGAAGAATTAAATGATCTTCTGAACGGAATGAACAGTCTAATGAGTACACAGTATGGTTTGAGAGTAAATCGGAGAAAGACGAAGGTAATGAGAAGTAGTAGAAATGAGAACAGCGAGAAACTTAACATCAGGATTGATGGTCACGAATTCAATGAAGTTAAGGAATTCTGCTACCTAGGCAGTAAAATAACCAATGACGGACGGAGCAAGGAGGACATCAAAAGCAGACTCGCTATGGCAAAAAAGGCATTTCTGGCCAAGAGAAGTCTACTAATATCAAATACCGGCCTTAATTTGAGGAAGAAATTTCTGAGGATGTACGTCTGGAGTACAGCATTGTACGGTAGTGAAACATGGACTGTGGGAAAACCGGAACAGAACAGAATCGAAGCATTTGAGATGTGGTGATATAGACGAATGTTGAAAATTAGGTGGACTGATAAGGTAAGGAATGAGGAGGTTCTACGCAGAATCGGAGAGGAAATGAATATGTGGAAAACACTGATAAGGAGAAGGGACAGGATGATAGGACATCTGCTAAGACATGAGGGAATGACTTCCATGGTACTAGAGGGAGCTGTAGAGGGCAAAAACTGTAGAGGAAGACAGAGATTGGAATACGTCAAGCAAATAATTGAGGACGTAGGTTGCAAGTGCTACTCTGAGATGAAGAGGTTAGCACAGGAAAGGAATTCGTGGCGGGCCGCATCAAACTAGTCAGTAGACTGACGACCAAAAAAAAAAACGCTACTAAGGTTAATACTGGTTCTTTAAACTTTGGAAGTAGGTGTTAGAGAGAAAACTGTCGCCTTTCTTCGAGCTTCTGTCAAGTCAGGTTTCTCTGCACTTCCGTTACGCTCTGTCCTGAGTAAAAAAAGAAAAAAAACATGTGACCATTTGCGCCGCCCTTCTTTGCATACATTGGTTACTCCTGTTTGGTACGGATCCCACGCACCCGAGCAATATTATAAGTTGGAAGGCAGATATAATTTGTAAGCCGTCACCTTTGCAAACTGACTGCATTTTCGAGTACCTCATCATTCAGTTGAAGTCTTTCATCTGTCTTAACTACGGTTGATCCTATGTGGTCATTCCATTTCACATCCTCAGAAATTCTCACTAGCAGGTATTTATATGAATTGATTGATTCCAGCTGTGACTCATCGAAGTTTCTGTCATAGGATGCCACTTTTCTGCATTTTGTTAAGTGCACAATTTCTGTACACTAAAACTCTAAAATGTTATCAAGATCTGACTGAATATTTGCCAGATAGAACTTGATTATGGATAACAGCATCAGTTGCAAAAAGTCTGTGGGCACTATTAATACTGTGTGCCTGGTCATTATTATATCACATGAACAACAAGGGCCCAAACACACTAAGCCGGTTGCATCTGAGTTACTTCTACTTATGTCAGTGACTCTATAATATGCATACGTATTTAACAGACGAAATAACAGGGATATCACGACCTGCCATACCTGGTGACATGGCAGACAAGGAGTATAATTCCATTGTAAATTCTTTCGAAGAGGATGATCTCTGAATTGAATAATAAGCCTTCAGGCTCATCTTTCTACCATGATTAATCTGAGGGTATATCGTCCCAAGCAACTGCCGTTCCAAATAAGACACAATACATAACTTTGTATAAACTGTGTAAAAGTCCTTTCAATTATTTAGTACTCATACTCTTTTACTCCGTTTGATAAATATTACGAGGCATGAATAATAATGATTTATTAGTTTAAACTAACATGTACCTTTTTTCACCAGTGAGAACTGAGCTACCAAGAACAGAAGCGAAGTGGGAGTTTGAAATAGCCGTAATTATTTCAATAATTTTTTTACTGCTCAGTGACTCATGTCCGAAAGTGACAGAGATTCATATTTCGCGCCTCAAGCTCCTATACACGTTTACGTTATCTATGACGAAAGCTAGAGCAACTCGAATTACCAACATTTCGTAATATATATTACAACTTCCCATCCAACATGTTGCGCCTTCTCTACCAAGGAGTCCTCAAGTCACTCACAAACTTTGTTTGACATCTCATATAATCGTACCTTTGTCAATACAAGGTGTTGTGTTAGCGATGTAAATGCTTTCTGAAAATCACGAAATACTGGATGTATCTAAATTCTTTAACCCATGGGTTTCATGTGTCGTATGAGAAACGCTCAAGCTTGGTTTCGAAACGCATGCTGACTGGTATGAGGAATGTTCTTCTGTCTCGATACCTCATTATGTTGGAGCCCCGAATATTTCCTAGAATTCTACAACAGATGGACGTCAATGACATTAAACGGTAGTTTTGTGGGCCACTTCTGCTACCCTCCTTATAGACTGGTGTGACTTGTACTTTCTTCCAACCACAGGACACAGTTTTTGGTTCAAGGTATCTGCAGTACTGTACATCATTGTTAAAATAGTAACTAAATCAGCTGCAAATTCTTTACATAACCTGACAGGGGCTCCTTCGGGCCCTTGATCGTTGTTTAATTTCAGCGATCTCAATTGTTCGCAACACCACTGACATTAATATGTACATCACTCATCCTTGTAGTTGTGTGCGAATCAAACTAAAGAACTTTTCCTTCCTCAGTTAAGGGAACAATTGAAAACTGAGTTTAGTATTGTTGCTTTCGCTTCAGTACCCTCAGTTTAAATTCCTGTCTCATCCATGAGCGTCTGGACGAAAATTAGGCCTTGTTTTATCTCCCACCAAGTTTCATAGATTTTCATCTTCTCCAATCTACACCGAAGAGCCAAAGAAAGTGGTACACCTGCCTAATATTGTGTAGGGCCCCCGCGAACACGCAGAAGTCCCTCAATAGGACGTGGCATTGACTAGACTAATGTCTGAAGTAGTGCTGCAGGGAACTGACACCATGAATCCTGTAGGGCTGTTCATAAATCTGTAGAGTGCGAGGGGCTGGAGATCTCCTCTGAACAGCACGTTGCAAGGCATCCCAGATATGCTCAATAATGTTCAGCTTTGGGGAGTTTGGTGGCCAGCGGAAGTGTTTAAACTCAGAAGAGTGTTCCTGGAGCCACTCTGTAGCAATTCTGGACGCGTAGGGTATCGCATTGTCCTGCTGGAATTGCCAAAGTTCGTCAGAATGCACAGTGCACATCAATGGATCCAGGTGATCAGACAGGGTGCTTACGTACATGTCATCTGTCAGAGTCGCATCTAGACGTATCAGGTATCCCATATCACTCCAAGTGCACACGCCTCACACCATTACAGAGCCTCCACCAGCTTGAACAGTACCCTACTGACATGCGGAGTCCATGTATTCATGAGGTTGTCTCCATACCTGTACACGTCCATCCCCTCGATACAATTTGAAACGAGACTCGTCCGATCAGGCAACATGTTTCCAGTCATTAACAGTCCAATGTCAGTGCTGACGGGCCCAAGCGAGGCGTAAAGCTTTGTATCGTTTAGTCATTAAGGGTCCGAAAGCCCATATTTATGATGTTTCGTTGTGTGAGCCACGAAGATTGAATCGTATCCACATTTGGGTTTTCACTGTTCTGTTCAGACATTCCACGATACTCGCCTGCAGGTGGGTGAACATCGAGTAGTGATGTTTTCTATACCGTTGCATCACAGTCTTGAAATGTCTATTGTAAAACTCGCCACCGTGATCTGTTTGTAGGTTTTCTGGGCCTCGATTCGTTCCCAACTGCAGCAATCGCTCAAACACATGCAAGATATCCGTCCTTGTTTTCGTTTTCATGGGTAATGCCAAGGCAAATTTAGAATAAGTATCAATGACCATTAAAATACATTTGAATCCGTTATTTCATCATGTCGACAAATCTGCCTGCCACTGGTCGTCCAAAACTTTAATCATAACATGTCTACAAGGGTACGTTTTGCATGCTGGTTTCTGATGTTTTCGAACTACAGTCTCCATACTTATTCAATGATACCTCTCTCTCTAAGTGCAGAAATTATTGAAACAACTTCATTCACATGAGCGAATTACCAGCGGCAGCTGATGCCATGTTCAGCAGTAGACGATATATTAGTGCACTGGAGTTGTCGTAATATACCCCTAATCTGCATAAGTCGACTGCTCACTCTTTTATGCTGAATGTCAATACCATCACTACTGCTATTTTTTCACCATCCAATATACCTTTTATAATTGATTTGTATTTCCCATTGCTTCAGCTTTTTGCATTCTTATGCAGATCAGCCAACTGAAATATGTCACGATACATTTCCAGATCTTCAGGCGAATAATTACAGTTTTTGTCGGTCTTAAGAAAATACGGTTCAGTAGACCAGGTGATCTTTGAAATTCCCTATCCCCTATCTATATTATTTTTTTCATTTAAAGTTATAGGCTGCGTGACCAGCTTAGTGTTTGCTCCTGTTTCAAATGCCTTTACCTCAGAAGCTGTAATTTCTCTTGAACGACCTTCCATGCCTCGATGACTACATGCTTAGTCGACATCTCGTTGTATACTAATCGGACGTTTGTGTAGCGTGAGGTTCTATACATCAACTCTTCTTCTTCGTATCTTGTTCTCCCTTCCGATAACAGCTATTTTTCCTTCAATTAAGTCGCCTACTCAGTTTCATTACCTGTTCATACAATGTACGTTCTCGATAATAGCTATTTCCCCTTCAGTTAAGTCGTTTACTTTCTTCTCGATTTCATTAACACGAACATTCAGTGAACTGTTCAGTCTCAGAAGCGTATGACAATACGTCTCTAGTTCCTTGTGTGTGCCTCCGACTTTACGTCCGAGATTTTGAATTTTCGCGTCCATGTACAAGCGAATGTTTTGTCTATGCACACCCATCATATCAAACTGAGCTCCCGGCATGCGTGCGAATTCATCCATGGCGGTGAGTATACTGGTGTATTCACCTCTTTGCATGGCCACATATATAGGAACCCCTGGAAGTTCCGTTTATACTTACCATCATTTAGTTCTTTTTTTTTTTTTTTAATCAATGACGAGAAACATATACTCTGAGTGATTCTAGCAATCTGCACATATCTTCACAAAATTGTTGAACGACATATTGGTTCCTACAAGAGCCTGGTAAATGTGTTTTAAATTCAGATTGTCCTGTTTAAATGCTGCAGTTAGGTTTCCATTATCTCTAACCAAGTGTTTGGATTTTGCAATATATCTGACTCAGATAAGATACATCAACAGCCATATAGCGACCAAAACAGACATATCGTCGAATTTGATCTTGGTTCTCCACAGCAACATCGTCAAGTATGAACACTGTGTTTGGCTTTACTTTTTCCGGTGGAGGGATGTCACTGCTCTGACTGAACGTCGTGTGTGTCACACCATCTACACCCTACAATATCTCACGTAATAGTTGGTATTTGGGCTGAAATAGTGTTTTTGAGAATACACATACATGCTCAGAGTGGACTCCATCCGGATGTGCCAGCAGTGACAGAACATTTGTCTTGCCGCAGATGGATGGACCTACAATCATTGCGCGTATGTTGTCGGGAAGGAGTACACCATTCTTCTTCTGGTCTTCTTGCACGCCGTCACCGCTCCAGTCACTTACAACTAAGCCTTCATGCTTCGCCCACCCTGCCATGATACATACTACGTCACGTACTGGCGTGCAACGAGTTTTTATGGAAAATAATGAACACTATGCCCTGCCATGGTACCGACTGTATCAGGTACTGGCGTGCAATGGGCTTTTACAGAGAACTTAATTAAATGACATAATTTTCTGCTGCTGTTGTATGATTGCAGTGAAAATACTGGTAGCAATAGCTTTAATACTTGCAGTATAACGAGAGGTAAGAAATAAGAAACACCATTGGTTACATACATTTTTATTCAGTAATCATACACTGGATGCACTACATAAACAGGTTCTTTCTTTATCTTAACACCTGTACAAAATATAGAAAATAAAGCCTTCTTGTAAGCGCAGAATTCAGCATGTAACTTACTGGCAGTACATTAGTTTCTATTGGCTCCATATTCACCCATTGTTCGTAGTCGTCTACATGCACTCTGTTCATACAGAAATACTCTTCAATGTCTCTATACACAGTCTTAACACAAGGCAGTCATCCCTTCAGTCTTTCAAACACAAGTCTGTAATGATGGAATGCTGTAGATAAATAGATGTGTCATCCAACGTCACACGGAGTGCAGAGTCACAGTATACAGTTGTAGTGGATAGAGTCAGAGCAGCACAGTAAATGTCCAGAGGAGGACGGTTTGGATGACACTCGACGGTCAACTGCTGCTTGACGTAGGCTTTTGCGTGACACAGTTCAACCCATTCCACCTCCATAAACCACACTTTAACACTTTCAGCTGCAGTCTCGATCACGATGACAACACGCCAGTCTGTTCAGTGAATGTTTCTATACTAATATGTAAACGCTTCGAACCACTAGCGGTTATAATGAACACTGAAGTGAAGAGTAGTGGTGCACAGGGCGTAATTAATATCTACTCATCCACTATATCATCACATTGTTCATGAAATATCACTGGAATATTCTGCGATGGCGCCTAAAATAGGGTCCAGTAAACCATGCTGCTGCTGATGCGGCTGGGCAGCACTGGACGATCTCGGCTGGCACTTCATGCTGACTGATTGCCTGTAGCTAAGGCTGCAGAGCTGCTGGGCCGATCTTATATCCTTGATGTGATTGGATGCTGCATTCCTATTGGCTAGTGCGAATTTCAAGCGCCTCTGGTGGCATAGTTGTGAACTAGACCATTTGCTTGGTCCTCTGGAGCAGAGGCAGAGATCTCTTGTGAGGTGGAAAACCGACTGAGAATTTCAAAAATGGCAAGCAGTATTGGTTTGCATGACTTGCAAAATGCATCTTGATACCATTCTGCAGCTTAGCCATTACATGCTGGACGGTGCTCCTCTTCTTCTTCTCAGCCAATATAACTCCTTGCCATTCTGCATGTGGGAGGCTATGGGCGCAGTCCTCAGCTGTAAACTTCACAGGTAACATGGCAGTTAAAATGCTTCCAGTCAGACACCAGCAGCTCTTTGATAGAACACATTCCGGTCAGCAGCGAGGATGGCGAGGAAGTGATGATGGGATGAGAAGATGGATTGTTGGAGGGGGAAGTGGATGGGGATGAGCAGTTGAAGTTCTTCAGTGGTATATGTCACATATACAAATATGCTTCCACTGAAGCGAATTAGTATCAACTGCCCCTCCCCCCTCTTCCTTTATGGAAGAATGGATGCTTCATGTGGAATATCTTAGCAGTTTGTGCATGTGCATGTGTATGAGCATGTATCAGTTGCAACATTCATTGTCTGCATCCTTATGCATTGGCACAATCTGCTAAACTGAATTCTACTGTTTCTTTCTCCTAATTCTTCCATTATCACAGTCTTCCATCCCCTGTATAGTGAACTGTGGCTGCAGTCCTCCCTCAAATGCATACATATAATACAGCTATAGAAAGTCACACCATCCTTTACATTCATCTCGTTGATCGAACACATCGTGATGCTTCCACAGCTACAGCTCAGCGTAGACTGAACCTCTCCCACGAATTCTGGTCATGTGAATGGAGAAAAAAGGAAAGTCCCAACCAAGTTTGAACTTCCCGCCGATTTCTGTTGGATGGGGTCGTGGTGCGACCTCAGCACAGCCCTGGGACAAATAAATTGCTGCCGTTTTTGAAATTCCCACCATTTTATTTAATTTCCTGCCAAAATTCGAAATTCCCACTAATCCATGGGGGAGTGGGGGGGGGGGGGGGGGGCACGGACCCATGTGCCAGTTGGGGAAGACACATGATGTCATCTGGGGGAGGGGGTAATGAATTGATAAATTCCATTAATTTGCTTATCAATTTGACATCAAAATTCCGCAGATGCCGCCATCACCCTACTAATATCCTGGTCCTTTCAACCCCGCCTGCCAGTCGCTGGAATGACTGAAGTATGACCTCAGACACCAGACGACAGGCACCATTTGTTCCAGAGTGCGGCCCAATCTGCTGCTGGTTGCGTCTTGTACCCACAATGGCCGCTGGAATTGCCTCTTCAACATACTGAATGGGGGCTCTAGGTACAAACAGTGAACACAACGTGATCTTTCCTATTCTTGGCTGGCATTCCTCTAAAGCACGACACTGTTCGTCATGTGTTTGAACTGCCAACAATTAACAGCACAAAAGGCTTTCCAACTGACTCAGTTTTAGTGGAAATCAGCACCTAAAACTTATTGTTGAGGGGGACAGCCTGATCTCCCCCCAGTCTCTATCTCCCCCGTACAGGGTTGCTAGATCTACAACTGACACAGCACTCACAAAGTTTATGAGAAGTGAATGATCCTCTGCTTCTTGTAGAGGAGACAGGATTCACAGGAGAGGACAGTACTTGAGTTACTTTTGGTGTCTCTAACTGATGACTCTCGGTAGCCCTCTCACCAAATTTCTAAGAAGCAGAGACATAGTCTACAGTTGACGATAGAATTTCGCGTCACATTCACAAACGTTCGAAAATACATTTCTACTGTAGTGTATCAAAGAAGAACACTGTAGTAGGGTGGCTGAGCGGATTTCAGACAACTCCTCGTTTTTGTCAGATTTCGAACGACATCATCATGCATTGCTGCCAGATTCCCACCTCCCCCCCCCCAATGCTCTCCATCCCCTTGGCATCGTAGAGGACACTGGAGAATTGCCTTAAGTATAAAACTGTGGGAAATTCAAAAAGTGTTGGGAAATCAAAAAATCCAAGGTGGCTTACCTAACCCAAGTGCTCTACATATAAAATCCAAGATGGCAGATATATGTCATTTGCCCTACTGGGTTTTCCCCAGCTCTATGAGGTCAGAATCCAAGACAGTTGACACTATGCCAACTTGTGTGGTTGGTAGGTCATAAGCCAGGATGGCAAACCTTAGTCCCTCCTGCATGGCTGCCAGATCACTTGTGCTGAGAGCCCACTTCGTTGAGTATAAAAGGGCAGTAAATTCAAAACCCACTTGTCCTAAGTGGATATACGCTACAATCTCTCCCACCAAAGTCGCCAGCCCACTTATGCTATTTAAACAATTGTCACCCTAAGTTTAGAGTCACAAGAGCTGAATTGCCCTAAGTATACAACTGTGTGCCATCTAAACAATTATGGTAGGACAGGATGGGAACAGTTTCTCTTCATTTAAACAAGTATGAGGAGAGCACCTTCTTTGGTCTGCTAGCAAGGTCTCCAGACACCTAGCACCCATTGCACTGTGGTTCTATCATGCTGAAGATGACCACAAGCCTCGCTTTGCCTGGCCACAGAGTGCTGTGTGTCGACAGATGACAACTGTGTATTCAGAGCAGCCACAATATTTGCCAGCCGCCTCACCATGCATAGTTCAATTGACTGTCTGCTGAAAAGTCTGGGAAATTCTTGGTCACTGTATTTCAACCCAACAATTCTTTTAATGAAGTGTAAACGTATATCTTCTTATAGATTGCAAATGTGCCTGCCCGTTTTACACTATGTGATCAAAAGTATCTGGACATCTGCCTGAAAATGACTTACAATTTCGTGGCGCCCTCCATCCGTAATGCTGGAATTCAGCTTCCACTCTCGCAGGCATGCGTTCACTGAGGTTCTGGAAGGTTTCTTGGAAAATGGCAGCCCATACTTCATGGAGTGCTGCACTGAGGAGAGGTATCGATGTTGGTCGGTGAGACCTCGCACGAAGTCGGTGTTCCAAAACATCCCAAAGGTGTACTATAGGATGCAGGTCAGGACTCTGCGCTGGCCAGTCCATTACAGGGGTGTTATTGTCGTGTAACCACTCCGCCATTGGCCATGCGTTATGAACAGGTGCTCGATCGTGTTGAAAGATGCAATAGCCATCCCCAAATTGCTCTTCAACATTGGGAAGCAAGAAAGTGCTTAAAATATCAATGTAGGCCTGTGCTGTAATAGAGCCACGCAAAACAACAATAGGTACAAGCCCCCTCCATGGAAAACACGACCACACCATAACACCACCACCATCGAATTTTACTATTGGCACTACACACGCTGGCAGATGACGTTCGCCCGTATTCGCCTTACCCACACCCTGCCATCGGATCGCCACGTTGTGTACCGTGATTTGTCACTCCACACAATGTTTTTCCACTTTTCAATCGTACAACGTTTACGCTCCTTACACCAAGCGAGGCGTCGTTTGGCATTTACCGGCGTGATGTGTGGCTTATGAGCAGCCGCTCGACCATGAAATCCAAGTTTTCTCACTTCCCATCTAATTGTCATAGTACTTGCAGTAGATCCTGATGCAGTTTGGAATTCCTGTGTGATGGTCTGGATAGATGTCTGCTTATTACACATTACGACCGTCTTCAACTGTCGGCGGTCTCTGTCAGTCAACGGACGAGATCGACCTATACGCTTTTGTGCTATACGTTTCCCTTCACGTTTGCACTTCACTATCACATCGGAAACAGTGGACCTAGGGATGTTTAGAAGTGCGGAAATCTCGCGTATAGACGTATGACACAAGTGAGACCCAGTTCCCTGACCACGTTCGAAGTCCGTGAGTTCCGCAGAGCGCCCCAGTCTGCTCTCTCACGATGTCTAATGACTACGGAGGTCGCTGATATGGAGTACCTGACAGTAGATGGCAGCACAATGCACCTAATATGAAAAACGTATGTCCTTGGGAGTGTCCGGATACTTTTGATTACATAGTGTATGTGGTAAAACTGAACCCAGAAACACTGTTAATGAAGTGTGAATGCATCCATTGTTGTAGAAAGATACATGCAGTGCAGATGTGTCTGCCCATTGTATGGTGTAACAATCTCTGTATAGGTCTTGTAAACAATTATTTGGCATGTTTGATACAGAAAGAAAAAACGAGTGACTACAGTCTAAGGTAGTAGATTTATCTGTTCCTTGGTTTTTTCCTTTGAAACAGATTTTATACTTAACAGTTCAACCAGATTGCAGTTTGCCTAATAACATCTTTTTCAAAAATATATATACCACAATTTGGAACAGTTCATATACTTTAAAGTTTAGATTATAACATTTTTTACAGAAAATAACGTACAAAACTGTGAAAAATATTTACAAAATATTTCAGCAGTGTACAAAAAATATCGAAATAAAAAGATTCAGCAGTGTACAAAAAATATCCAAACAAAATAGGTTTCAAAGATTGGTAGAGTTTAATGTGTTTTTCACAGATTGAAGCACTTATATGTTTTCCATGACTGGAAGTAGTCGTAGCACACTATGCAATTTATCTTAATCGAATCTGGTATCTTTATAAATAAAGAAAGGTTAACTCCAAAATTAGCATTTCTGTTTTCACCACTAAGCCCAGATGCGTTACGAAAAGATAATTTGTGTTTCCTAGTTGATTTTTGAATTGCTTGAAACATGTCGTTAGCAGACTCATTACTATTTTCATTAAAATCTTTAACTTATTTTGAATGTCATTTTTTACTGTGAACTGTTGTACCATTAATGAAAACCGTTTTGTGTTTTTCTCCTTAGAAGCATCAGCTTGTAAGAAGTAAAATAAACTGTCTGTATTTAGATCATATATTATATTTTGAATAGCAAATAGCCCCAACATACTGTTGCAGGAGAAGTTATGTTTTACATTGTGATATGTTAAGGCTAGATCAGCTGTAGTAACATTTTCCTGATCGCTGCAAGACGAGCTTTTAGATGTGGAAGCTGATTCCAGAAATTTCTCAACCAGCCTCGTTTAGATTTGTGATGTTTTGTTACCAAGTGTTGTTTAATCTAAAACTAGTAAGAGGAAACCGGTTCACCTCACCCACCAGTCCAGTCAACTATGATAATCATAATAAAACATACACACACACGTATACACAACACATAGATGCACAAAATATGCTGCCTATTGCAACTGAAACACTTGTAAATGCAACTCAATGTAATTTACATTGTTCATTACATTCCTTTCGTGGCACATTACTTGGCCAATCACTACGTTCGATTTCCCACTGACTTTTATAATTCTGCAATCTTTTCTCTTCTGTGTGGTAGCATCAATATTCTGTCGCATTTCTTTTTTGTGTGTGTAATGTGTCCACTATCTATTTCATCCATTTCACGGTATTCAGTGCACTAAAGTTGCCTTTATCTATGTTTCATTATTACACAAAGCTATAAAACTGAATAATATAACTTTACTACACGCAATCCGTTTCACATAAAGCAAATCGAAACACATGACACAAGGCTTTGCGACACGACAATACTGTCATAACTGCTAGATTGCTGTGGTTGGCATCAGTCATTCGTTACAATACGAAATGTTGCGACTAGTGCCGATATGTAACGAACAGTACTTTGGAAGGCGTGGGCTGACGTTTCGTGAAATAGATAATCCATGGAGATATGTTTACTCACTTCATACACTCGCAGACTCATATGTGGTACATACCACTTGCAAAGAATATGAATTAACAGTCCTCACTCTTTCTCAATTGAAACTTCGACAAGAAACATTGCCATTGATAGTATTGAAATTTGAGGTTAGGCTGCTTTCGAAAACAAATACTCAGTTCGTTGTTCAGTTTATTCAGTCAATCTGTTAGTCACAAAATGACGATCAATGTTCATGGTTGTTTAATGATTTGCATGAAATAAATCCTAGAAAAAAAATATGACAAATGAAGTATTTTCATGTACTTTACTGTTTCTATAAAGTATAGAGGACAAGTGCTCGAAATAACGTACCATGCTTTATTATAAAGTACTGGTGGCAATCCTGATGACTACGGCAATATTGTGCGACATATTTGATCATTTTGCAAAAATAGATATAATGTCTGATAGGATAGCCGCAATCAGTGATTTTACAATGTAACTTTTAATCTGTCTTGATTGCAAAATGTTTATTCATATGACCGGTTTCGGTTCCTTTAGAACCATCTTCAGATCTGTAAGGATAATGATACTAATTTACTATTTCACGAATGCAAGCCTTTTTCATCCTATCTAATCGACATCAAATGTACCAGAACATACCTGATATTTCGGTTACAGGAGTAACCCATCCAAATACAGCAACTTTCACATGCTGCGTCACGTAAAGTTGGTTGGCAGAATGCACGTCATTTGTATTAATTATAACACTATTACCGACATGTTACATTACATATGCACATACTGTATTCAGTAGGTTTGTGTAATTAACTTTTATCTCTAAAAATACTCAAGTCAAGGTTAAAATCTGTACCTGTCAATATTAAAATACACAGGAAAATTATCATTTTTATACGATCTAAAAACAAAGGGCGATTTCTATATCTATGGCGCTGGTGTAGGCTTGTTTTCTCCATGCTCTGCTTCCATGGTTCTCACCATATCGGTGTTGTCCTTTGCTCGTTGAGGATTAAATCACACATGTTCAGTGCCCAGCCATCTCGCCAGACTCAGACTCAGCTCCATCCCCTAAACACTCTGATTCATTGCCCAAGCAGTGGATGGTGCATGCAGCAATTATCTTCATGCAGTAACTGTTTTACAATACTTGAGTGCCACCAGTGTTACATTTGTAGGGCAAAACGCACAGCCTGTGAGAAGAATGGACACAAGCTGAAGTGTGCCGATCTCTAACGAAGAAAAATGTCGATTGTGCATGACTAGATCCCAGAGATTCTGATTTGGAAGACACTACATGGTCGTGATTTTCACCTTGTCCAGGCCATCCTCCCTATCACTACTTCATTATTAACTATGGAAGTGGCCATCAGTGCCGTCCCAGTCATTATTCAAATTGATACTGGATCTTCAACCACTACTGTTGATCAGTAGGCATATCGCCACCTGCACTCCCCTATGCTACCACCTTATTTTTAAACAGTAACAACACCATATAGGTAAAGGGTCAGTCCAGGGCTTGGACTCAGAACCAAGCAGCGCCTCTGTCAGCCTGCATCCTCATTGTTGATGTGACTGAGGCTACAAATATTTTGGATTTGTTCAACATCCTTGGTTTAGATGTTCAGGATTCAACCAATCACAACCAGCCATTTGTCCCAAATTCCTGCTGTGGAATCTTTGTTCAATATACGCTTCAGTTTTCTCACATCCATCACCCATCATCACCAACTTTGAAGCACCCAACTCTTTACAGGGCTTTGGCATCACCCATGCTTTTTAAGGCGGAATGTTCCTTTTGCTCAGTGTTACGAACTTCATCTGGAGCTGCAACATCTACAGGAAGAAGGAATTCTGAACCCCTTTAGACACAGTCAGTGGGCCATTCCTATTGTGATCGTTGAAAAATTGAGTGGATCATTGAGAATTATGGGAATTTTAAGCAACCTATCAGTTACCAGGCCATCATGAATGCGTACCCTATTCCTAAAGTAGAGGATATCATGGCACATCTTGCTGGACACAAAGTTTTTGTAAAACTTTACCTTTGGGACACTTACTTGCACTTCCCATGGCTGAAGCCCCCAAAGGCATCCTAGTCATCAACATGGCATTTTGTCTTTTTCAGTATAATTGCCTCCCCTTTGGTTCTGCCAGCATGTTGGCCATACTCCACCACTATTTATAACAGAGACACAGGATCTTCTGGGAATGGCAAATTATTTAGATGATATCATTGTCTCTTCCAAAATTGCACAGGATGTAGCAATGAGTTTGAACTCATTTTTCAGTGTGCTCCAATGGACTGCATTGAAATTCAACAAGGAAAAATGCAATTTCTTCATGTCACAAGTGGAATATCTTGGGACACGTTTTCAGCACATCAGGGATATACCCCACTCTGCATAATATCAATGCCATACAAAACCACCCCCCAAAGATGCCAAACAACTTAGGTCCATGTTAAGTCAACTGAACTATTACAGAAAATTCATTCCTCGTGCAGCAGCTATTGCTGAACCATCACTTCACAAGAATATTAAATGGCATTGGTCCTCCACTTGCGACAAGCTTTTTGAGACCTCATGGCATACAGTCCTTCCCAGCCCATGCTGGTAGTGACCGATCTATCTGACTATGGCTTGGGGACCATTCTTCCTCACAAAATTCACATAAATGAGTGCCCAATTGCATTTGTTTCCAAGATGTTACTGCAGGTACAGTGAAATTACAGTCAACTCAATACGGAAGTCTTAGCTATCATTTTATCATTGAAGAATTTTCACAGTTATGTGTAACAGACAGCAATTTATCTTGTCAAGAGATCATACATCTCTGTTACCACTGTTCAACACCAATGCTAATACTGCAACCAGGACAGCACAGTGACTGCAGAGATGGGCGCTGTTCCTCTCGGGGTACTGCTATGATAGTCATTATCAGCCCACAGTGTTAGCACAGACATCTTATAAAGATTCTCAGTGGGGCAAGATCCCGAGTCTGATGTGACTTCTAAAGTCTGCTTTCACTCTGATGTTGAAGCCAAGGTATCAGTGGCCAGCTTTCCCATTGATGCCACAGTCATTGCCAGCCATTTGCCAGAGAAGCCAGTCCTCCAAGAAGTCATCCAATTAGTGAAAAATGGTTGGCTAGCACATCGCTTCACTTCAACAACTGTATGTTCAGGCCTACTGATACTGCTGATACGAGTTGTCCACTATGAATTGCATCCTCTTGCTCGAAGGAGATAATGGCCACAACAGAGTGGTCAGGGCGCACAAGCACTCGACATTCCTTCACGAAGGCTGCTAGGAAATTGTCCTTACTAAACAGCTGGCTTGCCACAATGTCTTCTTCAGAGGCACCAGTAAAGGTATAGAACGTATATTTGTGGTGTGCATGACATTTTAAAGCAAGCAGGCAACACCAGCTCATAGGTGTTTTCCTTCGCCTGATCTGACATCATCATGGTCTTGCATTCATCTAGATTTTACAGGGCCCTTTCTGAGCTACTTGTGGTTGATCATAATAGATGCTGACAGTGGTTTTCCATATGTTTCATAGATGCACTCAACATCATCAACAAAAACCATCCAGGCCTTATTTCATATTGTCTCAGTTGAAGAACTCCCAGAAACTACTATGGCAAATAGCAGCCCTAAGTTCACTTAAACAGAATTTCGTAGTTTTTGTGTGGAGAGTGACATAGCTCTGGTATTTTTGGTGCTGTTCCATCCCACATCCAACGGACTGGTAGAGAGGTTCATCCACACATTTAAAACTCAACCGGTAATATTGCTCCGACATCTGATGTCAAAAGAGTGCTCAGTTTATTTCTTGCCTTCTACTTCTTCTCTCCACAGTACAGAACCAGCTAGCTGCAAAATTCCACGGTCAACTGCATCAGTCACGATTGCCTATCATCCTTACCACCAATCTCCTGCCCCTCACACAGCACCCATGTCATCACTGCTGTGCTCTTCAGGATGCAATTTGGACACTAGTATTTTCAGTACCAACAATAGGTACTGGTTCATGTCACACATCTCTTGCATATAGTGATGACCGAAATCCAGCTGCCTGATGGCTCCTGTTGCAGAAATCATACCAACCAGAAGCGCCCCCAGAGGGTGTTGTCTGCCCAGATGGAAGAATTCCCACAATTCTTTGTTCCAGAGATGGCCCCCAAGGCAACCATGAGCACTGACCCCGACCACTGGCTGCCTCAATCACAGGTTCCACAGTCCGCAGGACCCAAGATCACAAGCCTTCTGGCAGGCCAGGCACCCATTCCCATGGATGTCGACAGCAGCCTCTCTGTTTTTCAACCAGCATACTGGCAGCAGCACCACCACACCATCACCTTCTGGCATGCCAAGCTGCTTCAAGCTCTCTTCAAAGGAGGGGAGGAGTGGTATGTTGGGCCTCATAGACATCCAGCCTAACAGCACTGCAACACATGTGACCCACTCCAAGAATCACAGGGGCTACAATGGCGAACAACACCACTGTATTCCAAGGGCATGCCTTGTGGACAGGCAGTGGCGGCAGGAGCAGCATCACTCCAAGAGGCCACTGTCTTCAGAAAAATCACTTGCTGGAAAATAGGTCTCACTGTATCCTGTTGCCAAATAGTATTTAGGCTGGCGTGCAGCTATGGCTACTCAGTTCTCAATGGACAAGCTCTCTGAGCTTTACCCTGACTGCTGCTGCAGTTCCTGAATCAGTAGCTCTCCTAAAATCATCTTGCGACCTGTTGTCCAATGCCATTCTATCTGCCTCGAGTCTTTACCTCTGATGCTTTGTGGAACCACCAGCAGTCATCCTCCAGCTAAGCCAAGACTTGGCCTTCACACCACAGACCTCTGGGACTTTGGTGCTTTGGCATAGCATAGTGTCTGTGTAAGTAAAAATAATCAGTTCCTCCTGAACCAATACTTTGACTGTAATAATTGTGATTCAGTTCGTGGCTGACGCCCAAGTGACTTAAGCATCTCACTCACTTCACAGACAGAGACATAATTATGAAATATTTCTTGTTTAGTTAATTACACTCTGAAGAAGTAGGATCGATGTTTTATGTTCATTTCGACACATTTGCTTTCAATCTGACATGGGACACTTCAAATCTTACATAGCAAAGACGAAACATCACACCAAATAATACGAGTCATTCTACGGTTGATGTATGCACAATCTTTTCTGCATGGTCGACTCTGTGGTGGTTCCCTACAGCCATGGGTTCTCACTCAGATAAGCCAGCCCTTAAAACCCCGGTCACAGTAAGAGCAAGAGGCGTAATCAACATCATCCTATTGTAAGAGCCATTTTGCAGCATTGATGATCTACATGGAAGGAGATTGGTGTTGCAACTCATCAGGGTGGCAGGGGTTGGGGGGTATGGAGGGTTCGTTCCTGCTCATGAAAAGTGAACTTTGGTGGTGCAGTGTGTAACTTGTCTGGTGCTAATCGCTGGCCTTGTGTAAGATAGAAAGTCTCAGTGCAGTACTGGTTTTAAGCACTGTTTTGCCTCTGACACCTCTCACTCTGGAAAAAGGTGCAAACACAACAAAAAATCCTCATCCAGCAATGACTCACTGACCTCCGCAATGGGGAAGTTCCAAGTGAAGGGTGTTATGCTATTGTATCGTACAGTTTCATAGGTGTATCATTGACAGCTCATAGCTGTAGCAGAGATTTGTGACAAAGTAGCTGTCTTCAGGATTGTGCTCACTCCAAAACCATGTTGATGAGGAGATACTGATGCGATTTTTTTTCTTTTTTTGAGAACATATAACCTGGAATTGTTCTGGGAGATATGAGCAAAACTAGTCTAGGTACCTCATTTGGGATGTTGTGGCTCTTGAAATGTGTTGCACATGGAGTTTTGATGTAACTAAGGCGCAGAAGATTTGCAAGTGCGACTCCCAAAACCGGCATGAAATCAGCATCAATGTGCCCTCTCTTGGCTATGGTTAGTATTCTGGTCCTCATCGAGTGCAAGCTGTCCTGCCACAGACAGCTGATGGTTCGGATTCCCATGAGTGGTGCATCATTGACCTGCACTGTCACTGCTGTATGCCATTGCGTCGTAGTAGTGGCACCTTTGTGTGAGTGCAAAACTCCGATCAGCCATGACCAGCCTTCATGAGAAATCATGGAAATGTGTATATGCAGGCAATTTACTTGGCCACATAACCCAGAGTGTGTCATCTAGCATAAGCAGAGGATCAGTTACTTCAAGCAGATGCCTCCAGAGCTGGAAGGACGTTCTGCCATACAGCCTCTCAGAATAAATCACCCACTATATCTGTTGATCAGGTTATGTGAACAAACATAGTCAGACGGCCTCTGCTGCTCTTGACTGGGCTAATGAATCATGTCACGCATTTGGAATGCATGGCCACAAACACTCCTTAAAAAGTTGGAAAATTTTGACATGTTTACGATGTCATGGCTAGACAGAAGAGTCTCTGCAGTAGCACACTCTGTCCATGAATGTTCCTGTTCAAACGGAGGTAACCCTGTTGGCAGGTGTTGTAGTGCCAAGTCGTCGTGGAAAACGTGTTCATATTGGGCTATATTATGTGATTCGACACGGATTGCGTTTAAAACCCCCTTCTTCAATCTCGGTGTGAGAGAAAAACCGAAATTCTGGTCCTACGGCCCAACCAGCTGAGTTTCACATGGCAAGAGAAATGGATTCATTTGTGTTGTTTGCAGTATGGAAGCATAAAGAGCTGGTTGTGGGGTATTGCCTTGATGCTATGGACTCAGAAACCAGAGTTGGTCACAGGAATACTGTCTTGTACTCGGTTAATCTTCTTGGTAAAGTCGATGAGATTAACAGATTGTGCCACACTGTTGGCAACATATACAGGAAGTACATTAAGTTATCACTAGATACGTCGTCTATCCCATATTGTTCACCATGTGCTGAGATCCATTAAGAATGTCACCCTGTAGGTGTTGTTCGATGGAATGATACGTTGTTCTGGTGGAGCACTCAATTGCACATTTTGGATGTAGCTGAAAAATTAGCATACTCGTTGCAGGTCACCACTGTAGGAAATCGGCGTGATCAGATAGCCAGAATAACACTTGCAGGGGAGAGGACGAACTTCTGATACTCAATTACTGTTAGTGTGGACAGCCATACAGACATGTCAGCATAAATCAGATATGAGGAACAGACTAAACCAGTCTTATATAGCGTAAATGAAAGATCACACCAAAGAAAACTAGTCACTCTAAGATTCATGCGTGCTCAATCGATTATCAGTCGGTTCAAAATCTCCACATTCTGTCAGTGAAAAATAAATGAATCTGATTATAAAGTTCTTAAATTATTGCTGATTTTGTATAAATTGTGATAAATATATTCCTGTGGACCACATTTGTCTGCCTTTATCTTGGAAAATGGGTTTGAAAACATAAACAATATATTTTATATCTCCAAGAATATTTCATCCTCTGACGAAATTTTTAAGCTTTCCTCGCGTCAGTTCAGCTGACTAACGCGCTGTTGTATGGTGTAAGTCGCAACACTGTGTGTCCATGGGCTTCAAATATTTTACGAATTTCAAATACTTTGTCTTTCAGTTTACGTTGTATAATTAAGCCAAATGATATTTCTCATTGACAAGTCAGCATCTACATTATTTTTAGATTCCATTTTAGCATTTCCCTTTTGTTCGAGAAGCTAGTTGGAGACTCGTTATGTTACATGTTTTGGTATGAAGCATTATCCATAATTATTTTGGATGGTAGTTTCGGAATTACTTTCCCCGAGCTCAATTCGAAATATTTTTGTCATTCATTTGTCTGTGCTAGTGCTCTGTTGTACAACCCACTTTGTAAATGAAATGTGTGCTCTGCAAAAAGCCAGCTTCAGATCCAATATTCACCACCACAATCCTGTTGCTTCCACTAACAATGTCCATGATGCCTAAACTCCAGAGCCCTGACAACATTTTCTGTAAGTAATGTTGTTGTCCACCCAAGTTTCGTATTCGGGACTTTCCGCCTTGCGCCCTTAATTTCTTTAGTTGTATTAAGAGTTTGCGTTGTCAGTCAGTTACTTCAGTCCTCTACCAGAGTCTATCTTTTATTTACAGATCTCTTCCAGATAAATCCCATTTCACCCACTGTGATGCTAAACAGCTTTCTGCCAAGAAAAATGGATTATTTGTTTTACAGCAAAAAGTTATTTGCCTAATGCCAACACTATTTTTTTTTTTTAGTAATGTAAAAGTGCTCCATCGTCTGTCGAATTACCAACTTCTAAAGTTCTCTAAAGTGGTGGGTTTCCTCCCAAAATTCTTAGGCCTCTTTCTGGTCAAGTGCAGTGAACTAAATGGTTTATTTCCATGTTCCTATTGCAGATAGGCTGCCTTTGTATAAATCGCAGACTTTTGATAGGCACTGTACATTGTAGACGACCTAACAGTCGGTAAACGCAAAAGCCTCTTCTTCGTACTTTGCACATGTAGAACACGCTATCCATCGATTCTGAGTAACATAAGCATATCACTAAATATACTAACTAAGCTAGCTGATGCAGGTAACTAAAATAACAAGAGAGAACGACGTCAATCACCGCAGGTTGTACTACACCACGATACAGGTAATGGGCAATTTTTTTTTTTTTTTGTGCCCCTGTAGGGCAGTAGCAGCGGTTCTTCCCCCACCAAAAGCGCTTCTAGATTACCGACAGACTACAGGCCCACCGCACACGGAGCAACTGGTCGCTTGCGAATCACCTCCTGCGTTATTAAACGAGGCTCTGCAGACGGTGCGACTGCAGAGCGTCTCATCAATAAATCTCTTTCAACGAGTTATCAACCAATTGTCAGTGACGCGGCGTCCGTGTTGCCAAGCGATCTGAGTTGCGTCGTGTCGTCTACCACAGCTCTGTATTCGTTCCATTTGAAAATAACGAGCGGGTTTTGAACATTGGCTTTGAAAGGGTAATGGAAAAACATCCCACTTGCATGTTTATCGCCCCTCCTCCCACACAGAGAGACAGGAGGGTGGGAGACTGAAGAATTTCGGCATAACAATAATTTTTACTTACAGGTAGCATGTAACAGAGTTCAAAAATGCATTAAGCCTGGAATTAAAGGAGCGTGCGACTTATGTTATGCCTTCATTTCATTGCTTTTTGTTTCCTTTTTTTGGCATAGGATTTGCGATAAAAGTGCAATAAAGCATGACGCCGTTTATCGTTTCTTACTCGCTATGCAGGTAAAGTTAAATATTTTACTTTGTGAAAAATTTGTAAATTTCTAGTGCTGCATTCAGGCTCGCACAATCGGATATTTTCAGAAATAAATCTGCTTTCTTTTCCTAGTTAGTAAGTAATACTGCCACCCCTCACTATAAACAGCATTATTTGAAGCTCTACGTTTCGATTTTCCATCATCAGGCTTCTTACAGTCCGTACATTTGTTGTTCTATGCGCCTTGGCATTTCTCCAAAGTCCTCTTGTTGGCAAATAGTACCTTGCGTCCTATTTGGCGTTTTTATCAGGAACCAGCGTATTTCTGTCATAATATAGCACTTCACCTCTTGTCGAAAGTCACAGTGCGTAATCCTTAAGGTACCAATATTATGAATGTGTAACTCACCTTTTGAGTCCTGCATCACAGAATCGAATTTGATGTAGTTTGGTATGGGTATAGTTTGAACTCTGAGGAGGAACATAAAAAAAAGAGTACCTGAAAAAATTATATCAGTAGGCAGAAGTGAATAGTCGATAATAGTGAATCAAAGCAGCAAAGAATTTGTAATTTTTTTTTTTTTTTTTACAACAGGTTGCGTAGGCAATTAGAGTGATGCCAAATTGGAAAGTACAAAACCCACTCAAAAAGATCTCCACAAAAATCCGCGACGATATAAGCTTATTTTTACGGTTCGCCCCAAATAGTCATATATATATATATATAATTTCTTTTGATTGCACCTGGCGCAGCGAATCCGAAAGAGACCACAAAGATGGTGATCAAGGGTGAACCCTAAAAGATAAACATATGTTCTTGAGAAATTTTTGTAGATATTTGAGATCTACCTATTAGGATGACATCAAATTATGTACCACATATTGATTAGGCAGCGTGTTGTTGCCGGCAAACTCTACTTACAAGTAACAGATTACATTTAAACGGCTGAATAAACTTTCATCAAACATTTTTCACATTTCTTATTAAACTAGCCTTCAAAATTACGCGAACGAAGCCGCAGATAAAAGGTAATTGAATATGTAGATAAATAGACACTTTCACTCATCGATGGAGAACTTTCGGAAAAGCTTGCAGGTGGTATACTGCTTACGTAGCAATGTGCAGCCATGCATTAAACACACCAACAGACAATTTTCAGACAACCTGTAGAAGAGTATTGCCATCTGTCTTTGTTCATACCTTACCTCGATCATTTGTTAAATGAAACATTCCCTAAAACTCAGCTACAAAGAATCGGATATCCACAAAAATTGTCGGAAAACTTTTGTGATGAAGATATTGAGCACGTTTTGCAAAGTCTTGAACAATACAAAGGCGACTGCTTTGTTATGCATCTTTGAAGGGAAAACCATAAATCTGGTAACATATGGTTGAACATATGAAAATATCTCTAGTAGATATCCATAAAACGGCAATGGCACATATTAGTTTTCTGTCAGTTGTTGGGCACCTTTCCCATCACAAGCAGCACTGTTAAGAGATCATTCTAACTTTAAGCCATGCCAAGAAGTACACTCCTGGAAATTGAAATAAGAACACCGTGAATTCATTGTCCCAGGAAGGGGAAACTTTATTGACACATTCCTGGGGTCAGATACATCACATGATCACACTGACAGAACCACAGGCACATAGACACAGGCAACAGAGCATGCACAATGTCGGCACTAGTACAGTGTATATCCACCTTTCGCAGCAACGCAGGCTGCTATTCTCCCATGGAGACGATCGTAGAGATGCTGGATGTAGTCCTGTGGAACGGCTTGCCATGCCATTTCCACCTGGCGCCTCAGTTGGACCAGCGTTCGTGCTGGACGTGCAGACCGCGTGAGACGACGCTTCATCCAGTCCCAAACATGCTCAATGGGGGACAGATCCGGAGATCTTGCTGGCCAGGGTAGTTGACTTACACCTTCTAGAGCACGTTGGGTGGCACGGGATACATGCGGACGTGCATTGTCCTGTTGGAACAGCAAGTTCCCTTGCCGGTCTAGGAATGGTAGAACGATGGGTTCGACGACGGTTTGGATGTACCGTGCACTATTCAGTGTCCCCTCGACGATCACCAGTGGTGTACGGCCAGTGTAGGAGATCGGTCCCCACACCATGATGTCGGGTGTTGGCCCTGTGTGCCTCGGTCGTATGCAGTCCTGATTGTGGCACTCACCTGCACGGCGCCAAACACGCATACGACCATCATTGGCACCAAGGCAGAAGCGACTCTCATCGCTGAAGACGACACGTCTCCATTCGTCCCTCCATTCACGCCTGTCGCGACACCACTGGAGGCGGGCTGCACGATGTTGGGGCGTGAGCGGAAGACGGCCTAACGGTGTGCGGGACCGTAGCCCAGCTTCATGGAGACGGTTGCGAATGGTCCTCGCCGATACCCCAGGAGCAACAGTGTCCCTAATTTGCTGGGAAGTGGCGGTGCGGTCCCCTACGGCACTGCGTAGGATCCTACGGTCTTGGCGTGCATCCGTGCGTCGCTGCGGTCCGGTCCCAGGTCGACGGGCACGTGCACCTTCCGCCGACCACTGGCGACAACATCGATGTACTGTGGAGACCTCACGCCCCACGTGTTGAGCAATTCGGCGGTACGTCCACCCGGCCTCCCGCATGTCCACTATACGCCCTCACTCAAAGTCCGTCAGCTGCACATACGGTTCACGTCCACGCTGTCGCGGCATGCTACCAGTGTTAAAGACTGCGACGGCAAACTGGCTGACACTGACGGCGGCGGTGCACAAATGCTGCGCAGCTAGCGCCATTCGACGGCCAACACCGCGGTTCCTGGTGTGTCCGCTGTGCCGTGCGTGTGATCATTGCTTGTACAGCCCTCTCGCAGTGTCCGGAGCAAGTATGGTGGGTCTGACACACCGGTGTCAATGTGTTCTTTTTTCCATTTCCAGGAGTGTATTTCCGCATCGGGTGACAGAAGCTCGTTAAAATGGCCTGGCACCGATGCATATCCATCAAGAAACTGCGTCAACGAACACAGAGAAAGTGTTGGATATCTTCCGAAGGAAACACGAGAAGAAACTTTCATTGCCTCACATGTGACAAACGTGTGTGTGTGTGTGTGTGTGTGTGTGTGTGTGTGTGTGTGTGTGTGTGTGTGTCGCAAAACGTATTCACCCTTCTAATCCTTGTGCGCCACTTTTCCCGCCCTACCAACGCCGCCTCACATGAATCTAAAGAAAATACATTGCTATGGGATACCTATAGTACTCAGACTGGACGGAGAATTTTCTGACAGGCAGAGAGCAGCACGTTATCCTGGCTGGAGAGTCATCTATGCTGAAGTAATATGTAGTGTCCTAATGGGAGTGTGAGGACTCTTGCCATTCGTATTATAAACTAATGCTGTTGGGGTACTTTTCTGTCCTACAATTTGCACACAGAATTTGTAAAAAGACATTTTTGTTATCAAAGCAATTGCAGCACCAAAATTTAATAGTTGAAACAAATTATTCAATAGTACTTACTGCCTAAAAGTAGGTAATGCTGTCATAAACCAGAAGTCCAGTTCGGAACAAGTCACTGCCAGAGGTGACTGAGCCACACAATTTACAATCCACAATTTTAAATCTGCTGTTCTGGTGCAGACAAATTCACCACCCTAATGACTTCAAGGCCAGAGGCATGACCCACTACAGCACCATTAAATGTCACATTGGGCTAAACATTGTACACAGCCTCCATCCTATGATGGCATTAACAGACAGACACAAATCAATGTGACTGGCACAAATTCAGATTAATGATTTTCAGGTGAGTTACTGATTATATAAAGCTTGTCACAAACATGTGACAACCAGTAAGATACCACAGTGTTCTATTTAAATTGGAGCAGGCATGCTAATGAAAAATTGTTCCCTACTATGTGCCATTTTTCCCACAGTTTCTATTTTCCACTAATACAAAAATACATAGTTTCTGTGCAAACTGGGCAGGGATGTCTGTAAGCATGTCAGCAGAATTGCTGTACCAAAATATGCAATGACTACGTCTCCTCACACTTGGCATAATCAGTTGCTCTTAACTACTTCAAACAATTCACAATACATTTGTGGGAATTTAGTATCTATGCCTCACTTCAAGCTTTTTTGTTGCTTTTACGAAACTATGGACAGTGTCCTTTACTCTTTAGTATCTTGTACTAATTTTTTTTAAACGTCTGCTGTAAATGATGATATGCTATTTTCAGGAAATGTCCATGAGAGCAACAGTCTTCAAACACATACTAAGTGAAAAATTCAAGCTGAAACATCTTTGTGATGGCAATAACTTAGTTATCTAAATTACTAGGAACTACAAAGAAAGTAGTTTGTGGAGAGATCATGCACACTACACAAAGCAAATTATCAGTCAGTGCTGAGGAGGGTAGCCTGATATCCACACCACTGAACAAAACCAAGTGTTCACCTCTGACAAGAGGCCAAAAACAGACCAAGAGCAAGAAGCTATGAACTACTGCCTAGTGTGAAACAATAGGCAGTTTAATGTATGCTCTACAAGTGTAAAGGCCATACCTAGCCTGCTTGATAAGCATTGTCAGCCACTTCCCCACACTTGCAGACAGTAAAAAATTTTAAGGTATTAACAGTACTACATTACTGTTTTCAAAAGAAGAAATATGCCATATAATTGGTTATTGTGGTGCAGATTGGACCTGATACTCCCAAGTCAGGACGTTGGCAGCTAGAGATTTGTTTAAATCCCACGAAGCAACGACACCCTTGCAAAGTAAGGAACAGCCAACAGTAGTCTTATTCAAATATGAGACAATATATAGTCTTGACTGTAGCATGTTAGGAAGATCTATGGTTCTAAGATCTGACAGCGAGATTTGCTAAATTTAAGAAAGATGCTATCAAGCTACTGTGTGACACGACAATTTACTTGTCTAAGGCTATCGGCCACTATAGTTGCAGACACCTCATAAGACAAAAAATAGTCAGCTCAAGTCATTAGAGCACATACCTTCAGACCTAACACTGATATGTGATGGCACAGCCTTATCTGCCATCACCATACCACTGAAACACTATTACAGACAGAAGATTCATACTTACCTGATGTGTTCAAATGTGTGCTTTCAGTCACTGAAACCTACACCAGCAATAATCTCATCTCCACCTTCTGGTGGGTGTACCTCTCCTGGGAGGGATTTCCAGTTACAGCATATCCAAAAGTCTCTCTCCCTGCCCCCCCCCCCCCCCCCCCCCAGGACTTTCTTCCTCCAGTATGTCCCCATTTAATGAAATCTATAAATAAAACCACTACCCCACCTCTTTTCTTTGACACATTCAATGTAAAAATCTGAAATTTATAAACAGAAATCTAATTTCCAATTACTCTAAACTCATTTTTGTTTTTCTCTGTATATTACTTTGTCAAAACTGGAGCATCCGTGATTGAGATTACAGTTTCCCCAATTATGCCATTGCTGAGAAGATGAAATAAATCATTGTAAACTTTTATTATTAATTATTACTGAGGAATTCTTTCCAAAATTACAATTTGCTTTCAGCAAGTGATTCATAATAAGGCTGCAACTATAGGTGAAGTACCCATCTTTCTGAAACTTTTATACGCAACATTGCTTTTATAAAGAAACATGAGTACACACCAGCTTGCAGTATATTGATACACAATAAGAACTTTCATATCACAGTGCCGGAGAACCAAAGGTAAGGGAGGTGGAACACACCATAAGCAAGGTGGTAATGTGCTCCTGCACTGTGTGCTAGTAGTGCATCAAAGTAACAGTACCTTGCTTATTGTGTGCTCACTTTATTGTAATGGTCATCTGACAGTAACACGGTTACAAGCTGCCAATTTGCTATCAATATTTTTATGTCAATACATTTTCACATATTGAAGTAGTGCTGCTCGAGGTTGGGCAGGGTGAATGTTTAAGTCCATTATAATATCTTTTACTGATACCTCTACCACTATTATATTTAGAACTTATTTTAGCAAAAACATAGTAGTACCACATTTATGTAGCTGCTGTCTTACATTTTAAACAAATAAAAATATTAATAATAATAATAATTATTATTATTCCACCTCTTCTGCATTTCAGTTCTGTAAATACTGATGACTACATATAGATTTGCTGATAAAGTCAATAGAACTGTAAATCACTAAATGTGGAGAATATCCACAATGTATTTCAATTTATAAATATGAAAATTTTCCCCTCAAGCAGTGACACTGAAAAAATTATATTAAAGCAATAATCATGTGAAGATTTTTTCCTACTAACAGTGGAGGACAGGTAGAGTTTGGACCGGGGTGCCAAGTCAATATGTCTAAACTACTGGCTTCACTTATAATGTATTATGGTGCGGAGTACTCCTAAACTTGGCCAAGGGAGGATGACTCAGGGAAAACTAATTTCATTACATATGGATACAAGAATTTTTACTATTTATTTACATTTAAATATTTGTACATATAATTATAAAAGTGCTATAGGCTTATTCAATGCTTAATTTACAGAGAAAATTTATAAGAACAAATATTCATTTCATACATAGTTTAAAAGTTTAGAAATTATCACAGCTCAAAGAAACTGATCCAGTTACAACAAAAACATCTGACATATCTTTGGCAAGATTATCCACATTATATACATCACTTAAAAGTATGAAGTGATTGAAGACACATTCAGTACCAAGGAACAACTGAAGTAGAAATAAAAACGGGTATCACTCACATCCATGAGACAACAGCACCAGAAATCAACATAAATAAATCTATACACATTAATGAGAATAATACTTTCCAACATTTTACATGTCTCTGCAGTCTTTATTAAAATACTCTTAAATAAGTTATTTTTTTAAAAAGTTCTCAAAAAATTAACTTTTTTGTGCTTCTTCTGAACTAGAAATTGTATCTGCCTTGCTACTAGAACCTTGTTTAGGATGTTTTTTGGATGGGGATTTCACTTTTTTACCAGTCTTCTTTTTCTTTGTATCAACTTCTGGTTTTGGATCCTTATCAGAGGTTAGTTCAGAACTGGCATTTTCTTTTGCCGATTCTTGCTGTGTTTCACCTAATTCTTCAGCTTTTGGAGGGTTTGTTATTTCCGACCCAGCTGGTATCGGTTCAATTTGCATCACAGATGTCTCATCTACAGTCTTTGGTTCAGCTTCTTTTGAATTCTCTGGTGTAGCACTAACATTTTCTTGCACTTCTGTCTCCTTCGTTGTCTGTGGTAAGCGTGGTTCTTTAACGTCACCTTCCTTCTGAACTTCCACATCTGTTTTTACTGCCACATCTTTCTGTGGAAGAGCCTCTGCCTCCATCTGTACCAGATCAGTCTGATTTGATGCAGGTGGTTCTACTTCCATATCACTTTTATCTATCTTCTCTGAAGGCTTCTCACTTGCAACCTGATTAGTTGATTCAGTCAATGGAGCCTCAGGTGTCACTACCATGTCCATTGTCAGCTGTGTATCAGCTGATTCTCCCTTATGTTCACCATTTTCATTTCTGTTAGTTTCAGTTACTTCTGCTGAAGGCTGAGATTCACCTTTTGTTTCTATCAGACTTGATTCTGTCTCTGACTGTTGTGTTGGTGCTGAGTGCTCAACATCCATTTTCTCAATATGTTCCTCAGTCTCTTTAACATCTGGCTCCATTTTCTCACCTGCATTTTCCAGCACTGGAGGCTCAGGCGCAACTATGTCAGCCTCCATCTCTTCTGCTGGATTTTCTTCTCTCAGTTCAGTTGTGTCACTATTATCTACTGACTGCATCCCTTCTGTGTCTTCTGAAACTGCATTTTCATTCTGTTCCTCTGGTGCTGGCACCTTAGATTCCAGAATACTGATACATTTCTGTATACTGCGTATTGCTTCCTTGCGTGCTTGCCTCACGTTTTCCTTACCCTCTGTATCAATATCATCTAGCTTTAATAAATTCCTTGTTAACATTTCATCAAGGTATATATACTGCTTATCTTTTCTGGAGGTTCCAGCAAAATTTTCCACCATTCTCTGAAGATTTTCCACATCCTTCTGGACAGCTTGGACACGATGAATTGGATCATTAGGCTGTGGAGGCTTTGCCTGCTGAGGCTTAGGTTGTTGTGATGGCTTCGGCATCTCCTTTGGTTGCTGTGCTGCTGGCTGCTGCATACTTGGAGCTGAATTCTGTTGAGAAAATATTGTTTCAGGTTTTGAGTGTGGTACATTCTGCTGTGGACGAGTATATTCTGTCCGTGCTGACTGTGGTGGAGAATAAAAACGCTGTTGTGGCTGGAACTGATGATGCGATGTGTACGTCTGTGGTTTTGAAAATGTCTGTTGAGGCTGTGGAGGAATCCTCTGTGAAAACACTTGTTCTGGAGGTGGTTCTTCAGAAGCCAGATTTTTAGGAAGAATAGGTTCATCTCTCCCTTCAACAAAAATAGGTATATGCCTCACATTGCTAGACGATTGCTGTGGTGACTGCGGTTTCTGAGGTGCAACAGGTGGTTTTCCTGGTGTTATGTTAACTCTGGAAACATATCTTTGAGGCTGAGGTGTTTGCTGAGGTTGATTTTGAGGCTGGGGTGGTTGCTGATTTCTAGCATCAGGAGGTGCAGACATGGAACGATGGCCACGATTCCCACCATCATCTCGACCAGCTTCTCCTTGCTGAGGGAAAGGGTTTCTGCCTCTGTTATCCTCTGGCTTTGGAGATGATGTGCCCATTTCACTTTCCACATTGCTGCCACTACTGCTGCTTCTTGCCTGTGTGTGTGGTTCAGCTTCACTTGACCCACGTCTATTCTGTCCCCAGGTGCCAGTATGTGATGGTGATCCACTCATTTCTCCAGCCCAAGGAGGACACCGAAGTTGGTCTGCAAATTCTGGATGTCGCTGTGCCAGATCATCTAGATGGGCACGAATATCCTGTCGTCCACTCCTGGGCATCATGTCGTCGTCAAACGGAAAGCCGGTCTGAAAGAAGCAACTCATAAATATTTGTAGTACTTAAACATGTGGGCGAATCTTACAGATACCTTGACTAGATTACATTAAGAATAAATCATTGCAAGTTACTAGCAGTGTTCAACAACACTCAACAGACATTACAACTACTTTATCATCAGATATTTAAAAACAATGATTTTTCATAGTTGTCCCCAAAACTACTAAATTTAAGGCTCTGGGCCCTGTTCCGTGTACCTGCAGCCTCTCAGGTGTCACTGATTGTGACATGACGGGAGTCCATAACAATAAACAGTATCTGTTACATGTATTGTATCCATTACTGATAGTCTACTTCCCAGCATTTCAAATCACAACCTTAACTACCGTAAAACTAAACACACTGATCTGCACGAAGTTTATTTTGGCTTATATTTCCTCCCAGAGATTGGAGCATTTGGATGTGACTCTAGTGTGCTATACTGCTTGGGAACATGAATGCAGGCATTATTAAGGTTCCAGTTGACCCACCTGACCACAAGGGAGGTGAACACAATTTGCATCAAGCACATCATAAACCCTTCACACCTGCATGTGCCATCCAAGAACAAGTAATGGGCTACTTGCTCTATTCCACCATCCCACACTGCTGGTCAGAGATTAGTGGCAGCCTGATCAGGGGATCAACATACCATGCATAGGCTGCCATGAACACCACAAACTGCTGCTTTTGGACTGGTGCATAACTGGAAAGCATGGATTGCTGATAGAGTCATACTGTGCTCAGTAATTAAACACAGTTCTGCAATACCCTGGATGAACATTATCTACAAGTATGGCAGCAACCGGGGGAAATGCCCCATTCCTCCAATGTTTAGGAGAGGCACAGATGTGTTACTTCTGGCATCAAATTTTGGGGAACTATTGAGGACAATACTCATCCCACATGGCACATGTGCCTACAAACACCTGCATGAAAAGACATTCCTTTGGCCCAGACCTGTCCCAAATAGAAAGTGTGAGATCAGCTTGGGCACTAACTGTCCCAGTGCCAGTATTCTGGCTATCAAGGACTAGTTAAAATTATTGGAGGCCAGCTTGCCTTAGTAGAGGCTAAAATGGCTCATGACACCCTTGTCAACAAAATCAATGCAGTCAGGCAAGAAAGACCACAAGATAGAGGGGTGGAGGATGCAACATCGCAGTGATAAGTGGCCACATACTACCCCAGTTCTTTGACACAATTTTGTAATCATCAAAATAATATAATCACACCCTCACAATCTGTGAAGTTTTCTTTCATTTTCTCCTCTCCTTATGGGTGCTAGACATTTCTTGTGGGACTGGGAATTTTTTTCATATTTTGCTCTATGCAGTAAAATATATTGAAGATACTACTGGTAAAATATGCATTCTATTTTCTTTTGTCCCACTACCTTTCTGGTCACACTCTCAGCTCCTCTGAATAGAACATCTCCACTTCCTAAGACATTGTCTAAGTGAATGCCTTTCACCATTTTACACAGAATGTGATATGACATGTAAAACAGATATACAATCAAACAATGTGCAATAGTTATCAGGTATCTAAAATCTGTCTGAGGGCTGTAGGCTGTTTAGGGTGTACCTTGGTTTAAAACTTTCATATGGCATTTGTTTCTTTTTTCAAAGATTAAGAAAGACACAAGCAGAAAAGTTAAAATGTTCACACTGAGGTAAGTAGAATATAGCCTCTTGCTAAACCAAGCACACCATCTCCATTTACTCTCAAACATGACAACACAATCACCTGCTACTGGGAGCTCTGTATCCACCGCCATTATTTCACACAGACCCATCCGACTCCCTATCAAGATGTCTAACGCATACTTGTGTGGAGAATTATATCATGAGGAACCAATAGATGACTGAAATCCTGATAATTTCACCTGCAGGATTTGGCCAGTAAGTACAGGTCATATCTTGGTGTAAAATTCTTGAACCAAACTTACAAGATCACATGGGAACTGGATTTTTGTATTTTTTGTATTTACGGTGCATGAAGTTCAGAACAAATATCAATCCACCAAAGCAGTTACATGAAACTCCCATAAATTCTCAAGAAAATAGACTTTGATGTTTTCCGAAACCTGTAATTCCCTAAACTCAGGTAAATTTTCTGAAGAACGTTGTGGGTCTGTGGTAGAATGCTCACTCACTCACTATATGAGTGTTCTGGGTTTCATTCTCAAATGTTCCATTTTTTAAAGAAAGAGGCTTGTTCAACAAGCATTATGATGAAGTGCAAAATACATAAAGAGGGAAAAAATTAATTTGTAATGGTTTTGAATCGAAACAACCCTTAGTAACATTCTTTTACAAAAGATCAGTATTTTGGCAATGAAAACTGGATTTTCATGTGCAATACACAATTGGAAATACAATAGTGTGCATTTTCATAAATAAGACAATTAGGCAAGTGAATTAGCATATATTTCATGAGTTCTATTTTAAATGATCTAGGTATTCAAATTTAATGGAAAAAAGAAAAAAATAACTGAAATAAGGCTAACTAGCAATCTTAAGTCTTAAGCACTGCCCATATATCATTGAGGTGTTATTTTACACATCACAGAAATACTCTCAGAACATCCATTAATGAGTTATATCCAGGAATCAAACCAACATCCCCCATATGGCATGTTAACTTTCTACCACATGACAACTTGGACCTTGATTTTGGGGATTAAAGACACTTGGAAATGTCTATTTTCTCAAAAATTCTTTGCGAGTTGCATCACATTGTTCTGGCAGACATGCACACCATAAATATAAAAAAATTACAAAAATTAAATTTCTGAGTGCACTACTACTTAGTACCAATGCCCCAGATGCAATTCCAAGACTCTTTCCACAGTGTTACGAAGAATGTGTGTGTGTGTGTGTGTGTGTGTGTGTGTGTGTGTGGGCACGCGCGCTACTCACTCGCCAGTCTACACAAAACTAGTTTAATTCACACATTACATGCAAGTGACTGACCCAAATGGCATTAAACAGGTCATGAACCAGAACAATAGATACAGCACCAAAAATATGAAACATCTAGTGCAGCAATATTTCAGTTTCTTTTCATTCCATTAAATATATTGATAATTTTGTACACACAGGGTCTGTAAACAAGTAAAACATATTCCAAAGAGGGTAACAAAAACATTTAATGTTCCACAAAATGATCTGACATTATTTCTTACATTTTGTCGCACGATATTTCAATGGCACTTTAACATGTGTATGTAAAGTAAGCAGAAAGGAGTGTGCACTCACAGTAACTTAATAAAAGTCATGTAGACCAAAATTTAGATTAAGCCAATATCTGTCTTGTCAACATTTCAACTAGTTCCACCATGAATCACTAAAACAAAGCCTTTAAAAACCTCAACATTTATCTCAGTCATCATTTAGAATTCTAGCTTTTCTAACTGTTATCCAGTCAGTCACTGTCTAATTAGTTGGACGGATATGAGGCAACAGACACGCTATTTTGAGCTTTAGTTACTGTCTAATGTGTTATATTTGCTACAAATTTGGAAGACTAAGTATATGTTTCCAGAAGTAACGACTTGCATTCACAAGCTGACATACATACAATCATGTACGCAGTTTGAGGCTGGGGAGCACAATGACAGGGTTCTTTGATTTCATGAGCAACCATGACACATTAACAAGTCCTTGATGCCTTAGCTAAACAGTAAAGTGGTCCCTACATTGCCTGTTGCAGACGCTACTACTTAATCCTTTTTTTTATATGGGCAACAATTCTAACATAAATGGATGAAATACTAACAGAAAGTTTGTACTGTTCATTTTTTATTAAACCTCTATGTCCTATTACCAGTGAAATCTTTCAGCAAGCCATAGTTAGACAAGTCTGCTATAGCTTTAATGAGTCAGCCCAGGAAAATCTGAAGCAACTTCAGGATGCCACAGAAAACTAAAATGAAGGTGTCTGGGCAGGGATTTGACTGTGTATATACAAGTATTTCAATGCTACCGACTGGCATCCCTGGTCACACACTCGCCTGTATTTTAACTAAGTATTGGTATCCCCAAACATGTTGGTTTTAAGTAGGAATGTTCGAACATACCATAAACTCAAAAATATCTAACCACAACAGGAATATGGGATTTTCACTGGATATAAAATATAATTATGGAATGGGGCGGGGGCAGAGGGGAGGGGAGAGGGATGTAACATTTGACGTCTATAGGCTTTGCCAACACACAGCAAAACCATCTTCCAACCACACCTACCCTACAGGTCAGCCTGTCCCCTCAACATCCACATATTTTAAAAACAACCTATGACAACTTCACTGACCATAACAGAACATTCATCAATACCTTTAATACACCCTCACAGCACCAATTAACCTACTTTAATATTTTTCCACTAGAATCCATATGAATAATCAATGCTTTCAAATGAACACACATTTTAGAATGCAATGAATGTTAATAAGCAGCTTACAACATTCTGAGACAGTAGTATGTTCAGGATGTGAGACAGTACTGTTGCAGTAGACATTTCATAAAAAGGCAATATTTCCCTACAACACCCAATTGGGGTAGTATTCAAAACAAATTATTACTGCACAATTAAAAATGGCCTGTTCATGTAATTTAACTAACATAATGAATAATACACAATAAGGTTTCTGAATAATTTCTTTTATGCCACTTAGTCTAATAAAATTCTTTAAGATAATTTTTAAAGATAATGTGATCATCTCTTCATTCCAGATGCTACTTTTAACTTTTGTTGGAAACAGAAGCTGTGCCACAAAACTGCGCAAGTGCTTAGAATGCACATAATTTTCAGATACTGCAGACAACACTGCACACAAAAGTGCATTTCCCCCTTTTATAAATCCATTCATTCACTAGCAAGTGTGTTCAATTACTTTTTCCAACACCTTTGAACATTTTTTGCTCACACTAAAAACTTACAAAAGCTTGTAATAACATTTCTTGTGCTACAGAGTTTAACTGGTAACTGCACACACTCAGGACTTATGTTCCCATAACAGATCTGCAACCGTACTTCATTGTGTCCCTGAGAAGCACAACTTCACTGGGTAACATTGCGTTACACCCTATTTGGGCATTTTATCAATAAGAGAAACAATAGTTTTTATCAACTATACCAAAAATTATCAGAAATACACAATGACGACACTTCCCACCAATCTGTATTACTACCAATGATTGCTTCACTAAGTTCACTATGAAAAACATAGTTATATAGAGGACCAACCTGACAAGTATTCCCTTTAATTGCCCAGAATGTTCTCCAAACCAATTGCGAAAAATCGTTGCACAATGACATAGCGGATCATCATCCATAAAAATTCCATCTTTGTTTCGGAACATTTCAGTCTATGAATGGTTGCAAATGGTCGATGATTGGTGAAAATGGACCAGAGGACCAGTTCATTCCACGTAAACACAGTGCACACAATTATGGAGCCACCACCAGTTTGCACAGCATCTCATGACAACCTGGATCCATGTCTTTGCGGGGTCTGTGCCACACTAATCCTACCATCAATTCTCACCAACTGAAATCTTGACTCATCAGACCAGGCCACCATTTTCCAGTTGTCTAAGGACCAAATAATATGGCCACAAGCCCAAGAGAGGCACTGCAGGTGATATGCTGGTAGCACAGGCAATCACATCGATCGTTTGGTGCTACAGCCCATTAATGGCAAATTTCACCAAACTGTCCTGATGGTTACATTTATCATATGTTCCACATTTATTTCTGTGGTTATTCCATGCAGTGTTGTTAGTCTGTTAGTACTGGTAACTCTAGAGGAATACTGTTGCTCTCTGTCATGTGAATGCCATTGACCATTGCATTGTCCGTGGCAAGAGGTAATACCTGAAATTTGGTATGCTTGGCACACACTAACCACTCCAGATCTCAGAATATTGAATCCCATAATGATTTCGGAAACGGAATGTCCTGTACACCCAGCTCCAACTATCTTCCGCGTGCAAAGTCTGAAGTCCATTCGTGTGGCCATAATCAAGTCTTACACTTTTTTCATGTGAATCACCCAAGTACAAATGAAAGCTCCGCCAATGCACTTCCCTTTTATACCTTATGTAAGCGATATTACCATCGCCTCTGTGTGCGTATCGCCATCACATGCCTTGCCACATCGGTGTATGTAGAGTGTATGCACTTAATATGAATCTAAATACTTTAATGTGTAATGGTAAGACTTACTAACCAGAAGGTACTTTCAGAGAGTACAATTGCAAGTGGTAATTCCCAGCCTTCTTTCAGACTTATCCACACATTTATAGGAGAATTTACAATTTAATGTGGCATCTGTACAAGAATGCAAATTGTCATAATTTTACATTAACAATTCAATGCTGCAAGTGAAACAACTGGCAATTAGGTCAAATAAACAATAAGTGATAAGTTCATTGACAGACTGGAATCAAATTCCATACCTCTGGATTGACAGCCTTACTTCTACTAGCCAATCTGTCACATTTGTCAATAATGCAATACAGCATTTCTGAATTTACCTGGTAGAAATAAGCATCCATGAATAACAATTGTCAAATCTTAAGCAGACATTGCTAATGATGTAGACCTTCTGGTTAGGCTACACATTTCTCAGTCATCACAATTTTTTTATTTCATATTGACATTTGTTTGTGTGGGAGTGGAGAGTGGTCAAAGGCCCTAATACACTGAAACGACGTATAGCAAAATGTTTCAAATGTGTCATGAGCAATAGAAAATCATCCTAGAAGCACCCTATTAAGGGCTACACAAATTTGAAGAAAAAATTTTATATAAAAATTCCTCAGAATTCCAAGAGTCAAGAGGAAGATGGTGTCAAGAAGCTCGCAATAAATTAATGGCGAGTGGAATTGGGGGTGGGGGGTGGGGGTGGGCAACATACCCCAATGACTTTTCTTCCCTCTCAGCTAAGGTATTTAACAGCCATAAGCAGTAGTTCAACAGCGGTTTTTAAAACATCAGTAATTTTTATGGAATAATATTCATGTAATTACCACGTGCTGAAATATTAAGTATTATAAAATTTGTGATTTATAATACTCAATAAAATTAAGTTTCTTTCCTAGCTTAACAGCCACAGAATTCCCCGAGAACTCCAGGTTTTCCAAAAGAATCGCTGCCCTGGCTATTGCAGCTTATACTCTTTAACTCAAATGACTCCATAAACTCAATCTCAAGATGAAATCTGGGCATTCCTAAAATGCAATATGGAGAAAAAGAAATTCCATGCCATTTCAGTACGCCGTAACACCTTACACGTTGCAAACAGTAAAAACTTGTGTGTCGTATATACCAATAACTTGCTTTCATTGTTTTAAATGGGGGTAAATTCCTTCTTTTTAGGAAGTGGACTTCCAGTTCTATTATAAGGTTTAAATACATTAACACTTCGACTGACAAACCATAATGTAGACAGTACTTTGCTGAAAAACTTGAGCCTTTGATAAATAAGTTATCAACATTGTTTCCTTTCATGAAGCACAATGCTAAGAGAGAGGGGAGGAAAAAAAAAAACACACCAAAGCAATGAGTGGTGAGTCCTTTTCAGCTGCTCAAATTGCACTCAACTTTCCATGTCATTTTGCCATTCTTTGACAATGTTGTAGACAGTACATTACTGTTACTTTGGATCTTCAGTTCAGGAAAGTGTTACGCCCTATAACACCATGTGAATTGGTCTCAACATACTGAACCACATTAGCTCAAAACAATTTTCAAGCTATTTGAATCTTACCCCATTTTCTATGTACACAAATTTTAACAACAATCTTATCAACATAACCTGTAACAATGTTTATTTCAACATACGGTGATACCTATGCAGCACAATTCATTATAATTAGAACCACAATTTCACCTAACCGAACTACAACTGTTGTTATGTTTGGTAATCCTAGGTCACTTGCCCCTTAGATGTATAATTATACCACAGCATTTCAATTTCCTCCTTAACCTAACACACACACACACACACACACACACACACACACACACACACACACACACACACACACACACACACACACACACACACAAGCCGATAGTACAAGGGAAAAAGATCTCATTAAATCTTGCTGTTCAAAAATAAACGGCCGGTGATAGCCAGAAAGGTGAAACGTACAAGAAACCTGTTATTTTTACCTCACCTGCATGTAAGTAACAGGTCCACGAGAACTCTGCGATTCCATCGTTATACCAACGGAGCACACGTTTAATACACCACTCCAGTATCTGTAACGCTACTGCGACGACCGCAAGGCAAACCGGACTTAAATACAAGGGCTGCTGACTCAGCAGCCACGGCCATTTGGGGCTATTTCAGTTGAACGATGCGCCAACTACGTCACAAGCAAAGTCTGTGGGTGTGATACGTGAATAGCTTGCCCTCCCCACACGTGTTGAAGCCTGGAATATTCCCCAACTCCCAACAATCTCTGAACCAACTGACCAAAACATAACTACTAGTAATGTAAATCACCACAAAAATGTGCACAAACCATACATACATCTGAAACAGCGAGGTCGGGCTGAAACTCAACATTTCCTTCCCAAAGTGTCACGTCATACTTACAAGAGAACCCTAATATTGTATCGCTGATTCTGATAATGCCCCGTGAAAGATTAACCGAAGTTGACTACTGTCAACGTATCTATAAAAACAATTTCTTTCCTATGACAAATTGGTACACTACTAATTTCTTCTTTCTAGAGCGTCTCTTCAACCAAAACAGGCAGAAAACTATCATCAGGTCTCCCGTAAATCACCTGTGCGTAACAGCAACACACCGTTCGTGAAAACGGAAACAAATAATTTCACCGAATGTCACACGATTTCGCTTGACTAAACGTAGGGCTACTACTAAAAAGGTTTTTTGTGGTTAAGTATGCACACCAGGAAACAAAAAAACGCCATGATATATCTAAAATTTGTTTCTGCAAACCGATATCTAACAGCACTCTCAAATGCTGGAAAAGTCCATGTCACAACAAGACATTTGCAAAAAAAGACATGCGGCTTACATCCACAGCAACTCAACGAACTCCCTCATTCCTTACTGTTGACGTATCACTATAACTGCGAGAATTCCAGTACAACTTCTAGCGGAGCGGAAAAAAACGTTTTGCAACTGACATTTTTTTCCGGGTTGTGTAGCACCGAAGTGTTTATATGTGGTATCAAGTACTTTATTTCCGCAGAAAGTTTCAGAGTATACTGAAGAGCAACACTGCCGGCTACTTCCAAAACAAGAAAGTGGAATTACGCCAGTCGTTAAATCCATATAACCCATATAATGCACTTTAGTATTAAAACCTACATAACGCTTACTTGGATATACGGTTGCCTTAACTTTGCAAATGGGGTCACACTTACTTTACGCCAACCTCCTTTACAGTTAAGTAGGTAAACAAATTGTGATTGAACACACGGTATCTTATAAACAACATGTGTTGATACAATTGTTGATATAAGCACACTTACCCTAGAAGAGAAAGATCCCGACGGGTGAACAGATCCCCAATTTGGAGCAGTATCAAAGAACATCTTCCGCTCTTGGTCAATATGATTTTTTAATTCGTTGATTAAATCATCACCAGATTTACCACGAAGCCGTTCACTGAGTCTCGGTTTGTCACGAAACGAAAATGACATACTAAGAGATACCTTGGCGAGGCTGAATATATACACTCAGATCTGCCACCCACAAACCACCAGAACATTCTCCCACGACAAGCTCGAATCCACCAATAAGCGACGCGGTACGGTGCATCTCGTGTCGAAACGTATACGATAATCGATGCCTGAGAACAGTGGCGTAGTTTCTAGAAACATCGAGATCTTTCAGATGTTCAAAACCCAAACTAGTACAATAACATGAAAATATACCACATTTTCCTAAAGTAAATAAAACCATTGAATTTCGTAAAGCAAAATGCGGTTGTAAATCATTTCTCTTACCCAATAACGTAACATTTTGTAATAACTTTGAATTGATCTAATTGTTTACCGACCTGTGAATAAAGCCAACGTAATTTATTTTTGCAAAAATAAGAGAATGATAAACGTTTTGCTACCTGAGATTGTGTTACTAACAGATCTGCTCATGACATATGCGAAGTATGATAAACTATGTTTTCTAAAAAAAAAAATAAAGATGCTTAATTCCACGCGTTAGATTTTTTATGTACTATAAAAAACTTTTGTTCAAGTTTTTTTAATTATTTTCTACTCTGGAATGTATAGAATGCATTGTTGTTGTATCTATGGAATCTTCGTAGTAAAATATCTTCAGAGAGAGCAATTGGTGAGAAACAATGAAAAAATTGAGCGCGTAATTTGTTTTCGTGAAGTCTAAAATTTCAGTGCGTGGTAAAGATAAATTCTTGGTCAATTTTGTATGTGCTACTTCCAGTTATTTTTTGGCTTGTACCGCGTAAAACCTCTATCACTACGGTACTATTACCGTTGAAAGTAAATACGTCGTTTCATTCGAAAACTTAAGAGTCGGCGTAATTAATTAGCCTTATAAATGTGGTAACTTGATTTATCATTGCGAATAATTGAATGAAACTACAGACTTTTCATGGAGGCGGCCCCTCACACGGACTGTGGAGATAGTAAGGTACTATTTCATATATTTAATGTAGGTGCTGTTGTGAAACTATCACTCAAATCTAATACCTCCGTAAATTATATTTCCTTCATAGATGCCTCTATTGAAAGGAACGACAGCAAATTATATTTGTCATATTTGTCGGCAATCTCATGAAAATCTCATAACTCTTCACAGGCACCATGTGTCTGCTCATACCTCAGAGGAACTTTCCTTCGCCATGATTGCCTTAAATGGTTGGACATTTACGAGCAGTGACGGAAAAGTGATTGAAGGTAGTGTAGATTCTGTAACTCACGACGGAATATGTGGTGAAAATGACTCCACGGCGACGGAAACGGTGAAACAATCCGATGAATGTCTATCAGACATTTCATTACCAGCGACATCCTTGGCTGATGACGGTCCAGTCAATTTAGTTCCTTTCTACAACGAAAACTCTCCTTTTAAATTATCAGATGTACCATTGGATATGAGCATTTTACATGACAGTGGTAGCGTTAGTGAAAGAAGTGTGAAGCCAGCAAAGAGTGCACAGCCACTGTATGGTGGAAATAATTTAAATGTACCCGTGATGCTTCAAGACAAACAAAGGACTGCGGTAAGTGGTATAAATGAACGATGTGATCACTCAGCTTCTGCATTCTCGAGTGATGATTTCAGTGGTTCTGAAACTGAAACTGATATAGAGGTTAATGGAAGTGGACGATTATTCGATAGTGACTATGATATCAAGATAGATATTTTTGATGAATATGAAGACCTAGAAATAGAAGAAGGTAGCAGACCTCTTAGCCCAACCAGAAATGAGGATAGTATCAACAATTTGACAGTTGCTGAAAATAGCAGTATGGAATGCAGTAGTAGATGCGTTTTAGGAGCGGCAAGTTCCCAGAATAAAGTGGTGAAGAAAGAATGCATAAATGACTCTTTAGCTTGTGTTACAGAAGACCTGAATAATACTTTTGAAAATGAAATTATGCCCTGTACAAGTGATAAGAATTGCACGTTGGCATGTACAGATACACATTCTCACAAAAATAATCAGTCTGTATTTGATGACACAAACAAAGTGAATGATAAATGCAGTGAGATTACAGCCTCAGATCACAATGTTGTGGAGTTTTCAAAAACACTTACCTGCAGTGCAGAGTACAATGATTCAGCTGATTTGGGTAACAGTGTGGACTGTCACAAGGGAAACCGTACTCTACAAGAGGTATTTGTACCTTTGGTAGAAACTGGCAGTGCAGAATACAGGCATGGTATCTGTGGTATTGCTGTAACAAACATGTCAACGGTTGATGAACTGAGCTCCCTGCACAGAAATTCAAGCCCCCTATGTAAAATATCTGAAAAGGAAGAACTCTTAGAAAACAGCAAAATTTATTGTGGGGTTAAATCTGTCTGTAACCCAGCACCTAAAATGAAAATTGAAAGACTTGATCCAAATAGTCTCACTGTTTGTACTTCTGCTTCAGAAATTATTTCCAACCAAATAATCAGAAAAGACACTGTTCCAGTTTACAGGTGTGCAATTACATGTGTTACGCGCTCAGGTGGTTTCTTTAAAGCAAAAGTTGATCCAGGTCCTTTGAAAGATGCAACCATTAGTAAAGTAGCAGAAAGGCGTTTCTTTTGTGAATCTTGTGGTAAGGGTTATAAAAAGAAATCGCATCTCGAAAGGCATTTGCGAGCTCATACTGGAGAGCGCCCATTTCAGTGTTCGTACTGTACCAAACGATTTGCTGTAAGATCGATATTGAAACAGCATGTCCGCATCCATACAGGTGAGAAACCATACTGTTGTTCGGTTTGCCTACAGCGCTTTCCCCAAAAATCTGGCTTGATGACACATATGATGCTCCACACTGGGAAACCATTCAAATGTGATCTATGTGAGAAATCATTTGTGTCAAACCACAAGCTGTTGCAACATTTAAAATCACATGAAAGCCAAAATATTTATTCCTGCTCAGAGTGCAAAACAAAGTTTTTCACAGAAGGAGCATTGCGGGAACATGGGAAGATACACAGTGAAGCAAAGCTTGAGCGTCCTGCATGGCAAGTGGATTTTTTGCAAAAAGATTTCTGATTTGTTGAAACATCTGTAACATAACCTGACTGAAGTTGTTTGTTTCTTGTGTTTTATGTGTGATGTGTGTTGAAAACAATGGTAAGGTCAGAAAATTTATATTAGGCCTATTATTTGTTAAAAATGTGTCATTTTTGTATATCTAATGAAATGTTACTATCTACTACTCTGTTTCTGATTGCCTGGGAACATGTGCACTGTGCAGCAGTGAGTTGTTTACTTTCAGTGCTGTCTTTCGCAGTTTGTTATATGGTATTGATTTTAGGGAATCTGCTTGGTTGCATTTACTTTGTAAAATATGTTTTTGCCCTTGTACATTTATTTTCTTTTTAATATTTTGAATATGTTATTTTGTTGCAGATGTGTATCACAATTGTTTTTTTTCCCCCACTATAGTGATGTCTATGTTAAACATCTTTGAAACCTAGAAAAGAAATATAAAATTAAATTTCTGAATGTGAACAAACTGAGTGGTACTTGTCTTCAAAATAAGTCTATATTGTGATATGTATTGTATATTGTTTCATTTAAACCAAGCAGTGTGTCTACGTGAGATCTGTGGGCCAATTCATATCTTAGATATGTTTGTTGCACATGGAATTTGTTCATGTATTCTTTAATGAAGAATGTGATTTTTCTTATCTGTGATCATTACTGTGCGAAGATGTTATTCTTCTTGTAAATGTATTTTTTGAAAACCTCTTTATCAATTCTTAGCCTCTTAATAAAACAGGTAGCTGACTTTCATATGTACGCAAAATATTTACCACTACCCCCCAAGTCCCACAGCTGGCTTGCCATCCTTGTGTGTGTGTGTGTGTGTGTGTGTGTGTGTGTGTGTGTGTGTGTGTGGGCGCGCGCTCGCCAAGTGGAAGTTCCTTCACACCTTCTTCTGCCTGGAAGCATGATGAATGTTATGTGTGCATGATATTGATTAATTTGTCCTTAGATGTTTTTGCATAATGATTTTCTACTTGTCAAATAATTATAGAAATAGTGGCATGTAATAACAAGCATATTTGTCTTAGATACTAACTTCACTGAAACAAATTACATCCATATTTACAATAATAGCTACATTACACCACTAATCTATTTTCGCTTTATCACTCTTCTTTACTTGCCAGTGTTCCTTCAGCAAGATCCAGTATATATTAATGTGTCAAAAACAGAAGAACAACAGCAGAAATCCTCTTTTGTAAATTATACAGTAAAATCTAGTCTTCTGCTATCTGTATGTAAATAAATGTGGAAAAATATGCTGGGGATTTGCATAAGTCTGTTGACAACATTTTCAGCAGGAGTGTTAAAACATTTCTCAAGAAGAAATGTTTTATTATTATTTTATTTTTCTCATTCTATCACTTGATATCAAATGGTATTTCATTGTGAAGTACGATTTTAGTATGGCCCAGGTCTTTCAGTGGGTTTACCTTGTATTCATTGCTTTACACATTATAACTATGATAGTCTACATTTGTTTGTTAATCTCCATTGTTCACTCTGATTAACAGAATTCCCCTGTGTGTGTGTGTGTGTGTGTGTGTGTGTGTGTGTAGGGAAGATGCTGTAATTATACGTAACTTTGTGAACTGGGGTTTGTGAACTGTGGAGAATTGTGGTATATAAGTCAAATCTCTCACTTCCTGTAATAAAAAAAATTGCTTCAAACCATTTGTTGGTTTTACTCCAAAATATTATTCTACAAGTTTCAAGAGAAGATCTATATTCAGGAAATGCCAAAAGGTTTTATGTGTGGGTGGGGGGGGATGGGGGGGGAGGCATTTTTTGTGTTACGCTGTTGCCTTCTTTGAATGTCAGCATTGGAGTATGAGCATTATGAAAATGAAATGATTTTGATTTTTATTGATCCCATAAGTTAACATTTCTACATCTTACATATGTGTCCTTGTAACATAGGACATGTCATTATGCTTACATTCTAGACAATGTGTATATAATAGGTTACACAGTAAAAACATATAATAGATTACACAGTATATGCATTTTTTGTTGTTGTGGTCTTCAGTCCTGAGACTGGTTTGATGCAGCTCTCCATGCTACTCTATCCTGTGCAAGCTTCTTCATCTCCCAGTACTTACTGCATCCTACATCCTTCTGAATCTGCTCAGTTTATTCATCTCTTTGTCTCCCTCTATGATTTTTACCCTCCACGCTGCCCTCCAATGCTAAATTTGTGATCCCTTGATGCCTCAGAACATGTCCTACCAACCGATCCCTTCATCTTGTCAAGTTGTGCCACAAACTCCTCTTCTCCCCAATTCTATTCAATACCTCCTCATTAGTTACGTGATCTACCCATCTAATCTTCAGCATTCTTCTGTAGCACCACATTTCGAAAGCTTCTATTCTCTTCTTGTCCAAACTATTTATCATCCATGTTTCACTTCCATACATGCCTACATTCCACACAAATACTTTCAGAAACAACTTCCTGACACTTAAATCTATACTCAATGTTAACAAATTTCTCTTCTTCAGAAACGCTTTCCTTGCCATTGCCAGTCTACATTTTGTATCTTCTCTACTTCGACCATCAGCAGTTATTTTGCTCACCAAATAGCAAAATTCCTTTATTACTTTAAGTGTCTCATTTCCTAATCTAATTCCCTCAGCATCACCCGACTTAATTTGACTACATTCCATTATCCTCGTTTTGCTTTTGTTGATGTTCATATTATATCTTCCTTTCAAGACACTGTCCATTCCGTACAACTGCTCTTCCAAGTCCTTTGCAGTCTCTGACAGAATTACAATGTCATCGGTGAACCTCAAAGTTTTTATTTCTTCTCCATGGATTTTAATACCTACTCCGAATTTTTCTTTTGTTTCCTGTACTGCTTGCTCAATATACAGATTGAATAACATTGGGCAGAGGCTACAACCCTGTCTCATTCCCTTCCCAACCACTGCTTCCCTTTCATGCCCCTCGACTCTTATAACTGCCATCTGGTTTCTGTACAAATTGTAAATAGCCTTTTGCTCCCTGTATTTTATCCCTGCAACCTTTAGAATTTGAAAGAGAGTATTCCAGTCAACATTGTCAAAAGCTTTCTCTAAGTCTGCAAATGCTAGAAATGTAGGTTTGCCTTTCCTTAATTTTTCTTCTAAGATAAGTCGTAAGGTCAGTATTGCCTCACGTGTTCCAGTGTTTCTACGGAATCCAAACTGATCTTCCCTGAGGTCGGCTTCTACCAGTTTTTCAATTCGTCTGTAAAGAATTCGTGTTAGTATTTTGCAGCTGTGACTTATTAAACTGATAGTTCAGTAATTTTCACATCTGTCAACACCTGCTTTCTTTGGGTTTGGAATTATTATATTCTTCTTGCAGTCTGAGGGTATTTCGCTTGTCTTATACATCTTGCTCACCAGTTGGTAGAGTTTTGTCAGGACTGGCCCTCCCAATGCCGTCAGTAGTTCTAATGGAATGTTGTCTACTCCTGGGGCCTTGTTTTGACTCAGGTCTTTCAGTGCTCTGTCATACTCTTCACACAGTATCATATCTCCCATTTCATCTTCATCTACATCCTCTTCCGTTTCCACAATACTGTCGTCAAGTACATCGCCCTTGTATAGACCCTCTATACACTCCTTCCACCTTTCTGCTTCCCCTTCTTTGCTTGGAACTGGGTTTCCATCTGAGCTCTTGATATTCATACAAGTGGTTCTCTTCCCTCCAAAGGTCTCTTTAATTTTCCTGTAGGCAGTATCTATCTTACCCCTAGTGAGATAAGCCTCTACATCCTTACATTTGTCCTCTAGCCATCCCTGCTTAGCCATTTTGCACTTCCTATTGATCTCATTTTTGAGACGTTTGTATTCCTTTTTGCCTGCTTCATGTACTGCATTTTTATATAGTCTCCTTTTATCAATTAAATTCAATATTTCTTCTGTTATCCAAGGAATTCTACTAGCCCTTGTGAGGGCTAGTATGTGCATAATGTTACATAATGCACAATGATTTACAATATGTACACCAGAGCTAAAAAATATAATTTCGCAACAACATTATCTTATGTTGTACATGAGTAGTTTTAGTACTAGTTTACTTTCTAATTCTAGTTTCTCATAATGTGGTACATGAAATTTATGACTCTCAGGACGAACTGTTACTTACTGTCTGCTCATGTACTCAGCCACACTATAGAATTCTTCTTCTATTGGAAACTTTTTTAGGGTTGCAGGTAATATCATCTCAGTTTTGAGGTTTTGTAGGCCTCTTTGCAATGCTTCTAATAACTTGATACTGAAGGATTGAGGTCATTTTTCGAAAATGTGGAGTCTTTGTGAAATGCACCATAATTGTTTCCTGTTTCTTGTGTTATGTGGATGAACAGTCTCATTGGTTCCAGTTTTGTAGGATCTCCTAATGCATCACAGTAGTCTTGAATATATACAGTGATGGACATGTCAAAATATTAAGATCTTTGAAACAGTTTCTACAAGATTCTTTTTGCTTCATTTTCGATTTAATTCGAATGGCTTTCTTCTGTAGTATGAATATTCTTTTCCTTCCATTCATTGAATTCCCCCATTCTCTGATTTCATATTGCTTGTATGGTTCAAAGAGTCCATGAAAAACTGTGATGCTTCTCTTAAGCTACACATTTGATCTACGAACTTGTGTCTGGAAATGGACAGTGTTTGCAGCAACTATGAGTCGTCTTGGAACACAATACAGAGCTGTATCATATCCATGTCACAACGGGTGTTCAAAGTGACCTGCGTGGTAGTGGTTGTCATGCAGGATACACATAATTGTACTTTGCCCTACACCATATTTGGGGGGCCACTTTCCTGGAGTTTGCGCTAGTGTCTGTCTCAATATCCCGTAGAACTCTGTCCTCCAGATCTCGTGTACACACAGTCCACAGCCTCCATGCATGTTCATCTTTCTGAAAGAACTCATGATCATACAAATGCCCAAAAAGGGCAGGTTGTGTGATGTGGTTGGTGTCCGTGAGGGTACTTGTGGTAGAGCTGTGCTGCCTCGTGACCGTTTCCATCTGCGTAGCCATATGCAAACACCATCTCAGTTTGTTCGCTACATGAATACCAGACCATTCTGCTGCTTGCAGTGCACTGCATCAGTCATACAGCCTGCAATGCATGAGGAACACGTGGCACTCGTCAGAGAAAAGTTCTTTCATCAGTGCCATCTACCACGGTAACAATGCATTTCCAGACATGTTCATAGGACCTTTCCTCCTCTATTTCCAGTCAGGAATCTGTCCCTGCAGTTTGTTGGTTTTATTACTAATCACCCCCCCCCCCTCTCTCTCTCTCTCTCTCTCTCTCTCTCTCTCTCTCTCTCTCTCTCTCTCTTTGTGTGTGTGTGTGTGTGTGTGTGTGTGTGTGTGTGTGTGTGTGTGTTTTTGTCATTTGACTGGTTTGATGCGACCTGCCATGAATTACTCTCCTGCGCCAACTTCATCTCCTAAGAGCACTTGCAACCTACATTCTCTATTATTAGCTGGCTATATCCCAATCTCTACCTTCAGTTACAGTTTTTGTCTTCTACAGCTCCCTCTAGTACCATGAGGTTATTCTGTGATGTCCTAACATTCGTCCTACCATCCGTTCCTTTCTTCTTAGTGTTTTCCATGTATTCCTTTCCTCGCGCCGACTCTGCAGGGAACCTCCTCATTCCTTACCATATCAGTCCACCTGATTTTCAACATTCTTTTGTAGTACCACATCTCAAATCCTTCGATCTCTTCTTTTCCAGTTTTCCCACAGTCCATGTTTCACTGCAATACGTTGCTGTGCTTCAAACATACATTCTCAGAAACTTTTTCCTCAAATTAAGGCCAATGTATGATACCAGTAGACTTATCTTGGTTAGGAATGCCCTTTTTGCCAGTGCTAGTGTGCTTTTTGTATCGTCCTCGCTCCATCCATCACGTGTTATTTTGCTGCCTAGATAGCAGAATTCCTTAATTTCACCTACTTCGTGGTGACCAATCCTGCTATTAAGTTTCTCACTGTTCTCATTTCTGCTACTTCTCATTACTTTAGTCCTCCTTCAATTTATCCTCGATCCATATTCTATAATCATTAGATGCTTCAGTCCTTCAGCAGATCCAGTAATTCTTCAAATGGCTCTAAGAACTATGGGATTTAACATCTGAGGTCATCAGTCCCCTATACTTAGAACTACTTAAACCTAACTAACCTAAGGACATCACACACATCCACGCCCGAGGCAGGAGTCGAACCTGCAACTGTAGCAGCAGTACGATTCTGGACTGAAGTGCCTAGAACCGATCGGCCACAGCGGCCGGCAGTAACTCTTCATTTTCACTCAGGACTGCAATGTCATCAGCGAATCTTATCATTGATAACCTTTCACCTTGAATTTTAATTACACTCTTGAACCACTGAACCACTTTTTATTTCCATCATTGAATCTTCAGTGCATAGATTGAACAATAGGGGCGAAAGACTCTATCCCTGCCTTACACCCTTTTTAATCCGAGCACTGTGTTCTTGGTCTTCCTCTTATTGGTCCCTCGTGGGTCTTGTACATACTGTATATGCTTAGTCTTTCCTTATAGCTTATCCATATTTTTCTCAGAATTTCAAACATCTTGCACCATTTGACAGCATTGACAAATCCTATGAACATGTCTTGATTCTTCTTTAGCCTTGTTTCCGCTATCAGGCTCAACATCAAAAAAGTGCATCTCTGGTGCCTTTACCTTTCCTAAAGCCAAACTGATTGCCATCTAATATATCCTCAGTTTTCTTTTCCATTCTTCTATATATTATTCTTGTCAGCAACTTGAATGATTGAGCTGTTAAGTTAATTGTTTTTTGACACTTCCTACCAGTGGTTTTAGAAATTCTGATAAAATGTTATCTGTACCTCTCCCTTATTCTATTCTAAGTTTTTCAAAGCTCTTTTAAATTCTGACTGTAATACTTAATCCTCTATCTCATTTATATTAACTATTTCTTCTTCTGTCACATCATCAGACAAGTCTTTCCCCTCATAGAGTCATTCAGTGTACTCTTTCGATCTATCTGCTCTCTCCTCAGCTTTTGACAGTGGAACTCCCATTGCAATTGTAATGTTATCACCCTTGCTTTTAATTTCACCTAAGCTTGTTTTGACTTTTTTATACGCCGGGTCAGTCCTTCCGACAATCATTGCTTTTTCAATTTCTTCCCATTTTTCATGTAGCCGTTTCATTCCCTAAACATTCTTGTACTTACTCCTTTCATCGGTCATTTGAAGTATTACTTCTGTTACCCACTGTTTCTGCACAGTTACCTTCTTTGTACCTACATCTTTCTTTCCAATTTCTGATTGCCCATCTTAGAGATTACCATTCTTTTTCAACTGAACTGCGTATCACAGTATCTATAACCCCAGAGAACTTGAAGCATATCTCCTCATTCCGTAGTAGTTCTATATCCCACATCTTTTGTGTTTTGATTCTTCCTGACTAGTTTCTTAAAAACTTCAGCCTTCTCTTCATCACTACTAATTTGTGATTCTGGGTACGCCTTACAACGCAGTATCTGATTTCAGAATCTCTGCCTGGCCAAGATGTAATCTAACTGAAATCCTGTCATATCTCCCAGTCTTTTACAATTGTACTTTTGTTCTCTTGTGATTCTTGAACATAGTACTTGCTATTACTAGCTGGAATGCATTGCAGAACTCAATTAGTCTTTCCCTCTCTCATTCCTTCTACCAATCCCATATTGTCCTGTAACCCTTTCTTCTGCTCCTTCTCCTACAACATATTCCAGTCCTCAACTATTAGATTTTCATCTTGCTTCATATACTGAATTACCTTTTCAGTATACTTTGTCTACCTCTTCATATTCTGAACAGCATTCCTTGCCCAGTGGCTGCAGTGTATTCACTGCAGAGCTGGTGGCCGTCTCTCGTGCACTACAGTATATCCATTCATCGGAGAATCGTTTCTTCTGTGTACTGACTCCTTGAGCAAGCTGTTTAACAGTGCTACCCTTGCCATCCTTTGGTAGTGTGCATCCAGGAGTCCATCTATGCCCTGGACCAGACCCATCGTTCAGTGGTGTTTGTGTGGACCCCAGGACATGTTGGCATCCCAGGCAATGATCTTGCCAACAGGCTACGCGGAAACTGCTTCTGGAGATGGCCATCTCTGAACCTGACCTGCATTCTGATTAATGCCGTAGGGTCTTTCGGCTTTGGGAGACAAAATGGCATAACAGTACACACAACAAACTGTGTGTCATTAAGGAGACTACGAATGTGTGGAAGACTTCCAAGCAGGCCTCTCACAGGGAATCAGTTGTCCTCTGCTGGCTCTGCATTGGCCACGCTTGGGCGACCCATGGTTACTTCCTGCACCGTGCAGACCCGCCTGGGTGTCAGTGCAGTGCCCAGTTGGCACTGGCCCGTATTCTGGTGCACTGTCCCACTTTGACTGCCCAGTGACGAAATCTTGGGTTACAGGACTGGTTGCCACTACTTTTACCGGCTGATTTAGTTTTACGTTTTATTGATGAGGTTGTGTCTTATCATTTGATCTACGTTTTAGCACATGTCTTTTGTCCCTCTGTGTCCTCCTCCCTAGAGCTTGTGGGGTGGAGGTTTTAATGTGTTGCAGAGTGTCTGGCTTCTCCTTTTTTGTTCTGATGGTCAGCTAGCCATGGTAATCGGCTTTGTTGTTTTAATCTCTTCATCCTGTTTCTTGCATTTCTGTCCCCTTTTGTCCATTTACATGTTTGTTGCCCTTCATCGTTCTTGTGGTTTTTCCTTTCATTCCGTTATGAGTTGTAATCTTGTTTGTTTTATTCTCACACTTGTGGCATTGTTTTATTTGGAACAAGGGACTGATGACCTCATAGTTTGGTCTCTTTCATCTTTGGCTTGTGACATCAGCATGCGTATCTGAACCATCATTATTGGTGTTGGTTTGCTGTGAATTCTGATGGGAATAATGCTATCACTGAACTGTTCAGTTACTCACTCTCTCCCCTAACTTCCTATTCATAATGAATCCTACTTCAATTGTACCATTTTTGCTGCTGTTGATATTACCCTATACTCATCTCACTAGAAATCCTTGTCTTCTTTCCATTTCACTACCCTGACCTACACTATATCTACATTGAGCTTTAGCATTTCCCTTTTCAGATTTTCTAGCTTCCCTATCACATTCAAACTTCTAACATTCCATGCCCCACCTCTTAGAATGCCATCCTTTTATTGGTTATTCAATCTTTTTCATGGTCACCTCCCCCTTGGCAGTCCTGTGCCAGAGATCTGAATGGGGGGCTGTTCCAGAATCTTTGGCCAATGGAGAGATCATCATGACACTTTTTCAGTTATAGGCTGCATGTCCTGTGGATACACATTGTGTGTCTTTAATGCAGTGGTTTCCATTGCCGCTGCATCCTCATTCCATTGATCACAGCTGATTCTTCCACATTTTATCGGCTGTTTCCCACCCCAAGGGCGAGAGAGTGCCTGAACATTCATCTGCTCCTATGCCCTCTTTGACAAGGCCATTAGCTGAATGAGGGTGACTTCTTGTGCTGGAAGTCTTTTGGCCACCTTTGCTGATGATTCTTATTCAAAATTTAAGTGATGACGGGGCTCGATTCCAGGACTGAGGATGTTTTGATTACTAATCAAATGCATTACACTTAGACCATGGGTGCACTGGAGAAGGGCATAAACACCCATAATAAAGGAGAGTCTGAAAATGGTAGCGCTAGATATTTGAGAGCTATGGTATGTTGAGTAGATTTAGCAATTTAAGACAATCCAAAAAATGGCTGCACTTTAAGCAGTGACTTGTGGGTCTCCAAGAACATGTATCACTGTGGTAACCAAGAAACCTCACTAATATTTTAATATGGCATCATCAGTAAGATATTAAAGCCACGCATGTTGCTCAGTTATTTTGGCATGGCCATCTGAATCAATGTAAATCAATATTGTCTCTTGAGCATATTCTGATGTCTGGGCTACATAGGTATCAAATAAGAGTTGCTAATTGTAAGCGAACCATTAGGTTACTACATGTAAAACATATACCAAATACTCAAGATTACTATGCTTTTAAAGTTGCAATGATCATGCTTTCCCTTCACAAGTTTCTCTTTGTTTATTATGGTATAGTATTTTAAGTGTCACACTGTTAATGCCTCAACTGAAGGAACTTTGCCATGTTGCCTGGGTAAAGGTTTGACAAACCCTGAGTTACTCAACTGAAGGCTGGTCATCATCAACAATCCTTTCTTATTGTAGACTGCAGACATACTTCAGAGATCAACATTTAGCATGACAGTGGGACATTATTTGTCATTGGGAACAGGGATTATGTGTCATTGTTTGGACTGTGACTTTGGTACAGATATAAAAATCCTTTGGCACAGCCCATACTGAGTAGCCTTTGAAACACCTACCGCATCCAAGTTGTATTAAGACTCTTCAGATATTCAGAGCCTATCCCCAGTCAGCCTATATATCCATAGCATCTGGTTGGACACCTGTGGAGATCACTGACACGTCAATGTTGAAATGTGCAACATCCTTAAAAACTTATCAAGCGAGATAACACACTGGACTCGCATTCGGGAGGACAACAGTTCAAACCCGTGTCCGGCCATCCTGATTTAGGTTTTCCATGATTTCCGTAAATTGCTTCAGGCAAATGCCGGGACGGTTACTCTGAAAGGGCAGGGCTGACTTCCTTCCCCACCCTTCCCTAATCTGATGGGACTGATGACCTTGTAGATTGGTCCCCTCCAAATCTATCAATCTACCTTAAAAACTTGAAATTCATCATCTTCTTCCGACTTCACCCTGCAGTTGATCGTGCCAGACTTGCTCCATTTCAGTGACTCAAGGAAATGCTAATATTTAGCCTCTAAATACAGTTAGTAGTATTTTGGAAACAAATGTTAGTTTTTCACATGATGTATTACTGTATAACATTTTTTCCTCTTATGTCTACATATTCTCAATATAAGTCTTTATATCTCTCTCTGTGTGGTCAGTTTAGCAAGCCCTTGTGTAGATCATTGCAGATGTATCTTTTATTGTTTTGTTGAGTACTGAGGACCACATCCCAATTTCAGTTCTTTTTAATCTGTTGTTTCCTCTTCCTTCCTTACCATATAATTTCAGCCTTTCAGTGTTTCTTTCTCCTCTTGCTCATCCGCTTTGAACTAGTTTTCTTTTCCATCTTGTAATCATACCATCTGTGATACCTTTGTTTTGAAACTGTCTTATCTATTGTTTGGGTTATATTGTGCTGTTTCTTTTTAAATGTTTGTTAAAATTAGCTTTTTGTTGACTCCTTTCACCATGGATATATGATGATTTGGTAAATCTGTTAGCATCCACTCTATACAAATGAGATGGCCACTCTTCATGCAGTTCAGATGTCTTTTTTATTGTTATATTCATGATCATCATTAGGATTACAACATTCTTCTGCAAAGTTAACAAATTCTATGTACATAAATCTCAGATTTCTGCACTTACAGTGATCACATGTATCTAACCAATCTTCATTTCAACTAATTGACTGGCATCTAGGCCTATTACTGTTGTACCCTACCTCAATTGTACTTGTACGGATTATAGCATCGTAAATGATATATTCCTGACAATTTAAAGCAAGTGTTGTCATTCTGTATCATAGTACTAACATATTAGAATACCAAGAGATACTACATATCCAGCCCCCCCCCCCCCCCCCAAGTTACCAGTCAACAACCCATTGTGATGCATTGTTTTGTTATGTTACAGACCATAATGAGGGGCAAGCTAAACAGAATAGGATAGCCTTACACATTAAGGATAAAATGTCCAATGTAAAATTTAATGCTGCCAATTCATTTTACCCCTAATTCTCCATTTTATCTTTAATTGATTTCTGACCTCAGAATTAGACAAAATGTGAACATTTTTGCTGTTTCCATGTATTAGGGTTGTTGCAGTTATAGTACACAAGTATAATTTAAATTTAAAAACAAAATTTTCAGAAAATGTAAAGAAAAAGCGTTTTTATTATCAGCAGAGGCACACAAAAAAGAACTTGAATATAGTAGTTCAGCTTATTCTTCAGATTACTCAGAAAGATGCAGTTACATGTTCTGAGTACTGCAGTCTAGTAGGTGACTAGTTCTCACGGGTGATGAGAATAGGATCTGAGTGTGTGAGGAGGAGGGAGAGTTAGAGAGAGAGAGAGAGAGAGAGAGAGAGAGAGAGAGAGAGAGGACAGCAGCAGATATGTACATAGCAGTAGAGAAAGCAAACCCTGGTGTAGGTGGGGATAATAATGGGAGAGTGGGTGGCTGTTCATAAGTTCATAAACCTAATTAAGTAGGAGGGAGTCGGATAGAACATTATTGAGGATAAATAGATTGGGAGGGGGAGGGTAGTCCAGTGATACGTGTAGGACAGAAAGGGAGATATTGCTATTAGGTGATCTGTAGGACTAAACTAAAGGTAACTGGCTGTGAAATAGTCATTGCAGTTCACCATGGGCTCAGGAGCCTTCACAAGTGGCGTAGTCTTTCCAGGCATATGATATATCAGGGATAGGACTACAATAAGCTGCACCGAGATGACAAGTTTCATACTGATGTGACTCTTAACAAAGACTTGAAAGATGGTTGGCACGAGGGTGGACCAGTATATTTAGCAGGTGGATGGGTGATGGAATACCACCTAGGGGAATTGCCAGAAGGCATATATCCTGAAATGCAGAATGTTCTCCGCAACATGGTATTCTTTGACTTGACCGACTCAGAAATACGTTGATTGATCGATATGCTTCCAGCTGCTAGCCTTGTGGATCATATGTCTGTGAAAGCACTAGCAGCACTCATTTATTGTGTTCCAGAGATCCCACCAAAGTGGAGAATCTACTGTGATCCAATAACAAAAGACAAGCAATTCGTAGGAACTTAATCTGTGCACTGTATTAACAATTAACTGTTAGTACAGTGCTTAAAGGATGATGACCTTTAGCCAGCTAAATTTAAAGTAATAAATTAGATAGAATGCTGCCACTTTGAAGAAAACTGCTACAACCTCAGTTACATTTAAACTTGTTGTATATCTCCTTGCCATGTATCTAACAGAACTGCCCAATCCTTGAATCAAAATATTCAGGTAATTCGTAGGCGTGTTTAACAGGGCACAGTTTTAATTTTTGATTTTAATTGGTTGGTATTCCCAATTTCTTGCATAATGTTAGATGGGGACTTGCGCCAGAGTACACAACCCCACTCTCAGGCAGTCTACATGAAAATTAAAATATATTGTGATTGTGTAGATCACAGTTTAGTTGGAAGTCACTTTGATTATAGCAGCAAAACCTATTAATGCATAAATGAGCTGGTTGGCAAAGCTTATAGGTGACAGCATAGGTGGGGTTGGTGGGATCACTCATGGGAAAATTCCTACAGTAGTGGGTGTTGGAGCTGCACCTTTTTTAGATTGAAGTCAGCTGATAGGTATTCCTGCTTAAGGGAAGTCTCTCTAACAAAGGAACCACTTTTGACAAAGCTTAGGTATCTGAGTAATGAGGGAATTAGTATATTTCATCAAAATATACAAGGTATTAGAGATAAAGTTAGTAAACTGCTTATAGATCTTGACTCTGAAATTATTGATATATCTGAACACTTCTTAAATAAGGAGATAATTCAGAAGCTTCCTTTACCAGGATACAGGTTGGCTGGCAGCTTTTCGAGGAGCTCTTTGCGGTGTGGGGGAGTAGCCATGTATGTGAAAAATGGCATCCCATTTGAGTCAATTGATGTTTCAAAGTACTGCACTGAAAATGTGTTTGAATGTTGTGCAGGTGTGGTTAAATTTAACAGAGCTAAACTTCTAACTGTTGTTATTTATAGATCCCCAGACTCCGATTTCACAACACTTTTGCTAAAGCTAGAGGAGGTTCTTGGTTCACTTTATAGGAAATACAAAAAGTTAGTTATATGTGGTGACTTCAATATTAATTGTATAAGTGATTGTGCAAGGAAGGGGATGCTGGTAGACCTCCTTAATTCATATAATCTTATGCAAACCGTATTCTTTCCAACGAGAGTGCAAGGGAACAGTAGAACAACCATAGACAACATTTTTGTTCATTCCTCATTACTAGAAGGGCATTCTGTTAGCAAAAAGGTGAATAACCTTTCAGATCATGATGCACAAATTTTAACTTTAAAAGATTTTTGTGCTGCAACACGTGTTAAATATAGTCATCAACTGTTTAGGTAAGCTGATCCAGTTTCTGTAGAGACCTTTGTAAACCTTATCAAGGAACAAGAGTGGCAAGATGTTTATAGCGCTGATACAGTAGACGATAAATACAATGCTTTTCTCAAGACTTTTCTCATGCTCTTTGAAAGTTGCTTTCCGTTAGAACGTTCAAAACAGGGTACTAGCACAAACAGGCAGCCTGGGTGGCTGACTAGAGGGATAAGAATATCTTGTAGAACAAAGTGGCAATTATATCAAAACGTTAGAAACAGTCAAAATCTAAATGCAGCAGCCCATTACAAACAGTATTTTAAGGTGCTTAAAAATGTTATTAGGAAGGCAAAAAGTATGTGGTATGCAGATAGAATAGCTAAGTCTCAGGATAAATTTAAAACCATGTGGTCAGTCGTAAAGGAAGTGGCTGGTCTGCGGAGACAGGTCGAGGATATAGAATCAGTGCGTAATGGGAATGTTCGTGTTACTGATAAGTCGCATATATGTACAGTATTTAATAATCACTTTCTGAATATAGCAGGTGAACTAAGTAGAAACCTAGTCCCAACAGGGAATCATATAGCGCTCTTAGAAAAAAGTGTTCCGAGACTGTTACCTGAAATGCTCCTCCGTGATACTGACAAGAGGGAGATTGAGTTAATAATTAAATCACTAAAGACCAAGAACTCTCATGGATATGACGGGGTATCTAGCAGAATACTGAAGTATTGTTCTATGTATGTTAACTCAGTACTTAGCCATATCTGTAACTTTTCCTTTAGGAGTGCTCGGTTTCCTGACCGATTAAAGTACTCGGTAGTGAAGCCACTTTATAAAAAGGGAGATAGGGATAATGTTGACAATTTTAGACCTATTTCTATGCCATCGGTGTTTGCTAAAGTTATCGAGAAGGTTGTATATACAAGGTTACTGGAGCATTTAAATTCACATAATTTGCTGTCAAATGTTCAGTTTGGTTTTAGAAATGGTTTAACAACTGAAAATGCTATATTCTCTTTTCTCTGTGAGGTTTTGGACGGATTAAATAAAAGGTTGCAAATGCTAGGTGTTTTCTTTGATTTAACAAAGGCTTTTGACTGTGTTGACCACAAAATGTTACTGCAGAAGTTGGACCATTATGGAGTAAGGGGAGTAGCTTACAATTGGTTTGCCTCTTACTTTAAGAACAGAAAGCAGAAGGTAATTCTCCGCAATATTGAGAGTGGTTGTGATGTTCAGTCCCAATGGGGCACTGTTAAGTGGGGCGTTCCCCAAGGGTCGGTGCTGGGGCCACTGCTGTTTCTTATTTATATAAATGATATGCCTTCTAGTATTATAGGCGATTCAAAAATATATTTGTTTGCTGATGACACCAGCTTGATAGTGAAGGATCTTGTGTGTAATATTGAAACAGTATCAAATAACGTAGTGCATGAAATAAGTTCGTGGTTTGTGGAAAATAATTTGATGCTAAATCACAGTAAGACTCAGTTTTTACAGTTTCTAACTCACAATTCAACAAGAACCAGTATTTTGATCAGACAGAATGGGCATATTATAAGCGAGACGGAGCAGTTAAAGTTCCTAGGCGTTCGGATAGATAGTAAGCTGTTGTGGAAAGCCCATGTTCAGGATCTTGTTCAGAAACTAAATGCTGCTTTATTTACCATTAGAACAGTATCTGAAATACGAAAAGTAGTCTACTTCGCATATTTTCATATGCTTATGTCGTATGGTATTATTTTTTGGGGTAATTCTTCTGATTCAAAAAGGGTATTTTTGGCTCAAAAACGGGCTGTTCGAGCTATATGTGGTGTAAGTTCGAGAACCTCTTGTCAACCCCTATTCAATAGTCTGGGAATTCTGACATTGCCCTCACAGTATATATTTTCTTTAATGTCATTTGTTGTTAGCAATATTAGCCTATTCCCAAGAGTTAGCAGCTTTCACTCAGTTAATACTAGGCAGGAATCCAATCTGCATGTGGAATGCACTTCCTTGACTCTTGTGAAGAAAGGAGTGCAGTATTCTGCTGCATCCATTTTCAATAAGCTACCACAAGAACTCAAAAATCTTAGCAGTAGCCCAAACTCTTTAAGTCTAAACTGAAGAGTTTCCTCATGGCTCACTCCTTCTATTCTGTCGAGGAGCTCCTGGAAGAGCTAAAAAATTAAGCAAATTCCAGTGTTACATTGTTGATTTTCTTTATTTAAATTTACAACTTGTCACCTGAATATGTTTTTTTATATTTCATTTTATCTGTTTCTAACACCGTGTTATAATTTCATGTATTGACTCGTTCCATGACCATGGAGACTTCTCCTTAATTTGGTCCCACGGAACAATAAATAAACAAAAAAAAAATAAAAAAAAGAGTGTAATAATCCAATATGTTTAAGAAGTCCTATGTAAGGTGTTTAGTTATCTACAATACAATAAAGACCTGGCCCATTTATCCAGCCAGTTGTGTGTAGTCCACTATGTTACTCATCTCAGCCACACTGATAGAAGAAATTGGTGACTGTTTACACATATGGGGTAACACATTGTCTGCCAGTGGCCACAGCAGAATCACATGCCTTATTATTCTGTGTGGCTGCTGGCAGTCACATTAGAGCCCCGCTCGTGCCATAACAGTGCACTCGGTGGCCTGGCGGTGAAACGTCCATCTCTATGTGTGTGGCATACAATGTGTTACAGAGATGATCATTCTCATTCTGTTCAACATTTTTATAGTTTAGTGACATGTACATGTGACAATCTGTATACAGCAGAGGCATGACACTTTGTTGGTACACAAGATAACAGACCCTACTGAGGTCATGTAAGCATGGCTGTGTACAGGATTATAATCAGATTTTGAATGTTAATGGGATTTCAATATTTTCTAGATCGGCATTGTTTGTAATCATCATAAAGGTTTTACACTTGACAGACCCATCATTGATGTAGATTTGCACAGTATGTAAATAATCTTTATTGTGTTATTAACATAGGTATACATCCATTTATTGTTTATCTTCTGTATGAGATGCCACTGATGGAAAAGCTTTGTGTCGAGATACCACTCTAGCCAGTAAATACTTTTGAGACACATTTTATGGTGTATCACAAGATGTCCTTTGTCAAACATACAAGTTGGAGCACCCACCATACAAGTTTTCAAATCTGCAATTTAGTTTGAAACCCAATATTATCAAACTTTTTCATTGATAAGCTTTGGTCTAGCACCGAATCAAATGCTTATCTGGCGCTAAAGAAATACTCCAGCCGCTTTTGTGCATTAGCCTTAATCCATGACTCAGTATTTCATGTGAGGAAGATGTGAATTGGAAATTCATACCGGTTGTCTTGGAGGAGGTCATTCTGTTTGAGGTACTTTACTGCTTTTCTTGATTAAATAGAGTAGTTTGTGGTTGAAGAGTTATGTAACAACTTTGCATTGGAAATATGAGTCTCACAACATGAAACACTAACAGGGTGGATGTGATGTGACCTGGGATGGGGGAATGGGCTACTGTGGGTTGGCTGCATAGAAATGTAGGTTTAGAATGTCCCATTTTTTTGGACATCAAAAATTGTAGATCTGTTGGAGAAATTGGTTGACATAGTTTGTGCAAATTTAGCAGAATAGGAGATGTGCTGCCTACCCCAGGGTACAGTCTTCTAACTGCTTAATACATTTGCATAGATTACTACAGGATAGTGTTTGAGCATCCATTTGTGGTATATGGGTTCATGATAAGTTCTGCTGTAACTGCCTTTCAGCATAAAGGTAGGCAAGAGCACATCATCTGAAAAAAGCACTGTGGTATTCAAACTATTCTTTTGAGCCATGATGGCTTTGGAAGGGGGGGGGGGGGGGGGATTCAAACACAAGTGTGAGTGAAAGGAAACACGGAAATCAGTGGATGTATTATGCTTATTTGAACAGTTCTGAAATTAAACAAATACATCTGGATTGGAGCATGGTAATATTGTGCTGTGGCAATCATCAGTCGAAAGACTGGTGTGATACAGCTCACCACACTAGACTGTAATATGCAATCTCATCACGTCTGCTTAACTCCTACAGCCATAATGAACCTGTATTAAAGTCTTGGTCTCTCTCCTCAAGTTTTACCAATAATACTTCCATCCATTACCGAAATGACTATTCCTTTGTAAGGATGGGTCCTATCAACCTATCCCTTCTTTTAAGTAAACTGTGCCATAAATCTCATTTCTCCCCCAGTTCAGGTCAGTGTCTCTTCATTAGGTACTTGAGCTACTTGTCTAATCTTCAGCACTTTTCTGTAGCACCATATTACAAAAGTGTATGTTCAGCTTATACAGGATAATATACACTGAAGAGCCAAAGAAACTGGTACACCTGCCTAATATCGTGCAGAAGTGCCTCAACACTATGTGGCATCAACTTGACTAATGTCTGACCTAGTGCTGGAGGGAATTGACACCATGTATCCTGCATGGCTGTCCATAAATCTGTAAGAGCATGAAGGGTAGAGATCTCTTCTGAACAGCGTGCTGAAAGGCATCCAAGATATGCTCAATAATGTCTTATTGTCAACATGCTCAGCAACTAGGTTTCAATAATAAAAATAGTAAGTGAGCAACTTAGCCACAGTGCTTAGTATAAATTTGGTGGAAGAACCTGAGAAGACAATTACATAGCAGAAAGTGGAGTATTGATGAAATATTTCGCTGCTTCAAACATATTCCTTCAGTTTGTTGAGTCCATTTACCCATTCGAGTCATTCCATGTCAAATCAACACAGATGTCAATGTAAACCTCTTCAATTTTCATAAAATTTGTTGTGTTCCCCGCACATGACAAGAGAATGAAAAATATCAAATTACAGAATTTTAACACAAGTAAGATAAGAATAATGGCCATTAAAAGTTCTAAAAAGTGCAGAAAATTTGACAAACACTGCTGATGTAAACAACTGTAACTTTTGTTCTAATAAATATAGAACAGTGAACTGCGTAATTTTGGAAAGGTCTTAAAACAAGCTCTTCAATTATATGCAGTTTTGTCATTTTGAAGAATGTACATGATTAAGTTCAGTGACCTTGACCTTCGACCTGCAAAAAGAAAGGTCATGTGTCTTCCGTTTGCAAATCCGACCGCATACATGATCTTCATGAACATGACACTGATTCTGATTCTGTGTTGTCTGTCAATTGCACTTCTTCCCTTTCAGGGAAGTTATTCCTCACTGTCCAAATCCTTGGTCGAGATGTTCGCATGCAAGTGGATACCGGTTCTGCTGCCACTATAATTAATTCTCAGACGTATCTTGAGTTGGGTTCTCCACTCCTGTGACCTGTCACTTGGCAATTATGGGCGTACAATAAACAGAAGATTTCTCTCTTGGGACAGTTTAATGCTGAGGTATCTTACAAATCTGTCGTTCGCACTGTTCCCATATTTGTGGTCGATCAGAGCAACGCAGAAAATCTTTTTGGTTTCGATGCCTTTCGCATTTTTGGGTTCTCCATAGATTGTCTCTGATGCTATTCCTTATGCTCAACTGGATTCCTTGTCGACGACATTTTCATCCCTTTTTTTCTCCTGGGTTAGGCCGTGCAAACGACTTTGAAGCTCATATCATGCTCAAACCCACTGCTCGGCCTAAGTTTTTTCGGGCTCGGCCCATTCCTGTGGCCCTTCGTGATTGGGTAAAACGGGAGTTGGATCGTCTCACTACTTCAGGGGTCTTGCTTCCTGTCACTTCCAGTGAGTGGTCCTCTCTTGTCGTTGTCATTGCTAAGCCAAATGGTGATATTCGTCTCTGTGGCGATTTCAAAGCCACTGTAAATGCTCAATGTCTCATCGACACTTACCCTATGCCCCATCCTGAAGAACTGTTCACTAAACTTGCTCGAGGCCAGTATTTTTCTAAAATTGACCTGTCAGAAGGTTATCATCAACTTCCTCTCGATGCTGCTTCCCGGCAGTTTCTGGTCCTTAACACACCTTTCGGCCTCTATCAATACCAACGCTTGCCATTTGTAGTTGCTAGCGCCCCTGCTCTCTTTCAGCGATTCTTGGAACAATTATTGCTCCCTGTCCCTGGGTGTATCAATTACATGGACGACATTGTTGTTACTGGCTCCACCACTGAAGAACATCTTCAAAATCTCCGCACACTTTTTCATGTCTTACAGACTGCTGGTCTTAAGTGTAATCTTCAGAAATCACAATTTTTTCAGACATCTATTACGTACTTGGGGTTTCAACTCTCTCGGGATGGTATTCGTCCGCTTCAGCAAACTGTCGCTGCGATCGATGCCCTTCCTCGCCCTACATCAGTTCAGGAACTGCAGGCCTTCTTGGGGAAAATAGCATACTATCACAAGTTTTTACTATCTGCAGCTTCGATGGCTCAGCCGTTGTATCGCCTGTTGCATAAAAACATGCCTTTTCACTGGTCCGCGTCAGACGTATCTTCAGTTGGGTTCTCCACTCCTGTCACCTGTCACTCGGCAATTACAGGTGTACAATAAACAGAAGACTATGCTGAAACAGGCCCCGTGCCTGGCTACTTATCGACGTGGCCAACATCTTGTTCTTGCCACAGGCGCCTCTCAATACGGAGTCGGTGCAGTCCTTGCGCACCGTTTTTCTGACAGTTTGGAACAACCCATTGCTTATGCCTCCAAAACGCTCACAGATGCCCAACAAAAGTATTCTCAAATTGAGAAAGAAGCTTTGGCCATTATTTATGCTCTTCATAAGTTTGGAGTTTTTCTCTATGGCTCCAAATTTCATCTTGTTACGGATCACAAACCACTTGTTTCATCCATCAACATCACTTCCCAACAAGGCTGCACACCGCCTCCAGCGTTGGGCTCTTTACTTGTCTCATTTCAATTATGAGATTCATTTCCGGCCAACGGCTCAACATGCAAATGCTGATGCTCTGTCTCGCCTTCCCATGGGTCCTGATCAGGCATTTGATAGGGACGAACTTTTGTGTTTCCACCTGGATGTTGCCGAGCAGCGGGTTGTGGACGGGTTCCCCATCACTGGGGACAGGCTGGCGGCTGCTACGGGTTCTGACCCTACCCTCTCCCAGGTTTTACGCTGTATTCAGAAGGGTTGGCCAGATCGCCCGTCCGCTAAGACTTCTGATCCGTTGCGGAATTACTACGCTTTGCGCTACCGCCTCACAGCTAGGAATGGTGTTATCCTCCTCTCCACTGACAATGCTTCGCCACATGTTGTGGTACCTGCGTCTTTGCGTGCTTCGGTCTTGCGCCTCCTTCACCAATGGCACTGGGGTGTGTCTCACACAAAATCTCTGGCGCGCCATCATGTGTACTCGCCTGGCATCGACTCTGAAATAGCACACATGGTCGCTGCCTGCGGCCCTTGTGCGTCACAGGCCACTGCCCCGAAGTCATCTTTGTCACTGTGGCCTTCACCTGAGAAGCCCTGGGAGCCCATTCATGCTGACTTTGTGGGACCCTTTTTGGGTACTTATTGGCTCCTCGTAATTGACGCCTACTCTAACTTTCCTTTCATTGTCCGTTGTACGTCGCCTACCTCCGTGGCAACCACCAGTGCTCTCGCTCGCATTTTTTCTTTGGAAGGCCTCCCCTCTACTCTTGTTACTGATAATGGTCTGCAATTTGCCTCTTCTGAATTTGCGGATTTTTGTGCTCGTCACGGCGTTATGCATGTCATGGCGCTGCCGTTCCATCCACAATCCAACGGTGAGGCTGAACGACTGGTCCGCACATTTAAGGCTCAGATGCGGAAACTTCTGACTTCTTCTGCTGCTGATGATGCGCTCCTCCAGTTTCTGGCGTCTTACCGTTTCACCCCCATGGGCGACCACAGCCCGGCTGAGCTCTTACATGGCCGACAGCCCTGCACGCTACTTCATCTTCTGCGGCCTTCCACCTCCCGGCTGCGGGTGCCTTCACTTGGCCAGTTCACTGCCGACGACCTCGTCTGGGTACAGGGATATGGCAGGCGGCCAAAATGGAGCCGGGACCGCATCTTAAGACACTGTGGCTGACGCCTGTATGAAATCCAGACGGACACGGGTGTTGCAGTGCGTCATTCGGACCAGCTTCGGCCTCGTGTGCCGGCAACGCCTGTTCCGAACGCAGCTACACCACCTTTGGCTCTACCTGACGCTCGGGATCTTGGCATCTCTCAATACTCACAACGCAGCCCTCTTACCGTCATCGCGATGCCAGCACAGGAACAGACGCCACCAGGAGACATGCCCATGCAGGAAGCGGATGACCATCCTCTGTCAGAGCAAATCTACTCGCCTCCTCCTCCAACGGACGCCGACACATCGCCCATGTCTCCTGTCATATCAACTGGACTTGCCGCAACGGGCAGATTGGTGCATGGGGCCCCAGCAGATTCGACCCCTACGTCTACTGTCATCTCGACCCGTTATCATCGGGGACACTTCCGTCCGTACGGGAAGCCTCCTCCTCGAGACTTTACGGCGAGTCAAACAACGCCTATGGACGTTAGCCATCTCCAGGACACCTCCGTCAAGACCAGTGCAACAATTTCAATGGGGGGGGGGGGGGGGGAAGTGTTGTGACTCGCCGATCATTCAAAGCGCCGCCGCGCAATTACGCGTGTCCTCTACGTGCGGTGCTGTCTGCCAGCCATGCAGCAGCTGCGCCACCTAAGTGGCCATCCAAGCAGTGGCTGCTAGACTGGGACTCAGTGCTCATTCAAATGCTAACGTGTACACATGTCTTGCTTGTCAACTTACTCTGTGACTTATATGTGTTGTGTCGTTCTGAAATATATGTGTTAAACTTGACGTTATAACAGTTAGAGCTGCATTTGATTTAACTATAGTGGAATTTAGTCTGCCAGCTTCTTTGTATTCTAACAATATTAACAACAGTACTGCTACCACACTAAGGAATGGTTACATGATGGTCAGGCCTTTGATTTTCATCAGTAGCCTACTTCTTATTTCCTTGTGACAATGCAGTAAATTTCAGTAAATGTGTATCACAGTTGTTTCCATTCATGCTAAACTGGATATCTGGTTGAAAAGTGGAGTTTGAAAGGGAAACAGGGTGTAACAAATTCACAAGTAAGTGTAGTGTTAACACGTCATTCAGCTTCTAGTGATGTGTGTAAGACCACAATGTGTTGTCTGTGGCAACATTCTTGCTAGCAGTAGACTGAAACCTCTGCTTAAACACCGTTAAGATACTAAACATCTGACCCACGTAAACAAATCTGCTGGTGGTGATTTTTACCCAAACAGCTAATGAGTGGTTTGTGTTTGCTGCAGATACTGGCAGTGAGAATGCTATTGAAGCATCTTACTGCATTAGCTATAGAACTGCTAAAACTGCAAAACCTCATGCAATAGCTGAAGATTTAGTGCAGCCATGTACAAATGTAGTACAGTGCACTCTCGAAAAATCTTTCACAAAAAAAAGCCAATATGGTACCATTGTCCAACAATATGATTAACATGTCAAATTATGTCTAAAATGAAATTTTGGAAAGAGTTCGTGCCAGTTCTTTTGCGATTCAATTTGGTAAATCGACTGATGTTGCCAGTCTAGCCATTTTGTGGCTTTTTGTCCATTATATTAACTGGGGGGGGGGGGGGGGGGGGGGAGTTTCTGTAGAAGAGGAGCTACTATTCTTGAGACACTTAAAACAGAGAACTATGGGAGGACACAAATGTAAGTTAACAGGTGAATACTTTTGTGAAAATTCAATAGACAGGATTCATTTTGTAAGCATTTGTTCAGGTGTCGCAAGATGTATGACAGGGTGTTATTCTAGATTTGTTGCCAAAGTGAAATGGATAACACCGAACACTTCTTGGACACACTGTTGCATTCATAGACAGGCTCTTGTTTCTTAATGCATCCCCTGTGGACTGAAACTGTGCTGGACTATGCAATGCAAATAATTTTATCAAGGCTCACCCTACAAATTCCCATCTCATTGTGAGGAAATGGGAAGCATTTATAAGTGGTTATTGTCTCACACTGAAGTTAAGTGTCTATCTCGAGGTAAAACTGTTTCCAGATTGTATGAGCTTAAAGATAAAGTTTACTTTTTTTTTTCATAAAGCAAAGTGCAAGGAAGATGAAATCTGGCTTCCAACTTTAGCTTATTTGACAGACATTTTCTCAAAAATTAATAGTTTAAACTTCTGTCTCCAGGGGTCAAATATAAACATTTATATTGTTTAAGACTGTGTCAAATCATTCATTAAAAAAACTTAATTTTTGGAAAACTTGTTCCAGTAGGAATCAAGACTTCTTGGTGGAAAATCATCTTTCTTTGGACAAAAATGTCAAGAACATGCTTAAAGAATATTTGAAAGAAAAACCTACAGAGAATATTTCCTTGCTTTGTCAAATAACAACAATTGTATTCACAATCCCTTCGAAGAGTCAACAATTTTAGAATCCACATTAAGTGTAAATGAAAAAGAGCAGCTTCTTGAAATTTCCACTGATTTTCGATTACAGAAAAGTCAGAAATCATTGTCATTGATTGGTTTTTGGTTATGTCTAAAAGGAGTTTCCAGTGTTAGCAAATAAAGCCATGGCAGCTTTATTACCCATCTCATCCATATATTTATGCAAAAAGACATTTTCTTCATGTACCTATTTCAAAAATAAATACTGAAACAGACTTTGTACCGAAACTGATTTGAGACTTTATTTAACTTCCATGGTTCCTGGCTTCAAAGCTCTGTGCCATCGAAAGTGACACATCCTTCTCACTGAATTCCAAGGAAGACACGAGTACCAGTTGCCACTTTTACTTAGCCCCTTCGTGATCAGAGGAATCTGTCTGACTTTGTGCCGCTATGGAATATTTACGCTCGTTGTGAACCTTAGGCTAGGTAACAGTATTGTGTGCTGTAACAGTAAGTAGCAATGTGAATACAATGTTGATCGATTGATAATATTATTTACAAAAATGAGTGAAGAGGCTGTACAGTCCGCAGAAACAAAGGTGACACTAGGTGCAGTGGCTGAAGGGAGCAATTGTAAAGGCATTTCTCATTTGCTGTCAGTCCCATCAGTCACTGTGCCAAGTGTCAACATATTTTGTGCGAACAGTACCTGCTCCTTCTAGCAACTCAGCATCAACTTTTGTGTCACTTCTACAATTCATTACTTGTCCGCTTCTTTTATATGCTGTAAGTTGGCTGCTCTGTGAGAGGGAGGTAGGTCTTGTCTTTGGTGTCAACATGCTACAAGCCATTCGCAAGTTTCTGCTCCCTACATCTTCAGCTCAGAGGCCAAGTAAACCTGCATGATCATTATAATTACAATGAAAACTTGTATTTATTATTGTAACTAGGCCTGCACATTGTGTAACTTTTATGTAATAACTAGAGTAACTTTAGGTTTTAACGAATAAGGGTTAAGCTAATTTAAGGTTATTAAATCTTTTGCTAGGAATTAAATTTTATGCATATTTACTGCATGTGTTTTTAAAAGTCAGTGGTTCAACCAACTAAGATCATTGCAGAAGGGATTCGGTAAAGGTTAGGAACCACTGACACAGACCACTTGTAATCTTACCGTCTCTCAGATCTCCAGTTGATTTTCACTCTTCTAAATAATTGATTTGTTTCATAAGCTTCAAGAGGAGTAAGATATACAAATAACTTTTTTACTTATCTTCATTTACTTGTAGTTCGCTCCAGTTCATCATGTCTAGGGGTTGACTCTTGAGGCTGAAATTTTTTACTTTGAAGGTTCCAAATGACTTTATAACTGATGAAGATATGCCTGTCTTTCTCTTGAATTTTATTATCATTATTTTTTTTACATTTTTCTATACCACACTGTCTTTTGAACAGAAATTTAGATTGTTATTGCCAAACATAAAAACACGTCCGACTCCATCAGATGCATGTCCACACTAAATCATTCTGCAGTACTAACTGTATTCCAAAGACTTTACAGATTTTGTTGACAAATGAATTTTCACCAATTTATATCATTATTTTATAAATGAATCCAGAAATAAATTTAATAATTAGCATCAGATTGTACAATTAATGATAGGAATTTTAAGTATGCCAGATATTTCATAATTTCAAATGTTTCTCAAAGAAAAGTAATTTTAACTGTACATGCATAGTTAATACATATCGATTGTAATGTAATAAAGTAATTTCTTTTTATACATTATGGACTGAAATATAATACATCGTATACAAAATCATATGAAATGCTTATAGCTGAGCTGAGATAATATTAAACTATACAGGAGTTGAAAATATTTTTGGTATTGATTACTTCTGTTAGAGAAAGGTAACGTTAGAGGAGAGTGTTCCTTTACAATGTCTCCCTCACAAAATTTGGAAACAGTGTGTTTACAGTATTTTGTGACAGACTATAAGGTTTGCCAAACAGTGTACAAATTGATGCCAAAAGAAAGATACAGCTGTATAGAAGTAGCTGATACATCACATACTACAGAAAATATAAGGAAAAAAATCTACTATACAAGTCATATATTAATATTAATTCTTTCATTAGCATTAACACGTCTCCTGTTCTTTGTATATAAAGAAAATGGTTTATCAGTAAGTACAACAGCTGTACCATAATTCCTGTCACCTTTAACTCCAATTGAACAGGTACGATAACAAATAATGTCTCTATCATAATAAGACTCCAAACTGTCCGTTCTGCCAATGTATGGTTGCTGCAAGCAGGCAAGATATCTGGCCTCCTCTTGTGTTGGAGATCCTATGGCACTCACAAGCGGTCTCAACAGGACCTGTGGTTTACATACAGTTACATTAAAAACTCAGTGCATTTTATTGAAAAACTGAGGGAGATTAACATCAGCTCAAGTGATATTCTTGTGAGCTTTGATGCAGTGTCATTGTTTACCATGGTGCCTGTAAACGAAGCTATTTCATATATAGCAGGTATTTTTCTGACTGACATAGTAGCTTTATTTAAACACTGCCTGATGACAACTTATTTCCAGTACAACATCGAGTTTTACGAACAGATCGACGGGGTGGCGATGGGAAGCCCTCTCAGCCCAGCTGTTGCCAATTTATTTATGGAGATCTTCAAACAGCGAGCGCTGGAGACAAAGAACACTCATATGGATCGATACCTCCACAAGGTATCCTAGGCAAAAAAGAGGTGTCATGAAAACCTTGGTGGACAGAGCCAACAAAATCTGCGAGCCGGCTTACTTACAAGATGAAATAAATCACTTATGGTCAGCCTTCATGAAAAACGGATATACCAGCAAGGAAATTGATCAAGCCCTCCATCAAAGAAGAAAAGAAGCTAGAAGTCCAGAGCAACAACAGTCATCTACTGGAAAAGTTTTCCTACCGTTCATTAATAAAGTCACAGACTGTATTGGGAAAGTTCTGGCCAAGTATGGGATTGAAACAATCTTCAGACCCACCAAGAATATTAAGGAATATTTAAGAACTGCAAAAGACACCCGACACCCCCTAGCAACATCTGGGGTATACAAAGTTCCATGCAGTTGTGGACAAGTATATATTGGAACAACAAAAAGAAGTGTAAACACCCGCTTAGCCAAACATAAAAGAAATTATTGATTAGGACACATCGAAAAATCGGACATAGCTGAGCATGTTTTTTGAGATGGGCACCACAAAATTAAATTTAATGAGACAAGCGTTCTAGCACAAACATCCCATTAACATGCGTGCATGTATAGAGAAGCAATAGAGATTCACAAACACCATAATAATTTAAATAGAAAAGATGAAGTTTTAAAGTTAGACAAAATATGGATGTCGATGTCGTGCCAGCAGAATAACAATTGATTACTCTTAATTGAGAATGATGACGCCTTCCAAAGATAGGCATACCGTTGGCATCACGTGACGAATGTTGGTGCCCTCTATGCGCTCTATAAATGCGAGAGTACCTAGAGCCTCAGTGGCAGTAGCTGGACGACCTCAGAAGATGACTCCCACAGATGGAGACGAAACGTTAAGTGGAAATTTTATACATCGACCATGGTCTCTCAGCCCGGAAGTTTCAACTGAAGACAACACCGGCCGTGAAAGCCTACATTGTATGATTAACCATGTATTGCTCCTCAAAAAGCTTGAGCAATACAGAATTCAAGGCACTACTCTCAGTTGGTTCTGGAACTATCTGAATCAAAGGAGACAGTTTGTTGAAATCAGGAACTCTAACGAACCTATATCCCACAGGTTAAAAATCCTTGGTACAATTATGGTGCTCCACAGGACCCTGTTCTTGTTTTGTTCTCTTACACTGTTCATAAATGATCTTTCAGAATACACACCCAAAGGAAATTCATTCATGTATGCAGACAACACAAATACACTGAGACCTGGCAGCAAGGTCATACTCCAAGTAGTAGTCCAGCAAAGCACTATCCACATGCAGTCTTAGCCAGAGGCAAACGGGCTATTGTTAACTACACAAAAACAATAAGCATGAGGCACTGAAGACCTTGCTGTCGTGCGCCCAAAAACCCCTCCCTCAATAAGCATGAGCTTTGAAACAAAAAAAAAAATGTCACTCCATCCAGTTCATATGTACTTGGTGGAAACAATACCTGCACAAAGAGCCCATAAACGAAATCCTCAATCACCGCTCCTATGACACAAGAAACAGAAGTCATTTATGATAACACTACACAATAAAAATTACATGAAAACACTGTTTAGTATATGGAAATCAAAATAAAAAGAACTCAAGAGAATCAGATCAATAATAGAAATGAAAGCCAGACTGTAACAGCTTTTATTTCACCATTGCTTCTGTTTGGTTAAAGAATTTTTAGAGACAGAGTTATAACATGAAATTCATTTATTTTTATCTCCACCACATAACTTACACAGAAATATTAAGGTTATGTGTCATAATCAAGATGAAGCTATATTTTTCAGTCATTAAAATTTGTAATTTCCTTATATTAGTTCATCTTGTAGGTAGCAGTATCACTCCTTCACTTATGTTGTGACGAAGCAAGCTGGGATACTATTACTTCCCCTCTTGTTTTGCCATGTGCCTCCTTAAAATTCATTTTTTCATTTTTGAACTTTTAATTACACTTAACATCCATGAGTATAATCTGCATTTTCGTAAAAGAGCATGGTTGGCCCTCAGTTTTAAAGAATATAACACCAGATCCAATTTTGTGCTTAGTTTTATGTATGTAATTGATTTTCTAATTTATTTTGACTATTACTAGTTAGTATCTTTCATTATATGGCAAAATTAGTAATTGTTTCATAACTTAAATTCCATTGTTGACACATTAATAAACATATATTCTGCAATAATTATTAACATTTGGAAGAAGAATGCTAGTAATCTTAAAGTATTTATTTGACTATATTCGAAAACTTGTTACAAAGGCCAGCCCTTAATTAATTTCAAAGTAATTAACAGTTTTTTTCAAAAACATTGTTTGCATGACTATATTTGTTACTTTCATGATTTAAACAAATAATTCGGCCTAACTGTTGTAGTAGAAGAAACTGTTAAAAGGAACCAATTTTTCGATGTATTCAGGTAGTTTAACGAGTTAAGTTGTAATTGTAATTTCTGTAAATCAAACATCGAACAATGTGTAGTGTCAGGGCCTATTAATGTGAGCATATACAAGGGCCCGATTTTTGGTCACGAGACAGTCAGTCCACAGCTGAGTTTCAGATGAGGAACCTGTGCTGGTTAGAACAACAACAATGCATCAACGTAATAGTGTAATAAATGTTACACGGTTAGGCTGTGTGTCAAAACAGTGACAGTGTCTGCTCCATATGTATGTTTCTATTCTTCAAGAACTGTGAACTTCGTGGTTAGGCTTTTTCTGCTCGTAGATGTTCAACAGTAAATTATTGTAGCAGTATGTGGATGGTTCACCAGCTAACTATTAATGAGGCTGATAGGAAATTAGGCCACATATAACTGTGTATTATTGAGGGGCGGAGGGGGAAGGGGTTGTGAAAAGTGAAAGTAAAAGACTGTGAAAAGCAACTGCACATCTGTTGGCTACATCATTTACAGTAGACAGTACTGCACGTCCACCCCCTATTTTTTCAGCCAGTACGTCAACACTGAGGACAACAAACGAAGAGATAAAGCAGGCGAACTATCACAATGTGTGAGTTCACTTTCACTAGAGTATGTATAATTGATATATTATGTTGCATATGTAAAAGTGTGTGTGTGTGTGTGTGTGTGTGTGTGTGTGTGTGTGTGTAGGAATCTAGAAAATTGTTTCTATACCGGGTGATTACAATTAAACTTTCCCTATTTAACACGTTGTAACAGGGAACCTAATTACCATAAGAGTACCAGATCTAGTAACATTAATATCAAGGACATGGGGAAGAGAAATAATTCAGAATCAATTCAACTGAAACACTTTTAATGTTGTGCTACAGTACATCATACCATTACATACTGGTGCCATTATTGCTACAAAAGGGGCTCAATATGGCACCCATCAGTGCCCAGAAGAGTCTGAAAGTGCAGGACTGCATTCTGCACAGCAGAATGAAGCATGTCCATATGTGTGCTCTCTTGATATGATGCACTTCAGATCAGCACGTGTGAATGTTCCCCTGGTAAACCCTGTCTTCTAGGTAGCCCCACAACCAGAAATCATGAGGAGTGAGATCAGATGATTGTGCCGGCCAAGCATTTAGAAATGATTGGCTGATAATTTGATTGTTTCCAAATGTGTTTTGGAGAAGCAGGTGGACTTCACAAGCAATATGCGGTGGGGCCCCTATCTTGCATAGAAACTGTTGAGTTCAATGCATCTCTCTCCTGTAGGGTGGGTATGATGTACTGGCGAAGCATATCGCATTAATTCTAACCAGTCACACTGTACTTCTTCGGTCCTTGAGTACCAACCTGTTCAAAAAAGAATGAGCCAATGATAAACATAGCTGTGAAGTCATACTATACTGTGACACATTCACCATAGAGAGGAACTTCATGCACAGTGACTGGAGGTGAAGATCCCCCCACCAGCAATTCTGTGTGTTTGCCTCACTCATCAGAGAAAAAAATGAGCTTCATCTGTCCTTAGTATGGTGCAGAGCCAGCCCTTATCAACTTCAATCCTCACGAGAAAGTGGAGAGTGAAGTCAACATGTCGTCGTGCATCCTGTGGTGCAAGCTGCTATACGATATGGATCTTGTATGGATACCATTTGAGAACAGTTCAAAGCACCTTCCCTACAGTGGACCATGAGATGTTCAACTGTCATGACACAGCATGTGCACTGCCTGATGATCAGGAATTTGCATGCAGCATTGTCTGCCTTAGCAACAGCGATTTCATCTACCACCTGTGGTGCAACTGGTCATCGGCCTCTTCCCGGAGTGATGCCCAGTTCTCCAGCTGATTCAAATGTCTTCATCATGCTGCGCACAGCAAGTGGAGAAAGAGGACCCTTTCATAATACTTCCAGCTGGCGATATTCATGAAGTGCAGCTGCTGCATTACTGTTATTTTGATAGTAGAGCTTCACCAATAATCCCCTGCTACTTTTGTCATAGCTCGTGTTGATATTTCAACAAGTGCACTACAACTTGTCAGGTGGGTGAGACTATGAATTACAATGGCAGATCATGGCATGTGGTGGCCGTAGTTGGAACTGGAAGATGGTGCTGTGATGCATGGAAATCATACACCCCATACTCTGGACACTAATGCTAACAAGTTTGGTACTCATATAGTAAATAGTTTCCATGTTATAATGTGTTACATAGAGAAAGTTTAATCATAACTACCCAATACATCACATATGTATGTACCCAAAAATGTGTGTATATTTGCAAAAACCCACATTATGCACATGATCAGTGGTTGATTAATACAGATTGTCATATTGCTCCCGTGTGGGCGATGAACACACGAGTAGACTAATTACAGTACACACAGAGGAATTTAAGCAGTCAGACATCCAAAACTCCAACATGAATGAATCGGGAAGAAACCCCATTATGTGGTGCAGTTGGACTCACCATTTGGCATGCACTTCACATTGGTCTATGGAATATAGATCCAGATGTATACTATTGTCTCATGGAACTACCTTCTGGGGCAATGCAACTAAGGTAAACCTTTTTTCAGCAAAAACAGCTGGAAGTCTCTTCAGAGATATCCAAAATCTTACTCTCATTTTCCATTACATTTACTTCATAATGATGTTTGTTACTAATAACAGAAATCAGTTTTAGCTGAATTGTGATTTCCAAAACTAATGTATAGAACGTAAAATTATTTCCTTGTAGCTTTTGCTTCCTTGTCCTGACTTTGTATTTATGGTGTCCTTTCAACATTACAGTTGAATACTTTTAAATTTAGAAGATCATTAAAACACGATTTATTTTTTCCAAAAGTTATCTGAGTGTTTATTACATATTGAAGAGCCAGATATACCTGATAGCTCAATGACAGGTAGTAATGTTTGTTGTGAAGTGGCCTCTATTCATACAGATCATGCATAAGTATTGTCCCATCATGATTATCAAAGTGATCATATAAGTATTAAGATAGCAACTGGAGATAAACAGCTGCTATAACAGAAATGGGGAAGCACAAGCTCTTAACAACAAGCAGCTTTCCAATTAATTTTACTTAAGTTAGCACTGCATTTGGCAATAGATAACAATTAATTCATTTTGTTAATGAATATCTTGATTCATCGTGTATCATGAAGGTTCTGCTAACGATGGGAACCACAGAACACTAGGACTGCATGGCATGAATTCTTGGTCCATTTGTACAGATGGCTTCTTCATATGGCAACAAAATGTCAGTTGGCTTTCATTTGTTGCACTGATGTGCTGGAATATCAAAGGTTACTATTAATGCATACCCCTCCCCCCTTTTCTGTTTTTTTTTCCAACCTCTTCTTTTTATGTATTCGTCGCGTTATAGTCTTTTATTTTATCTCACTCCACTAGTTTATATTTAGTTACACACCTTTATTCTATCAATGGTAGTTGTCCAGTGCTTCCTAATTAATGATTCATGTCACGAACAGCCCAATCAAGGTGGTCCCGTACATTCTCGATTGAGTTTATAACTGGAGAGCTTGGTGGCCAGAGGGGTATGGTAAACTCATTCTGGAGATCTTTGAACCACACACGTATCCTCTGAGTTGTGTGACATGTTGCATTATCCTGCTAGTAGATGCCATCGTGCCAGGGAAATAAATTACATGTAGTTGTGGTCGTAGTCCCCAAGGATATACCCATACTTGTGTTGATCCATTGTGCATTCCAGAATAATGAAATCACCCATGGAATGCCATGAAAACATTCCCTAGACATTAACACTCCCTTCTCCTGCCTGGACCCTTCCGATGATTGTCGCAGGCATTACATGCCAATGGCCATCTGTCTGATAGAGCATAAAATGTGAATCATCTGTAAAGGCCACCCATCACCACTCAGCAGATGTTCAGTTGCAGTACTGCCATGCAAATCCCAGGCTTTGTTGCCAATGAACAGCAGTCAGCATGAGAGCATGAACCAGGTGGTGTCTGCTGTGGAGACCCACACACAGTAATGTTTGCTGAACAGTCATTGAGGAGATACTGTTGATAGCCCCTTGGTGCACATTGGTAATCAGTTGCATGTCTATTCACCCATACACATCTCTGCATCAGTCATTCACCCCTGTCATCTATGGCCCATGGTGCACCACAGCTTTCTTGGCACCGGTTTTGGATAGCGTCATTTTGTTATGCTCAGTATACTTTAACCATGTTGGCACACAAACACTTTACAAAGTTAAGCCATTTTGGAAAAGATTTCACACTTGGCCTGAAAGCTAATTATCGTGCCCTTTCAGATATCAGATAAATCACTTCATTTCTGGATTACATCAACAACTGCACTGTTTTCCACATCCTTCATTTTATATAACTTCCACTGCTAGTGCTACCACCTACCATCTGTTAGTGATTATTGCACATTAAAACATCAAATCAAAACACATTCAGTCACCTATATTTCAAATTTTATTTTACTTATGTGACCAGTTTCAGCGTCACACTACACCATCTTTAGGTCCCTTGATCTACATGTAAGAAGAATCCAATGTCATGTGCAATCGAAACAGGGGCAAGTTTCCAGTAACCGGTATCCATAGGATACCTTTTTAACAACTTGACTTCTTCATTCATGAACTGTGCACTCCACGGAGTCTGCAATTGATGAACAGAGGGATGGCATTGCTAAAAAAGCGGTGTATGGGTACTGGTTACTGAATGCTGCCCCTATTTTGATTGCACATGAGATTGGCTTCTTCCTACATGTTGGTCAGAAACTCTAAAGATGGTGTAGTATAATGCAGAGACTTGTTACAAAAGTAAAATAAAATTTGAAATGAAGATGGTGAAGTTTGAGGTTTTATATTGACCAGCCAAAGTCTGTCAACCAACCTGTATAAAGATGGGCTTCTAGAGACTGCCATTAATGTCAATCATAGGTGATGACATTAATGTGAATGGATTGTGTATCGCCAACTACAGTAATCAAGTGTTACAAAATTGGTGCAAAGTAAAATTTTGTAACACAAATGACATGTATAAAAACAAATTTAGAGGAGCAGCTTGAACACTGGATACAGTCTTACATAGAATAAAAAATAAAAAGAAATTTTAAAAAATGATTGTAATAGGCCTAACTCATAGGCATGATTTAACAGACTGATCTTCTGTAAATAAGGAGATCCAGAAAGTCAATACCGTCTACAAAAAAATCTGCGTATCTAAGAATAATGCTTTGTTTTTTGACACAATTAATTTGAAGAGAATGCGCATCCTCAAACATGAAATGCACTTAAATAAGAAATATGAATCCTATTAATGTAAAACACTTGATGTGTTAATGAAAATTACCTTCATAAACATGAAATATAGGAGCCAATCAAATTAGAGCCATCAGAAGATCCAGACAGGAGAGACTACACTCAAGAAAGCCACCAGTAACTGCTTCCTGGTGGTAAGCCTACTCTTTCCAGCAGATATGACAGAAGCAGCAGTTTTAAATGGCAAAACTTGCTTATCTTCGAGAAACGAGGAAGAAACAATTTAAGTAGTAGTATCATTATACTCGGCAGCAACGACGTCAACTACAACAGCTGCTTCGGTAGCAATAGAAGAACCAGGATGCAGTATGTGGGCAAAAGGAGATCGATGTGCACTTCTCAGATTGTAAGATGAGAAACAGTGGGGTGGTAATGGGAGTGACAATGTTATCGCAAGCAGAGGAGGAATTGGTGGCTACAGCAGCAGTAGCGTTAACAGCAGCATCATAATTTTCAGCAGAAGTAGTACAATGTACCCTAGTCCTCAGTACATGTGGGTCCCTCTTATCCAGTGATGTGAGTGACTGCCAACCCCCCCCCCCCCCCCCCCCCCGCCCCCATTTTTCTTTAATTCCCAAATCTATCCCCTCTCTTGTCCTCCAAAAACTAGGTAGTAAATCACTTTTACTTTTACATGTGTCCATTGGTAGTACTGTACATTTAATTTCCTGAAAGCAAGCATTGGCTAGCAATTCTGTGTCCTAATTTATTAATTTTCTGGACTGAATTTTCCTTTGATGTGGTAGCAGAACCAGTGTAGCAGTGGGAGTTATGGAAGGCTCTGCTTTCTTGTCATCTGAAATGTTTTATATATAGGAAAGAAGCAAGAAGAAGCTCCTAAGATAAGTAACTTTAATTGTTTGACAGCCTTCCAATGAAATTTTCAAACAATAAGGAACAAAGTGCAACAGAAATTGAACTGTAGGTTGTAAAGAACTTCATTATCTGAACACTGATGGAAAGGCTCTGAAATTTAATAATTAGATTTACTTTCTTATGAACTAACACATTACTTGGAAGATAAGTAAAGAGAAGTAGAGGCTCATGTATTTAGATTAAGAGATGACTTAATAACTATTTCATAAATGTAACATGAACCATGGACCTTGGCGTTGGTGGGGAGGCTTGCGTGCCTCAGCGATACAGATAGCCGTACCGTAGGTGCAACCACAACGGAGGGGTATCTGTTGAGAGGCCAGACAAACGTGTGGTTCCTGAAGAGGGGCAGCAGCCTTTTCAGTAGTTGCAAAGGCAACAGTCTGGATGATTGACTGATCTGCCCTTGTAACAATAACCAAAACGGCCTTGCTGTGCTGGTACTGCGAACGGCTGAAAGCAAGGGGAAACTACAGCCGTAATTTTTCCCGAGGGCATGCAGCTTTACTGTATGATTACATGATGATGGCGTCCTCTTGGGTAAAATATTCCGGAGGTAAAATAGTCCCCCATTCGGATCTCCGGGCGGGGACTACTCAAGAGGATGTCGTTATCAGGAGAAAGAAAACTGCCGTTCTACGGATCGGAGCGTGGAATGTCAGATCCCTTAATCGGGCAGGTAGGTTAGAAAATTTAAAAAGGGAAATGGATGGGTTGAAGTTAGATATAGTGGGAATTAGTGAAATTCGGTGGCAGGAGGAACAAGACTTCTGGTCAGGTAACTACAGGGTTATAAACACAAAATCAAATAGGGGTAATGCAGGAGTAGGTTTAATAATGAATAGGAAAATAGGAATGCGGCTAAGCTGCTACAAACAGCATAGTGAACGCATTATTGTGGCCAAGATAGATACGAAGCCCACACCTACTACAGTAGTACAAGTTTATATGCCAACTAGCTCTGCAGACGACAAAGAAATTGAAGAAATGTATGAAGAAATAAAAGAAATTATTCAGATTGTGAAGGGAGACGAAAATTTAATAGTCATGGGTGACTGGAATTCGAGTGTAGGAAAAGGGAGAGAAGGAAACATAGTAGGTGAATATGGATTGGGGGACAGAAATGAAAGAGGAAGCCGCCTGGTAGAATTTTGCACAGAGCACAACATAATCATAACTAACACTTGGTTTAAGAATCATGAAAGAAGGTTGTATACATGGAAGAACCCTGGAGATACTAAAAGGTATCAGATAGATTATATAATAGTAAGACAGAGATTTAGGAACCAGGTTTTAAATTGTAAGACATTTCCAGGGGCAGATGTGGACTCTGACCACAATCTATTGGTTATGACCTGTAGATTAAAACTGAAGAAACTGCAAAAAGGCGGGAATTTAAGGAGATGGGACCTGGATAAACTAAAAGAACCGGAGGTTGTACAGAGATTCAGGGAGAGCATAAGGGAGCAATTGACAGGAATGGGGGAAATAAATACAGTAGAAGAAGAATGGGTAGCTTTGAGGGATGAAGTAGTGAAGGCAGCAGAGGATCAAGTAGGTAAAAAGGCGAGGGCTAGTAGAAATCCTTGGGTAACAGAAGAAATATTGAATTTAATTGATGAAAGGAGAAAATATAAAAATGCAGTAAGTGAAACAGGCAAAAAGGAATACAAACATCTCAAAAATGAGATCGACAGGAAGTGCAAAATGGCTAAGCAGGGATGGCTAGAGGACAAATGTAAGGATGTAGAGGCCTATCTCACTACGGGTAAGATAGATACTGCCTACAGGAAAATTAAAGAGACCTTTGGAGATAAGAGAACGACTTGTATGAATATCAAGAGCTCAGATGGAAACCCACTTCTAAGCAAACAAGGGAAAGCAGAAAGGTGGAAGGAGCATATAGAGGGTCTATACAAGGGCGATGTGCTTGAGGACAATATTATGGAAATGGAAGAGGATGTAGATGAAGATGAAATGGGAGATACGATACTGCGTGAAGAGTTTGACAGAGCACTGAAAGACCTGAGTCAAAACAAGGCCCCCGGAGTAGACAATATTCCATTGGAACTACTGACGGCCGTGGGAGAGCCAGTCCTGACAAAACTCTACCATCTGGTGAGCAAGATGTATGAAACAGGCGAAATACCCTCAGACTTCAAGAAGAATATAATAATTCCAATCCCAAAGAAAGCAGGTGTTGACAGATGTGAAAATTACCGAACTATCAGCTTAATAAGTCACAGCTGCAAAATACTAACACGAATTCTTTACAGACGAATGGAAAAACTAGTAGAAGCCAACCTCGGGGAAGATCAGTTTGGATTCCGTAGAAACACTGGAACACGTGAGGCAATACTGACCTTACGACTTATCTTAGAAGAAAGATTAAGGAAAGGCAAACCTACGTTTCTAGCATTTGTAGACTTAGAGAAAGCTTTTGACAATGTTGACTGGAATACTCTCTTTCAAATTCTAAAGGTGGCAGGGGTAAAATACAGGGAGCAAAAGGCTATTTACAATTTGTACAGAAACCAGATGGCAGTTATAAGAGTCGAGGGACATGAAAGGGAAGCAGTGGTTGGGAAGGGAGTAAGACAGGGTTGTAGCCTCTCCCCGATGTTGTTCAATCTGTATATTGAGCAAGCAGTAAAGGAAACAAAAGAGAAATTCGGAGTAGGTATTAAAATTCATGGAGAAGAAATAAAAACTTTGAGGTTCGCCGATGACATTGTAATTCTGTCAGAGACAGCAAAGGACTTGGAAGAGCAGTTGAATGGAATGGACAGTGTCTTGAAAGGAGGATATAAGATGAACATCAATAAAAGCAAAACAAGGATAATGGAATGTAGTCTAATTAAGTCGGGTGATGCTGAGGGAATTAGATTAGGAAATGAGAGACTTAAAGTAGTAAAGGAGTTTTGCTATTTGGGGAGCAAAATAACTGATGATGGTCGAAGTAGAGAGGATATAAAATGTAGGCTGGCAATGGCAAGGAAAGCGTTTCTGAAGAAGAGAAATTTGTTAACATCCAGTATTGATTTAAGTGTCAGGAAGTCATTTCTGAAAGTATTTGTATGGAGTGTAGCCATGTATGGAAGTGAAACATGGACGATAAATAGTTTGGACAAGAAGAGAATAGAAGCTTTCGAAATGTGGTGCTACAGAAGAATGCTGAAGATTAGATGGGTAGATCACATAACTAATGAGGAAGTATTGAATAGGATTGGGGAGAAGAGAAGTTTGTGGCACAACTTGACCAGAAGAAGGGATCGGTTGGTAGGACATGTTCTGAGGCATCAAGGGATCACCAATTTAGTATTGGAGGGCAGCGTGGAGGGTAAAAATCGTAGAGGGAGACCAAGAGATGAATACACTAAGCAGATTCAGAAGGATGTAGGTTGCAGTAGGTACTGGGAGATGAAAAAGCTTGCACAGGATAGAGTAGCATGGAGAGCTGCATCAAACCAGTCTCAGGACTGAAGACCACAACAACAACAACAACAACAACAAATGTAACACAGAAACTACTACAACAGACCTCCAATAGAAAACAGAAACAGGGAAAAAGTCTCAAGCAAATCAATTTTCCTATACCCAACAAATACAGAAGTAGTCCAGCTTACAATAAAAAGTCTCAAAACAAAATACTCTGCAGGCGTAGATAATATTTATTATAAAAAAAATGTGGGGACCTTATCTCACCTATGTAACCAATCTTTTGCTACAGGAACTTTTCCTTCACATTTGAAAATAGCAAAAGTAAAGCCATTGTACAAGAAAGGAAACAAAGATGATAATTCCAACTACAGACCATTGGCATTTTTGTCTGTTTTCGCAAAAACATTAGAAAGGCTCTTCAATAAGAGGCTAACAGACTTCTTAGAGAATAATGGCATTCTGTCAGAATCTCAGCATGGATTTAGAGCAAACTGTTCAAACAAATCAGCAGTTCACTCTTTTCTATTTGAGGTGCTATCAGCATTAGACAACAAAAATCTTACCATGAGCATATTTTTAGATTTGTCAAAGGCATTTGACACTATAAATCTTGATAAATTGCTATATAATCTAGAAAATCTTGGCATCTGAGGAATAACTAACAACTGGCTTAGCTCTTACAGGGAAATAGATCAGGAAAGGGATAATGTCATTATGAAATATAATTCCAAGCTACTGACTGTTAAATATGGTATGCCACAAGGATCAGTAATAGGTCCTGTTCTGTTCTTACTCTGTGTAAATGACCTAAACATAAACAATGACAGCAGTAAAATATTTCAATTTGCTAATGATACAGGCGTTGTAATTACAGGAAACTTAGAAGAAACCCTTGTAAAAAACATAAGAAAAGCCACTGACAGGCTAACATGTTACTTTGATAACAACGACTTAATAATAAACACTGGAAAAACTATAGCTATGGATGTACGCAAACACAAACAAAAAATCTGATATCACCCAATGTAGAACTATATGGACAGACAATTACCAAAATAGCCTGTACCAAATTGAAATGGAAAGTACATGTTGAGCAAATGAACAAAAAATTAAGTACTTCTTGTTTTGTATTGTGGACATTAAAAAACTGTACCAGCTACAACTCTCTTCAGTGTGTATGTTATGCAGTCATACAATCTCACCTCCGGTATGGGATTATGTTCTGGGGAAATTCTGGAGATGGCATCAAAACATAAGAATAATGGAGGGGGTTGATAATTGCAAATCATGTAGACCATTATTTCAAAAAAGGATGATCCTGCCTCTTCCTTGTATTTAAAACTTAAAAAAGACCACTCATCACTCAGAATTATGCAATGCACAGCTATGACCCAAGACAAAAATTGGATGTACATGTTCAAAGTGCCAACACGAAGTTATTTCAAAACAGTCTTATACATCCTGGTATCAAACTATACAATGTGTTACCAGATACCATTAAACACATATAGGACATTGGTCACTTCAGATCTAAATTGAAGACATACTGAGTTGATCACTGCTTTTACACAGTAAATGAATGTCTACAAAAATAAATTTTTCTGTGTTAACCCAGTGTAGTCTCATACAGAAGAAAATTTGTATATTATCTCCTTAGATATAGCATAACTACATTTATTTAAGTATTCATCATTAATTGATATATTAATGTGTATTTTATGTACAAAGTTATAAGTAAACATAAAATTGTTAATATTAACATAAAAATCCAAATCTTGCACATTGTCTGTCTGTAGATGAAATAATATCTCTGAGTCAAGAAAAACATTTAGAGTTATCAGTGGTAGAGATAAAAGAACAAAACACACTTAAAAACTGATTATACTGTATGTAGATCTCATGATGGTGATGCCAATATCTTTTTTGCAAAATGAATGCAAAACAAGCCATGTAGTCCTAAGATATACATTCTTTTTGTAGAGACTTGAATGTTAATATGATGAATGTGGATGAAGTCAGTAACAGGTTCTTGAATATTTTAAACAGTTATTGTATAACATAACTGGTAGCAAGTGCAACGGGAATAACCAAACATTCATTTTCATTATTGACAGATGCTAACAGACACGGGAAAAAAAAAGTGTCTTGAAGTAGCATCACATGGAAATCATTGAAATTGGACAGGTTAATTTTGATTTATCAAGCTAATATGGTAGTACTACAGAACCAGTAATAACATAGGGGAGTAGCTATATGTGCAAAAACTGGAGTTAAGCCCCTGGCCATGCTGCAATAGTGTATCAGGAAACATACAAGTTTCTAGTACTAACATTTTACAGACTGTCAACAAGAAGCTTTATAAATCAACTAGAGACAGTTTTAATAAGGTCATGCAGACTTAACCACAGTTTTTGGATACTTCAAAATTGATTTTCTGTATGGTAGAATTGATGAAGGATGGATAGAGTTTTGATGTCCAGCTTTGGATTATTTGGCACAGAAAAATTCCCTTTGAGGAATGAAAGACATAATGCAAGAGCCATTGACAGTTGGTTTTTAGATCCAATAACCTGTAGTAATTCAATAGTCAATTTTTTATCAAAAAATATAGGTTGCTTACCTATCATAAAGAAGACATGTCAAGTTGCAGACAGGCATGATTAAAAGACACACACATGTAGCTTTCGGCCACAGCTGTCTACAACTTGACATACCTTCGTTATGGTAAGTATCAATCTATCTTTTCCTACATTGTTGATATTGCTACCTGTAGTTTTCATTGTTTAATTCTTTATCAGAGCAGGACAAGCAAATGTGACAGGTTGATAGTACATTTTAAAGAAACAGCCTCCATTGGCTGCTTCAGCCTGTTTGAGTAAAATCAGATCAACATCCCTAAAGCCTCTCCTTAATTATGGGACTTATGGACCACAATGTGTGAGTGAATGAATAACAAGGTACTTAACTACATGGATTGCAAACAGTTTTTAGTTGGGATGCAATGAAGATTATCTAGCACTGTTTATCTCTTGTGAAATGTGTTATTTCGCTTTTATCCAATACTCTATTGGTTAACAAATGTGTCACCTTCTTTAATCCTGCTATACACTTTTATGGATGCGCCATACTATCGATATGCCTCATTCAACCTACATCCAGTGCGGTTACTGGGAGTGATGAACATATAGCATCTACATTCAGCAGTTCATGTGAACTAGTCAGCCAGCCACGTTAAGGCCAAGGGGTCACAGTCTCACTCTCACCTATATTCAAAAGCAAAAGTGTTCCTCTCCATGGCTGACTGAAATATTCATGACTTGGTACTACACCGTCTGTTCTTTGGAATGTTCATATTATAACTGGACCTGCTTAAGATTTAAGTATAATGACATTCTGCTTTCCTTTTCTACCTTGGCAGAATCTGAAACCATTTTGGTAAGTGATTGTTTTCAGCCTCACCTACAAGTTTATCCACCATGGTAATTCACTCTCTGTCAGTCTTGAAAGTTTTTCTCTTGTAGTCCTAGAAAATTCACAGGATCATTAACCTTAATGAACTATACATAATTAATTTTGTGTTGCAGTAAATTCAGTAAGTGTTAATAAATAACTTTGTGCTCTAACATTATTTATTTATTTATGACCATGGACCATTCTGTACAATGGTATTGGACACATCATGTTTACATGAAGTTTGAAAAATTGTAAGTTTCAAAATTACATAACTACAAACATATATCAGTAAAATGACAGGTTTCTTCAAAAATAGCCTCTAGAATACAAGCATTTTTTAAAAAAGGACGTTGATATATGTTCATAATTACCAAAGATTAAAGTCACATTATGCTTTCCAAAAGTTTTTATGTGTTTGCACAGTTACATATGAAACACTACATTTTTTTTTAATTTATTTAATTTTTTTTCTTCAAGTTAATCTTTAACACTGTACAGACAAGTTTTAACCAAGTCAAATATTAGTTGTTTTTTTTTTTGGAAAACAGACATATTTTCTATTACCTTTACATAGTTTGGCAAACTATTGTATAGAAGGCAAGGCCTCCTGCTTTTATGGGCTCTTTATTGGTTAATATGAAGTGATTTCCTTGAATATGGCAATCATTTTTATTTCTTATGTTATAGTTATGGATATCTCTGTTTAACAATACAGCATGGTTGCCTTTTACATAAATGATTGTTTAATATATATTTAAAGTTATGTTATTGTTAATGTGTTTAGTTCCCTGAATTTATTTATGAAGGAACCTCTAGGAGATAATTTTACTACACATCTTACAGCCTTCTTTTGTGGCTTTCATACTCTTTGAATGCGCACAGTTGCAGAATTTCCCTAGACCAGTATACCACATGAAATTTGTGAATGAACTAGTCCATAGTACATTGCTAGCAGTGTTTGTGGGTTTATTGTCTTTGACATTTTTACCATTAGAAATATACTTGAACTCACTTCAAAACAAATATTATTTATATGAAACTTCCTGGCAGATTAAAACTGTGTAATATTATTTATATACACTGATATAAAATATTTGTATTTATTATCCAAGTTTTTGAAACAGATTAAAGATAAGAAACTATATTGTAATTGACTACATCCATACAATGTATATTGTTAACGGATGAATAAAGAGATTGATTGATTGAGACTCGAACTCAGGACCTTTGCCTTTTGCAGGCAAGTGCCCGCGAAAGGCAAAGGTCCAGAGTTCGAGTCTCGGTCCAGCACACAGTTTTAATCTGCCAGGAAGTTTCATATCAGTGCACTCTCTGCTGCAGAGTGAAAATCTCATTCTGGAAACATCCCCTAAGCTGTGGCTAAGCCATGTCTCCGCAATATCCTTTCTTTCAGGAGTGCTAGTCCTGCATGGTTCGCAGGAGAGCTTCTGTGAAGTTTGGAAGGTAGGGGATGAGGTACTGGCGGAAGTAAAGCTGTGAGGACGGGGCGTGAGTCGTGCTTGAGTAGCTCAGTTGGTAGAGCACTTGCCCGCGAAAGGCAAAGGTCCCAAGGTCGAATCTCGGTCTGGCACACAGTTTTAATCTGCCAGGAAGTTTCATATCAGTGCACACTCCGCTGCAGAGTGAAAATCTTATTCTGGATTATTTATATGCTTCTCCCATATCATGTACCTATGAATTATATTGTATTCTATGTATGACTTTGTCTATTGCCTTAATGGCCTAACGACAATAAAATTATTTTATTCTATTCTATCTGCTGTCACATCCAAGAATTGATATGTTTCTGTCTCTTTTAGATCCAAGTCTCCAAGCTTGACACTAATATTGTTCAAGTTAGGTGTCTTGATTGAATGTATTTGCATATATGTGATTTTCTTTACACTTATAAAAAGAATTTCCTCTGAAATAATTGTTCCCATTTTCCGTATTTAGAGAAGTTCGCTTTTGTAAGTCATCTGCTAAAACACAACTTATAACTAATGAAGTGTCATCTGCATACATGACAGCACTTTTATCTACTATTCTGGGCGTATCATTTACATAAAAAGCCAATGGCCTTGAAGCAGTGGTAACACCAGTTCCCGTCAGATGACCAAAGTTAAGCGCTGTCAGGCTGGTCTAGAACTTGGATGGGTGACCATCCGGTCCACCGAAATCTGTTGGCAAGTGGGATGCACTCAGCCCTTGTGAGACAAAACTGAGGAGCTACTTGATTAAGAAGTAGCGGCTCTGGTCTTGGAAACTGACATACAGCCAGGAGAGCGGTGTGCCTACTGCATGCCCCTCCATATCAGCGTCCAGTGACGCCTATGAGCTGAGGATGACACAGTGGCCAGTCAGTACCATTGGGCCTTCATGGCCTGTTTGGGAGGAGTTTGTTTGTTTGTTTGTCTTTATTTACATACAAAATAAAAAGTACTGAGGTAAGAACAGATCCTTGAGGACCCCATATTTAACTAATTCAAAATTTGGGTACACATTTGTGACAGTACTGTTTTCACATTTTGTTTTATTTCTACTCACTGTTCTCCATTTTCCGTGGGTGGTTTTATGATATTAGTTGCTGTCTCCTTACACCATAACACTTAAGCCTTTCTAATAATATGTTGGGGCACACACAATGAAAAGCTTTTGAAAGGTGAAGAAACATACCATAAACTTTCTGTTATTGGTCTAATGCCTTCATTACATATACTACAAATTCAGCTATTACTATAGTGGTGGATCTACCCTTCCTAAACCCATGCTGGACATATTTCAAAGTATTGAATTTTTCTATAAAATTTACTGTTCCTTCTTTAATTACACATTCTGTTATTCTAGATATGATAGCTGTAAAAGGTATTTGTTGGTAATTTCCTGGATATTTCTTACTGTCTCCTTCAAAATATGGATCACATTACTCTCTTTTTTAAACATGTCAAGAATATTCCTTCTTCCATGGCTAAGTTTATGAGAAAAGTCAGAAGTTTTACAACCCACAGCAGGCAGCATTTAATTAGTCTAGTAGATGTACCACATAATGACTCAGTATTTTTTCATTTTAATCGGCATGTTTTTACTAATTCAGGTTCATTTATTGGGAGAAGGAACAAGTTTTTTGTCTTGTGAGGATTACTTTGTGCGCATTTTGTGTCCGGAAAATTATGCCTTATTAATTTGTCTACTACCTCAACAAATATTGATTTAAAATATTACTGACTTCTTTAGGGTTCCTGATTGCCTTCCCATTCTTCTTTATGGTTATGTTCCCTCCATTTTCCGTGTCTAAACCTTCACTCTCTTTCTTTATGTGTGGCCATATGGTCTTTGTGGTACTATTAGAAGCTGCAATTTTTTTTTATGTGGTAACTGGATCTGGTTCCTTTTATCAGTTACTTATATGATCTTTGCTTGTTCCTATAGGCATCACAGTTTGCTTCTTGATTTACCTGAGATTGTTCATACATAGTTTTCAGCTCTTCCATTTTCATTTTTACATCCTGATACCTCTATTAATACCCCATGGTGGTCAGCAATACATGTACTTTTTGTCTGCTTTGTTATATATTGGTAATTATATGATCTATTAATGTTTCTGTGTCTTTACTGCAAACAGTGAGATTATTTACTACTAGATTTCAATAATAAATGTTGTAAAGGATAGTTACTACTCACCATATAGCAGAGATGCTGAGTCATAGATAGGCACAACAGGAAGACTGTCATAATGTGAGCTTTCAGCCCCAAGGCCTTCATCGGAGACACACACACACACACACACACACACACACACACACATGCAAATGCAGCTCACTCAGACACTGAGGTCATGTGTGTGTGTGTGTTGCATTCAGACCTCAGCAGCCAGAGACTGTAGTCATGAGTGTGTGCGTTGCATTTGTGTGAGTATGTTTGCGTATGTTGTCTATTTCTGATGAAGGCCTTGTTGGCCAAAAGCTCACTTTTTGACAGTCTTTTTGTCATGCCTATCTACGAATCAACATTTCCACTGTATGGTGAGTAACAACTACCCATTTCATAATATTTTACATTCCATCCTGATTTTTCCACTTTTTGATCGTAAATGTTGATTAGATCACTGAAACTCCTTCTGTAACAGCTTTCTTTCTTTGGATTAATATTTAGATCACCTGCTACTATTATGTATGTGAATTGCCTAGCATCCTTGTCTAACAGAACTTCTAGCTCCTTTAAAAAACCAATTACCTGACTTTGCTGATCTATATATCCCTCATATCAAACGTATTTCCCCTTTGAACATTATTTGTTTTGCTGCTGATTCAAACAGCGTTTCTGTACTGTTGCCCACAGGTGACCAATCCCTCATTTCATCGTGTACATATACTGCAACTCCACCGTTATGATGACATCTCCCTAGTTCTTTATGTTGTAAACACTAATTTCATTTTCTTTTAACTCATGTTCTGTTATAATAAATATATGTGGTAGTTCCTCTGCTACTTATATTTCTGTCTCATTAATTTACTTGATACATATTGTACATGTTGGTGAAGAGTTCTTACAGCAGAAATATATTTGTTTCTAAATTTTTTGCTTCACCTTTTTTCCCAGCTGTTGCTACATCTGAACTACATCTCTGAACACTACGATACAGTGACTCATTCAGGTTGTAACTGATGCACACATTACTTGTACCTTAATAAAAAACACAACTGAGTAGTTTCAGTGCTTTAAGACATCAGTGGCACAAAATATAAACAGATTCCATAGCAGAATATTTACTTTCCACATGGCTACCCTTTTAATCTTGCCAAATTTCAACACTAGAAATTGTAAAGGGCATCCTCCTCCAACATTACTTTTCCTCAACAGAAGTAGTCGATACCAGAAATATTTTTCGAATTTTGGACAGATCAATGTTGTCTCAGCTGTTTTTCTGAAAAAAAATTCATAAGATTATGTACTCATTGTGTTTTATTTCAAGATAAAGTTCATGACAAGGAAATAATTTTGTTTTCATCCTTACCATCGATATGTACTAGCTCTGAATCTACTGTTAAAATTGATGGTTTCTTTTTTTGGCATACTAAAAATTTCTGTCATTAATTATGCAATCTAGTACTGTTTATTATATTTATTTCTGGAGTCATTTATAAAATAATAATAATAAACTAACACAAATTCATTTGTCAAGAAAACCCTTTGGAATATTGTTATTACTGCAGAGTGAAGTAGTAGTAGGCATGCCTCTGATGGCAAAGGACATATTTTTGTAGTTTGGATGAATAATGTAATTCCAGCTTCGTAAATGTGAAAATTCAAAAGAGAGTGTACATAGTAAAATGTGATGCAAATAAACATCGAAAACACAAAAATTCTGCCCAGACTTTTTTCAAATTTATTTAGATCAACTGGACCATTAGTACCTAAAATGTGAAAATTTCAGCTTCAGGAATCAGACGCCTAGACATGAAGAACTGGAGCCAACTGCATGAGAAAAGAAGATAATTAAAAAGTTTATTGTAAATCTTATTCCTCTCAAATCTTATGAAAAGACTTAACCAAAAAGACAGTAGCAACAACAAAGGAGCTAGGGGTATATTACAAACTATCCTTAACGTGGGTTTGCACAACTTGCTGTTGACACGTTCATCTCATACTATACTAGGGCATTCACATCAATTAACATTGTCAGATTCATGAAGTATATCACAACAATGTTTACATTTTGGTTTATATATATTTTATGCATCCATCTGAAACACAATTCCTGTTCAGTTAATTATGAGGCAGAATTACCAGTACAGGCCAGTACTTATTTCAGGAAGTGAAATGTGTATTACTGCTGACAGACACATGTAGGATAACAGGACAAATGAATACTGTCTTGGTTTTGGAACTAACAGTTTGTGCTTCTTGTAGGAGACAGAGATTGGTTGAGGAAGGTTAAAAGTAAGGGTAGGTCACTCAGACCCCAGGATGAGAGAGACCCACCAGGTCAGATTAAAGGGAGACATCGAAGTAACTCAGAGGCAGGCTGCTAGATTTCTACCAGTGGGTTGAGTCATCACCTGGGTATTATGGAGATGCTTCATGAACTCAAATGGGAACCCCTGGAGGGAAGGCAACATTATTTTCACAAGATGCTATTGAGAAAATTTAGAGAATGGAATTTAAAGCTTACTGCAGAATGAGTCTACTGCTGCCAATGTACATTTTGTCTAATGACCATGAAGATAAGATAAAAGAAATTAGGTCTTTTATGGAGGCATAAAGGACTGTCATTTTCCCCTTGCTCTATTTGTGAGTAGAACAGAAAAGGAAATGACTATCAGTGGTACACGGTACCCTCTACTATGCACCATACAGTGGATTGCAGAGTATTTATGTAGATGTAGATTAATGAAGACAAGGGTAGACCTGCACACAAACAAATGGGACTCTGAAAGAATGTTAAGAAAATAACAGAAAAGAGGTTTTGGGAGTGACACAATCAACTAATCTATAAGTGACAAGTGTAGTGCTTTTTAACTTTTTACTCTCTTTGTTCTTTCTAGGTTGTTAATGTATTTGCAAAAAAATTTTTGACTGTTTATAATAACAGTGAATAATATCATTCCGATAGTTTGTTTATGTGTTTTATATGTGGATAGTAGTATTCCTACATAGTTGGTGAACCAGAAGAAGAAAACTGTATTCTTATGGATATGTTATTTGCCACGATTCACACAGGTATGTTGCAGTTATGACCAACATGAATAACGTGCTGAGTGCCATCAACAGCACCATCCAGGATATTAAACATGAGATTGAAGCTCTTTAACGCCCATCTCCTGTATTTCAAGAACGGATTCTGTGCCACATGCCAAACTGCCTTGCAACAACATATAACTTCTGGACCAGTCATGTCAGTAGGTACAGTAATGCAACCATAGAACAACGCACAGCCACACTTCAGTGTTAAGTGACATTAAACACAGGGTGTATACGATCCGGGAAAAGCCCGGGAATTTTTTCATCCGGGAGAAAACCGGGAAAAACCCGGGAATTTTTTAGAATTCGGGGAATTTTTCGTTGTTTTTGTTTCCAGTTAAATTTTTGTAATTTTGGCTGGTAAGAACCGATACTCTAACAAAGGATATTACTGCATCCCGCTACTGCAGAATAATACTGCAGCAATAAAACATGAACGAGAGAAAAAACGAAAATAAAACTTAAATAGCAAAGTAAATGCGCCAAATACAGCAACAAAAAACAGTGCTCATACAAGAGTCTTGCCAACAGCAAAATGTGTCAAAGGCTTTAGGAAGACTATACAATGTTCCGTAACAACAAATTGCCTCCGACGAGCATAACGTCACAACTGTTTACATGAGATTCGTTTTAGCAGTTACGAGCGGGATCATGCACAGTTGAGTGGTACTTTCTCCCGCGTCTGGCTACAGAAATGTGGCTGTCGGCTGTGTAAGCAGTCGCAGCAAGCAGCTAGATCCTACCGGGAAAAATTTTACTGGAGCGCCCAAGCTGCCAGATTCTTGCATGCGCAGCAGGCCCAGTTCTAGGAGGGGGGGTGGGGGTGGGGGGGCAAATTCATACTCTTGAGGGAAAAATCCTTGTTTCACAAAGCAACTAGCATCCAGCGCACGTTAGTCTATCGATTATTCACATGACTTTGAAACGCATCCCTGTTGGTTTTTGAACATTTTGAACACATTCTAAGTTGATTTCTGAATGAATCGTAAGTTGATTTGTGAATGCGTGCATAGTGTACATGATGTCTCTGTCAGGGGAATCCTCGTCGCATGGAGACACAAACTTTCCTACAGACAAAAGGTGCTACACAAGCTGAGCGGAGTAAGGCCAAACGGATGAATGCCAATCGCTGTCTGATTGTGTGGTTGATTGGGTTTGCGAATGATGAGTGTTGTTATAATTACTAGCTAAGTCCATAGATTCAGACTACAGGAGTGGAAATAAACGAATAACAGGTAAGAAAGATTACGTATTACCTTCTCGTTGTATCAAAGAAAATGAAATTTTGACAGAAAATTTTTGGCCAGATCGCTGTACTAGTAAGGGCCAGTTGTACAGTCCCCGGCTAGCAGCCGCTTTAAATTCTATTCTGGAAGAAGCGCGGCAAACGCGTTGTAGCAACGCCTAACCGGAGAATAATCGCGGGATAACTAAATCGGTAATTCTGGCAGAATTAGTGGAGTTAACCTGCGAAGAAGCTTTGACATTGTGCGGTGTAACGACGTATTAGGTTTTCGTTTGATATATGACCATGTGCAGACTTCGTCACCTACGTCAGTTACAACCCACTTCAAAAATGATTCATATTCTTTTTAAATTGTCATAGAATGGTTCTTGAACGAAACTGTAAAACATCAGTTGAGTCGTGTGCAGAGAATTACATCACTTGGGCCAATTGGTTTTCGTAACTTTTTCCCAATTTAAATTTCGTTTGTTTCTCCTCAGAAAATTATATCGACACACGTTATCTTGACCTAATCGATATCAGAATCACACATTAAATAAACTTTTTTTTTAGACTCAAAGTTTCGGCCAACGCTGTCTGAATCAATAATCTTGTCAAAATATATTATTAATCCGTTCACATAACTCTTCATAAATAAATCTTCAAGACACGTGTTTCACCTTTTAGTAACATACACTATTTTATTAGCTTCCTACACATACAGATGTGAACTTGAGCAGTGACAGACAGTGACTAACTTCTCAATAAGATTAAGCTCATTATGATGTCATTGTTGTACAAAAAGAGTATAAAAATTCATTTTTAATTTTTTAGAAACACGACGCAACAACTCGGTTCCAGGATCTTCTGTTGCTCCTTGGCTGTCGACCCGCGACATATAGCGGCCAGCAATTTCCTCTCTGGTCGCGGCAACGAAGATGCTGTCCCCGTTCGTTGCGCCGATCTCTCCGTACATGAAACACATAAAAAAAATACAAAACTTTTAGATAATTCACATTTATTACAAATAATAAGAAAACACATAAACAAAACTAAATTAAACTTATAGTCACCTGCAAACTGGGCTGACTTTGGTGGATGGGTGACGCTTAATTTCGTCCCACTACATACCCCACCCACAAGCTCAGTTTGTCAGGTTTTAACCGAAATTAAAACTTTTCAATATACAATATTTAACTGTTAATACATTTTCCTCACATTTTACGTAACCTAGAGTCCTTGCTATTAGATAGATTTAATCCTTTTAATACGATATTGTTGTGACTATTTGTCATTTACTCTTAATTGTGCTCTTATGGTAATTCGTAACCGAATATAGGGAGATTGCTCCTCTTCAGTTAATAGTTGCTAATAAATACTAATTTAGTACGTTCTTTAACGTTGTACATTAGGACAGAGCGTTCAAATTGTGATAGATTAGTTCCAATTTCATTTATTTACTAGAGTTATTCTTTTCAAGAATGTATATTACTAATAAGTTTCTCACAATAACTAATAGTACTATTTACTTTACATCATTCTCTTCCCTAATGCCTTATTTATGCCTGAGGTCAAGAAGAAATCAAGCTAAACTTTCTTTAGAATCTCGGCACGGCTTTCTTTACCTTCGGACACCTTGTTGGGTAATGGCCATTTATTTAGGAGAAACAAGCGAGAGAGCCCCGTTTGGTGTGTTCTATATTAACACTATTACAAACCTCTATTAAAGGCACTCTGCCATGTTCTCGTGAGCCATATAGCTCTGGACGCCCATGGTCCCTAAAACTATTAACCATCCCCTTTGGTTCCTACTATCCGAGTAAATTTAAAATACGCAAAATTCCTTTAGACCTAAGAGCAAAATTTCCTCCATATAAATCCCCCTTTTGGTTATCTTTCTCTTTTTGAAGTACCAGTAGATTATTGTAGAACACATGTTTAAGCTTTCTGTCATTTATTTAAAATAACACGTAACTATCACGAAAAACTTCACATGAATAAACTATGAACGCTCTTCCGTATGTAACATATACTAAATATTAACTTATTTAGAAATGAAGGGTTTCATTTGATCAACACTATATAATCCTTTAATTACACCTGATGAAGGTTCCATAAGAAGTAATGCTTTGGGATGTACAATCTTATGTACAACATATGGACCTTCAAAGATCAAGAAGAATTTTCTACATTCCTTACCGATCTTAGAACTTTTAGGATGAGATCGTACTAACACAAGATCTCCTACCTGAAATGAGGGTTCTATAGCCTGTTGATTATAGCTTTTAATTCTCCGTTCGGCATTTTTTACAATCTGTTCGCAAACTTTTTCGTCTGGGATACATTGTTGGATCTCATTTACTGGTGGCCAAGGTAAAGCAGCTAGTAAAGGCTCACCTATAATTCGTTTGCCTAAAATTTCTATAGGTGATAATCCCGTCGTTAGGTGAGGCAATTCATTTAATATCTTTTCGAATTCAGGCATTAGTTTGGCCCACCGAGTATGTTTATGTGCACAATAAGTTCTACATAATCGTCCTAATTCTTTCATGACTCTTTCTACTAAATTACTTTGAGGGTGATATTTCGAAATTAAGATATGTTTGATTCCATATTGTCTTATCATATCTTGAAATCTTTGACTAATAAAGGCACTACCGTTGTCAGACATAAGTCGTTTAGGAATGCCCCAGTTAACAAAGTAATTTCGGGTGAGGCAGCGTATAACGCTTGCTGTATTCGCTCGTTTCAAAGTATACAGTTTCACATGTTTGGACCAACATTCCATTACAACAAACACATATGTTAATCCTCCTGAACTCCGAGGCAGAGGGCCGAAAAAATCTAATGACAGTAGATCCCACAAACCTCGAGGAATTACAGCATATAATTTATAACGCTTGGATTTGTTATTAACTTTAACCTTTTGACAGGTTTCACAAGCCCTAATAATACTTCTCACAATACGTGACATATTTTTGAAATAATAATACTTCATTAGATGTTTAATACATTTATGAATTCCAAAATGCCCGTAACCTTCATGAATATAAGTAATTAACTCGTCCACAACAGTTTTCGGAATGCAGATTTTCCATCTCTGGTGTTCCCTCTGTGCTTTCCAATACAACAAGTCGTTAAAATATAACCACACACCCCGGGTGTTAACTGTTTCGTCCCCATTATTAAGGTTTTGTATAATTCGTAGAATAACATTTTTCTTTCCTTTATGTAATACGGTAACCTACTACTTAGGACTCGTATTAGATGACTGTCAATAATTGGTTCTTCAATTAACTGAGCACGGTTTAAATTCCATTCAAAATAATTCCTATAACCTCTCCACCGTTTAGAATATGGAGGAGGGGCTAACAACTCTAAAGTTAAGTGTTGTTGTTTTCCTCTTGACCAATAAATTTGTTTAAACTGCTTAACAAAATCATCCCAATCCCTGAATTCATTTCTATGCAGTACTGCCCATTCCGCAGCTTCTGCTTCTAAATGTCCTATTACAAATTGAATGCGTTTTTCATTACTCCATTTAGGAGATAATGATGTTTCAAAAGCTTTTATAAAGATTATAGGGTGAAGTTCGCCTCCTGGTTTAAATACAGGAAATCGACTTGCTACATTTGAATTTGTCGTTATGTCATCCAGACATTCTGCGAGAGAAATAGTCGGATTTTGTTTAGATTGCAGAGACGGAGTTGCATCGGATTGGCTTGCCGTGATTGCTTTATTCATATTGTTGTCGTCCGAGCTAGCAAATTCGATGCGACTGTTGTCTCTGATTATGTTATTACCTCTGCTACCTGAAATGTCCTCGTTATTATCTAATTCCGATAATCGTTTAGTAATTTCCTGTATCCGCATTTCTGTATTGGATACGCGATTAGCTAATATCGATTCTTCACTGTGTTCACGATGTGAACGCTCTGTACCTTCGTCAATATTATTATCTTTGGCAGTCTCAAGATTACTGCATATCTCAGTAATTAAAAATTTCATGTTTTCGATTTCGGTATGGTCCTTTTCTACTTGATGAGTTAATGTTTCTAATTCTACATTATCTATTGAAGAAATCTCTACAGGTTTGGTAGAGACCTCTTTAATAGATTTCAATAATTCTCTGCGAACAGTTTCTGTTTGCATAGAAAATTCATCTCGTAACATATCGTTATTTTTCTGTATTTCATTTACAACTAAGATATTGACACTATCTAGTCTCTCGGATAAGTCAGTAATATCGTGTCGCATGCGAGCTTTTTCCTCGCGCGATTCCTGGATATGTTCTTCTAACCTTTTACAATTATCAGCAATCTTATTACTAAGTCCCACTAATTTTTCCTGCATTTCAACTTTAGAAGACTCTATTTTATCACTTAATTCTCGACTGGTTTCATTAAGATATTCCTGCAACCTGTCTGTTGATTTTGTTAGCTCCCCTTTAAGTCTAGCAGTAGATTCCTCGTTAGACTGTTTTAATTCCTGTTTTAGTTCCTGTTTCAATCTAGCAGTAGATTCCTCGTTAGACTGTTTTAATCTAGCCATAGATTCTTCGTTAGACTGTTTTAATCTAGCCATAGATTCTTCGTTAGACTGTTTTAATCTAGCAGTAGATTCTTCGTTAGACTGTTTTAATTCCTGTTTTAGTTCCTCTTTTAATCTAGCAGTAGATTCCTCGTTAGATTGTCTTAATTCCTGTTTCAATCTAGCAGTAGATTCCTCGTTAGCCTGTTTTAATTCCTCTTTTAATCTAGCAGTAGAGTCTTCGTTAGATTGTTTCAATTTAGCGATCGCCCTAAAAAGGGATCTCATGCTCCTATCGGACATAGATTGCTCTTCGTCTGACATTTCACTTCCCGACATTATTGTAAGATATTAACTATTTACACACGCAGACTTGGAATCAACAATCCTATAAAAGCACACTCCCTATATACAACACTCCACTTCCAACTTGAAACAAACTCACCGGACACTTAATATTGTAATTTGTAGTTCTCGATGATCAGTGTGCTGCTATGGGCTGCAGATGTAACAGCCGTCGATGCAGCCGCTGAGATGCTGCGACCCCGCTTCCGCAACCGGCAGGACGCTGAGTCGAACACCGAAAACGTCGCTGGCTGCAACCACGCCCGGCACCGCCGTAGACAGGCGAAGCCCTCAGCAACACCTCTAATACCAGCCGGAGGAACGCCCCGCAGCTGACGTACTGGGCCTATTAGTTTAGGGAGAAAAAAGGTTGTCGGGGTTTGCAGCGTTCAGCTGCTGCCCAACAGATGCACCTTCTCGTGGAACAACTGCGTGACCGTACTGCTTGGCTGCACTCCGTCAGATGCCCACACCCGCGAAGTCGCCGCTGGCTGGTGAAGGCTCCACGAAAACTCGCATTAACTTCCGAAGGACTCTTGATGTTTCGTTTCGTACCTGTGTGCCTTAGTTGCACACAAGTCCTGTTTCTAAGGTCGCCACGGTGCGGTGTAACGACGTATTAGGTTTTCGTTTGATATATGACCATGTGCAGACTTCGTCACCTACGTCAGTTACAACCCACTTCAAAAATGATTCATATTCTTTTTAAATTGTCATAGAATGGTTCTTGAACGAAACTGTAAAACATCAGTTGAGTCGTGTGCAGAGAATTACATCACTTGGGCCAATTGGTTTTCGTAACTTTTTCCCAATTTAAATTTCGTTTGTTTCTCCTCAGAAAATTATATCGACACACGTTATCTTGACCTAATCGATATCAGAATCACACATTAAATAAACTTTTTTTTTAGACTCAAAGTTTCGGCCAACGCTGTCTGAATCAATAATCTTGTCAAAATATATTATTAATCCGTTCACATAACTCTTCATAAATAAATCTTCAAGACACGTGTTTCACCTTTAGTAACATACACTATTTTATTAGCTTCCTACACATACAGATGTGAACTTGAGCGTTGACAGACAGTGACTAACTTCTCAATAAGATTAAGCTCATTATGATGTCATTGTTGTACAAAAAGAGTATAAAAATTCATTTTTAATTTTTTAGAAACACGACGCAACAACTCGGTTCCAGGATCTTCTGTTGCTCCTTGGCTGTCGACCCGCGACGTATAGCGGCCAGCAATTTCCTCTCTGGTCGCGGCAACGAAGATGCTGTCCCCGTTCGTTGCGCCGATCTCTCCGTACATGAAACACATAAAAAAAATACAAAACTTTTAGATAATTCACATTTATTACAAATAATAAGAAAACACATAAACAAAACTAAATTAAACTTATAGTCACCTGCAAACTGGGCTGACTTTGGTGGATGGGTGACGCTTAATTTCGTCCCACTACAATTGGCAGGAATAGTTACAGAATTAGTGATAACAACACTGATTGTTAGAACGAGGAAGGAGAAGAAACGGGGACATCACACAAATTATGGAACAATATGACGATTCCAAGTTTGTATAAAAATTTTGTACTACTACCTTTCGATCTCATACTTGAGAAACTGGAGCGTGTGAATGAAGTGTGAAACTGTTTCCTAACGTAAGGCTTTTTGCTTGTAGTAGGCCTAATAGGTATTTGATATTGGTACTTTGTGAATTATATTCTGTCGTTACAAAAAAGACGATTGTGCCAAAACAGGCTCGTCTATTTGGTGTGTATTACAATTGTTGCAGTATTAGAAAGGCCTATTTTTTTTATCTAGCAGACATTGACAAAACAGACGTAATCAGATCGGAAAACCACACCAGTCTTGGATCCTATTTGCATTAACAGCTTTTTCGGTGTTAGACAACGACATTTCGACTTTTCATGTAGCAAAACGTTTGACGAACTTTGATGAGATAATAGATTCTTTCGCAGAAAGGAAAGCACGCTATGTAAAGCTGTGGCAAGATTAAAGAGAAAAAAATTCTAGGAGCTAAGGACTGAAGAAATGTGTATTGTCTTGTTTGTCTCATGTCTTTACTGGGTTTATGTATCCTAAATTTAATTTTATGTCACACAAAGCAGCAAATTGTTAGCGGATAGGGAATAAAGAGTGCAAATTTTCTGAAGTGTTCATTTTTTAAATATATCTATATAAAAAAGCAGGGAGAGGATGTCAAACCGACCGATTGTAAGCAGGAGAGGCACCAGAGACGTTTTAATTTCCACTGTCCTGAATATGGTTTGATGGCATCCATTACAAAATATACACATTTCAGTTCCACAGAGCGAAGTACAGTGACGTGCGATAGAAGAATGCTGTGTGAAGAGGGGTGGCACTGCACTTCTGGCACACTTGAGACCAAATAACATGTCTTACATTTCCTCGAACACATATGTTTTATGCATCAGACTCTTCAGAAAGATGTGCGCTACAAAATGAACATATTTTTGAAAATTCGATTTTTTTTTTTTTTTAATGTTCGACATCCTATCTCAAACGCTCGCTCGAGGGAGTGGCGGGGTATTCTGCCGGTTCGGAAATATCGTAGATCCGGGGCTGATACGCACAGCAGTCTGTGTTAGAGTGGGGAAGTGGGTAGTCTCTATGTGACGTGTATTTACATTTTGTGATTTTGCTGTTTCCTCTTCGTTTACTGCTCTCATGTCAAATGAAAACAAAACAGATTTCTGGTTTCCACCTTTCTGACAGTCAAGCATAATTTGCCTTGCAGCACAATGAAGTTATTTTTGTCGGTTTGCTAAATAAATTTACTTCTATTAATCTTTTCGGCTGAGGCAGACAATATATTTGAAACGAAGTGTTTAATTCCACACACTGTTCGCTGCATTTCAAGTGCATGTTTTCAACTTCTAACACGTATGGCATTATGCCATAATAAAGAACCAAACATGAGATAACACAGTACTGGTACTCCGAAGAAAATTTACATCCCGAAAACCACATTGAAAAGCTTAATATCAGGTCGTGGCCTACTTAACTGGGAATATGGACATACGAATGTGTACTTTAAATGTGCACATTTTAATATGGGTCACGGAATTCCGATGCCCATGGAGTATCCTCTGATGTCGTGTTTCTTTTATGACATAATGTACGATCTTTTAATGTTTTACACGTACGAACATATGGGCTCCCTATGACATCGTAGCTGCACAAGCGCTGTGACGCCTGTCATCTGGCGCTCTCTGGCAACTGCGGAAACGAACCTATTTCTAACAGGTCACGGGAAAATATTCCTAATGGTGGTCTGAAAAGCGTTACCATCAAAGTACCATTCTGACAGTTACACCGGAACTATGTGCGATAATGTACGATGAGCGTTTGACTCTCATTTAAAAATCAACTCTTTGATGACGAGCCATTTACATGAATGTCGAGCCCAGAAGATCATTTATGTCGTTATTAAAAAAAATTTACGGGCACATTTATGTGATATATCTTAAATTGTAATATGCGCATAAAAGACCAACATTGTATGTGAAAGCTTAGCTTCTCTTGCAACGTATTGATCTTACAGACCAATATTATATGTGAAAGCTTTGCATTTCGTGTAGTAACACTATGTATATTAATTTAAACCATTAACTTTTTTCTGTTTGTGCGTTCATGCTAGTTAAGAGTGATGTTGCTACTGGATGACTACATCATGTGTCCTAAGCTCTGAATACCTGCTGTCATCGACTGGCGAGATCACGTGACATGAGCTATGACTGGCTTACAAAAGCGCATCGCAATCTCAATTTCAATGCGTACATGTTGCTGTACATCAAACATCTTTGCAAAACGCGTTTTTTCCCCCTGTGTTTAGTTTTCTAAAGCGCCGGGAAATTCTACTCCCGTGTATAAAACCACAATCATTCAAAGGACTTATAAGTTATACAGTTCCGAGAGAAAATATAGTGTCAGTTAACAGGGAAAAAGTATGTTTTCATCCGGGAGAAAGTGTATTTTTAACAGGGAAATCCGGGAATTTTTTTTCCTTGTCCACGTATACACCCTGAAACACAATATGAACATGCTATCAGCTCTGTTTCCTACATCCACATCAGTACCACATGCAAGAGCAACAGACTTTCCCGCCATCTGCTCTTGTGGTCCTCCTGCACTGCATATACAATTATGGGTTGTGCTGTTTGTACCTGACCAACAAGATATATCGTTTACAACAATGGAAAACATTTTTCCCCAACATCATATTTGTGACAAACTCTAACAGTTCACTTGAGAGATCAGTAACCTTGATCAATGAGCAATTTCTTTGGTATGAGATATTAACTTATGGCCCCCACACCAACATGCCTACAACACTCTCAAAATAGCACAGACCTCATGTCGCACAATACATATGGATCAAAAGCTCACACAGATCCTTTACCACAAGAGAAATGGTAACAGGACACTATCTGAATTCTAGAGACATTTATGTGGAGTGATTGATGCCATTAACGTTTCAGACTACTACACATCTGGCAACAACAACTGCTGCCACAAGTTCAGCTAACATTAATCACTTATGAAGGAGAGCCATTATACAAGTTGATCCAAGTTATTGATAGAGTGCTCATTATGCTTGAACTGCATGTCACAGTGGCTGCTGCAACAACCATGATTCCTATTGAAGCCAGTCAATCCACACTGGACCAGTCCAACGAGTTGAGGCTTCACTGTGATGCTGCCTCCATCTGATGACCATAAAGTGTACCTGAGAACCTCCAAACACTCCAGCCATTGTAGAGAAGTTGGTTAAGCAGTTGGAGACAGTGCGACTATGAACCACTACTGCAGATAGTACACATGCACAATACACTCTTAGACCCGTCTTGTAGCCTTTGCTGGTTTCAAAGACGTTATGGTTACAAGGCTATGAAGTGCACAAAACCACATTCTCATCCAAATGCCAAATGTGTTCTGGTTTAGGCAAAACAGGTTGTGACTACCATCTACAGTGCTTACTGCAGAGGACCCGTCAATGCTCTATTATGCACAAGCCACATACACCTACTCATTGTGCTGCCAGCTGTAGTTTGATACCAACACTGTTGCCTCCAGCATGACAATACTCTACTATGTCACAGTGGCTGTTTGCTACCTATCCTCGAGGCTTAGTATTTTTAATTAACATGGAATTGGACATCAGCATGCTATCAGCCATATATGCTTCTGAAGCCTGGCAAGGGCCTTTTTAATGGCAGTCAATGATTTCGTCGTATACATGTATGATCACAAGATTTTCCTCAATGAATTTTTGGAACAAATTTCCTCTTGCAAACCACTTTATTGATTTCCAGAATGCTTGACTGATTGTGGGATCCAAGCTCCATAAAACTGAAGATGATAATACAACAATTAATTGTGAAACTACCAGATTTTGTATGGGAAGCAGTATGTTAGAAGATTCTGTGATGGCCACAGACTGAGAACTACAAACAGGCTGTCAGACATTGGAAGTGCTCAAGATGCCTTCACAGTCAATCTTGCCTCTCATACAGCAGCGTTCTCAGAAATTCACCAGACCATAAAGCCACAGAGCATAGCCACAAAGTGCACCATATTTGTACTATCCCCAGTGCCGCCTATTTTGTTATGTGCCCATCAAGTTGTGCCAGAGTGACTAAACAAGACCAAAGTTATTTTCAAAGAGATGCTTTGGATGTAGTCACATGCCATTTAGTACACAAGAAGGATGATTCATGGTGTCTTTGAAGTAATTATTCTGCCATGAACACCCAAACAATCCTGGATAGGTATCCAGAAGCAAACATCTAGGATTTCACCAGTGTTCTGGCAAGTGTGACCATTTTTGTATGTTAGATTGCCAAAAATAATATAATAAGCTTCCAATGGCAACCAATATTGTACCTAAAACTGTTGTTATAATGCCGTTTGTACAGTCTGAGTTTTTGGTTACACCTTTCAGGCTTAAAATGCAGCACAGATGTGGCCAAGTTCTAAAGAGCTTTTTGTTTTGCTTCACTTACCTCAATGACCTACTAATATTTTCTAAAAATGCTCAGTTACATGAACATCACTTGAGGGCAGGGTGACAGAAGTTAACTGACAATGGAATTATGCTCAAGAAGGACAAGTGCATCATCAGTGAAGCTGTGATAACTTTCCTCACCTATAAAGTGTCGGCATATGACATCACACTCTTATCTAAGAGGGTAGATACTTTATGTGCCTTTTTGTGGCATTTCTTTGGCATGGTTAATTTTTATTGATGCCACCTCCCAGGAGCTGCTGTAACACAAACATGTCTCACAAACACAACAGCAGGTCATTAACACAACCGACAAGCACTCTCTCCAGTGGATATCAAAGATGGAAACCATTTCAAGGACTTGCAGTAAAGCCTTGCCGATACTGTTGCACTTACTCACTCAACTCCTGGGGCGCACTTAGCTTTAGTTGTTGACACCAGCCAATATACTGTCAGTGCAGCTCTACACCAAAAAGTGAATGAACATTGGCAACTTCTGAGTTTCTTTTCCCAAAATCTGCAACCAGGCTAAACGTGTTTGACCACTTATGACAGGGAGCTTTTAGAGGTATATGAGCGCATCCAATGTTTCTGCCCTATTTTCATGGCCTGACTTGTTACCATTTACACTGACCACAAACTCATATGTCAACATTCTGAAAGATCAGCAACAAGTGCTCTCCATGCCACTTCACACACATCGAATACACCTGCCAATTTACAATCAACAGCTGCCACATTCATGATGCTGACAGTATTGCAGCCGACTACTTTTCTCGTATCAGCTGCCTAACATCTGTTTTGAACTACAGTGACCTTGCCACTGCTCAGTCTTCAGATCAACAACTTTAGCTGTTATTGAATGATTCCTCCACCGGCCCATGCCTCGAACTGTTGGATTCCTTCTGTGGTATGACAAGTATATGGTGCTCTGTATCTAAGAACAAACCACAGCTTTACATCACACCCCACTTTTGACAGATTGCTTTTGCCATCGTCCACAGTCAGACAGATGACAGAGTGATTTATGTGGCTTTCAATTGGGAAAGAAGTGTGTGCCTGAGCATGCATGTGCATAAAGTGCCAATGCAGCTACATCAGCTGTCATATGCACGCACAGATGTGGGACATTTCCTGGCTTCAGCAATGAGATTCACACACATCCACATTGACTTAGTCAGCTCTCTTCCCCATCTGAAGGCTACAGACATACAGGATGGAGAAAAATTGTGTCACGAAATTTTAGCCCTGGATAGCTGATGCCAGTAGGAATCAAAATTACTAATGCTGTGAGGTCGAGAACACACCAGTTTTAAACTACAGAAACTTGATGCCATGCGCTCCAATTGGCCATTGGATTGCCTTGTTGCCATTCATTGGTTGGCGCACAGTGCATTGGTTGTTGGTTCACACATATAAACACCCCTCACCACATCACTGCCCGAATGTGATACATACACATGTCAAATAGGTCTTGCTGTTTGTCTCCACCTCACATCAGAGGCATTCACATGTAAGCTTTGCTTCGGAGCACAGATATCACCTGCAATATAGTCATACAGTAAGCATGGTGGCACAGTACTCGATTGAAGAACAACAAATATGGTTTTTGTTTATGGACTAGCTGACGGTAATGCGCATGAAGCTCGACAGTTGTATGAAGTACGGTACCCAGCACGACGCCACTCACACCCGCAAATGTTTACAGCAATTCACTGGTGACTTGGCAAATCAGGCTCGTTAGCTGGATATCATGGTGATGCTGGAATACCTCGAACACGACGGGATGCTGCAATTGGAGAGACTGTTCTCGAGCACTTTGAGGAAGCACCTACAACAAGTACTCAAGTGGTTGGACATGACATGGGGGTCACTCATTGGTTAGTCTGGGAGGTTTCGAGGGATGATGGCCAGCGTCCATCTACTTTCCACACTGTCCAAGACCTAAATCCTGTGGTGGACTATGAATACAGGCTAGGGTTTTGCCGGTGGTTTCTGCAACAAGTTGACGAGATCCCAACATCCTTGCCATTGCATTGTTTACTGATGAGTGCACCTTCCATCGGGATGGGCTTTACAACATTTGAAACGTTCATTACTGGGCAAGGGGAAATTCTCACGTCACGTACATCCACAGACACAAGGAATGATTTTCGCTCAACATTTGGGCAGGTATTGTGGGCGACCATCTGGGGCCGGTCTGTCTATCTCCTCGACTTACCAGGGAAAATTACCTTCACTTTTTTCAAGAAACTCTACCTGGATGGCTGGAAAATGTTCCCCTAGCCAGACGGCTATGCCTGTGGTTCCAGCATGATGGGGCACCGACACATAACAGTTGGGCTGTGCGCAGATATTTAAATGAACTCTTTGATAGTTGGGTAACTGGCAAAGGTGCTCATAGGTTGTGGCCCCTGCAATCACCAGACCTCATGCCACTGGAATTTTTCCTGCTGGGATTCATCAAGGTTCTAGTTCACCCGCCCAGACATGAACTACCTAGAAACAAAGAGGAATTAATGGATCACATTCAACATGCCGCCAATCACTTCAGGGCAATGCCAGGAATCTTTGAAAGCGTTTGACGAAACACTGTTCAACATTACCAAGCTTGTGTTGCATCAGAGGGTTTCAGTTCGAGCACCTGCTTTAAGTAAATAATGTCCTAACTACAAAATTTGTAAAAGACTTTCTGTACGTGAACTAACAGCTGTTGATGGGTTTGTTCCTGGTACATCTTATCATGAAACTACAATGGATGTGTCGGGATCCCAGTGGATTCACTCCCAGGCCCCTAGAGTGGAAGGCTGGTGTGCTACCACTGAACCTGCAGGCCATCTTGGGTACATCACAATCTCCAGCAGGCAAATCATTCTCGGTCATGCATTGTCCAGAGCCCACAGCAACACGGCAATCTCACGGTCAGTCAGAGCGCATGGTGCCAAGTTTCCATAGTTTAAAAATTGTACGTTGTCAACCTACACAACATTAGTAATTTTGGTTCCTACTGGCAACAGCTATCCAGAGTTAAAATTTCGCGACATAATTTTTCTCCACCCTGTATACTTATGACAGTAGAAAGACACATGTGTTGGGTAGAGGTTGTTCTAATCAAGGACATATCTGCCGAGATGACCGTTAGTACATTTGTTGAGACCTAGTTGACCTAGTTGCCCTCTCCATATCACTACAGTCCAAGGGCGACAGTTTGAATCCAATATTTTTAGGGAACTGTCAAAATTGTGTGGTTTGTATCACCGTCGTACCAAAAGCTGCTGCCTAGCATACAGTATCATGGTTGAGAGGTGACACCACATTTTAAAGGCCATCCAGTGTGCCACAACAATACTTGGACTCACTCACTGACCGTGGTTCTGTTGGGGCTTTGAAAGGCCATCAAAATGGATTTCAGTTCCTCACCAGCAGAAATGGTCTACAATGATCCTCTGTGCACCACAGCAGACTTCCTCATCCCCTCACCACTGCCAGATGAGTCTCAGTTACCCTGTGCTACAACAATTGAGGAACCATGTAGAGTGGATATCTCACCCTCCTGTGCTGTGCCACTGACCTCATCCAGTTTTCATGCACAAGATGCCAGCAGACTGCTCCTACATCATGCTCTATACAGATCTCATCCACTCATCAGTACAATCTCCCTACTTCAGATCCTTCTCAGTTCTACAGTGAGGTCTACACATGGATATTGTCCAACACGGCAAGTGCGCCAAAATGTGTTTGCATCATAACTGTTGACTGTGTGTAATAAAAACGAGTATTATCATACCAATAATTCGTGTATGTTTTTTATATGTTGACGTTAGCTTTCCTACAAGACAGTCGTTATCTATAGTGCAAAGATTGCTGAGAAGTGCACAAGAGATAAGGAAATGGGTGGATATAGCTAAATACAGAACAGTAGCCAATAAATGGTGGAAGTGTGCACCAAATACAGAGAGGAGATAGCTGAACGAAGAACCACACTGCCAAATAGTGAAAATAGATAACAAAAAATAAAAAAGCGCCCTTACTGCTGATAGGTTCTGGGTCTGAGCGACCTAGCCTTCCTTTTTAACCTTCCTCAATGTATCCATATCGTCCCCTAGAAAGGAACTATAATTTTCGAAAGCTAGGTACTGTGTCGGTTTCTTGTGTCTCTGTCGGTGGTACAGTACTCCACACTTTGTCTTCAGAAGATAAGAGCTGAACAACAAAATTGTCTCATAATTTATTAGACTTAACCACCTTTCTGGCAGCTTCTTTCATTCCGACTGTGTACTAACCAATAGACAGCCTCTATATACCAGGTGATCAAAAAGTCAGTATAAATTTGAAAACTTAATAAACCTCGGAATAATGTAGATAGAGAGGTAAAAATTGACACACGTGCTTAGAATGACATGGGGTTTTATTAGAACCAAAATGCAGGATGGCGCTCCACCCCATATTGCTAGGTGTGTGAAAGATCTCTTGCGTGCATCATTCGGTGATGATCGTGTGCTCAGCCGCCACTTTCGTCGTGCTTGGCCTCCCAAGTCCCCAGACCTCAGTCTGTGCGATTACTGGCTTTGGGGTTACCTGAAGTCGCAAGCGCATCGTGATCGACCGACATCTCTAGGGATGTTGACAGACAAAATCCGACGCCAATGCCTCATCATAACTCCAGACATGCTTTACAGTGCTGTTCACAACATTATTCCTCGTCTACAGCTATTGTTGAGGAATGATGGTGGACATATTGAGCATTTCCTGTAAAGAAAATCATCTTTGCTTTGTATTACTTTGTTATGCTAATTATTGCTATTCTGACCAGATGAAGCGCCATCTGTCGGACATTTTTTTAACTTTTGTATTTTTTTCGGTTCTAATAAAACTCCATGTCATTCCAAGCATGTGTGTCAATTTTTACCTCTCTATCTACATTATTTCGTGATTTATTCAGTTTTCAAATTTATACTGACTTTTTGATCACCTGGTACGTAGGTTCTCTATCATCTGCAGTTCTTTCTACTATCTCTTACATCGTTCGGTGATCCTTTTATTTCGTGAGTAATCTTTTGTTCGAGATCAGAGATCATATTCACTGAATTTAATAACCATTTTTTCGTGATCAGTGATCTTTCTCCCATATTTAGTGACTGTTCTTTGTTTAGTGATGTTTTTTATTTCTTAAGCAATGTTTTGTTTCCAGTGATCATTTGTTTACTTGGCACGTTTTTCCTTATTTAGTTATTTTTTTCAGTGTTTAGCAATCTTTTTTTGTTTGGATGTATCTTTCCGTTGCTTTGCAGTCCTCTTCCATCTCAATAAGGATTTTTATGACCATTGTTGAACGATCTTATCTTTCTGTTGTGCGAAAGTTTTTTCGTTGTTCATAGAAAATTCGACCTGTATGGCTGCTTTTTCCTGTGGTTACTTGATTGTGTCTCGCCACTATCAAGTTTCAGATACGACCAGAATATCTCCTTGGGCATGGATGTGTGCGATGTCCCTAAGTTAGTTAGGTTTAATTAGTTCTAAGTTCTAGGCGACTGATGACCTCAGAAGTTAAGTCACATAGTGCTCAGGGCTTCGACCATAAATATAATAGACTGGCCCTGACGTCGTTTTCGTGGCTCCAACATCTCTGGGCTAAAGTCACGTGAATGTTGGCAAAACATGGTTGTTTCATGTTGCGCTTATGGCTGCACTTAGCGTTTTGTCGGGGGAAATGGCATTACATTTCATGTGTGTTTCTATGACAATGCAGATGCGTTTATTGAAATCTGCTGAAGTGACTTTTATATGTTTTTTACACTTGAAATATAGTATCACGTAAATTAAAGTGTTGAAAGTGATGCCTGTAAAGTCAGACTCATATTACATTTTGGAAAGTATCTGTGATAATTCGGTTACAGAAGTAAGTATAAGTGTTTCTCGTTCCTACTCATAGGTTCCCTAAGGATGAAAACCGAAGACAGCTTTGGATACAGGCCCTGAAACGGAAAAACTTTAAGCCATTTGCACATACGCGCCTTTTTGTATATGCAAGTGAGATTATAGTAAGGTAAGAGCACCTATAGTCGGCACATGAAGAGCATTTTTTTCTGCCTTGTAATACTATTAAATAAATGTAGGTTCCAAAATTATTTTCCGAAACTGCAGAGTCTCACCTTTCATCTAAAATACCATTTTTTAAAACTGATAGTTTAAACTTTTGTAAAAATAGTAGGAACTGAACCTTTGAAATGCACTTAAAATTGATACTCTAAAATGGACCTGCTCCTAAAGTCGACAATTTTGGGACCTATAGTTGACATAATTCCCATATCCCATTTTCTTTTATAAGTGACTACAGCTCAAAACGCGGCGAATCCAATATTTAAAGTTTTGACACGAGGCCACTCTTACTGTTTAAAAGAATTTTAACGACATTTCACTTTAACTGATAGTTTATTGTAATTTAATCCCGCTGCCCACCAGAGGGGCGTTCGATATATTTTTTAGATTTTATAAATGGTAATGTGAACAAATCAAGGTCAAATGTAGTTCTGACATAATTTTTCGCAAATAAAAAAGTAATTTATGTTGGAAGCGTTTGGCAGTCAATTGAGAAATGTGGGTAAAATACGATACAAACACAGGATGGCAGACCGCTCATTTGAAATCCCGCCACGTTTTGCCAACAGTCACATGGTTTATGTTGGAGCCACACCAGCCCTATAGCTTCTGCACAGCAAGGCCAGTCTACTAGTATCTGTGGTCGAAGGCTCAGGGCCATTTGAACCAGAATATCTTTGGATTTTGTGCAGTTCAAGGTAAAGGTTTGTTGTGGAAACTATTATAAGCATCTCGCATTGAAGTCCGCACTAAATTTCGAGCTTCTGTAAAAGATCGCCAATCTTGGAGATTTTGCGAACGTTTAAATTTAGCATGTTTCTTTCATTGTTTCTGCAACACAGTTCTGATCCGTTTTGAGTACCAAGGTGGATCAGCTCCATCGTTTGTTAATTTATTTGGTATAAATCTCTCAATTTCTGAATTTGAATTCTAGCCACATCTGGTCTACTCTTACATTGTTAATTTGGATTGAGTGGAGATTGTCTCTCAGGAAGGCGTCTGTGATTTCTTGTGTTCTTTTTTGAATAGTATATTATTTGAAACTTCCTGGCAGATTAAAACTGTGTGCCCGTGAAAGGCAAAGGTCCCGAGTTCGAGTCTCGGTCCTGCACACAGTTTTAATCTGCCAGGAAGTTTCATATCAGCGCACACTCCGCTGCAGAGTGAAAATCTCATTCTGGGAGTATATTTTTTGTTTATTTTTGGAGAATTTGGGGTTACAATATTAAATCTCGCTACGACAATCCTGTGTTCATTAATCCCTGTAGCCACCTTTGCTTCAAGGTCACAGCCCTGCTTGTACTACACACGGTTTGGTGACGTTGCACGCTACCGCTGTTGCCCCTGTGGACTGCCAATCTTCAAACACAGGCTGCTGTAGGCGCCCTGGCTCACACAGAGATGCTGAGCCACTGAGAGCGACTATGGATAATAGAAACACTCGCTTCCTCGTCCACACACCTGGGAAGCCGAGTGTAGATCTTTTAACTCAGTTCAAGAAAGCTCTGAATACGATATTAGCTCCATACTGTAGGAGAACTCATCAACACTTGACTAAAGTCAGTGCAACAACTCTGTGTGCTCCCATATCATGGTCTGCAGATCCACGACATGCACCCTACAACTGTCACCTCAACATCAATTCACATGGACTTTTTTGTCATCGACATCACAGAGCCAGTAATTGGAATCTACTTTGTCACTCATTTCTGCCTCCCATCAGACATCCAACATTCCTCACTCCTGCACCATGATACAGGACACTGCATCTCAGGGCAGTGTATCCTTGCAACCCCCATCCCTCCATGACCAACACACCCTCTTCCCAGACAACATGACTATGACCCAGCTTACTTTGACACACCCAAGAGGTGTGTCATTATGGCACAGCTCTATGATGACTGCCACACAGCTGTTGACACACTTCACTCTGAGAAAGCATCAAGTAAACATCAGCTACATTGACACTAACACATGAGCACCTCAAGGCCATTTTGTACACCTGCCGCTCCAACGATGGATGGAAGTACACATTACCCCACCCACTTCAACCAACCATGCCCCACTGCCTGCGCTCCCAGTTGCAGTACAACAGATGAAGCTGCTCACACACAGCAACTTTAAGGTTAGCACTGTGTCACCATGTGGCGCCTATGACACAGACCTCACCTCTCTCTCTTCGCTACCCACCACCAAGTTGCAAGTGTGCATGATATATAACAGCATGGTGAATTGTATCATAACAACCATCATGTAGCCTACATGTCACAAAGTGGGCTGCCTGGCCTCAGCTAACTTACATGCTGCTAAGGCAGCAATTGACAAAATGTCACAAGCAGACATTGTCTGCCCATCTGACAGCCTGTGGGTGTCACCAGTCAAATCAATACCAAAAAAAGATAGGAGTTTACGCCTCTGTGGCGACTACAGGGTCCTAAACTCCAGTAAAGAGCATGGCAACTACCCAGTGCCAAACAAACAAGACTTTATGCACTCACTAGCAGGCACAACCACACTACTGGCCATTAAAATTGCTACACCACGAATTTAACCGACAGGAAGAAGATGCTGTGATATGCAAAATGATTAGCTTTTCAGAGCATTCACACAAAGTTGGCGCTGGTGGTGACATCTACAACGTGCTGACATGAGGAATGTTTCCAACTGATTTCTCATACACAAACAGCAGTTGACCAGCGTTGACTGGTGAAACGTTGTTGTGATTCCTCGTGTAAGGAGGAGAAATGCGTACCATCACGTTTCCGACTGTGATAAAGGTCGGATTGTAGCCTATCGCTATTGCGATTTATTGTATCGCGACATTGCTGCTCGCGTTGGTCGAGATCCAATGACTGTTAGAATAATATGGAATCGGTGGGTTCAGGAGGGTAATACGGAACGCCGTACTGGATCCCAACGGCCTCGTATCACTAGCAGTCGAGATGACAGGCATCTTTTCTGCGTGGCTGTAACGGATCGTCCAGCCACGTCTCGATCCCCAAGTCAACAGATGGGGACGTTTGCAAGACAACAACCATCTGCACGAACAGTTCGAGGACATTTGCAGCAGTATGGACTATCAGCTCGGAGACCATGGCTGCGGTTACCCTTGACGCTGCATCACAGACAGGAGTGCCTGCGACGGTGTACTCAACGACGAACCTGGGTGCATGAATGGCAAAACGTCATTTTTCGGGTGAATCCAGGTTCTGTTTACAGCATGATGGCCACATCCGTGTTTGGCGACATCGCAGTGAACGACCATTGGAAGCGTGTATTCGTCATCGCCATACTGGCCTATCACCCGGCGTGATGGTACGATCTCTCACAACTGTGGACGAGTTATTTCCATGTCTAATTAAATAAAAGAGATTCCAGTATTTATCATACAACATGTGGCTCACTGCGTAGTATCATTTGCAGAAAACCTCGTTTCTATATCTTTAATCGTTTATGAGATATGACAATTGTTATGACCACTTGATTCGCGATACATAAGGACGTGAGTGAGCTGGTCGTGTGCAAGCATCTTTCATGTACAAAACCCAGTAACTCGAGAACAAAATGAGATATCCTTGTATTCTCAGTTTTAAATAAAATTTCGATATCTTATCCATATTTCGTTCACTGCATGTATGAGCTAGAATTACGGGAATTTTACGCAGTGCGTTTTTATCTCTGCAAAATCTTTAAAATTTCGCGCAATATTTTACTTAATTTGATGTAGCATAATAACCATGACATATAACGAGAAGAAATTCAACCCTTTATCAAGCGAAGATATCAGACTGTAAGATGTGCAAAAATTTTTTTTTTCACCTAATAGTTTTCTTAAAAGTGAATGATAAGTATTTCATAGCAGCTGACAAAAGTCCACATGGATAAACTATACACAATGCTCCTGAACATTCATCAGGTATAAAACGCAATAACTCGAGAACTAAATGGTATATCATCCTGCTCTCAATTTTATATAAAATTTCGATATCTTATTTACACTTCATTCACTGCAATATATGAGCTAAAATCAACTATAGGCAAAGTTTACTCAATGCGTTTTTACCTCTGCGATTTGTTTACAATTTCGTCCAGTGTTACTTAATTTGATGCAGCACAGTATGATGCATAACGAAAAGAAATTCAATTCTTCATCGATTGAAGATATGAGACTTTCAGATGTGTGAAAATCAAATTTTTTCACCGAATAGTTTTCGAAAAATCGGATGAAAAGTATTTGATATTGACCATCTTTCATCACAGGAACAAGCATTTGGCGAGCAGTCCAGTCATAACAAAAGCACCCTCAGCACGGAATGCAATGAGTTCGTCAGTAGCAGTGAAAGGGGTAACAGCATCCAGACATTTGACCCAGAATGGTTCCTTTAAAAGGTCACAGCCGACTTCCTGCCCCAATCCTACGGGACCAATGACCTCACTGTTTGGTCCCCTCCCCTAATTCAACCAACCAACCAACTCCATGGTCTCTGCCACCCCAGTATTGGACACATAGTTCTTCACATAACAGAACACTTCTTGTGGCCCAACATCAAGTGGAGCTGCTGGACATAGGCACAGGCATGCAGTGCATGCCAACACAGTATGGTTGGAAAACACACGAAACCACTGTTAGGCCAATTTGATATCCCCAAAGCTCTCTTCTGCCAAGTTCACACTGACCTTTTTGGTCCTCTACCGGAGCCAGACAGGTTCAATTACCTCCTGTCAATGGTAGACAGAGTCTAATAGTGGGTAAAAGAGGCTCCACTCAAAGAAATCAAAGCGGAATGTACTGCCTTTGATTTTCTAGAGACTTAGATTGCATGATTCGACACAGCAAGTACGATTACCACAGAGCAAAACTGCCAGTTTGAATCAGCACTCTTCTCTTCCCTGTGTAGTCTCTGCACTATCAAGTATAACCACATCACAGCTTATCATTTTCAAATATACTGTTTAGTTCAGTGGTGGAAATGGAAATGTACTCTTAAAGCAGACCTTACATGTCATGACAGATTGGGACTGCAGTATTACCATGGGTAATACTCAGAGTCAGAACAGCCTTCAAGGAAGACCTGCAGTCATCCCTAGCTGAGATACTATAGAGCAAATCCCTGATTCTCCCTACTGATTTCATCTACCTGCACAAGGCTATAAACAGACTGATCTACCTGCCTGCCTTATTCCACCCCCAACCCTCCATCGACACCTAGTGTTTTCATACATAAAATTCTTGCAAATTGTGAATTAATGCTACTCTACAATATGACCTGGCTGGAATTACAGCTCCCACACACAGGTCGCTTCAAAGTTCTTAAAAGTGACACGCATGTGTTCGACATTCTAATTAACAATAAACCAACAACCATCTCGATTAACTACTTGAAAGAAGCTTGAATTCTCAGCAAGAATATCAATCATGGTGGCATGAACAATGACAACAACCATCAGTAATCACCCAACACACAAATGGTAATCCCCAATACATAACATCCTGTCACCACACGCTTAGAGCTCAGCGACACCACCCAGATTACATCATCATCAGGCTCGCCCATAATGATCTCTGTCTCACAGGTTGCAACGATGACATGCTCCCTTGTGACATCGCACGCATTCATCACTTCTACCACACGTACACACTCCCCAACAACATCAACTACACTTCCATATCATCTCACCTTTTTACAGATGGATTTCTCACCATCACCTGCCCGAAGGTTCTCCCTCGAGCAACGCATACAGCAGCTGCTCGTGATAAGAGAGCTTCTGCCTAAGAGACAATACCTCTGAAGTCTCTCCCTATGTACCCAGGTGCACCACCTGAGTCCAGGTATGGGCACACCATCCGCCTCCTGCGCCACCTGTTTCCCTACCAGCTCTACAGCAGCAGTATCACACACAACGTGACCCCAAGAAATGGTCCAGCTGTACCCTGTACCCCAGGCATCCACAACACAGCTGTTCATGCACGCCTGTGCGTACCAGCTCACTCAAAAGACAATGCAGCAGATGCCTCCCCTCCAGCGCTCCTCGTTACGAAGGATGAGGGCTCTGTAAGGATATCGAAATGAGGGCTCTGTAAGGATATCGAAAGGGACATGTGTCACTGGTGAGTGAAGGGAGGTTTGTCTTTGGAGAGCACGAAGACTTCCATGCATTCTATGTCATGATAGAATGTGGATGTCTCGTTGTATTGCACTTTGTAAATAAACCTTTCTTGAAACTAATCATGTCGACTTTATTATTAGGAACATTCCTTCAGTTCAGTGGGAAAAATATTCAAGTTGTCGTGGGACTTTTTCAATTTGCCATGAAAACAAAGCGCAATAATAAAATAAAGACTAAGAAGGCACAAACGCTCCACTACTATAAAATGAGTCAGTGCAGTGAAAACAGGTTAACTTCCAATGTTAGCAGACAGTCACACCTTCACAACTTTCTTCCCAAGAATCCTAGACATGACATGACGTGATGTGACATGACGATCCGTTGACGGCTTGTGTGAATGCTGCCATTTGAAATGCATTGTGGAATGTTTTGACATGACATGATGTGATGGTCACTGTGTTTCAGTTTTACAGTCTGTTATTTGCACATTCTGTCTATGAAATCCTCACCTTGTTTTCATAATTTGTAACAAACATCTGATATGACTGGGTGAAAATATCTTGCCTAATATTCGATTAATTTCATCAGAAACAAGTGCATTTTTATTGCTTCTTCATTGGGCAGACGTTGTTTCGTTGATGACAACCGCAGGAAACCAAACTATAATAAATGCAAAGTCCATGTTGCGATTTGAAATAGAACGTCAGCAGCACTCCAAGTGATCTTGCAATGAACAACTAACTTTGACTATGAGAAAATATGGCGCAAAAATCCGTACTTTTAATTAGAAATACGCGATTTTGATGACAATGTCTTACATTTGTTCTGTGTGGGTGGGCCTAGTAGTATCTGTTTTTCATACTCTCTCGTATTTAATGGAGAACTCCATGCTAGCAGCTTTTGGCAGCATTGTATTCAACTTGCCACAGAGTAAATATGTATTTATGCTTTGAATAGTATTGCTTCTTGCCGCTGAGTAGGCTTGGTGGTCTTTGTGACCAAGTCAATCCTCTTAGTAAATCCTAAAAATGAAACAGAAGTTGTGCATGTTATTAACAGCTACTACAAAAAATACATTTTGGCAGAAATCAATGTTTTAAAATCATCCTTCCACTCCATGAGAATATGAAAGCAAATAACACACTCTCTTATGCTTTCATCATTGGATCTGCTAGCGAATTCTGTCTAACTAGCGTTTACTAAATGTAATAGCCTTCAATACATTCACACAACCCCATGTACAAATGTCCACATTGATATAGAAAAATCGTTCGCTGCATAGCAGCAGTCATTGACAGAATTTGCAAAACCACTTGGCTTATCAATATGCTCAGCTGCATAGCCTTACTGTCACAGTGTAACAAGCAGAGTTGAGGTGCTACTAAAATATTGCCTACCGATGTGAAGTCGAAAAGTTATCAAAGCATTGTCAGACCATCAAAAAGCTATCAAAGCATTGTCAGACCGTTTTAGATAATGTGGGAGACTATGCTGCTTCTGATTAATTTATCTTATGTGCAATGAACTTACAAAAAATAATGTAAATAAATTACAACTTATTATGATAACTTTACAATAAAAGTTTTTTAATAAAACAACCTATTCCAAGTCGTCGCGGCTTTGAAATGGTCAGAGGTATACTCAGTCCACAGTCTTAATGAAGTACCTTTACAAGAAAGACTACCGTGAAGAATGCAAATGTAGTAGTAGGCACAGATATATCATGAAATCCAATCAACAGATAATTCAGTCCCAAAATTAAATCAATAAAATAGAAAGAACTACGAAAATCAGGCTTTAGGAAGTGTGCAATCCTGTAAGTTTTTCACTTTTAGATCAATGGGGTACAGAATCAAGATAAGGCGTAACTTATGGTGGAGAAGTTGTCTTAAGATTTTTTTATTGATTGTCGATCTGCCTGCTTGTGGTTCTTACACAGAAGAGGCAAACAATTTTTTCTAGCGAGATTAGAACCGAAAACTAATGCAGTCTTCCCCTTGGAGGGTGAACAGTTTACTGCTAAGATAGCATCCAACCGTAGCAGACATCGCTCCTCGTTATCCCAGTGATGGTTGAGATGGAGAATTCGCAATGTGTATGATGAAGTAAGCTGCAATTTCTGTTGGAACTGGTCTCCTGGACTCGAAAACATAAATTTTCTACACTATGTCATCCCTCAATTAAGAATCATTCAGAATATTTAATCTAAATGACAAGAAGATATTGAATGAATGTACCGGAAAAGTTCTGCAGTCCTAGGAAGAAATCGATAGTCACATATGAAGGACTTATTTCAATAGTGGTACAAGTCCATTTTTGTTCATTCTGAGGTACAGAGTCCTAAAGTTAAAAAACCGCTGAAAAATCTGCACTTGAGAATCCAGAAATATTCAAGTATATGGGATTCATTTGTCTCTCACCTCTTAGGGAAGATTAATTAATTTCTAATTTTCTGTACTGGAGCATTTGAGCTATTTGACATTTGACTACGGTTTTAAATTATAGATGACAGGTTTGAGGAAAAACTATTGGCAGTTCTATACTGATTGGAATTTATTGTTTAAATGATACCAAGACAATTGTTAACACATTAGTACTAAGCAAGAACCAAAGTCATACAACTGCAAGGGCATCAGCCCTATTTACTCTCAAAGAAGGTCTCTCTAACAAAATAATCCTATGGTTATTACCACACAATTGTATACATAAAATCGGGGCTCTTTCAAACAAATGGTACCTTACTGTGCATGTTTCAGGGTAAACATCATTATAAAGCAAAAGATAAATTGGTGGGAGAACGCTTATCTCGTATCAGGTGGTGGTAAAGTTGCGCAAATGTTAATGATAGCAGAATTATCCATAAAAAATCGGAAATCTTTCTAATAAACGGTATCGTTCACTGAAGGTTGCGTGGCAACCACCATTATTCTAAAGCAAAGTGGTTGGGGGAAACTCAATAACGTTTACCTCGAACCACGTGGTGGGGAGAGTAATACAACTCTTGATAGCAGCACAAATTATACCGAAAAACGGAAATTTCTCTAATAAACTGTATCGCGCACTAAACATTTTGCGGCAAGCTCCATTATTCTATATCAAAGTGATTAAAGGAACTCAGGACCATCTACCTATTACCATGTGGTGCCAAAATCACACAAGTATTAATGCCGGCAAAATTGGAGCTCATTACCAAGTAAACAGTACTGTACTCCGCAAGTTACCCAGTACACTTCATTCTTAGCAATGCAAAATATTTAAAGAGGAGGACACATGCACATCTGCCAACTAACGTTGGTCCCAGCTCGCACACATGGCTAAGTTGGAGTAACTCAAAGCATGGAAAATTCACAAAATCTTGACACACCAGATTAACTCGACCATTTATTGCAGTCATGCACTACTGGTTAATTATTCATTTGGGTCTCATATTGATAAATCTGACATGTTTTCTTATATATGGCGGTTGTTCCCGTTTCGCACCAAACTGAGCCCGCGCACATTTCCTAACATCAAATTCAATTTTAGGCACGTATTTATAATAATGGAACTAATTTACTAGCGAAACTGTACTGAAGCTAATTCAACATCTAAGCGATAACCGATCTATACTTTAATGCCATGACCATTACTCCAACTGGCCACATGGCGGGAAACTGTGTACACAAAGAAAACATCGAAAAAACCGTAAGAATCCCCAAAAACTTTACCATACAGAAGAGAGCACACAAAAATGCATGAAATGAAATAACTATCTTCACACTTAGACCCAAGATACGACCTTGAGCTGAGGTCCCATGGCCCATGCTTGTGCAAGGCACAAACCCAAAAGTTCTTACGGAAATTTAAACCAAAGAGCGAAAATAAATTCCGTTACGGGGGTTTGCCGGTAATGTTACACCTGCTTCCACCATCCTGACCTCAATCAGCAGCAGTTTTGAAACATTCCAATACCTTACATCATACTACCGTAAAGTGCAGAACTCCAACTTCTGCGTCCATACCGCGCCACTGCCCAGGAACAAGTGCTCTTCCAACCGAATTCGCCTAACTGTTCCGCTTACAAATATGGTGGGGGTGGTGTGCCAACCTGACAGAGCCAATTCGCACGCCTACATGTCATCTTTGCTCTGACCTGCAAACTTGGTTTCTGCTAAACTTGTTCACGCTTGGGGGTCGGTACTACCTAACCATACAACGATCATTCATGCAGTGTTAGAAAATCTGCCTAAAGCTTTCTGCTAGTTTACACACTCCCTCAAGGAAAGGAAAATTGGAAACGTGGTACACAACAGAAAATAATTCAATAAATAACACTATTTAGTCCATTCTCTCCTTTTTGACACCAGATGAGGTATTACCTGCAAGAGAAGAAACTCTTGCTAATAATTTCTGCGTTCTAGAAATTTAATAAAACATTGGAACAGTACAACAAGTTCCATTTCAAAAGTACCAATGTCCTTATGGTTTGTTGAGAATAATCATTTTTGCTGCAAGATGGCTGAATTTTAGGTGGTAGACTGTAAATCTACATACGAGATATTTTCTCTCTTACCATACTCTGGTCTTATATTCAATTATGATTGTAGACTGCAATTCTAGAGGTGTAAAGTTTTACTAAGGCCAAAAGATTATTCTCTTAATTATAACTTCGAAGGTTATTACTTTGATTAACTTAAGTCCTTAGTACAATGAGATTAGGGTTGATATTGAAATCAATCCTATTGTTGAAATTATTACGGTTATATGAAGAATAATTCTAGACTTTTGAGACTTTATCTTTATAGATCATGAATTTTCGGTATATGATATAATTAGAGCTGAGAATCTAATACATATGAAATAATAAAGTGTAATTGTAGTTAATACAACTATAATAGTTATGATGGTTGTTATGTTGTTTTCTATTAATGATTGTATTACAATCCATTTTGCTAGGAATCAAAGAAATGGTGGTAAACCACCTAGAGATAGTAGGGATAAAATATTATGAATTTAATTTCAGTTTTTATGTTTCTAGCTGAATAAATCTGATTTATAAAGAATAAATATATTTGCTTGAATAATAAAACTATGATTAGTCTTAGTAATCAATAAATAATAAAGTATAGTTTTCAGATGTTTTCTCTGACTGTTAAGGATCTGATTATTCACCTTATATGTTTAATTGAGGGTATGCTAGAAGTTTTCATAAAGATGTTTGATTTAAACCTCCTATTGTCCCAATAACAATTCATAAAATGAAAATGGTTCAAATAAAGGTTCTTAGTCGAATACAATATGATAGTACCATTATTGGGGCAACTTTTTGTCATGTTATTCCGGAAATCAGAAATGGAAGGGTGCAGCTGCAATCTTTAATAATAATCTAGACCTAATTATTATCGAGGGGATAAATTCTGTGTCCCATCTTTTATTTGAATCAACAAAATGGAAAATAATAATATTGTCGATGCTATTGCTTGGACAATAACATATTTAATTGATGATTCATTTATCATTATACTTTTATTTAAAGTTAGATGCGGAATAAATGAAAGTAAGTTGATCACAAGTCCTATTCAAACACCAAATCAGGAACTTGATGAAATGGACAGGATCGTTCCTATCATTAATGTTGATAGAGAAGTTTTGTTGAGTTGTAGCTCATTAAAAAGGGTATGAACTCATTAACTTGATTAGGTTACCTTTTTACATTAAGGTGTATGATGCATGTTGGTTTTTGATACTAAAGGAGGTAGTTTAACTCTATCTTACGATACTTGTTTAATGAAGGTAATTTTTTTTAATCAATTTCCCCTATCAAGACCCTATAATCAGGCACTACATTTATTTAATGTATAAATTAATAGTTTTTTTTAGAAATTTGGTTGTGTATTATTTTGGGTGTTTTGAATTAATTTGTTTCGATTCAGGTATGTTTTCTTCGTTTATTATATATATATACTATAAATAATATATATTAATATATTACATTCGATTAAATTTAAATACTTATAAGTTTATTTTATTATTATTAAGTTATTATATTAACACATTTATTTACCAAGGATTATACCTACTTATGTTTTTAGTTTAAAATAAATTATTGTATTATGAAATATATAATAATATGTAAATTAATCTTAATATTATTATAATTAGATATAATAAATTAAATTAATAATAAGAAATATAATATCTTATATTAATATAAATAATTATATTAATTATAATAATATACTTACATAATTATCTGTAATTACATCGTTTATCTAATTAATATTTTAGTTAACTTAATATAATGTTAATTTATATAACATATCATATTAATTTAAATATTTGTATCAGATATATGTATTATATTATTTAATCTTTCTTTATTACTAGTGAAAATAAAGATGAAATAAGAAAGAATACATTACATTTATTGGTATATGTGTTCCATAGCTATCTATATTTCTACATAATAGAAAAGTTGTTGTGATCATAAAAATGGGTCTGTTTCTTTTTTTACTAGTATTTGGAATTTTTTTCTTTCTTTCTTCTTTAAATATTTGCATTTCTTTTTTTCCTAATTTCATTAATTTTTAAATTTCTTGTTTTTTGTTCCTAAAAGTTTTAATCTTGCTTGTTTATTCACTTTTTCTTTGTTCTATATGTAAGTTTTGCTAAACTAAATTATCTTTTTGCAGTAATTTGATTCACTTATCAAGTGATTTTGGATTTAGCAATTGATTTAGTTTCCGCATAATTCGTGCCAGCTGTTGCGGTTCTACAATTGATACAAGTGAATATTATTGGTTAAAGCAGTTGCTTATATTATTAGGGTTAAAATATAAATTTGTAATGTGATATGTTAAAATTTATTTCTATCTCTTTTTATGAATCTGTGAAATTCAAATAATAATCTAGGATTAGATAGGGTACTATTAGTTATGATCTTTAAACCCAAAGTATCTCACGGTATTTCATTCCATTCAGAGGAACCTACCCTGTGATTTATAATACATGATTTACTCTACTTAATTTATTATTTTGTTTATCTCCGTTAACAGAGAATTTTTTTACAGTTATTATTCTCAACATTTATATTTATAAAATATTTCAGGTCAAGGTGCAGCTTATAGTTAAGAGGAGGAGGGTTACAAAAGATTTTTGTTTATAACGAATTTGATGGTGAAATACTGTTGATGAAGGGGATTTGATAGTTATTTCATTTGTGTAATTTAACTGTTATATTGCTCTGAGTTGTGTACACATTGCCTGTCACTGTCATTATTGGTTATTCTATTTTGATTATTTTAAGGTAGCTTCAATTTAGATTATATAAGTTGTAACATAGTAGATGTACTGGAAAGTGTATCTAGGAAGAGGTTCAACTTATTCGTAAAATGTTTCACTTATACTGAAAAATTTTCTGTGCATATCAGGATGTCTTGATTTACTATATTATTATATTGATTTTTTGTTTATTTAATTATTTAATATAAATAATTTCATTGGTTTTTGTTTTAGTATATTTTATAGAATTGATTTTTAGAATTATAGTATATTGGTAACGTAAATATATTATGAAATATTATCTTAAATTTTTTAAGGTAGATTATATGTATTGTACCTTTTGTATTAGGGTTTATCAAAATTTTAGTATTTATTTTACTTGTCTCAATTTGGGTTGATATATAAATAGTTTATAGTTATCGTATCATAATAATTATTAAATTATTTACAGAAATGAGATGTTGATCATTTCCTAAGATATCTTGATTTTCATGAAAGAATTTAGTATTTTAAAGTTCGTTGTTTTTATTTAATTTTTTAAGTAAAAATATTAACTTATTTATTCTTTAAGGGATTAGCAAGAGTTTCTTCTCTTGCAGGTAATACCTCATCTGGTGTCAAAAAGGAGAGAATGGACTAAATAGTGTTATTTATTGAATTATTTTCTGTTGTGTACCTATAATTTGTTTTTAAAATATAGTAGTAAGCATTAAACCAGCCACCTTTAAGATTATGTTTTAGTTCATTATTTTATATTTTGATTTTATAATTATTTTAGGTTTTTTATTAAGATTATTGATTTAATTTTTAAATCTTTTTAAGAATGGTTGAATCAGTATATTTATTTGTACAATATTTTTACCTTATAAATGTATTATAAGGAACTAGGCAAAATTGATTTCCGCCTGTTTATCAGAAACATGTCCTCTTGAAAATATTTTGAGGTCTGACCTGCTCACTGAGTGGATTTTTAAAGAGATGTGGTATTTTGACTGTGCAAAGGCAGCATAATCTTTAGTCTCTTAAGTAGGGATTGGAATGAATGGCTTGATGAGAAATCAACTGACTCTTCATAAATTTTTTAATTTAACTTTTGAGTCAAAAGGCTTAAATTCTTCTTTAGGACAAGCAGACCCTATAGAGCTTAACATGTTACTTTTATATAGTTCTTTGTTTGTCTTTCTATATTTAATGGGTTTGTTTTGTTGGGGTGACATGAAGAATAAATAAACTCTTCATTATTATATCATTGATTTATGGTTGTTGTTTTGATCCATAATTTATGATCATAAGATTAAGTTACCTTAGGGATAGAAACGTAATTGTTTTTGAGAGCTCATATCGACAAAGCAGTTTGTGACCTCGATGTTGGATTAAGAAAAATTATTACATGATCTGAGTTCAGACAGGCGAGAGCCAGATAGGTTTCTATCCTAAGATTATTAACCCATATTAGTAGGAAAGGACAATATAGTTAAAATATTTTTAGTATATTGATTACTGTCAATTAATTTACTATTGAGACAGATTAATGTGTTGATTTTGGAATTCATTTATGTAGACTTTATCTACAAATGGTATTGACACTTAATGACTTATTTATGTTTATTATAAATTTTTTTATCGGTTGTTTGCGTTTTAATTAGTGTTGCTTTTCTTAACTTCGTTGGTGCAAAAGGTTTTAGGTTATATTCAGATTCATAAGGGTCCAATTAATGTAGGATTTGTAGGGATCCCACAGCCTTTTAGTGATGCTATTTAGTGGATTTGTAAGGAGCAGCCCATTCATATTATATCTTATTATTTACTTTATTATTTTTTCCTGTTTTTAATTTAACTATTTCTTTGGCTGTTTGAGCAATTTTCCCTTACTTGACTTAAATGTGTTCTTTCTGTTATGGGTTTTTTGTTTTTTTTATGTTGTACTAGATTAGATGTTAATAGTGTTATAATTGCTCTTTGATCTTCTAATTCAAATTATTCTTTATTAAGCTCCCTCCGTTCTGTTGCGCAAACAATTTCATATGAAGTTAGTTTAGCTTTGATTTAATTATCTATAATTATCCTAACCAGTAATTTTAACATATTTGATTTTCTAACTTATCAGCTTTATTGCTGATTTATTATCTCTTCTTTTCCCTTAGCTTTAGCTTATTTTCCTTCTAGTTTGACCGAGACTAATCGTACCCCTTTTGATTTTGCCATAGGTGACTCTGAGATAGTTTCAGGTTTTAATATTGAAAATGTTGCAGGTGGTTTTACTTTAATTTTTTTAGCCGAGTGTACTAGAATTGTTTTTATAAGAGTTGTTAGCTTTAATTTTTTAGGAGGCGATTTTTATTCTTTTATATTGTTTATTAAGCTTGCTGTTATATCTTTTTGTTATTTCGATTCCAGGTACTTTACCACGATTCTGTATGATAAGTTGGTATACTTAGCTTGAAAAAGTTTTTTACCTATATTTTTAATTTTTTTTTCTTTGTTGGTTTAAAGATTTTATTTATGTCATTTATTTAGTGAAATGTTTAAGAAAAGTTAGTAGTAGAGTTAAACTTCTAGGTTTATGTTATCAAAATATATGCTTTTCCTGAGCTAATTAACTTATTTATTCCTTAGTTAGCTTATCTCATGCATTTGCAACATGGACATCAATTAAGAAGTATGGAAAGTAGATAATTGTTAAGATTTGTCCTGTTACGATATAAGGTTCTTCAACTGGTCGTTTACCAAATGATGTTAACAAACATACAACAACCACTATAATTCAGAATAGAATCTGATAGATAGGATAAAATTGGATACCTCAGAATGGTGTATTGTTATAGAATCGTAAAATTATTAAGATTCTAATTGATGAGAATAGTGCAATAACACCTCCTAACTTTTTAGGAATTGGTCATAGAATTACATATGAAAATAGGAAATATCATTCTGGTTGAATGTGACCTGGTGTTACTAATGGATTGGCGGGTACAAAATTATCTGGGTCTCCTAGAAGGTAGGGGTTAATTAAACATAATATAATTAATAATGATGTTATTAATACAAATGTGATAGAATCTTTGAAAGTAAAGTATGGGTGAAATGGAATTTTTTCGATATCTCCATTTAGCCCTAATGGGTTATTAGACCCTGTCTGTTGAAGAAAGAATAAATGAATTGTTGCCATAGCTGCAATAATAAATGGTAATACAAAATGAAATATAAGATATCGATTTAATGTTGCATGATGAACAGCAAATCCGCCCCACACCCACTGAACTAAATCTGTTCCTAAGTATGGAATTTCTAATAATAAATTAGTAATTACTGTTGCACCTCAGAATGATATTTGGCCTCAAGGCAAAACGATCCTATAAATGCAGTTGCTATAACTAAGAATAGAATTACTGTACCAATCATTCAGGTGTGCATATATATATCAGATCCATAGCAAATTCCTAGACCTACATGAAAATAAAAACTAATAGATGCTCCATTTGCATGTAAAGTTCGAATAATTCATTCGTTATTTACGTCCCGACAGATGTTTACTGCACTACTAGCTGCTATTTCAATATTTGATGTATAATGTATAGCAAAAAATAGTGCAGTTACGATTTGAACTACCAAACACAATCCTAGTAGGGACCCAAAATTTCATCAAAATGAAATATTTGTTGATGCAGGTAAATCAACTAATTTTAATTAAAGGATGTCTTAATCGTAAGGGTTTATCGATTAGTAAATTATCATATTTTACAAATAGGTCCCTGGTTAAAATTAGTATTTTTAACTACTGCTAATAGTGCTAAACATAAATAAATTGCTGTTATTATTGTAATAATGAATGTTGGTCTATTAAATAACTTTTCTAAGGATATTGTCATTTCTTGGTAATTGATTGAATTATCAATATTTATAGTTTCGGTATTTTTGAAGAAGCCTATAAATATTGTTATGTCTAGAGTAATTGATATTGATATAATAAAGACCCATTTATTAAGGCAATAATTATGGTAATTCATTTAGGTTGAAATATTTCGTTTGATACAATTCTTGTAATACAAATAAATAGAACTAAATACCACCAAGAAATGATAAGAATAAAGTATATGATAGTCGATAGCATTCAATTATTGTTCCTCTTATTAATCCAACTAAGAACGTTTGAAGGATAATGAAAAGTATTATTGATATTGGGTGTCTTAATTTGATAAAATTAATATTTATTACATTTGATAGTGAAATAATTAATATTTTAATCATTTAAGGGGTTAGTTTATTTATAAATATCGGTTTTGGGGACCGACGATGGAAGCTTTCCACCTCTGAAGTTTTCAAAGTTGGTGGCTAATCTTATTTCCGGTATACAAGACCGGTGTTTTGTAAACTATTAAAACTTATGTTTATATTCTCTGTTTTTCTTCTTTGTTGGTATATTTTGCTGGTCTCTTTGATTTTTCTTCTAAATGTAAGCATTTATTAATGGTTCTTCCGAGATTGGATTATATTGTTCTTTATTTATTTATATAAATTATTGTTTTTCTTATTGAGTTTGATTACAATAATTTCTTTCCTGTTTTTTTTTATTTCTCTGTTTGTGAAGGTGTTTTGGATCTTTCTATTTTGGTTTCAATAGTTCAGTCTCATGGTAATGAATTTTTTAATGTTTTTGGTTTATCTTTATGTTAAAGTATTTATTTATAACTATTTATTGATCCCTCTGTTTATTAAATAGTTGTTGGTAGTTGGTTCATTTTTTAATGTTTCTGTCTAGTTTTTGTTTTTTTAATTTGTGTATATTCATATGCTGATTTGAATATAATTAGATATTTTTTGGTATTGATTATTTTTCTTTTAGTTTAATTTTGTTGAGTTTTTTAATTTTCTCTCCAATAATTACTGCTAGAGGTTCAGTTTATTGAAGTTCTTATAATTCTAATTTTTTTGTTTTTATATTTTTAGTTTTAATAATTATGCTCTATTTTTCATTTGCTATATTAAATCTTCTTTCTGTTTATATTTTCTTTGAGGCTAGATTAGTTCCTACTTTGCTTTTGATTTTAGGTTGAGTTTATCAACCTGAGCGTTTGCAGGCCGGTGTTCATTTAATTTTTTTTACTTTGGTTGTTAGATTGCCTTTCTTGTTGTTGTATTTAAGGTTTTTGATTTTTCTAACACTTTATATTTCCCTTTATGTGTTTATTTTGGTTCTTATTATTTTATATTTTATGTATTTATAATTTTGGCCTTTTTAGTTAAGATGCCAATATTTTTGCTTCATTTATGACTTCCTAAAGTTCATGTAGAGGCTCCTATTTCAGTTAGGTGTTTTATTAAAGTTAGGTGGTTATGGAATTTTTCGTGTTATATAGGTTATTTCTTATTTGGTTTTCAGGTTTAATTATTTTTGATTGTCTTTACATTTCTCTGATGGAGATATTGTTAGATTTTTTTTTTGTCAGGTTGATTTGATGTCATTAATTGCATATTCTTCTGTTGCTTATAGAATTGCTATTGGTGGATTGATGGTTATAAATTGATGTGGTTCTATGGGTTCACTTTCTTTAAAGGTTGGTCATGGTTTGTGTTCTTCTGGATTGTTTTGTTTATCTAATATTATTTATGAACGTTTAGATAGATCAAGATTATTAATTAACAAGGGTATAATTAATTTGATACCTAGAATGTCTTTATATGGTGATTCCTTTTAAGATCATCAAATATAGCTACTCCTCTGTCATTGAATTTGGTAGGTGAACTTAGATTATTAAATTGAATATCTTTTTATCTGTTTTTGAAGCTGATTACACTTTGTATATATATTCTTATTCTCAGCATGGAAATTATTATTCTGGAGTTTATACATGTTCTCTTAGTTATATTCGGGAATATCTTCTTTTACTTTTGCATTGATTAAATTTAAATATTCTTTGTTTGAAGGGTGAGTACTACTTTGTATGAATTGCTTAAGTATTTTAATTTAAAAAATTGTTTTTTGGAATCAATTTAGGCCATGAATTTATTTTCTATTTGTTCTTTGAGTTTTTTTCTTTGTTCTTTTCGAGAACTATAATTTTTGCTTTGGGTATTTATTATTTCATAATTGATTATAGAGTTTTTGTTTAATGAGAACTTTTTAATTTCAACAGCTCTATACTTGTCATAACTCTAATTTTGGATTGAATATCTTTTATTTTTATCTCTTTTGTTATGTATATTTCTTCCTTGGTGATTTACTATTGAGAGGGTTATATATCAGGAGAAAAAAAATATAAATCGTTTTATTATTATTGTTTTAATATTTATTCCTTCTGTAGGGTTTTTAATTGCTAGTCCTAATTTGATTCGAATTTTGTTAGGATGGGATGGTTTAGGCTTGGTTTCTTATTGTGTGGTTATTTATTATCAAAATGTAAAATTTTATATTGCTGGTATATAAACTGCTCTTTCTAATCGTATTGGTGATGTTGCTATTTTAATTTCTATTGCTTGAATATTAAGTTTTAGTGGTTTGAATTATATTTATTAATATGATTTCGTTTCTAATCCTTTTGAAATAAAGCTTAATACTATATTAATTGTTTTGGCAGTTATAACCAAAAGAGCTCAGATTCCTTTTTCTTCTTGGCTTCCTGCTGTTATGGCTGCTCCTACTCCTGTTACTGCTTTAGTTCATTCTTCTACTTTTACTGCTGGAGTTTATTTATTGATTCGTTTTAGACCAATATTGGATACTTATAACTGCGGCTGATTTTTACTTTTAATTGGTTGTCTAATTATATTTATGGCTGGATTGGGTGCTAATTTTGAATTTGATTTAAAGAAAATTATTGTTCTTACTACTTTAAGACAACTTGGTTTAATAATAAGAATTTTGGCTATGGGTTATCCAAAGCTTGCATTCTTTCATTTGTTGGCTCATGCTTTATTGAAAGCATTATTATTTATGTGTCCAGGTTCAATAATTCGTAATTTAAAGTATTCTCAGGATATTCGTTTTATGGGCTCAATTGTTAATTTTATGCATTTAACTTCTGTTTGTTTTCATGTTTCTAGTTTGTCTTTGTGTGGTATACCTTTTTTGGCTGGCTTTCATTCAAAGGACTTGATTCTTGTCTTGGTTTTGTTAAAGATGAATTAATTGTTTAATTTTTTAAATTTTTTTCTCCTGGTTTAACTGCTTCTTATTCTTGTCATTTATTATTCAATATCTGGGGATAATAATTTTTATTCTAGATTTTCTTTTGATAATAAGGGTTATTATATTTCATTTGGTATGATTGGTTTATTATTTGTTGCTGTCTTTGGTGGTAATCTTTTATCTTGTTTGTTTTCCCTATTCCTCATGTGATTGCTTTGCCTTATTATTTAAAGTTTTTGACGATTACAGCTGTTGTTTTAGGTGCTTATTTGGTTTTCTTATTTCTAAGTTTGATTTTTCTCATAATTTATTTTCTACAACTATGCTTTCTTTTTTAGATTTGCTGGTTCTATGTCATTTATAACTTTTCTTTCAACTAAGTTTGTTAGATATGTTCCTTTATTTTCTATACTAAAATAGCTTATAATTAGAGTGTGACACTGAAGATGTTAAGGACATATTTTTACTTTTAGGTATTTATAAATATGAATATATTATTTTTACAGTGAATATGTAATGTTTTATTTAAACTATATAAATTTAGAAATGTTAACGGAGTTTTACTGCTAATATAAAAAGTTAGCAGCTTTCATATTAGCTTTACATTTCCTTAATTGGAATTTTCTAGTTCATTGAAGTATGTTCATGGTAGTCCTAAACTAACGTTTTTTGTGCACTGAGCAAGTACAAAGTGTATGGCCCCTTTTTTCCCATGAGAGAACCATCGGTGGGATAGTGTAACTGGATACGTTACAGCAATTTTTGATACCACAGATCAATGAGGATGACCAAGGTGGTGCACCACCACACTACCTGGCTGACATATGAGATTTTCTCAGTGACCGCTTTCCAGGTCAATGGATTAGCCGTGATGCACCAGTTGAATGGGCCCCACATTCCCCAGACCTGACACCACTCGATTTTTTTATGGGGATTCATGAAAGGTATCGTGTTTGTACCTCCTGTGCCAGCTTTCTACCTGAACTTCGAGCAAGAATTTACACTGTCACTCAGTGATTTACGTCTGCAATGCTACAGCGAGTGTTGGAAGAAATTGAATTTCGATGGGACATGTACAGGATAACCAATGGGAGCCACATACAACATCTTTAGTTTCAGGTAAAAGGACTTGATGTGTTTCCCTACAAAATAACACTAAAACCAGCTCCATATCTTCTTTTAATAAATTTATATGAATTTTTAAAGTTGTAAAGGTCTTTTTGAGACAACCTGTGCTTCACATAACAAAACTGCAGCTATTCAACTTTATTACTTTTCTATAATAATAAAATAAGAAATGATCAAACAGCAAAGGAAATACATTTTATGCTTTTTTATTTGTCACTCATGAGTCGAAATTAAAATTTCCTTCTTATTATTAAAATTATTACAAAACACAGGACCATCTATAGCAATAAATTTAATTTCACTACTAATTATTGGACAAATACTTCTATTAATTCAAGAATCAACAGTAGCTATAACTCAAGCTTATGTTTTCTCAATTTTAAGAATTTCATATTCTAGAGAAGTATACTAAACCTATGTTAACAACTCATTCAAATCACCTATTCCACTTAGTAGACTATAGACCTTGACCACTAACAGGAGCAATTGGAGCAATAGTCCTAGTATCAGGATTAGCAAAATGTTTCCACCTATTTAACATTAATTTATTCATGATTGGATTCGGAATTGCTTTTTTAAGTATAATTCAATGATTACAAGATGTAGTACAGAAAGGAACGTATCAAGGATTACATACAGGATTTGTATCAATCGGATTACGATGAGGAATAATCCTATTTATTGCATCAGAAGTATTGTTCTTTGTATCATTCTTCTGAGCCTTCTTTAGAAAAAGACTAGCACCAACAATTGAGCTAGGAATATTATGACCTCCGATAGGAATTCGACCTTTCAATCCTGTACAAATTCTATTACTTAATACAGCAGTTCTTTAACACCAGGAGTAACAGAAACATGAGCAGATCACAGCCTAATAGAATCTAACCACACTCAAGCATTACAAGGCCTATTCTTTACAGTAATATTAGGATTATATTTCACAATACTACAAGCGTATGAACATTGAGAAGCACCTTTCACTATTGGAGATGCAGTATATGGATCAACATTCTTCATTGCAACAGGGTTCCATGGACTCCACGTAATTATTGGAATAATCTTCTTAACAACATCTCTACTTCGACACTCAATAAACCTATTCTCACCAAGACACCTCTTTGGATTTGAAGCAGCATCATCATATTGACACGTCGTAGATGTAGTATGATTATTCTTATATATTTCTATTTACTGATGGGGTAGATAAGTGTTTTTCTAGTACAAATAGTAAATTTTACTTCCAATCAGAAAGCTTGATATAAATCAAGAAAAACAATCTTCATTCTATCTACAAGAGTTTTTATTATATTTATTATTCCAATAACTGTTATAATCCTTCCAACAACATTGTCAAAAAAATTAATCAATGACCGAGAAAAAAGATCACAATTCGAGTGTGGGTTTGATCCAAAAGATCAGCATGAATACCATTCTCCCTTCGATTCTTTGTAATTGCAGTGATTTTTCTAATCTTTTATGTAGAAATTGCATTGATTCTACCAATTGTAATTATTTTCAAAACATCAGATATTATAATCTGAACAGTATCAACAATATTTTTATTCTAGTCCTATTAGGCGGACTCTACCACAAATGAAATCATGGAGCTTTACAATGAGCAGAATAAAGGGTTGTAGTTAACTATAACATTTGGGTTGCAGTCAGAAAGTATTGATATAATCAATCAACCTTAAATAGAATAAGAAGCGAAATATTGCAGTCAGTTTAGACCTGAAAGATTGGTAAATAATACCCTTATTCTTATTAATTGAAGCCAAAAAGAGGCATATTACTGTTAATAATATAATTGAACTAGAAAGTTCCAATTAAGGAAATGTAAAGCTAATATGAAAGCTGCTAACTTTTTATATTAGCGGTAAAACTCCGTTAACATTTCTAAAATTTATATAGTTTAAATAAAACATTACATTTTCACTGTAAAAATAATATATTCATATTTATAAATACCTAAAAGTAAAAATATGTCCTTAACATCTTCAGTGTCACACTCTAATTATAAGCTATTTTAGTATAGAAAAATAACATCACTAAAATATATATTCAAAAAATAAAAGTTAAAAGTTAGAATCATATCACCCTTGGATATAACCAATTAAATAGATAAATATTCTATATAAGCCCTGGCCACCAAATAACTCACCTCAACCATAATCAAATGATTTAGATGAATAATAACCCAACTTTAAAGGAACATATCTAACAAACTTAGTTGAAAGAAAAGGTATAAATGACATAGAACCAACAAATCTAAAAAAGAAAGCATAGTTGAAGAAAATAAATTATGAGAAAAATCAAACTTAGAAATAAGATAACCAAATAAGCACCTAAAACAACAACTGTAATCGTCAAAAACTTTATATAATAAGGCAAAGCAATCACATGAGGAATAGGGAAAACAACCAAGATAAAAGATTACCACCAAAGACAGCAACAAATAATAAACCAATCATACCAAATGAAATAAAATAACCCTTATTATCAAAAGAAAATCTAGAATAAAAATTATTATCCCCAGATATTGAATAATAAATGAAAAGAACAAGAAGCAGTTAAACCAGGAGAAAAAAATTTAAAAAATTTTCAATGCCCCAAATCTTACAGTTATGTGTGTTAACCTTACCACTTAAATAAAAAGTCGACTCATCAGAAAAGATGATTTGTCTAAGAAATGTTCATCCTCATGTAATTGATTTAACACATGCACACAGAAGGAATTGTGAGCAATTTTATAAGTGTCTTTTATTGCATGTACAATCGTCAAGCTGTACAGCTTCAAATGCAAATGGTTTCTTAGCACACACCAAACAGTTGTATGTGGGCTTTGCAAAAAAATGGTTCAAATGGCTCTAAGCACTATGGGACTTAACATCTGAGGTCATCAGTCCCCCTAGACTTAGAATTACTTAAACCTAACTAACCTAAGGACATCACATACATTCATGCCCGAGTCAGGATTCGAACCTGGGGCTGTACAGCAGTGCGGTACCGGACTGAAGCGCCTAGAACCGCTCTTCCACAGTAGCCGGCGGGGATTTGCAGTTCACAAGATGCACACTGGGTCGATTTTGTAGGGCTGTTCACCAAACGTTGTATCACTCGCTCAATGACGTCGTCAGATGTGCTTGGACGACCTGACGATTTCCCATGTCTTACCAAGCACCCTCTTTCTAAAACATGTATGTCACTCATAAATTCTGGGCATACTTGGAGGATCTTTAGCGTACTTGGTACAGGGAAATTACGCTAAACTATTGTCGCTGACTTCGATTCTTCAAACCAAAACACAAAGCTAGGATGCTCAGGTCCAGTGAAAGCAGCCATCTTTAACGGAAATGCCTCTAGCGTTCCTTACGCTGCGACTCGGCGCTAGCGAACTACGCCATACAAAACTTGATGTATTACCTTACAAATCCAAATAACCTCTGTAGGTACTATCAATTAATTTATATGAATTTTTAAAGTTGTAAAGTCCTTTTTGAAACACCCTGTATATGAAATTTATCTTTCTGACACATGGATTAAAAGTGGTTCACCCCTCAGTATACCGTCACCACTGGAGATCTGGGTTTCTATATTGCTATGTTAACTTTCACTACTTTATTTTTCAAGTTTTTCTACTTGAAACTAGAAAGCCACTTTAAATCATTCACTGATGACTCAAAATGTTGTATAATTTTCCAACTAATTTTCAAACAGATATTTTTGTTTGAAAGACAGTAGTATGAAGTAAGCAACTGTATTTTCAGAAAGTGAGTCATTTTATTTTTATGCTCACAGTCTACTGATTCTGGAAACAAGAGCTCAGATCATTATCTAATTCTGCTGATAGTATGTCTGTTTTATTCGTTCCACTAATTGTTTTTGATATTTCCTTATTAAATTCTTATTCTCATTTACAATTAGATTCACACATGCAATCAGTGTACCTTCTAACTGTTCATTTTCTTGCACTGTTTGGGTGTGATTCACTGAGAACAATTTTTTTCTCTTTCACTAAGTACTTTCAGCACTTTTCTGATTTTTAAGAAAGTGATATTAATACTTTAATTTGATTTTATTGCCACCTGTGATGAATCTATTAAATCATACATTTTTAAACATGTTCAATGTAGAAATTTGGTGTCCAATTTATTATTAACACATAATTTTTATGTTGAAGTCTCTCACCAACTGATGTACTATAATGATGAGAATACCTTGTGATGTTCACTTTCGTCTTGTTTAACTCCTGTAGCCACATATAGTAGTACTATCTAGGTACTGTAATGACCAGATTGGCCAGCTGTTGTGGTGCATAGTAGTGATGGCCAATCGAGGTCAGGAAGTTGGTTAATTACCACCCTAGGGCGAGAGAGAGCACTGTTGTGGTGAATAGATATCTGCTAGTTGCCCCAAGAGACATCAGAGAAACACCATTGACAAACTATACATTTATTATTCAGTATACATCAGTATTCGTGTCGTCACCACAGGCAGCCATTACCCACAGGGTGTTGGAAGTACATGTCCAGTGAGATGGGCACTGTCCAGCACAGGCAGGCAGCAGTGAGAGAAGCAGCTGCATCGGCACCAGTGACACCATAATGCTGTTGATCTCATAGAGCTGGCACACTGCTTCACCACATTGCCCAGTGGCCACTAACAGCCTCAGGAGTAGTTAGCCAGGGTATTTATGATCTCAATGAACACAGTGCCAGTAGAAGAAGGCACCAGCAGCGGAATCTGCCCTTGAGAACAGGACAGGCAGCATGTAGTTTACCTATACAAGTGGGCGTGGACAAGTGGCTGCACGTACACAGTTGCAAACTAGAGGCCGCCAAGAGACCCACGGGTTGCAGGACACCAAGCCCATATCATTGGACTCTGCATTAGCACATCACCATGGCCAGCAGCATGTAAATACACAGGAGAAGACGTGCAGAGTATTTGAATTTGTACATCAGTAGACGCAAAGACTGCAGACAATCATAGGTCACTCCTGGTAGCCAGAAGCTAGCAGACTGAGATAATGTAACTGAAAAAGAGAAATATTTATATAGACATGGTGAGCGCTATTTTGCTGCAGCAGTGGTTTCTTCCACTCAAGTCATAACAGGGAATGATCTAATCAGGTCACCTTCACCACTCTGTGTTTCTGCTGTGCCAGTCTTTTGGTGTGCCTAGTTGCCTAGCTTGCCGACAACAGGAAGTAACTGCCTCACTTCCTTGGCAGCAGTTCTTGCTGCATCAGCATGCAATGCTGGGTAATTTGCTTGGTTGGCTTGACCTGCTTCTCTGGATTCTTGCAGCATGTGGGATGATGTCTTGATTTTACTCACCCCCGCCAAGTACATAAGTTTGCAGGGCAACATACCTCCCTTCTTGAGAAAATCTGCCTCAGATTTTGCTCATGGCTTCTCTGGAAATGTCTCGACATACACTTACAGATTGGCAATCAAATACAGTAAACTTAGTTTTCCTGTTATACTAGTCTCACACTAACCACAAGTTTCAATGCCTGTGTTTCTAATTCTATGCATCATTTTACAAATTCAGACCTATGGACCCAGGTAATTTCCTTCTTAAATCTTACTTAACTATTCCTTACTTGGCACAGGTTACCCACTCTACTGGTGTTTGATGCACTGACAGTTCCTAGGGGGGTTAACAGGTTTCTGATTAAGACAGATGTAGGTTACACAAAATGCAATCAGAACTAATACAACACTCGAAATTGCGACGCTTATAGTCATAACGTTATGTCACTGCTTATCGTGATACAGCTATACATGCTGAAATATCAGTTCTGCAGTAATCCATCCTTTTGTGTAGCTATATGCTGATGTAAAGTGTGAAGGAATTCCAGTTTCAGGGTGTGAATTAAGAAGGTTAGGTTATGGGTTGGCAACACATCTAGAGGTTTCTCTTGCTAATACAATGGCAGCAGTATCAGTTTGATCATAATCATTCCACTGTCTTTTGCTGGAAGACGAAACTTCACACCCGCTTTGTATCAGATCAAATCATTCACTAGTATTCTGTTACACAGTAAGTCTGACCTCATCATTCTCATAGGGCTTCCTCGGTTATAACATTTTACTATTGTCAGAATAAACTCAATGCACGACTACTTTCTGGAAATAAGGCTGTGGTGTCAACACTTCCCTCTGACATTCTGCTGCTTGTGATTTACCAAAAAAATAATTATACATCACATGTCCACGCACTAGTCTGAACCAACCTAGCTGGATACATCATAATGCTTCCCCTCTCTCTTCGTCCTGAATCATCCTAAATCAGCTCCACAAAAATAGCTCAACCTTAACATACACAGGTAACTAGCCAACACAGTGTCTGCTTGTCTGGAAAATAAAATTCTTGATTTGAGATGCCGTTTCTGTATTGCATGCACTACTTCTCTCCTGAAGAGGTGTAGAAGGTCAGAATTATCATACCTGTTCTGGAAGTTCTCAGTGGTAAAACCACCTGGGAGAAAGAAATGTGCATCATTTCCCTTCCCCCTTTCAAAAAATGGGAGATACATGATTTATTAGTCCATTCACAGAGCGTGCTCACAATCTGAGCACTTAACCTATAACACACAAACATGATTAACAATAACAACTCAGTAATATAATCCTAATATACCAAAGCAGAGACAAACTACCTCCACATTACTTATAAATTACTCTACAAACCTCCATTATACAGGGTGAATCACAAGGAGATGCAAAGATTTTAATATGTTATTCTACAAGTAAAATTTAAAAAAAAGTTGATACAAACATAAGTCGCAAATGTTTATTTACAGAATTGTGGCTAGTAAAAGATTTTGTCTAAAATTTAGCAGCTTCCCTAATGTGAAGCCATTGCAAAACTGTATGATGTTAAAGTAAAGCACGATTTCCATTTATTTTGTCGTTATTGTTCTGGTGAATCTAATAAAACGTGTCCCAGGCTTGTATCTGCGGTAATTTTCCAGAACATCCAGAGAAGCAAAGATTATTATATAACTAAATTTCTTTATTTTCCATTAAGAATGTAGAAACATTTATTTCATTGTTGCCAACCGTAGTGAGTTGTTTCAGTTGTTTCCTAACCTTGAAACGAGTTAGTTTTCTGTAGTGTTCAGTGAAAGAACATAATAACAACAGTGTATGTAAGTGAAATCACATAGTAACTGTTGTAGCTTGTAGATTATTTATGAAAGAGGGATGCCTTTCAAATTAACAACAGAGGAATATGCCGATATGGTGTTTATTTACGGCAAATGTGATGATAATGCTGTGGCTGCAGTTAACGAATATCGCTTATTGTGAATGTATTGCGAAATTGTATGAACACTGTACAACTTCCTTAACAATCAGCTTTGTTTTTTCTGGTTTAACATTAATTCACATGGGCTATGGTATTAATAAAAGCAGATTATCTGACACATTCATACAGATTCAGTTAACATTATTACCACCATTTTTCCAAAATTAATTCTCTACAACATCTGTTGAAAACTTTGTTGAACTGTGTGGAATTAAAAAAAAAAACAAATTGGGCCAAGTAGTTAATAAACTAAAAATTCTACGAAATTCCTTCTTTGTTTCTCTGGATGTTCTGGAAAACTACTGCAGATAGCCATCTGGAACATGTTTTATTAGATTCACCACACAAATAACAACAAAATAAATGGAAGTCGTGCCTAACATTAACCTTGTACAGTATTGTGATGGCTTCATATTGGCGAAGTTGCTCAATTTCAGACAAAGTCTTTTATTAGCCGTAACTCTGTAACCAAACATTTGCCGACCTATGTTTATTTGAAGATTTTTCTTTAGTTTTACTTGTAGAATAACATATTAAAATATTTACATATCTTCATGAATCACCGTGTATTTCTGTTTATCGATGTAATCTACGCATAAGGCACCCTCTATATACCCTGCTTGTTAATCTCCACCTTCATCAGTTTTGGCAAAATGTCCACAGCTCCCCTAAACAGCTTAATGCTTATAGAAAACTTCTTGGGTGATAGTGTCAGGAATTCCTTTGTCTTACCCTTAGGTGTGTGGGGGCTTCTCAGCAAAACCCATTGATAAGTTCTGTACAGGGGTAATTTACCAACACATCCCACTTACTCCTGCTACTAGAGTGTCTTCATATCAGCTTTATTTACCCTCTTCCTGTAACATTTTTACAATCTTCTTCATTGACTCCCTCTCACACCAAAGTTTAGTCTTCATTACCTTAAAAGGTCAAAGCATCTTTCTATAATATATTACCTCACATGGTCAGAGTCTATATTACCCCAAATGATGAGAGTCTGATGCTACTACATACTTTAGAAGTATATGTTGCCACAATGTAAGGAAGGTAATGTCCCAACCATTTTGACAGATATTTACACAATAACTTAACATTTTGCCCATTGTATGATTAATGTGTTTCGCTCTTCCACTTGATTGAGGGGGGAAAGGGCTAGTCCTGAGATTCAGAAAGAGAAGCAAATAGCATAGCTATTTAATCAGACCAGAAATAAAATTAGTATCTTAATCTACACTTATGATGTCAGGAATTCCAAACTTTAGTAAAAGTTGTACACACTGGCCTATGGCACTGTACTTGCTGGTTGATCAGGGATTGCGGCCATTGTGACATAATGGAAAAATGGTCTATGGTTGTTAGCAGGTAATGGTTACCCACCAGTGACGGGTTGAATGGTCTTAGAAATCCACCCCTAACGTTTCAAATGGTTTGGGTGCTTTCATTTAACCTTTGCAATGGTATTCATTGATGACTGAGCTCTGCACATTGTGCACATGGTATACAATTCCTGACATATTATTCAACATCCTGCCTCATTTTCCACCAAAATTCCTCAGTTACACAGTGATCAGTTGTCTTTCACCCATACAGGATCCACAGATATATGGTCATTTGCTTGCCTAAACACTTACTCCTTCAAAGCTGCATGTACCACCACATGTGATGTATTATATACAGCAGTTCCTGATGCATTGTAAGCTGCAGCTGTGTCCTAAATTCTTGACAGTCAGTGTCAGCAGCCTCTGTTTCTTGCCACTCAGCAACTCTTATGCAAAGTGCTAACACAACCCCAATTTTCCTGCCAAGGCGTCCAGATTTGTGTATTCTTGTTTGTGGTAGTAAGAAATCAGTTATTGCACAAATCAACCATGCATCAGTTTTCATATCCTCTTGGCTAATTATGTGATCCAGATAATTTACCTCTGCTGGTGCAAAATGACACTTCTCACTACTCAACATGAGATTTCCAGAATGTAGCATCCTAAACACTTCCTCCAGTCATTGTGCACATTCTTCCAAGTCTTTGTAAAATACAACTATGTTGTTAAGATTAAACAAACACTGTATCAGTTTCAGTCCTATGAGCACTCCATCCAGTAGCCTATGGTAGGTGGCTGGCACATTCTTAAGAAGACTAGTATAGTGTCAAAAAATCGATTTTTTAAATTTTATATTGAAAAATTCTCTGTAGTTTTCTGAATAAGAAAAAGTTTATTTCAAGGATATAGTACTGAAGAAAGCACCAAAATAAGAGTAATTTAAAAGTTTCTGTACATGTGATGATGCTCCTTTGTCATGCACACGCCACTGTTAGAAACTGATCTTGACCTCCCTTGTTTGATTGTTATGACCTTTTAGTCTGTAATGTCTTGATGATACAATATTAGACAAGTAATTACATGTGAGGACTCAAAACCCAAATGAGAGTTTTAGCGAGTGTATATGGGAACAAACACCAGAAACATTTCTGGTAGGACTAAATACTTTGAAAATAGGTGTGCTGGATGCTCTGCTATGTTCCATTGACGGTGGAGTGTGGTGAACTAAACATCCAAAGAACTTTAATTGCCATTGACCACAAAAGACTCTTTGAAGCAGAGAAATCGGTGCTGTAAGGCATCAAAGAAGCCATAATAAGAAGATGAAGTCCGAAAAAGAAAAGCGAGGGAGAACAACACTGGAAACTGTACTAATGTGGAGCTTGAATGCATCATTTTCATGTAGGGTAGGTTGAGAAACAAGCTTTACCTTTAATTTGGATCTCCTGGATGTTCGCGTTTTTGATGTTGTGGTACACATTGGTTAAAAATTGTTAAAGGTAGAGGACTGAAATTTTGTATACTGTCGTAAAACATACTTAACGCAAAGTAAACTAACCTTATGGCTAAAATTTGAAAATTAAAGATATTTTTAAAGAAAATCTACCTGTTAATTACTAAAGTTTTTGGTAATCATTATTAAAAAATTTTAATTATAATTTATCACACCAATATCTTTTTAACAGTCTACTTCGAAAATAACATTTTAATAACTTCTGGAAAAAATCAGGTTTCTACTTTGATTCTATTTCGAGATATGTGTACCAATGCTGTAAATAAATAATTTACATATTTCGTTTCACTTATAACATAAAGTACAATGCAGAAAAGAGTCAGAGATCAAAAGCTGTGGTTTGTATGACAAATTGTTCCCAAGAGATCTGTTGAAAGATAGTAGTCATTGCATTGACTTACAATTCTTGTTCTTTGAGCAACACCATTTGGAAAACTAATAAATTTTTCAAGATTTCCCCTTGTGTTCATGAACCAGTCCCCATGAGACCAAACAGCATCCATCAATATACATAGTGACCTTAAGAAACAGTAAATGCAGTCTTTATCTCGGCTTCTGGAATCACTTCCAATTTGTGACAACCACTCTTTATATCCATTATTGAGAAGCATTTACATGCACCTAGGTTGTCTTAAGGCTCCATTATGTTCAGTACAGGATATGCATCTGTGATTGTTCTTGCATTTAGGTACTGGTAATTGTAACAAAACAAAATGTTTCCTTCCATCTTATGATTTCTTCGGGACGATTACAACAGCTGCTCCTCATGGACTATCAATTTCTTCAATAATGCCATCAGCCAACTGTTGATTAGTAAATTTATCCATTATCAGTTGTAGGTATATAGCTTTTTGTACATAGGAATTGTTACCTATTGATATCCTATGTTCCATCACTAGTGTTGCTGGTAGTGGGCCCTTAGGATTTAACAGATCCATGAATTATACAAACAAAGCTTCCATAGCTGACTTATTTCTTCCCTTCAAAATTCTTTAACTTCTGAGATAATGCAGATGTATTGACAGATTGCTTGTGTCAAGGTTCTCTTTACTCGACAAGTCCACATCATCTTGCCTGGGATGTCCAAGTTGGTAATCAATAAACCCTTTGCCAGACTCACCTCATGAGAGCCAAAATTATCCAAGCTCTTGTGAAGAATGTAATCTCCATCTAGTTCACTTGTCAATGCCATACTTTACACACAAAACAATGCAGTATGTCAAGTTCGCACCTGCGTGCCAATGCCTCTACAGCACTTACATCCAACTTCATACGTGAATACCCATACTTACACAAAATTACTTTCCTGTACCTCTCATTCCTTTATAACGTCAAATGCGCTTTAATGTATGTGTCTGCAGTTTATTTGGTACTACCTTTCATGATTGGTGAAACCTGTGATAAAGTAACAGACACAGCCATCGTTCCCAGCAGAAACAATGTAACACTAAGGTCTACATTATTCTGTGGAAGATCATTTTTTTGAGAAATCCACATAATCTAATCCTAGAATGACACAGTGCCACTCACCAATATGTGTCAATACTTTACACACTCCAGAAAACTCTTGGGTCCAGCGCTGAAACTGAGTAATGTTAATCCCAGTGCCGCCACATCTCTATCTCCTACTCCATGTAAACTGTATTATGGAGAGTTTAGTCTCTTCCTACCCAAGAGGTCCAGACTAATTCCAACACACATGTTCTGCTCTGACCACTAAAAAACTATGTTCCCTTCCACTTAGTATGCCTACCAAGAAGCACTCTGCCACTGCACATGCATTTCAGGACTCTGTATTATTGGAAACGCCATGTGGTAGTTGAGGAATTACCATTGACATTTAACGAATGTCTATGACAGTGCTGACCATTTTGCTTCTTATTCTGACAGTCATGTGCTGGAAGCCTCACCACCCCTCAAAATAACACATCTAAAAATTTTGCAACACCCCAGTTCCCAGAACTCCTGAAGATAGACGTTGACTGTGGATATTGTATCACAGACACAGTCCCTTTGACTGTTCAGAGATGTCACTAAACCCGCTCAAAGATGTAAACAACCATGCATAAGCAGTACCTATTAGACAGATGCGGTTCGACAGCAGATCAGTTCCAGTCATTCCACCAGGAAGGAGGTACACAGCTAGTCTTGTCTGTAGTTCAACCATGCTTAGACAATCAATACGGCAGTTCGATCGCGTCCACATTGTTACTTTGTGCCAGGAAGGGCTCTCAACAAGGGAAGTATTCAGGCATCTTGGAGTGAACCAAAACGATGTTGTTCAGACATGGAGGAGATACAGAGACAGGAACTGTCGATGACATGCCTCGCTCAGGTCGCCCAAGCGCTACTACTACAGTGATGACCGCTACTTACGGATTATGGCTCGGATGAACCCTGAGAGCAACGCCAACATGTCGAATAATGCTTTTTGTGCAGCCACAAGACGTCGTGTTAAGACTCAAACTGTGTGCAATAGGCCGCATGATATGCAATTTCACATCCAACGTCCATGGCGAGGTCCCTCTTTGCAACCACAACATTATGTAGCACGGTACAGATGGGTCCAGCAACATGACGTATGGACCGCTAAGTCTTGGCATCACGTTCTCTTCACCGATGAGTGTCACATATGCCTTCAACCAGACAATCGTCTGTTTGGAGGCAACCTGGTCAGGCTGAATGCCTCAGACATACTGTCCATTCGGGAGGACGACGGTTCAATCCTGCGTCCAGCGATCCTGGTTTAGGTTTACTGTGATTTTCCTAAATCGCTCCAGGCGAATGCCGGTCTGGTTCCTTTGAAAGGGCACGGCCGACTTCCTTCCCCATCCTTCCCTAATCCGATGAGACCGATGACCTTGCTGTCTGGTTTCCTCCCCCAAAAACAACCCCACCAACACACTGTCCAGCAAGTGCAGCAAGGTGGAGGTTCCCTGCTGTTTTGGGGTGGCATTATGTGGGGCCGATGTACGCCGCTGGTGATCATGGAAAGCGCCATAACGGCTGTACGATACGTGAATGCCATCCTCCGACCGATACTACAACCATATCGGCAGCATATTGGCGAGGCATTTGTCTTCATGGACGACAATTCGTGTCCCCATCGTGGACATCTTGTGAATGACTTCCTTCAGGATAACGAGGTCGCTTGACTAGAGTGGCCATGAGCCCCACTGAAGATGCCTGGGATAGATTGAAAAGGACTGTTTATGTACGACGTGGCCCACCAACCACTCTGAGGGATCTACGCCGAATCGCCGTTGAGGAGTGGGACAATCTGGACCAACAATACCTTGATGAATTTGTGGATAGTATGCCACGAAGAATACAGACGTGCATCAATGCAAGGGGACGTGCTACTGGGTATTAGCGGTACTGGTGTGTGCAGTAATCCAGATCACAACCTCTGAAGGTCTCGCTGTGTGGTGGTACAACATGTAATATGTGGTTTTCATGAGCAATTAAAAGGGCAGAAATGATGTTTATGTTGATCTCTGTTCCAATTTTCTGTACAGGTTCCGGAACTCTTGGACCAGAGGTGATGCAAAACTTTTTTTGGTGTGTGTATGAATGTGGCCCATGCTTGTTTTGCCACAGGGCTGGTTTCTTCCACTCCAACCATAACAGAACAACAGCCTGGGCGTGTGGTAATCAGGCCACCCATGCCATGGTACCTCTGTCTTTCTGCTGCATTGATACTTTGGCATCTCTGGTTGCCCAGTTGGACGAAAATGTGGAGTAATTGGCTCAGAGCCTGGGCAGCATTTCTCACCGCATCAGAATGCAGCACTGTGCAACTTGCTTGGTTGCCTTGATCCTTTCCCCTGACTTCTTACAGCACCCGAGATGATGGCTTGATTTTACTCAGCCATGCCAAGTACATTATTTTGCAGCACAACATTTCTTTGAATGTTAAATAATTTTCTTTATGATGTTTTTGAAATGGAAAGTCATTTTTATGTGCTGGACTCTTGTAGATTTTTCGATATCTGTGGGAATCAGTTGCCATACTATAGTGTCAACACACAAAACAAAAGCATTTTATATTGTGGTACTCGCAGCTTTTTGTTATGTGTTGAAGAAGAAAATGATAATGAAAGGACTCTTTAGAGCGATTTTTGATGTAGTGTTGAAATGGCAAACATCTCATTTTGTCAAAAAATTGGTTACTGAGATTTTAATGAAGTTAGAGTGACTCACTCTTAACATGTTTTCCTAATACGTAAAACTGCAGTGATTTCTTTAAAACTCTTCACCAAATGCTGGGATATTTCTCTCTCATGATGAACGCTGATGTCTCCTTCCATCCCGCTCAATCTGTGTTGACATTCTGTCTGATATAGCTATACTGAAACATTATTGTGACACTCTTTCTATGGTCAAATATTTAGAAGACTGCTGTAATGTGATTCGACATCAGACATGCAATGTTGTGAAAAACCTGTTTTTCATCTTACATCTATTTAATTTACAAGATCTTACAAATATTAAAAACCACACGAGATACACATAAATTAGAATAGATGATAAAGTAGTGAACTAAAATCTGTGCCACAGACATGACTTGAGCCCATGCCTCCTAATTACTAGACAAATGTGCTGACCACTATGAACCCAATGGATTCAGTTATTTCAGCTACATCGACTACTACAGTCCAATGGCCTCTCTAACATTTCAGTTAACTCCTTCAGGAAGGCCAATGGACTAGAGCAGTCTGTGCAGGTGAGGTAGCTAACCTTCTATGATGGTGTAGTGGTTAGAACATCTGCCTAGTAAGCGGAACATGTGGGTTCAAATACCAGCTATGGCACAAATTGTAATTCACTGCTTCAACTTTTATCCTACCTGAAGATAAATTTGAAACTGATATGTCTCCAGGAAAATGTAATTCCGTCACATTTAGATTAATTTATCTTTCAAATGGGTCTGATTTCATGGTTACCTAAATCCAGAAAAAAATTAGCAATAATCAAAAAATGGCTATGCAGAAATTGTAGAAAATTACAGACCAACTTTCATAATGATATACAATTGTAAAATAATGGAAACAATTATGCACAAAGGACTAATGAAGTACTAGATAATTATAACATTCTTTGAAATTGTCAAATCATTTTCAGGTTTAGAAGAAGTACATAGTTGCTATAGCAAACTTTATGAAAGTTGCTCTTGAAGCACGGGATGAGGGTGACCTTGTAGAGCACATACAAAATAATGTGACCACTACACAGAAACACATTCTCATTCTGAATGCTTGGCAAATGCTAGCTATTCCTGTTGCACAGTAAAAAGACGAAAGGAGGAGGAGGAAAACATAACTATAAGTATCTAGAATGAAATATTCACTCTACAGCGGAGTGTGCACTGATATGAAACTTCCTGGCAGATTAAAACTGTGAGCCGGACCGAGACTCGAACTCGGGACCTTTGCCTTTCGCGGGGAAGTGCTCTACCGACTGAGCTACCCAAGCACGACTCACGCCCTGTCCTCGCAGCTTTACAGAAGGCAAAGGTCCCGAGTTCGAGTCTCGGTCCGGTACACGGCTTTAATCTGCCAGGAAGTTTCATAACTATAAGTAGTTTCCAATGCTTCATAACTTTGGAAAATTGCAGAAAAAAGAAGAAGAAAATTTAATATTTAGGTAAAATTATGAACAGATTGCAGGGGACTGACATATAATTTTCATATGACACACTGTCTTCATTGTATATTGTTAATATTTTAGTAAACATCATTATCTGGTACTTGTAAGTAAAACTTTTTAATCCTTTTTTTCTATGCAGTTTTGTTCTGGCAGCATGTGACTGAACTTGTTTTTTTTTTTGTCGCTACTTTTCTTATGAGATTAATTCTTTATTGGTGCTCTAGTAAGAAACTATTGATTTTGGAGATCTATATTATCGAATTATATGTCTTACTGACATGACCTCTTAATTGTAATCATGTACATTTACATACTCACTAGCTGCAGCTTTTCAAGTTATGTGAGCTATGCTTTTGTTTATAGGCTTCAGCTTTGGAACTGTAAACCCCTCCCTCTTCCTGTATGTGGCTGTTCAGGTTAGAACCCACATCGCTACCGGTGTCTCTCCCATGCCACATCACCTGTGCAGATATAGGCCAATTTATTTTGTATTTTCTTAGATTTCTCTCAGGTCTTTGACACTTTTATCCACAGAATGTTATTACATAAATTAGAGATAGTAGGAAAAAGAGGTGTGGCAAAATACTGGTTGAACCTAACCTAGAAAACAGAATGCCACAAACTGAAATTTCATATTCTTCAAGAAGATTACTGGTTAAACGCTTACTCAAAACAAAATATATTAATACTGACGTCTCTCTGAGGAGGGGATTAGTCGAAATCTTTTTCCTATAATAGATTAACAATTTCCCATCATGTGTCTAGACAGTAAATAAAATACTGTTTGCTGATGACAGCAACACACTGATCACAGATAATACACTAACAAAACTGACAGAAAACCAATAATGCTTTAACAGATGTCCAGAGATGGTCATCGGATAATAGATTAACCTTAAATATAAAAGACAAACTTCTGATTAAATAAAAAAATACAGTGATGCTAGATTAAAAGTCAATATCACTGTACTGGGATGTATAACTGAGACCAACTTCTAGTGGACGACTCTAAAATACCACTTGCAAGCAGATGGAATTTGTGAAGTTTTTTACAATGAAAATATCTACAACATGTTATGCACTTTGAATCCTCACTCCAGAGTGCAACATTTCATACCTTAAAATGACCTACTTTGGATATATCTATTCAGTCCTCAATTGTGGGATCATGTTTTTGGGGAATATATGCTGGAAATGTAAAGGCTATCTACAAGTTGCAGAAAGTATTGTATGTATCATTAAAGATGGTAGCAGTAGGGATTAATTGTGTTGAATTATTTGAAATGCGAGAAATACTGATTGTCCTGTGTAAATATATCTTTCAAAATATAATGTACATTAGGAAAGTCTTCATCTATAAGCCACAAACAGAAGAGCATAGAACAGGAAAGCCTAAAATACAAAATAGTGTGTTATATAATGGATTAAAGCCCAATTCACAATTGCCATCATGTCTCGTCACGTCAAAACATTCCACAATGAATTTCAAATGGTGGCATTCACACAGGCTGTCAACGACACATCACATCAAGATTTCTGGGAAAGAAAGTCGGTGGAGGGGAACTGTGTTATCGTCGGCTAATGCTAGAAATTAACTAATTTCCCCAGTGCTCACACCCGTTGCAGTAGTGTAGTTTGTGTTTTTGTAACTTCTTAATCTCAGTTCTATTATTTTGCGTTGATTCCGTTGAAACTGCAGATTTTCCTTTATGACTTAGATATTTTTTCCGTTGAGTGTTCTTCCATGAGCAAGGCCAGATATCCGATTGTGAAAAATGATTTTGGTTTTACAATAACAGAACTGAACTGATGTCTTATAGTTTTGTTAGTGGTGAGTACGACAAGGCATCCAGTGAAATGTTACTAAATGCTTCTCTGACAATAACCTTGAACTGGTAGTTCAGAACCCCACTCATGATGGAAATAGATCTAATAGCAACAAACAGACCTGACTTTTTTGAGTAAGTCCACATTGAAACTGGTATCAATGACCATAATGCAGCTATACCAACAATGAATACCAAACCACAAAGGACACCTAAAACAAGGAGAAAGATTTATATGTTCAGCGAACTAAACAGAGAAACAGTAGTGTGATACCTCAGTGAGGAATATGAAACCTTTAGCTCAGGACGGGAGCATGTAGAGGAACTCTAGCTCAAGTTTACAAGAATAATTGACCATGAACTGGACAGATATGTACCCACTAGAACAGTTCATAATGGGAGGGAGCCTCCATGATATATTGTCATTGTAATGAAACTGCTAAACAAATAGAGACTGTTGCATAATAGGCATAAAACAAAGCATGGGGTTGTAGAGAGAGAGAGAGAGAGAGAGAGAGAGAGAGAGAGAGACGCTGAGTGAAATGCGTTTGGAAGTCAAGATAGTAGTGCAATAAACCTTCATGACTACAGTGGCAGAATATTGTCAAACGACCTTTTGCCAAACCCTAAGAAGAAATACTGGACATATGTAAAGGCTGTTAGTGGCAACAAATTTAGTGTACAGTCATTTATAGATAAGACTGGAACTGAAGTTAAGAGAAGCAAAGCAAGAGCAGAAATGCTTAACTCTGTTTTCAAGTGTTCCTTTACAAAGAAAAATCCACGAATACTGCTCCAACTTAATCCTAAAACTCCTGAAAAATCGAGTGAAATAAATAATTGTGTCGGTGGTTTTGAGAAACAACTGAAATCGTTAAAATGGGGCCCGATGGAATTCCTATCAGGTTCTATACCCAGCTGATTTAGTCTATGTGTTAACTATAATCTATCGTAGATTCCTCAAACAAGAAACTGTGCCCACTGTTTCGAAGAAAGCACAGGCCACATCTGTCTACAAGAAGGATGGCAGAAGTGATCCACAAACCTTCTATCCACTATCCTTAACATCCATTTGATGTAGAATCTTATAACATATTCTGAACTCAAATGTAATGAGGTATCTGGAATGGAATGACATTTTCTGTTCCGACTAGCATGAATTTCGAAAACATTGATCACATAAAACCTAATGCACTATTTTCTCGTATGACATGTTGGAAGCCATGGACCAATACAGTCAGATAGATGCAGTATTTACCAATTTCCAAAAAGCATTTGACACAGTACCTATATGGGATTTCAGACGAAATGTGTTACTGACTTCAGGATTTCTTGTCAGGCAGGACACAGCATGTTATCTTGCATGAAGAGTCATTGACAGATGTAGAAGTGACTTTGGGTGTGCCCCAGAGAAATGTGTTGAACCCTTTCTATTTATATTGTATATTAATGATCTTGCAGACAATATTAATAGTAAAATAAGACTTTTTGCTGATGATGCAGTAATCTATAATGAAGTACCATCTGGAAAAAAGTGCATAAATATACAGTCCAATCTTGATAAGGTTGTAAAGTGGTGCAATGATTGACAGCTTGCTTTAAATATTGAACAGGTAAAATTGTGTGCTTCAAAAAAAGAAAAATCCTAGTAGCCTATAAATACACTCCTGGAAATGGAAAAAAGAACACATTGACACCGGTGTGTCAGACCCACTATACTTGCTCCGGACACTGCGAGAGGGCTGTACAAGCAATGATCACACGCACGGCACAGCGGACACACCAGGAACCGCGGTGTTGGCCGTCGAATATCGCTAGCTGCGCAGCATTTGTGCACCGCCGCCGTCAGTGTCAGCCAGTTTGCCGTGGCATACGGAGCTCCATCGCAGTCTTTAACACTGGTAGCATGCCGCGACAGCGTGGACGTGAACCGTATGTGCAGTTGACGGACTTTCAGCGAGGGCGTATAGTGGGCATGCGGGAGGCCGGGTGGACGTACCGCCGAATTGCTCAACACGTGGGGCGTGAGGTCTCCACAGTACATCGATGTTGTCGCCAGTGGTCGGCGGAAGGTGCACGTGCCCGTCGACCTGGGACCGGACCGCAGCGACGCACGGATGCACGCCAAGACCGTAGGATCCTACGCAGTGCCGTAGGGGACCGCACCGCCACTTCCCAGCAAATTAGGGACACTGTTGCTCCTGGGGTATCGGCGAGGACCATTCGCAACCGTCTCCATGAAGCTGGGCTACGGTCCCGCACACCGTTAGGCCGTCTTCCGCTCACGCCCCAACATCGTGCAGCCCGCCTCCAGTGGTGTCGCGACAGGCGTGAATGGAGGGACGAATGGAGACGTGTCGTCTTCAGCGATGAGAGTCGCTTCTGCCTTGGTGCCAATGATGGTCGTATGCGTGTTTGGCGCCGTGCAGGTGAGCGCCACAATCAGGACTGCATACGACCAAGGCACACAGGGCCAACACCCGGCATCATGGTGTGGGGAGCGATCTCCTACACTGGCCGTACACCACTGGTGATCGTCGAGGGGACACTGAATAGTGCACGTTACATCTAAACCGTCATCGAACCCATCGTTCTACCATTCCTAGACCGGCAAGGGAACTTGCTGTTCCAACAGGACAATGCACGTCCGCATGTATCCCGTGCCACCCAACGTGCTCTAGAAGGTGTAAGTCAACTACCCTGGCCAGCAAGATCTCCGGATCTGTCCCCCATTGAGCATGTTTGGGACTGGATGAAGCGTCGTCTCACGCGGTCTGCACGTCCAGCACGAACGCTGGTCCAACTGAGGCGCCAGGTGGAAATGGCATGGCAAGCCGTTCCACAGGACTACATCCAGCATCTCTACGATCGTCTCCATGGGAGAATAGCAGCCTGCATTGCTACGAAAGGTGGATATACACTGTACTAGTGCCGACATTGTGCATGCTCTGTTGCCTCTGTCTATGTGCCTGTGGTTCTGTCAGTGTGATCATGTGATGTATCTGACCCCAGGAATGTGTCAATAAAGTTTCCCCTTCCTGGGACAATGAATTCACGGTGTTCTTATTTCAATTTCCAGGAGTGTATGATATTAGTGAGTTACTTTTGGAATTTCTAAACTCATACAAATATCTGGATGGAACTCTTAGTAAGGGCATGATGTGGAATGATCACATAGAGTCGGACATGGGTAAAGTAGGTAGCAGACTTTAGTTTACTGGTAGAAAACAAGCGAAATGTAACCAGTCTACAAAGGAGACTGTATACATATCACTCATATGACCCATCTTAGAATATTGCTCAAGGATGTGAGACCTTTACCAGATGGGACTAGCTGTAGATGTTGAACATATACAGAGAGGGAGAGTACAAATGTCACTGAGAACTAATCTGGCAGACTTGTGAAGACAGACAGAAACTTTCCCAATGAAGTCTACTAACAAAGTTTTCAGGACCAGCTTTAAATGATGACTCTAGGAATATGCTGTAACCCCCTAAATATTGCTGTCACAACGACCATAAGGATAAGATTAGATTAGCTACAGCACTAGGCATTTATACAATAGTTTCTCCCACGTTCCACACGTGAATAAAATATCAATTTGAAAGACCCAGAACATATCCTTGGAAAAAATGACGAAATTCGATCGTCAAATAATTTACAGTACAAGGAAATATACAGAAACTCTAATGATGCCAATTGACTTGAGCAGAATGAAAATGACTTCAGCCCAAAACGGAAATTTCTCTTACTGAGCGACAGGCATGGGAGGCAGTGCACAAAGCTTTTAAGTAATATGCTGGGGAAAATTACACTATAACCTCTTTTCTAAAATTATTCGAAAGTTACATAAAATATTAGTGAAAAGATCAAACATTAGAGTAAAACTGACGGTGTTGTAGTGGTTGCTGGAAGAGATGGTAGGAACAATGAAGAAAATCTATACGATTTTCGAAAAGCTGTTAATGAAGTAATACACAACACAGTTCAGACAAATTTACTACTGTGTACAGTCTCGTGCAAAAACAAACATATTTACTGATTAAATAAGCAAATAATGAGAGCTGCAGCTGAGCATGACCATGTTACAGCAACTGACATTAAACCATCCTCAGCAAAAATGATTAAACAAGGCTTGGTGTGCATCTATTGTTTAAAGGAAAAGTAGCTTTGTGTAACAGGCTGAAAGCAGAGCTGATCAGTGTGACAAAGGAAAATTCAGCATTAAGAACAATAAATAAGTATGTGGAAATCAAAACAGATACCCAAAATATATCTTAGAAAAATAAGCCGAGTTTTCATATCTCTGTAACAGAAATAAAGAAACCAAATGAAAATCCTAAACCTGCTGCAGAAAAAGAGAGGTTAAGGAAAGAAATTGTCACGTCAGAAATCTAGAAGAATTCAACAACAACAACTGAAAAGCGACAAGGGAGCCAGTTGAAGAAGAAAACTCAACTGTAGATGAAAATGAAAGAACAATAGCAACGACATAATGTTTCCTGCTCACATGAACAATTTTTTTTAGCAAAGGAAAGAAAAAAACCCACAGGCTTAACATCACCCACAGACGAACAAGAAGCAAGAGCAGAAGTCTCATTGAATGTACATCAACTTAGGAACAGAAGCACATCAGTGCCATCCCATTTCTGAGATATTTATAGTCCAAGAGCACTGGAAAACAACAGTAAGATAAATACAAGAGAAACAGAAGCCTGACCACATGTGATAACACATCAGAAAATGCAGTCCATAAAAAATTAACTTTTGAACTTATAGATATCCATAAATAACACTGATGCAGAATTAAAACCCACTGTTCTACGAGTAGCAGGGTACTTGCTCAAAGAAATTGAAGTTAAATATATAAATCCAGAAAATTATAAATTCATATCATACCTTTGCAGGAAACAGTTCAGTCGCACATTAATAAAGGTAAGACTAAACTGCCCAGTAACAGCAATTCCCATGGACAAACATTCCGCAGAAAAGCACTGCAAATTCAGTGTGTAAAAACTGAGCTACAAAACGTAACTTATAATATCTTTATATAGGGCACCAAGTCATTATTTCAATATATTTATATGAAACACATATAGTATACTGTCATAATTCTGAAAATTAAATTAAGTTTGTATGGGGACTTAAATTAAGTATTAACTCTTTATCTGACAAAAGATTCAAAACAGAATCTGACACTTTACTTAGAACCTTTTTGTTTTCATAATACTGTTACTACAATTACAAGGATACTCAACTTGGCATTGGTTTTATAATTATAGATGTTTAATTCAATAGGTATACATGCCTGATAAATGAAATTAGTCTATCACACCACAGTCTTTAATTACAAATGACACTGTGAAGGTAGATACTCACTCCTGTTAATCTTATAGAGACATTAACATCTATAACACAGATCTAAAGAAAATATTGGAAAAAGAAAATTGCCCTGAATTGTACCTTTCTGATAATAGAAATGATAAATAGAAAATTTTATTACATATGTAGAAAAGCTAAACCAGTGGCAATAGTGAATTTTGTAGGCTTCATTGAGGAACAAGAGTTGCAAGGTGATTTTAGTGGTGGTAACACGGATGACAAATATAGTGCTTTCCTCAACTATTTCCCATGGTCTTTGAAAACTGCTTTCCTTTAAAATTTTCAAAATGAGGTGCTAGCATTATAAGGCAGCCTGGATGGCTGACTAGTGGGATTAGGATATGATGTACAACGAACTGGGAATTATATCAAAATGTTAGAAGTAATCCCAATCGGACTACAGTAGCCCATTACAAACAGTACTGTAAGGTGATTAAAAGGGTTGTTAGGGAGGCAAAAACTATGTGGTACACAAATAAAACAGCTAATTCACAGAATAAAATTAAAATCATATCGTCAGTTGTGAAGGAAGTGTCTCTGTCAGCTGCATAAGTTGAGTATATAAAGTCAGTACATAGTAAAAATGCTTCTGTTGCTGGTAGGTCAGATAAATGTCCAGTATTTAACAATCACTTTCTGAACATAGCTGGTAAATTAAATAAAAACTTATTTTCTACAGGGAGTCATATGTATCTCCACTGCAGGATGTGATTTTAGTGTATTTTACTTCTGATGAAGGAATATTTAGATATACCGAAACCGTGGTCAATGATTTTAATAAACCTTTATCCTGCAACTGTTTGGCTGGTGTCATTTACCGTGAATCATATAACTTCCTTGGAAAATGGCTTTCTGAGATTGATATCTGAAATACTCCTATATGATATTGAAAAGAGTGGGACTGGGTCAATAATTATATCACTGATGACTAAGGACTCTCATGGATTTCATGGAGTACCTAGCAGAATACTGAAATACTGTGCTGCACATGTTAGCACTGTACCTAACCACATTTGTAATTTTTCCTTTAGGAATTTCCAGTTTCCTGAATGATTCAAGTACTCAGCAGTAAAGCTGCTTCATAAAAAGAGATAAAGTTAGAATGTAGACAATTTAATACCTATTTCTATGTCATCAGTGTTTACTTAAGTTTTTGAAAAGGCTGTGTATGTAAGGATAATTGATAATTTAAAAAAATGGTTCAAATGGCTCTGAACACTATGGGACTCAACTTCTGATGTCATCAGTCCCATAGAACTTAGAACTACTTAAACCTAACTAACCTAAGGACATCACACATCCATGCCCGAGGCAGGATTCGAACCTGCGACTGTAGCGGTCATGCAGTTCCAGACTGTAGCGCCTGGAACCGCTCGGCCACCCTGGCCAGCTGATCATTTTATTTCACATAATTTGCTATCAAATGTACACTTTGGTTACAGAAGTTGTTTAACAACTTAAAATGCTATATTCGCTTTCCTCTATGAGGTACTGAGTGAATGACATAAAAAGTTTCGAATGCTAGCCATCTTTTTGCATTTAACTGAGGCATTTAATTGTGTTGATCTCAAAATATTACTCCAGAAGTTCGACCATTATGGAATATGGGGAGTAGCTCACAATTGGTTCACCTCTTACTTTAAGAACAGACCGAAAGGATAATTCTCCACAGTACTGACAATGGCTATGATGTAGAGCACCAGTGGGGCACAGTTAAATGAGGTTTGCCCTAGGGATCAGTGCTGGGGTCACTCCTGTTCCTTATTCGTATAAATGATATGCATTCTATTGTTGCAGGCGATTCTAAAATATTTCTATTTGCTGATGACATTAGTTTGGTAGTAAAGAATATTGTGTGCAACACTGACATTGTTTCAAATAGTGCAGTTCAATATATAAGTTCATGTACTGTAGAATATAAACTTACGCTAAATCACAGTAAGACTCATTTTTTACAGTTTCTAACACACAATTCAACAAAACGTGACGTTTTACTTAGATAGAATGGGTTTATAATTAGTGAGACTGAACAGTTCAAATTTTTAGGTGTTTGATAGATAGTAAACTGTCATAGAAAGCCTATGTTCAGCTTCTTGTTCAAAGACTTAACTCTGCTATTTTTACTACAAGAACACTGTCTGAAGTAAGTGATAGTTCTACATGAAAAATTTTCATTCACTTATATTTATGGTATCATATCCCATTCTAAAGGGTATTTTTGGTTCAGAATCTCAGGCAATAAGTGGTGTAAGTTTGTGAAACTCTTGTTGATCCCAGTTCATTAGTCTGCATATTCTGACATTGGCCTCTAAATACATAGATTCTCTAATGTCGTTTCTTGTTAACAGAACCAACTTGTTCCCACGAATTAGCAGGTTTTATTCAGTTAATACTAGGCAGAAATCCACTCTACGTTTGGATTGTACCTCCTTGACTCTTGTGCTGGAAGGCGTGTAGTATTCTGATGCACCCATTGTCATGTAAGCTATCACAGGAATTAAAAAATCTTAGCAGTAATCCACGTACCAACTAATCTTAACTGAAGAGTTTTCTCTTGCATCACTTTTTCTATTCTGTTAAGAACTTCCTTAAAAAATTGAGGTAAATCCTGTACTACACAGTTGATTGCATTTATATAAACTTACAGCTTGTCGTTTCTTGAGGATTACTAAACATTTTATTTTATCTATTATTAATTTTTTGTTGTTCCATGACCACAGAGATTTGCTCGTCAATTTGCTGCTATTGAAGCAGACGTGTAAAATAAAATAAATAAATATTTACTTGCTATAGAAGAGTGCCTACCAAGTAAAACAAGGACAATGAAGAGAAAGGGGGGGATGTACCATGTTTGATAACTTTTAACTATTAGCAAAGATCCTTACACACCACACGATTTTTATGAATATTATAATGCCTGCAAAAAGACTTACAGTAAGACACTTAAATCTCCAAGATAAATTTTGTGGGAAACACAATTGAATCAGTGTACTTGGAAACTAATTAACAAAGAAATGAGAAAATTGTCAGACAATAATAAAAAACATCCAAAGCTCAAAGAAAACAGTAGAATAACAGACAGCTAATTAACAAAGAAATGAGAAAATTGTCAGACAATAATAAAAAACATCCAAAGCTCAAAGTAAACACTAGAATGATAGACGATTCTTTATCTGTTAGTAACACTTTCAATAAATCTTTTACCAGCATATTCCAAAGACTCTCGCAAAATAACAAAAGTGATTCTCTACAAATATACAGCTGCTTAAAAATAAGCAACACTCCTCCATTTACTCATGTTATTTTTATCCTACAACAGAGCAAGAGATAATAAAAGTGACAAAGAAACTTGATAATAAAATCTACATTGGCATAAATGGGCTTTCATATAAAATTTTAAAGTTGATTGCAAATGAAATGGCCAAACCACTCTGCCGCTTTGCTAATTCATGTCTGACAGAAGATAGTTGCCCAGACAGACTGAAAATAGCCTAGTTTTACCAGTTTGGATTCAGAAAGGAAAATCAACAGTTTCACCAGCATTTTAATGTATAACTATAATCCCAGAGGGATCAGATCAAGACCAGAATACTCTTGACATATTTTGTGACTTATCGAAAGGTTCCAACCTAGTCGATCATGAGATTTTAATAAGGAAGCTTGATCACTACGAGATTAGAGGTACCGTTGAATCACACCCCCAAAATATGAAACAAGCAGTAGAAATACAATTCGAATGAAAGAAATATTTATTAGACTTTCAACAAGTAAGTCATGGCGTACCACAAGCCAGAATATTAGGACCCCTATTGTCTCTGATACATGTAAATGACTTACCTCTTAACAATGAAAGTGAAATGACTCTTTCTGCTCTTGATACTACCACTGTAACCACTGACACAGATCTACATGATTGTCTATCACTCTACCGCTCGAAACCAATAGGCTGCTTCTCAATAAGGAAGAAACTAAAGCAACACTATATAGGAATATCAACAGAAGGAGAATAGAGGAATTGCCACAATTAAAAGAACTGAATACGATTGTAGTTCAAACCACAAAGTACTTAGGGCTCACCATAGATAAATTTTTGCTGTTGGAAGAACATATTCGAAACATTAGATTGAAAGACAAATTTAAGCAAACAATAAAACTATTGAAACTTCCTGGCAGATTAAAACTGTGTGCCCGACCGAGACTCGAACTCGGGACCTTCGCCTTTCGCGGGCAAGTGCACTACCAACTGAGCTACCGAAGCACGACTCACGCCCGGTACTCACAGCTTTACTTCTGCCAGTACCTCGTCTCCTACTTTCCAAACTTTACAGAAGCTCTCCTGCGAACCTTACAGAACTAGCACTCCTGAAAGAAAGGATATTGCGAAGACATGGCTTAGCCACAGCCTGGGGGATGTTTCCAGAATGAGATACTGGCAGAAGGAAAGCTGTGAGTACCAGGCCTGAGTCGTGCTTCGGTAGCTCAGTTGGTAGAGCACTTGCCTGCGAAAGGCAAAGGTCCTGAGTTCGAGTCTCGGTCGGGCACACAGTTTTAATCTGCCAGGAAGTTTCATATCAGCGCACACTCCGCTGCAGAGTGAAAAATCTCATTCTGGAAACATCCCCCAGGCTGTGGCTAAGCCATGTCTCCGCAATATCCTTTCTTTCAGGAGTGCTAGTTCTGCAAGGTTCGCAGGAGAGCTTCTGTAAAGTTTGGGAGGTAGGAGACGAGGTACTGGCAGAAGTCAAGCTGTGAGTACCGGGCGTGAGTCGTGCTTTGGTAGCTCAGTTGGTAGAGCACTTGCCCGCGAAAGGCAAAGGTCCCGAGTTCGAGTCTCGGTCGGGCACACAGTTTTAATCTGCCAGGAAGTTTCATATCAGCGCACACTCCGCTGCAGAGTGAAAATCTCATTCTGGAAACATCCCCCAGGCTGTGGCTAAGCCATGTCTCCGCAATATCCTTTCTTTCAGGAGTGCTAGTTCTGCAAGGTTCGCAGGAGAGCTTCTGTAAAGTTTGGGAGGTAGGAGACGAGGTACTGGCAGAAGTCAAGCTGTGAGTACCGGGCGTGAGTCGTGCTTTGGTAGCTCAGTTGGTAGAGCACTTGCCCGCGAAAGGCGAAGGTCCCGAGTTCGAGTCTCGGTTGGGCACACAGTTTTAATCTGCCAGGAAGTTTCATATCAGCGCACACTCTGCTGCAGAGTGAAAATCTCATTCTGGAATAGAACTATTGGTTATAGAAAGTATTTTCTATCTAGTCAATGAATACATACTAAATGCAAAAAATTGGAAGCAGGCAGTGTAATGGAACTATAGTATGTGTAGATAGTTACACAATACATTCAGTTCATGTTCTGATGTATAATAGAACAGAAATAAAATGTGTGTAGATAAACTGTCAGTAGATGCAAAATGTATAATTATACATGAAGCTAATATATTTAAAATTACATATGTTTGTAGTTAAGTGGTGTATATCATCACTACTGTGTTAAACTCGTAATGCAAATATGTACTTCTATCTGATCCACAGCTGCTAAATAAATAATAAATGATTATACGAGAAAAAGCCCAGATAACCAGTACAGTGGAACATATCTTCTGCCATGGACTTCATAGTGGTTCGAAGAGTATAGGTATAGATGTAGATGTTGGTGAAGACGCCTACAAGATGTATAAGTAAGAACATAAATCGATGAAAGAATTTTCATTAAATAACCTTTAAATTATGTGAAAAAGTCAGTTCTATTGAAGGAGAAGAATGCAGTTATTTGCTACATAGGGAAAAGAAACGTAATGGATAAGTTAATGGGCTCTATGTATTCTCTGTTGTTTTTATTCTCAGCCATTTACCATAAAAAATTTATCAGTTTATCAAGAATATCCGTTAATAAGTTTTCTTTGGCCATTAATGAGATTTTTTTTCAGTTCCTCAACTCCGATTCTATACTCTGATTTCTTATATCGTGGATGGTAACTCATTTTCATGGTTCCATATTTTCATGGACTAAGCAAGTGACATGACATATTCCTGGTATCCTGTGTGAACACACTCTAAGGATTATGTAAGGTGGCGGTCTAATATGGATCATCCTTCACGCTGTACAGCAGCTAGGCACAAGAAATTAAAGATGTGAATTAAGCAGACAGAAAAAACATTTTTAAATAACATTTGTTACACTGTAAATAAACATTTAAAAACGCTGCAGATAGCCACTTAATGTCATTGAGCATGTAATACATAACTTGATATCCATCGATGAGTAGTATGTAACAATATCTGACATAACAAGCCTTGCTGTATGGCCAAAGGTAATTCACACTGGTTGTCACGTCATGTCACGTCACATGAAAACACTCCACAATGCATTTCAAATTGCGGCCTCCATAGTCATCGTCAACGAACCGTCATGTAACGTCAGGCCGTGTCAAGATTTCTTGGCAAGAAGGTTTTGATGGTGTCATCGTCTGCTAACATAGGAAGTTGACCAATTTTCGCCGCGTGAACTAGTGTTACAGTAGAGGATTTCGTGGTTTTGCGTCTTCTTAATATTTATTTTATTATTTTGCTTTGTTTTTGTGGCAAATTGCATATGTTCCGTGACGAGACGGATATTTTTTCCATTGAGTGTTCTTCCGCAAAGTCAAATACCTGACTAGGAAAAGTTATTTAGATTTGGGATAGCAGAACAGAGCTGACACCCACTCTGTATATAAATAAGAACATAAGTCGATGAAGCAGTTTTCATTAAACAACATTTTAAGTGGTAAAGTCGGTTACAATGAAGGAGAAAAATACAAATGTTGGTGACGTGATTAGTAACATAAGAGAAAAATTATAATGGAGAAGGTAAATGTATTCTATTTATTCCTTTATAAATATCATTTGAGGTGTATATATATATATATATATATATATATATATATATATATATATATATATATATATATATATATATTTATTGCTAGCAAATAAATGTTAATACTTTAAAATGTTGTTTCACTTCTCAGCACTTTACTACACAAAACTGATCAAGATTCAAACTGCTTTGGGCATTAATAAACTATATCGCTGTTAGTTCCTCAATTCCGACACTATACTCCGACTTTTTGTATCACGGATGGTAACTCATCATCTCAAGTTCACCTTTTGGTACTGGGATATGCGATTTGACGCGACGTGACGGGAAGGACGTTGTGAATACACCCTGACGTGACGGTGGTGTGACGTGACGTGACGGCCAGTGTGAATTGGCCTTAATTGTAACAACTATAAAATTTTTAAAATATTATGAATGATATGTCATTATGATAACAATCAATGTAATAGCCACTGACTACATCTATACACTGTAAATTGTACCACGGCTGAATAAATAAATCAAGTCCACTGTTCTGAATGGCTAAATTGCAATAGGCACTAGTTTTTTCCCCCTGGCATTTGGGGAATTTCCATTATAGGAAGTAATTCTAATGTCTTGGACTAGGTAATTTTCCGGCCTTCTACTGGATAATTAAATACTCATCTATGCCTTCGATGTTTTGGTTTGCCGTCTGATATACTCTCACAAATCAGAGATACTATTTCTCCTGGACGGCAGACTATCACGAAACCATGCTTTGAAGCAATGGTGAATATAGTGGATGCGCAATAGATGCAAAAATATCATGGCAGCTGGCTATACGGATTTGAGGCAAAAGTTGCAGCTGAAACAGAAAAGTTTGAAATCTCAGCAAAAAGAAAAGAAGTCAGTTTTGTCATTTCACTTACCTCCTTAAGATATTCTTGAATGTAACTGTAACGATGTAGTTGATTTGTTGTTATACTGAATACTTCCAGCAGTCGGCTTAATTTAGTTTTGCGAGTTGCTGTAACTAACGCATTACACTGTTCGTGACTGTATGTAATATAGCGTGTTCTGTCGTAGAAGCAACAGATTCGGTGATATATTTTGCGCTTAAACTATGTACAGTAGTGCAAAATAATATTCCTTAATAGTTGTTTAAAAATGGTTGACATTTACGGTTGGAAAGAAGTATTGATGAAGTTGTGGGCCATAAATTCAGTCGAGTACATTACATCGAAGGGAACAGCGTTTACGAGACATGTCAGGCTTTAAAAAAAACTCGCTTGTTGTTGCGGGCAAGTTTAAGTAAAAGTGAATTTTTCTTTTATATGAAATCTGTTTCCCCAACAATCGACTGCTGTAACCAGTAGTAATAATGCCAAAAATGTAGTTGTTACTATGTCAATGAGAAATGTTTTCGCATAAATTTGTTTTAAACTGCAATGTTAAATTATGTGGGACTCTGAAAGGAGACACGGACAAATATTTGTGTTTTTATGGATTTTCAACGGCTTGCAAGAGTGGTGATACCACTTGTTTCTTTTTGCAGATATATTAGCCCATCATATCATTACTCACCATACAATGTGGATGAAAATTTAGTGCTCTTGAAGCAAATTCATACAGGGATTCAGCAGAGAAGATTGTTTGATAATGATCAGTGCACTGCCATTGAAAATAAAATTGATGAAGTGGTCGAATTGGCAGACAAAGGAAAGTACAAACCCTGTACTGTTGACAGGGCACCATTACGGAACAAGTGAGTATGAAGTGTGCAATACATCTTGTTGTGAATATACCTTTAATTCACTTTAATAAGTTTCGCTGAGTGCAGTTTGGTAGTTGACATTTATTGTAAAATTCCTCATGCAGTACCTGCCATCTAATTTTCCATTTCGTGTAACTGGGGATAGAGGAATGACTGTTTTATTCAAATTTTAAAAGTGTTCTAGTTGGAATATGGAAAAGATTGTATCTGCTTTCCTGGTTTGAAGATCATTAATACTGCCTTTCTTTCATTGTCCGGTGTTTTGTGAAAACTTCCTGAAAGGACAATTTGTGGATTGTCAGTATCCGTCAATATATTGGAGCTTACCTATAACCATATGTACAGTTGATTGTCACAAATTCTTTCATTTTTAGTTCTTAGTTACTTGTGTAACAATTTAGTTTACAGTTAGAAATCATTATGCACTTAAGCCGATAAATCAATACAATCAGACTTGGCTAATGGATGCCTTCGTGTTCAGTGTGTTTATATACTGATGAATGAAACTGTATTATTAGTTACATATACTGTGAAGTGGGTGTCACCTCATTGTGATCTTAATCACAGGGAACAGTTAACAAGAGAACAATATGGCTACAGTAATGTTGGCATCCTGGTGTAATGTTGAAAGCTGAGGTTGGTTGTAACTGGAAACAGTCGACTGTTATTCCAAAGTAGAAACAGCTATTTACATCCTTTTAAAATGAATAGTTAATATGTAATGTTTTTGGACAGTTTAGGTTAGCACAAAGGTACAGTCTTAGGAAGACTAGGCTGGATATTTGCTCATCTTTTCTCTATTTCAACATAGTCGTGGAAACAAAAGATCGTGAAAGGCAGAAGATGAGAAGCAGCTAGATATAGGCAAAGTGATAGGAAAAAAAATAATCAAAATGATGTGAGCAGTTAAGAAATGGGAAAAGAAATAAAGTTTGGAGGAGCAAGTCAAGATAGATGAGGAACAAACTAAGTTGTAAATAAATTACCGTCAGCTCGACAGAAGTGTGGGCTGTGTAGATACCCATATTGTGGTAGCATTTGGGAGTGAAAATTCAAATTATCTGAATGGTAAAATGAAGTTATCTGTTTCTACTATTACATTCAATAGCATATTAATTTTCTTTTAAGTCCTTTAGGTGACAAAGATTTGTTTTTCAGCATAACAATGAAATACATGCCAGTAATCCTCTTTGGGAATAACAGTGAGTAAACCTGTGCTAAGTGTATTGTGTGTCTACCATCAGGAATGGGGTGATAAATATTCGTACCAAAGAATCAGAAGAAAATCAGTTACACATCATAATTTTAAGCGTATATCGAAAGTATAGGCAAATGGGAAATGGAGGTGGTGTATTGGTTGCAGTAGACAAAAGTTTCATCCACAGAGATAGAAATGGAAGCTGAATGTGAGATTGTTTGGGCAAGACTCAGTATCAGGTATGGGCATAAAATGATTGGATCCCTCCATTGCCCACTGGACTCATCTCCTGATGTAACAGGAAACTTTGGAGAAAACCTCAGTTCACTTGTACAAAGTTCCCCAGTTGTACTGTAATCGTTAATGGAGACTTTAATCATCCAACAATAAATTGGGAAAATTACCGTTTTGTTAGTGGTGGGCGTGATGATGAGTAATCCTGTGAAACATTACTGAATGCCTTCTCTGAAAAGTGTTCAGAACCCCACTCATGATGGAAATGTATTGGATCTAATGGTGAAAAATAGACCTGACCTCTTTGAGGATTTCCACAGGGCAGGAGCATGTAGAAGAATTGTGGCTCAGGTGTAAAAGAATAGTTGACCATGCAATGGATAGATATGTACCCAGTAGAATAGTTCATAATGGGAGGGAACCCCCATAGTATATAGGCACTGTAAAGAAACTTCTAAACAGAGATCACTATGTAATAGATATGAAACAAAGTGTAGTGCTGTAGATAGAGATATGCTGAATGAAACATGTTTGTCTGTCAAAGAGAGCAATGCATGATGCCATCAATGAATACCATAGTAGAATATTGCCAATTGACACATCACAATATCCAAAGAAATTCTGGATGTATGTAAAGGTTGTTAGTGGCACCAAAGTTAGCATCCAGTCCCTAACGAATGAGACAGAAACTGAAAATTGAGGGTAGCAAAGCAAAAGCTGAAATGCTGAACTCCATTGTTCCTTTACAAAGAAGAATTGCCACAATTGAATCCCCAAACCACTGAAAAGTTGACTGAAATAAGTATTAGTGCCAGGGTGTTGAGAAACAGCTGAAATTGTTAAAATTGAACAAAGCTCCAGGCTCCGGTGGAATCCCTTTCAGATTCTATACCAAATTTATGGCTGAGTTGGCCCTTCTTACTATTATCTATTGTAGATCCCTTGAACAAAAAACTGTGCCCAGTTCTTGGAAAAAAGCACAGGCCACCCCTGTCTACAAGAAGGGCAGTAGAAGTGATCCACGAAACTACTGTCCAATACCCTTGACATCAATTTGTTGTAGAATCTTAAAACATATTCTGAGCTCAAACATAATGACGTATCTTGGACAGAATGACATACTGAAAGCTATGGCTCAAGGCAGCCAATTAGATGCAGTGTTTCTTGATTTTTGAAAAGCATTTGACTGAGTACCGCACCTATGTTTATTCTCGAAAGTGCAGTCTTATGGGATACGAAGTGATATTTGTGACTGGATTGAGGACCTTTGATAGGGAGGACACAGCATGTTATCTTGGATGGAGAGTCATCGTCAGATGTAGAAGTAACTTTGTGTTTGTCCGACGGAAGTGTGTTGAGATCTTTGCTGTTCATGCTGTATATTGATGACCTTGCAGACAATATTAATAGTAAAATCAGGCTTTTTGCAGATAGTGCAGTTATCTGTAATGGACTACTGAGAGAGACTGCATAAGTATTCAGTCAGATCTTTGTGATTTCAACATGGTGTAGAGATTGGCAACTTGCTCTAAATGTTTAGAAAAGTGAAATTGTGCACTTCACAAAACCAAAAAGCATAGTATCCTATGACTATTATATCAATGAGTCACTGTGCATTTGGCCAACTCATACAAATACCTGGGTATAATATTTTAATATTTCGTACAGATATGAAATGGAATGATCACATAGTTTGTCATGGGTAAAGCAGGTGGTAGATGTTGGTTTATTGGTAGAATACGGTAGAAGTGCAATCAGTCTGCAAAAGAGATTGCTTACAACTCACTTGTGCGTATCATCCTAGAATATTGCTCACTTGTGTGGGACCCGTACCAGACAGAACTAACAGGGGATGTTGAACATAGACAGAGAAGGGCAGTATGAATGGTCACAGGTTTGCTCAGTGTGTGGAAGAGTGTTGTAGAGATACTGAAGGAACTGCACTGGCAGACTCTTCAAGACAGAAATAAAGTATCCTGAGAAAGTCTATTCACAAAGTTTCAAGAACCGGCTTTATATGATTACTCTAGGGATATATTGCATCCCCCTATGTATCGCTCACACAGGGGTCGTGAGGATAAGATTAGAAAAATTTCTGCATGCACAGAGGTATTCAGTCAGTCCTTCTTCCCACACTCCATCTGTTAGTTGAACTGGAAGAAACCATATATTTACCAGTGTCACTTATAGGGTTAATTACTGATACAAGCCCCCAGCTCAGTGTATTTTGTGTGCACTTCTGTTTTGCGTAAAATGTCAGCAGGATACTATCTTGTATTCTAGAACCTGAAGATGCTGAACACTGTCAGCCCCTCTTCACCATGAGCTCTGTGAATTCTGTTCTCGCAGTGTCTCAAGAGTAGTGATTTTTGTGCAGTTGCCTACATAACATTGTTGGTATAGGGTGAGGCAGAAAGGACGGACGTTTTTAGAACAGCTAGTATTCAGGTCAGGCCGTCGGAGTGGGGGGGGGGGGGGGGGGATATGGTAACGTAATCGGTAGCTCCTGCCATTTTGTTTAGTCAAGGCTGTGGACTCTGCAACATCATGTGTTTATCTACGATAGTTTTGTGCGCAATAGTGAGTCTGTTGTTGCAGTGCGGCGTGAGTTTCGCGATTTCAATCTCGCTAGACATGATAGTATTCCCACTCGTAACACCATTTTATGTTGGGTAGAATCATTTCAAACATGAGGAACAGTTATGAACAAAAACCTCCAGGAGCACTTTGCGCAGTTCAGACACAAGAAAATGTGGAAAGAGTTCGGCAAGCCATACTCTGTAGTCCTGGCCGATCTGCTAGAAGACACTTGGCTGAGCTGCGCCTCAGTAATCGCTTGGTAAGGCATATTTTGCATACTAACCTAAAATTTCATTCCTACAAAATGGCCATTGTGCAGAAATTAAACCCAATGGATTATGAACAGCGGGTAAATTTTGCCTGAGAAATGGAGGCCATATTTGAGCAAAATGACATTATTTTGCTTATCAGATATGAAGCTCATTGCCATTTGAATGGAATGGTAAATCAGCAGAACTGTCGTTATTGGGCCAGTGAAAACCCAAAAGTGCTGCTTGAGAAACCATTACATAGTACCAAGGTGACTGTTTGGTGTGCTGTGACAGGTACAGATGTTATTGGTCCATACTTTTTCCAAGACAAGAACGGAACACTGTAACCGTAACCTCTGAACGATATAGAGAGGTGATCACTGAATTCTTCGTACCTGAATTAAGAACAACACGTATTTCCTATCCAGTGAGTGTGGTTTCAGCAGGATGGAGCGCCAGCTCACATGGCAAGATTGACTATGGAAGCAATTAAGACTATTTTTCGTGGTAGAGTTATTTCCCGGTTCGGGGACATTCATTGGCCTCCTCATTCCCCTGACCTATCCATGTGTGACTACTTTTTGTGGGATTACTTCAGATCACGTTTGTAAGTGCATAAACCACGTACACTTGAAGAATTGAAGGAAGCTGTTCGTGTTGAAATCGTCCAAATAGACAGAGGCATGTTGCAGAGAGTTGAAACCAACTTCAGAGAGCGCCTTGAGAAGTGCATTGCTGAAACTGGCTGTCACCTGGGAGACATTGTTTTCAACCATTAATTTTGTTAAATGGCAACATTGAGTGTTATTTTGTAATTAAAAATTGTTTTGAAGCACTCCTAATGATGTATTGTTCATCTGAAAACCGTTCATCTTTTATGCCTCACCCTGTACAAACACATAAGGGAAAAAAGGATAGCCCATGTGATGCATGTATCATCTCAGTTTTAGTAGGTTAGAAAAAATATTTTGGATTCTTCCCATACCAGCAGCTCTTGGGTATGCAGTGGCTCATCTCACTTCTCTCGTGGTGTTATCTGCTGGTAAGAACATCCAGCCAATAGAGGGGAGCTCATCTTGGTGGTACTTCCATGAAATTAAATAATACACATATTAAAAAAAAAAAAAGTTTTGTGTCACCTCGGTTTTGAGAGTTCCAGAACCTGTACAGAAAATTGGAATAGAGATCAACATAAGCATGATTTCCGCCCCTTTTTATTGCTCATGAAAACCACATATTGCATGGCGTACCACCATACAGCGAGACCTTCAGAGGTGGTGGTCCAGATTGCTGTACACACTGGTACCTCTTAATACCCAGTAGCATGTCCTCTTGCATTGATGCATGCCTGTATTCATCGTGGCATACTACCACAAGTTCATCAAGGCACTGCTGGTCCAGACTGTCCCACTCCCAACGGCGATTCGTCGTAGATCCTTCAGAGTGGTTGGAGGATCACGTCGTCCATAAACAGCTCTTTTCAATCTATCCCAGCCATGTTCAATAGGGTTCATGTCTGGAGAACACGCTGGCCACTCTAGTCGAGCGAAGTCGTTACCCTGGAGGAAGTCATTCACAATACGTGCACGATGGGGGTGCGAAATGTCGTCCATGAAGACGAATGCTTCTCCAATATGCTGCCGATATGGTTGCACTATCTGTCGGAGGATGGCATTCACGTATCATACAACCATTACAATGCCTTCCATGACCACCAGTGGCGTACGTCGGCCCCACATAATGCCACCCCAAAACAACAGGGAACCTCCACCTTGCTGCACCTGCTGGACAGTGTGTCAAGGCATTCAGCCTGACCAGGTTGCCTCCAAACACATCTCCGACGGTTGGTTGAAGAGAAAGTGATGCTAATCCTGAGCAGTTCATTGGCATGTTGTTTGGCCCATCTGTACCGTGCTGCATGGTGTCTTGGTTGCAAAGATGGACCTTGCCGTGGATGTCGGGAGTGAAGTGGCGCATCATACAGCCTATTGTGCACAGTTTGAGTCATAACATGATATCCTGTGGCTGCACGAAAAGCATTATTCGACATGGTGGCATTGCTGTCAGGGTTCCTCCGAGCCATAATCGGTAGGTAGCAGTCATCCTCTGCAGTGGTAGCCCTTGGGTGGCCTGAGTGAGGCATGTCGTCAACAGTTGCTGTCTCTCTTGTAACTCCTCTATGTCCGAACAACATTGCTTCGGTTCACTCAGAGGTGCCTGAACACTTCCCTTGTTGAGAGCCCTTCCTGGCACAAAGTAACAATGCGGACGCGAACGAAACGCGGTATCGACCGTCTAGGCGTGGTTGAAGTATAGACAACACTATCCGTGTACCTCCTTCCTGTTGGAATGACTAGAACTGATCGGCTGTCGGATCCCTTCTGTGTAATAGGCGCTGCTCATGCTTCGTTATTTACATCTTTGGTCGGGTTTAGTGACATCTCTGAACAGTCAAAGGGACTGTGTCTGTGATATCCACAGCCAACGTCTACCTTCAGGAGTTCTGGCAACTGGGGTGATGCAAAACATTTTTTTGAAGTGTGTATAATATTAATGTTAGTAAAAGCACAAAAGGTTTCCAATTTAGAGTTGTTGCCGTGGAAACAGTGCGTAAGAAGCAAGTGCCAAGTGTCTAGAACCAGCCTATTTCAAACAATCATTTTACTGGTTGAGATGGATACACCACATATATTTTTTTCTAAATTACAGGTAAGGGGGCTGTAACCCACAACAGATTGAAATAAATCACACTCAAAATTTTGTTAAGGGCATTGTCTGTCGTAAAATAGTGAAAATTGAACCCAGAGAATTGCAGGAAAGGCAAGTGAATGTGGTTTTCACAGAGATCACAAAAATTGAAGAAGTTAAATTGTTCGTTAAAGAAAATTGAAATTTTTTTCCAATTCCGCCTGGAAGGCGGCGAGTGGGTCTTCTGCTGTAAATTGAAGGGTAGGCCGAATGTAGGAAGCTAGGAGGAGCAGGTGAGGTGGAACACATGGTACTGCAATTAAGTGGTTTTAGTATATCTCAACACGATACTTGAGTACATCAATTGTACTTAACTTTGGCTGAGATTAGCACGTAGGTGCGGAGCCGCACAGACATCAACGCTGTCAGCTACTAGTAGTTGGACAAGCCATCACTGAAGTAACAAAGTCCATAATGGCTAGCTCCCTATGAAGTAGAAACTGAGTTGCTTGGTCGTCAGCTCGGAATCAAATGGGCTGAATCCAGAGTGGCGCTTGTAGAGATGCACAGCGCCGGCTAGAGGGCACTGTAGTCGGTTTCGTAGTGCCAACCTACGAACTTGCACCTATGCCGTAGCATCGTAGCTATCGATACCACGTCCCTCCCCTCTGAAACAACGCACCGTCGTTGAGTAGGGCTTCCGATGGCAGTTGGAGGGACCAGGGGTGGCGTAACTGAGGGGGCGGTTAGAGGAACTACCGGGGCGCACTGACCACTCGTGTCCCCTAATTGCTTGCGAGGGGGCGAGGAAAATGCCCCGTGGAAAACCTGCCCAGGCTGCGCACCGCCCCTGGGTATGCTTGGATGAGGAGGCGGAGCAGCGATCTCCGTGGGTGGCAGCGTGACGGCAGCCTCCGCGTCCATCGGTTCCGGCACCGCAGAGGAACAAGACTGCAGCTGGAGGTGGGGCCATGGGGCTGGCAAGAGGTGCCCGTCCATTGCAGGTGACCAGACCTGCAGTGGCAACGATGGCAGGCGTGCCCATGATTGAGCCTCCGTCGGTGGAGTCATGGGCTGAGGCGGCAGATGCCGCGAAGCCTCCAATTCTGCCAGAAAACAACCAGTGGCAGAAAACCAAGAATGGCACAAACTGATCTGGTTCTGGTGTCGCTTGACAGTGGTGGAGGGACCAGAAGTGACAAATAAGGCGCGCCCAAGCTGGCGAAGAATGCGCCCCTGCTCCCAGCGCTGCCTGCCAGAGAAAACTCGATACAACACCAAATCTGCAGCGCCAAGCCAGAACGAGGCGAAGCAGCAAGAGTGCATGGCGGCGGGTGCAAAAGCTGCAGGAGCGACCGATGGGCACGGCCATGTAGCAATTCCGCTGGGGAATGGATGCCGCACGTCTGGGAACAATGTGAAGCAAGGAAAGGCCAAAGCACATGCTCACGAGAGTGCAAGGGGCGCAACTTGCTCATCTGTGACTTCAATGTATGCACAAAACATTCAGCCTCACCGTTCGACTGGGGGTGGTACGGGGCTGAGGTCAGATGGCGAATGCCATTTGCAGCACAGATCGCTTCAAACTCGGAGGACAGAAATTGGGGGCCATTGTTGGAGACAATAACTTAAGGTCCTTAATACAGAAAATAGGCGTCAAAGCCCGAATAGTACTCGCAGATATAGTAGAAGACATAGGCACAACAAAAGGAAAGTTGCTGTACGCATCAATAACTATCAGCCAGTGGGTGTCCCAGAAAGGACCCGCAAAATCAATATGAATGTGCTGCCAAGGCGCAGTGGGAGTTGGCCACGGAAATAAGTGTTGGCGGGGAGCAGATTGATGCTCCGCACGAGAGTGACAATTAGCAAGCAAATTCTCAATTTGTGTATCAATGCCGACCCAAGTGCAGTGACGACGCGCTAAATGCTTCGTCCGCACAATACCCCCGCTAAATGCTTCGTCCGCACAATACCCCAATGACCAGCGTGCAGCAATCGGAGGATTTCAGACTCCAACGAACAAGGTACAACCACACAAGACTGATCATTGTGAGTTCATAACAAGATAACACCGTGGTGTACAGACAAGTTGTGACGTTGCGCAAAGTAACGTCGAATGAGTGGATCACGAATCTGCATAGCAGATGGAAGCCATTGAGTACGAAGATACTGCAAAAGAATCTGCAAAGAAGTATTGGCGGCTGTTGTGGAAGCAATGCGACGAAAGTCCACCGGAAAACCATCAGCTGATTTCCTTATTTTGCGAATCAATAAACATGCAGGACAGTTCAGAAGAATCAAACACCTCGTTAGGACCGATAGGCAGACGAGACAAAGCATCAGCATTGCCATGCTGGGCCGTAGGCTGAAACAAGATTTTGTAATTGTAGTAAGACAAAAACAAAGACCAACATTGCAACTTTTGTGCATTATGGGCTGGAACTGGCTCTAATGGGTGGAACGATGACGTCAAAGGCTTATGGTCAGTGACCGAATAGAACTTTTGACCGTACAAAAAAATCATGAAACTTCGTCACTCCATATACAATAGCTAAAGCTTCTTTCTTGATTTGAGAATAGTTTTGCTGGGCAGAATTGAGCAACTTAGACCCAAAAGCAATCGGGCGATCGACAGAATTAATGCAGTGCGAGAGAACCGCTCCAATGTCGTGAGAAGATGCATCGACAGCCAAAACAATTGGTTTGGAGGGATCGAAAGGAATCCAACAGTGATCACTCAACAAAGCAGACTTGAGCTTGTGGAAAGCAGCGTCAAACTCCAAAGACCACACACAAGGAACGTTTTTGTGCCGAATGCAATGCAAAAGTGCTGCAATCTGCGCTGCATTTGGTATAAACCAACTATAATATGTAATTTTGCCCAATGCAGACTGAAATTCTTTAAAGTGCGTGGGTGCTGGCATGTCTCTAATCACACTGAGATGTGACGGCGAGGGGTGGATACCCTGACCGTTAATCATATGTCCTAAATACTGAATCTCAGTTTGAAAATATTTGCAGTTGTCTCTGTTACACTTTAGTCCTGCCTGCAAAAGTACAGTAAATAAAGCAAGCAAATTCTCCAAATGTTTTGCCAGGGGTGCGAACTGATACAACTATATCGTCCAGATAATTGGAACAACCAGGGACAGTGGCACACAACTGCTGCAAATAAGACTGAAAAATAGCAGGAGCTGAAGCACAACTGAATGGAAGGCAGTGAAACTTAAACAATCCAAGGTGGGTGTTGATCACAAAATAGCGCTGCGACTGTTCGTCGAGTGGAATCTGGAAGTATGCGTCCCGCAAGTCAATCGTGGAAAAGAATTTTCCCGCACCAAGCTTATCAAAAATGTCTTCAGGACGCGGTAAGGGAAACATTGCTATTACTGTCTAGGGAATTACTGTAGACTTAGTCAGCACAAATATGGAGACGACTGTTTGGTTTCTTCACACACACACTATAGGGGAAACCCAATGCGAAGCAGAAACAGGTTCAGTGACACCACTGTCTTGCAAATGCACAAGTTCAGCAGCTACGACATCACCCAGTGCGTGTGGTACCGGGCTTGCGCGACGGAAAACAGCCATGGCATTGTCTTTAACTACAACATGCGCTGCAAAGTCTGTGGATCAACCAAGGCCATCACAAAAGAGTTCAGCAAAATCATCGTATAGTGCGGCAACACAGTCTGCATGGTCACTAGCATTGCCTGAATTGTGAGGCCAAAAAGTTCAAATGCCTCCATGCCAAACATGTTTGTAGCATCACTAGAGCGGAGCACATGGAAAGACACTATATGTATCGTTGCACCATACGTGGCTTGCAAACTATACATGCCGAGCACTGAGATTTCCTGTCCAGTAAATGCAGCCAACGTGGAATGTGGACGACGAAGCGGGGGCGAACCAAGCAAGTCATACGTTGATTTGTTCAGTAAAGAAAACTGATGCACCAGTGTCCAGCTGCATGCGAACAGAACGTCCACAAATGTTCAAAGTCACAAAAAGTTTTCTCTCATATTGCTGAATGCGAGAGGAAGTGTCTGGGAAAACTCGAGTCACACAATGAGCTGCAGAAGCACGTGAAGCAGAAGGCTTTGAATAAATGGCATTAACGTCCATAGGCTGATGTGAATTATGAGCATGGCGGTTTCCATTGCAGTGACACCCACGTGAGTCATTTGAACGGGAGACAAGTTGGGAATTAGAGATTCTCTTACTACACAAAGCTTGCACATGTTCTTTCTTATTACAAAAATAACACTGTGCTTGACGGGATGGGCAACTGTCCCGCAATTGGGCACAAAAGCAGTGCGGACAGTATTTCAGTTTCTGAGTAGGTGCCTGATGGGAAACTTGTTTAGTTGCACGCGAGCGGTGTGGCTTGCCGTGCTGGGGCTGGGCAGGAGGGCACGTGTTGTGCCGTGCTAACAGTACACACACCCGGGGCCACGTTGAACGTGGAATTAGTCATGTCTAATATATCTTTTCTGTCTAGCAAGTCCACTACTTCCTGCAAAGATGGGTTTTTAAATCTGAGGATTTGTTCACGGATGCAGTGATCCGCCACATTCAGTGCAATAGCGTCTCTAATGATTATATCCGCATATGAGCGTCCACACGGGCAATTAAAGTCACAATCAGAAGTTAGACCCTGAAGGTCCGCTAACCAAGATTTATTGGACTGATTACGGCCACGCCGGAGACAAAAGAATTTGTAGTGTGCAGCTACCACATTTACACTGTCACAGAAGTGGGAGTTCAAAGCATCAAGCACTTAATCATAAGTTTTAGTTTTTGGGCAGGTGGTGGGAAACAGTTTTACAAGCACATGGTATAACACAACACCCATGTTGGCAATGAGAAAGGCAAGCCGCTCTGTACCTGGTATGTTGTATGCTGCGAAGTGTGCCTCTAGCTGGGCAATGTATTCTGGCCAGCATTCAATGTCAAGATTGAAGGCGCAAAATGGCGGCGCTGGAGGTGTCGGCAGTGGTACTGGTGGCGGCGGCGAAGGTGCCGAAGTAACTGCAGTTTGTACTGTGACTAGTCAATTTATAGCAGCAAGCAGCTGCGTCATTTGCTGAGCCTGAAAATGTACAAGACTGGACAGCGAACCCTGTTCCTGTGGCGAAGCCATGGTTTACACAAATTAGTCTTAGAGCAAATAGGGGAAGCATTCATACGCAGACGCACACAGGCAAAGGGACAAAACTAAAGCAGCACTTTTTGTATCCCACCTGGAAGGCAGCGGGTGGATCTGCTCCTGTAAACTGAAAGGTAGACCAAATGTAGGAAGCTAGGAGGAGCAGGTGATGTAGAACCCGTGGTACTGCAATTAAAAGTGGTTTTAGTATATCTCAACACGATACTTTAGTACATCAATTGTACTTACTTTGGATGAGATGAGCATGTAGGTGTGAAGTCACACAGGCATCAACGCTAACAGCTACTAGTAGTTGGACAAACTATCATTGAAATAACTGAAGCAACAAAGTCTGTAATGGCTAGCCCCGTATAAAGTAGAAACTAAGTTGCTTGGTCTTTGGCTCTGAATCAGATGGGCTGAATCCAGAGTGGCGCTCATAGAGCTGCACAGCGGGCCTAGAAGGCGCTGTCGTCGGTTTCGTAGTGCCAACCTACGAACTTGCACCTATGCCGTGGCATCGTAACTATCGATACCACAGCGTTGCACAGTCGTATTGCAGCAAGGCAGATCTACTGTAATTGGGTTTGTGTGTCAAACGTTGAGTTTTTGTAAGTGTCAAAATTTTGGATATTCAACTATTGCTTAAGGAGCTCAAATTTCCTGTTGCATAGAGAGTGTGTGTGTGTGTGTGTGTGTGTGTGTGTGTGTGTGTGTGTGTGTGTGTGTGTGTGTGTGTGTGAGAGAGAGAGAGAGAGAGAGAGAGAGAGAGAGAGAGAGAGAGAGAGAGAGAGAGAGAGAATGAATATGCTTGTACACATTCAAATAAAATTATAAACTACCTAGGTGGTCATCCAGTACGGAACAGAAATTGCCTTCTCTGTTGAGAAGAATGTGTTCTGAAGCTTAGTATCAACAGGAAAATAAATTTTACTGAAGTAAAATAGCATGCAAGACAATGTAGATTCTAGCATATACTGAAATCCCTTACGTTCGCTGACATAGGGATTTTGAGGATTAGATTAGAATAATTACTACATGTAGTATGCATTCAGTCACTCATTCTTTCTGCGCTCGTTTAAGGAACAGGAAGAAAACCCTAATAACTGGTACAATATGGGACGTACCATTTGCACTCACCTCACAATGGTTTGCAGATTATGAATTCAGATTTGAATGTAGATCCTCTTCTCATAGTAATCCTCTAGTAAGGAAAAGAAATTTAGCAAAAAGTAGTTCCAATAAAACCACTTGATTTAAGAAACCCTCATAGACCTAATCAAGTGACTCCCCTAGTCATTCCTTTGTATTTGAGACTTAAAAGCACCTCATGTGGTTTGGCAATCGAATCCCACCTTCATTAAGGGTAGAGTTCCAGATAACTTCATTTCATAACAAATCATTCCCCTCTACAGGGTTATAGAGTAGTGTTCAGCTACTGACTCAAAGTTCTGTTAACCCCTGTGTTACAACTGTTGCTTAATGGGAAGTAAATACTGATCTTTCCTCAAGTTACTGCATACCAGTTTTGATGTGCTTCCCAAAAAAGAACAAAGCAAGCTGCTTAGAGTGAACTGGACACAGTAGGCTACTGTCATCATCGTGGGTTTCTTTATGCTTCCAGTGTTGCGTAGCTGTATTAAATGTTGATTGACCATATCACTGATATTTCCGTATTAGAGCCCTCAATGCAATTTAGAATGCAAACTTTCCCATAGTGAAAAAATAAATGTCACTCTTCAGTTGAAGACAGTTTAAAGTTTGGTGATACTGCAAAGATTAAAGTCCATGCAATAGGGACAGAACCATACAGCTTTTTAGGTAACAAGGGAAAAACCCTGACAAATATTAGGAGAATTGGAAAAGTACATAGTGAGAGTTCCTCAATGCTATCAGTTGAGTCACAAGAGAATTTGTTAAAGACAGGTAAACACCTAAGGTTATTTCAATTTCATTACCTGCCATTACAGATAGAATCTAGTTACTACACACACCAAAAAAATGTTTTGCATTACTCCAGTTCCCAGAATTCCTGAAGATAGATGTTGACTGTGGATGTTCTATCACAGAGACAGTCCCTTTGACTGTTCAGAGATGTCACTAAACCTGACCAAAGATGTAAACAACCATGCATGAGGAGAGCCTACTAGACGGATGCGGCTCGACAGCCGATCAGTTCCAGTCATTCCACCAGGAAGGAGGTACACGGCCAGTGAAAAAACATTGGTTAGTTCCCATTACAGACGAAATTATGTTCAAAGTGGAATTTAACGTGCCCAATCGACAGAGCGATCCTTAATTAGTGAAGTGTGATGTTCGTTTTATCAGTGTGTATTAACAGGGGCAGTACAACACAAAGAATTACCAGTACTCCAGCAGTGACAGCACAGTCCTGAGCTGTGCTGGCTCTACCACCATGATCAGCACTACTCAGCTGCTGCTGGAGTTCTGATAATTCCTTATATTTTACTGTTACGGTTGACGTTGCAACAAAACGAATACTGCGCAATGGTAATGTGGGACCGTTCTATTGAATGAAACACACAATTCTGATTTAAAAATCATTTTGTTTGTATTGGGAAACACTGTCACTCTCCATTGATGCTGGACGCTGTGAAACGTGACCAGTGGAATTTGTTTGAGATGACTTCAGCTACATGTTGTAAAATCGAATTTGCAAATATCTGCCAAAACCCCAGAGAAAATGCACCCATAGGAGAGATATCCATTGTATGTAAATAAGTGTATCCCTCGCATCTAACTCAACAGGAAGTGGCCAAAATGTATAGGTATTAAATACACCCTTGTGTATAAGAGGAATTTTTAATACGCAACTTAAATGTTACTAGCAGTGAACACACAAACGTCAATTACTTTACACAACTGTTAACCATTGTCCGCTGTAAATGCTATTGGGAGTCTCTTACCTTTGTCACCTTTCGTCAGCTCCAGATATTTGCTACTTGCACAGGATTAATTAGATGCAGCTGTAAAATACCTTTTTGTGCGTTTACAATTACTATAATTAGATCAGTTCCTGTTCAAGCTCATTAAAAATAGACATTAGCTTCTCATTGATGAGTCAAAGCTATTCCTAGATTGTATTGTATGTTAACAGAGGCTTTCATTCCTTATGTAATGATCTGTCCATTTCTCTCTTTAGAAATTCCTGTATAATCAAAACTCATTAAGGTGGCTTTTACTGTTGTAACTTGCTCCCTAGTTAATCTAACACATCAAAGTTTGCTTTAAAATAAGATGTGCCACCTTCATCTAAAGTACCAGATAATACCTTATTGATTGAAAAAAAAGAAAAAATTCAATAATTCATGTGTGGGATTGACAGGAATTTTGTAAGTTATAAGTGGGCCATTTCATGCCAAGTGGCCTAATTTCAGGAAAAGTCCCCACAGGACCAACACGGATTTTGTCACATATGTTCCCATTGAAAATGTGTAGAGTTTTACTTTTGCCAATATAATAATTGCAGAAATATAGTCATTTGTTTGTCCTCAAAGCACAGGTGTTTACAGAGCACCTGAGTTTTCGGCAGCTTTGAGACATATCTTGTCCAGCAATATTCTTGAAAGAAAAAAAACTTAACCTTCCTGTACAACTTTTTGCCCTCTGTTAAGTGAAATAATAAAAAGAAATATTCTTTGGGCAACTTTCATATCAGTATTTTGAAACAAATTAGCCAAAAAAGATAGATGCTGGAGAAAAAGTGAAGCTTAGCTTTTTATATCTCCAGAACTAATTACGGGATAAACTTGAAACTTTGCATGTGATAACCTACCAATGCAAAGTCTTAGAAAATAAAATTTCATTCTCCTATTGCTTTCCAGTTGTTTGAAAATTGAGTTCAAAGTTGACAGTTTTTGTAAAAATGCCAAAAATGATTATTGTTAGCCAACTTTTACAATCTTCTATAAATTCTTTTAAACCATTTCCATTAGAAAGACCCTGTTCTAAAGGAAAAAAAACTAGATTTTATTTTACAATGCAAACATATAAAGCCATAAGAAAATATGATGGTGGAGGCACACTGAATATGCACCCATATTCTACTGGTACTCAAATTAAATTGGACATCTTTTATTATGTTCAATATATGCATTTATTTATGTAAAAGTGGTGGACTGCAAATTTGAAGGTAGTTTAAACAATCTGTGCAGCTGCTGTTATGCAACAATTTTACTACTATGATCTCCAGCACCTTGATAATGCACAGTTAAATTCGGAGTATGTAAATATGAAAAGGAAAGTTGTTGCTCACTGTATAGCAGAGATGCTGAGTCACAAATAGGCACAACAAAAAGACTGTCATAAATATCGGCCGAGAAGGCTGTTGTGAGAACACACACACACACACACACTGATGGTAGTAGCAACTGGGTGGGGGTAAGGTGGAGGCTGGGCCGGGGAGTGGGAGAGATAGTAAAGTAGGGTGGAGGACAGTGAAGTGCTGCTGGGGAGCATGCAGGGACGAGGTGGAAAGAGGTTAGGACAGCTAGGTGCAGTCAGGAGGTTAGAAGGAGGGCAGGGGAGAAGTGGGGGGGGGGGGAGGTAGTGGAAAAGGAGAGAAGTAAAAAGGCTGGATGTGTTGGCGAAATGAGGGTTGTGTAGTGCTGGAATGCGAACAGGGAAAGGGCTGGATGGGTGAGGACAGTGACTAACAGTTAAGGCCAGGAGGGTTATGGGAACGTAGGATATATTACAGGGAAGGTCCATGTGGCACAGGCTGTGAAGCAGTCATTGAAATGGAGGATGTTGTGTTGTGCAGCGTGCTCAGCAACGAGGTGGACAATTTTTTTCTTGGCCACAGTTTGTCAGTGGCCATTCATGTGGACAGACAGCTTGTTGATTGTCATGCCCACATAGAATACTGCTGAGCGTGTAGATCACATGACTGGTTTCACAGGTAGTGCCTTTGACGGGATAGGTGATGTTAGTGACTGGTTTGGAGTAGGTAGTGGTGAGAGGATGTATGGGACCGGTCTTGCATCTAGGTCTATTACAAGGATATGAGCCATGAGGTAAGGAGGTTGGGAGCAGGGGTTGTGTAGGGATGGATGAGTATATTGTGTAGGTTCGGTGGACAGCAGAATAACACTGTGAGGGGGGTGGGAAGGATAGGGGCTGGGCATTTCTCATTTGAGGGTGTGACAAGAGGTAGTCACAACCCTGGTGGAAAATGTAAGTCAGTTGCTCCAGCCCTAGATGGTATTAAGTTACAGCGGGAATGCTTCTCTGAGGCTGAATGGTGAGATTTTGGAAGGTGGCGGAAGACCGAAAGATACGGCATGGGATATGTACCACATGTCACTGCAGATGCAACAACCACAGATGGCTAGTGTATATGGAAGGGACTTCTTGGTATGGAATAGGTGGCAGCTGTCCAAGTGGAGGTGTTGCTGGTGTTAGTAGGTTTGATATGGGCAGAGGCACTGATGTACTCATCTTTGAGGTGGAGGCCAACATCAAGGAAGGTGGCTTGTTGGGTTAAGTACAACCAGTTGAAGCAGATGGGGGAGAACTGTTGAGGTTCTGGAGGAATGTGGATAGGGTGTCCTCACTCACCCTCGATCCTAATCACAAAGATGTCATCAGTGAACCTGAACCAAGTTAGGGGCTTAGGATTCTGGGTGTTTAGGAAGGATTCCTCTAGATAGCCCATGAATAGCTTGGCGCAGGATGGTGCCATGTGGGTGCCTATAGCTGTACTCTGAATTTTCTGTAGGCAATGGCTTCAAAGGAGAAATAATTATGGGTGAGGATATAGTTGGACATGGTGACTAGGAAGGAGGTTGTTGGTTTGGAATCCGTCGAGCGTTGGGAAAAAGTGTCCAACAGCGGTTAGGCCATGGGCATTAGGGATGTTTGTGTAAAGGGAGGTGGCATCAACAGTGACAAGCAGGGCCCATGTCATAAAGGGACAGGAAATGTGGAGAGTCGGTGGAGGACACACGTGCACGACATTACTAACACTTGCTTCTACCTGTTTGTTTTGCAACATGCTGTACCAACAAGTTTTCCCAACTTATTTAAAAATCTCTGCAGTCTGTGCTGCCTTCTGCACTGCCTCTCTGCTCGCAACGCCTTCCAGCCATGCAATTCTTGGCACCAGCAAAGCCCCTGCAGCCACACAGCTCCAATTACATTATCTGCTTCCTCGTAGTTGGCAGACTCCTCCAGCAAGTCTGTCGGCTGGTGTCACTGCCTCCCTCTCTGCAACACTTGGCTCTCATGTCTGTCTGCCTACTTACCTCCCTTGTAGTCAAACCCTTGCCATTCATGGATCTTCCCACCTATCGAAAGACCTCACACTGCCCGCTCTTTGTCAGCCTGCTTCCCGCATAATCAAATCCATGCTATAACTAATTTCATGAAATCACAACTTCATCAAAAATTTCCCTAACCCAGAAAACTAATTATGGGCAGGGCACTCCTATAAGACCTGCCCAGTGAATTTATTGTGTGCACAACTTCTAATGGATAACACATTTTTTAGGCTCTAGTCATAGATCCTAAAGAGATTTGCACAATAATTTATGTGACAGGAAGGTGTCTGACAAAAACATTCTTACGTTTGGATAGTGTAGCTCAGTGTCGTTTGAACTGTTGGCGAGAGAGCACTTCAAATTCGTGCTGCTAATAAGCAGAGTACACCATTTGTTTGTTACATATTTTTACAAGCTTCAAACAGGAATGAGTGCAGTAATGGATAGGAACTGTGATTGCTGTGCACAGATGCGAGCTGAGTTGGTGACCCTTCGCTCACAACTCCAGGCTGCATTGGCTTCCGTCACACAGTTTGAGGCTGTTGCCAAGGAGCATCACTGTGGGGAAGCGGGGGGGGGGGGGGGGGGGGGGTCGGACGCAGTGATGCAAGGAACATCAAGCACATCCCATGTGTTCCCTGATCAGTCCACTGCTGTGGCTGCCCCGGGAACTGCCTGCACTGAGGTTGACTCCTCACCCGTGGTGGAGTGGGAGATGATTCCAAAGTCTGGCAGGCAGTGAAAAACTTTCGAAGGGCCCCATAGTAGGGCCTCCCTGGTTTGTTTGACGAACAAGTTTTGTGCATTATCTGTGGCTGACGATGTCTATGAGCCGGATGCAGTCGTCCACCCTGTTCCAGCGGAAGCTTCTCGGCCCACGAGGTCTGGGCATTCAGAGGGTGGGATTGCTGGTAGTTGGGAGCTCCAACATTACGCGCGTGATAGGGTCCCTTAGGAACATGGTTGCTGAGGAGGAGGAGGAGAAGGAAGCCAGTGTGCACTCCGTGTGCATACCGTGAGGAGTCATTCCGGATGTGGAAGGGTGCTTCTGGATGCCATGAAGAGTGCAACGTGCAGCCAACTACAGGTGGTGGCTCATGTCAGTACCAATGATGTGTGTTGCTTTGGATCGGAGGAAATTCTCTCTGATTTCAGGCGGCTAGTGGAAATGGTGAAGACTGCCAGTCTTGCGTGTGAGGTTAAGGCAGAGCTCACCATCTGCAGCATCGTCGATAGAACCAACTGTGGTCCTTCGGTGCAGAGCCGAGTGGAGGATCTGAATCGGGTCAGGAGTCCACTACACACAGGAAGCGGTGAAACAGGTAGCGGGGGCTGTGTGGAAGGGACTGGGCAGTTTTTTAGGTTAGAGGGTCTCAGAGAACCACAGAAACGGCGTCTGTCTAAAAGAGGACAGGTAAAACACAGTAAGGTAGTTGCAGAAACGATTGGTATTGTAGTTGTAAATTGTCGTAGCTGTGTTGGGAAAGAACCAGAGCTCCAAGCACTAATAGAAAGCGCTGAAGCTCAAATAGTTATAGGTACAGGAAGTTGCCTAAAGCCGGAAATAAGTTCAGCCGAAATTTTGTCAAACAATCTAACAGTGTTCAGAAAGGATAGATTAAATACAGTTGGTGGTGGAGTATTTATTGCTGTCAGAAGTAGTTTGCCTTGTAGCGAAATTGAAGTAGATAGTTCCTGCGTAGTAGTATGGGTAGAGGTTATACTTGACAGTGAGAATAAACTATTAATTGGATTGTTTTAGCAACCCCCCCCCCCCTCCCCCCCCAACTTGGAAGATACAGTTGCTGAAAGTTCAAAGAAAACTTGAGTCTCATTTCAAATATGTAGCCCACTCATACAATTATAGTCGGTGGTGACTTCAATGTACCCTCAATATGCTGGAAAAATTATATGTTTAAAGTTGGTGGCAGGCATAAAAGTCATCTGAAATTGTACTGAATGCTTTCACGGAAAATTATTTTGAACAATTAGTTCATGAGCCCACATGAAGCGTAAATGGTTGAGAAAGCATACTTGACGTCTGTAACAAATAGTCCTGGACGAATAGTAAGTATCATGATGAATACAGGAATTAGTGACCAAAAGGCAGTTGCTGAATGCTGTAACACCCACAACCATCAAAAAGGAATGCAAAGTTCATCTATTTAAAAAAAGCTGATAAAAATGCTCTTAGTGCCTTTTTAAGAGACAGTCTTCACTCCTTCCGATCTGATCATTTAAGCGTAGAAAGTTTGTGGAATGATTTCAAAGAGATAGTGTCGACAGCAGTTCAGAGATATATACCACTTAAATTAATAAGTGATGGTACTGACCCCCATGGTACACAATGTGTTAGATCGCTGTAGCAGAAGCACCGAAAACAGCATGCCAAATTTAAAATAACGCGAAATCCCCAAGACTGGCAAAGTTTTATGGAAGTTCTAAATACAGCGCGTACTTCAATGCGAGGTGCTTTTAATAATTTCCATAACGAAACTCTGTCTCGAAATTTGGCAGAAAACCCAGAGAGATTCTGGTCATACATAAAGTGCACCAGTGGCAAGATTTCAATCAATACCTTCACTGCGCGATAACAACGGTGAAGTCACTGATGACAGTGCCGCAAAAGCAGAATTATTAAACATGGTTTTCCGAAACGCGTTCATCGAAGAAGATGAAGCAAATATTCCTGAATTCCAATGATGAACAACTGCCAGGATGGCAAACATAGAAGTAGGTATCCTCGGTGTTGCAAAGCAGCTTAAATCACTTAATAAAAGCAAGGTTCCTGGTCCAGATTGTATACCAGTCAGATTCCTCTGAGTATGCTGATACAATAGCTCCATATTTAGCAATTATATACAACCATTCGCTTACAGAAAGATCTGTACCTAAAGACTGGAAAATCGCTCAAGTCACACCAATACCCAAAAAGGGAAGTAGGAGTAATCTTTCGAATTACAGGCCCATATCACTAACGTCAATTTGCAGTAGGGTTTTGGAACATATTCTGTGTTCGAACATTATGATGTACGATTTATTGACACATAGTCAGCACGGATTCAGAAAATATCGTTCTTGCGAAACACAACTAGCTCTTTATACTCGTGAAGTAACGAGTGCAATCAACAGCGGATGCCAAATTGATTCCATATTTTTAGATTTCCAGAAGGCTTTCGACACAGTTCCTCACAAGCGTCTTCTAGCCAAACTGCGTGCCTATGGAATATCGCCTCAGTTGTGCGACTGGATTTTTGATTTCCTTTCAGAAAGGTTACAGTTCGTAGTAACAGATGGAAAGTCATAGAGTAAAACAGAAGTAATATCCAGCATTCCACAAGGAAGTGTTATAGGCCATCTGTTGCTCCTGATCTATATTAACAACATAGGAGACAATCTCAGCAGCTGTGTTAGATTGTTTGCAGATGATGCTGTCATTTACCATCTTGTGATGTCATCAGATGACCAATACAAATTGCAAAATGATTTAGATAAGGTATCTGTATGGTGCGAAAAGTGGCAGTTGACCCTGAGTAAAGAAAAATGTGAACTTAGGGAGTACAATTACAAATAACCTAAATTGGAACGATCACATAGATAATGTTGTGGGTAGAGCAAACCAAAGGCTAGGATTCAATGGCAGAACACTTAGAGGTTGCAACAGGTCTACTAAACAGAATGCTTACACCACGCTTGTCTGCCCTATTCTGGAGTATTGCTGTGCGGTGTGGGATCCGCAGCAGGTGGGACTGACGGATGACATCGGAAGAGTACAAAGAAGGGCAGCTCATTTTGTATTATCTCGAAATAGGGGAGATAGTGCCACAGACATGATACATGAATTGGAGTGGCAATAATTAAAACGACAGGATCTTCTCATGAAATTTCAATCACCAGTTTTCTCCTCCGATTGCGAAAACATTCTGTTGGCACCCACCTACATAGGGAGAAATGATCATCACAATAAAATAAGAGAAATCAGGGCTCGCACAGAAAAATTTAAGTGCTTGTTTCTCCCGCGTGCCGTTTGAGAATGGAACTATAGATAGAGAGCTTGAAGGTGGTTCATTGAACGCTCTGCCAGGCACTTTATTGTGAATAGCATAGTAATCATGTAGATGTAGATTCAAAAGCTCCAATTTATTCATTAATACATGGCCGATCATGACTCATGAAAAGGAAACAGTCAAACAGTTGACTTAGTAGCGACTTGTTGTGTCTTTCAAAAAGGTGTGTATTATTTTGTTTAAAAACACTAGAGTATGGAATGGAATACAGAGACAACATTAAAGCTGATAGGAGTTTTATCATGAATGAGAATGTTTATGGGATCCTACAAACTGTGAAAAAAAAAACTGAAAAGATGAGATGCTTAGAGGGAGATAAGTGAGCTGTTAGAAAGTAATGTAAGTGGTGTGGAAAAAACGTGGGTCATTTTGGCATCCTTTTTTTTGTGTGTGAATGACAAAGAAAAACAAACAAAACTGGAAATGACCATTAATTTTTCTGCAGCTCTCCTAAAAGAAGTGTCTTCTTAGGAAATTTAAGGCTTACACGTAATTCAGTAACAATATGTAGATTTCATTTGGAAAAAATTATCAAATTTCATATACTCCAAGTCAGCTTTAAGGCCAAACAATTTTGTCCCACCACACTGTTCCCTTCTTTTTAAAACAGAGGTCATCCATTGTCATCATTTCTTCCTCTTCTTTTCCTAATGATCGTCTCCTTGCAGTAAAATCAATCCTGCACATGTGATAACTCTAAATCTTCTTCTTTCCTCATGATGTCTGCCGGTAAAATTGCAATTAAAACACTACTTTATAAGAATAACAAAATGAGAACAATGTTGGCAAGTTATCAGAGCCAACTGTGATTCTGCTTGGCCAGATCCCTCAGCCCTAACCCCTATGGTGAGGATGAGTGGCCAAATGCCAATGCAGTGGCGATAAACGTTCAGCTGAATCCATTGACTGCAGTTCATTGGCCTAGTCTGTACATGGCTTAACACAGGTTGTGCATCAGAGCCAAAGTGGGATCAGAATATGCAGCAGTGCCAATGCTGGTTTTGCTGGTTTTTATAAAGGCTTGCATGATGCATCTCCCAAGCAGTTGTGCACTTCGCTCATCTCTGTTCCTTCCAGACGCTTGTCTGCAACCGGTTGCTTGGCCCGCAGTATTGTGACTGCAAAAGCAGTCTCTTGTGCATACTAGCATACTTGCATACTCGCAGATTTGAGGTTACTCTTTTACCCACACACAGTACGCAACATTATAACTCTGGCTATTCGCACCTGAGTACCTCACGCGATTCATTCGCGACTCTCTTCAGCAGTCTTTACTCCTATGTACAATTGCTTTTTTCAGCTGATGAATCAAGTGCTACAAAGTTTTGCCTGAGGTTGTAGTAAGTTCACAAATTGTAAACTGCAGTCAGTCATTGGTCAGAGATGTAATCCACATCTGTAGACTGTCAATTCCCAGCTACCCCATCACATGGCGTATGGTGCCAATTCAAGCAATCACATTTATCAGTTTCACGCAATGCAGAGCGACGAAAATTGCAATATTGACACATGTCTTAACTTTAAACATGTAGTAATTACTATTGCAGTTACCTGTGAGTATCAGCATCATAGTAGTCTTTTATCTGCTAAGTGGTTATTACTGTGGACATTCGTATCTGTGCAGCCCTTTAAGCATAAGTTTGCAGACAAACAGTTGTTAAGTGTACATCATTTAATCAGATTGATGGCTTTGCAACAAAATAAACTGTCCTTTTTCGAAACATAATCATGTTTTGAAACAGGCCTGTCTTCGGTATTTGTGGAATTAAATTTATATTGCAGTAGTGTTTCATTGTATTTTCTCTGTTGTGCATACAAAGGCACTTTGTAGTTTTATCAGCATACAGCTGTTACAGGATACAGTCCTGGTGTCCTAGAATCTATAGCTTCATTACCAACAGTTTTGCTCTTTTACATATACATATTGCTATGATATTTTGGATTATTTTTGTCTTTGAAACAACACCAATCTGCAACTTCATAAAATTCACTCATTCATTCCAGACTTTATACAATAACTCTCAGTAGAAACTGTGTGTGACTGAAACCGAGTAACTTGCTAGATCCCTGAATACGATAGGTTACACTTTTACTAATGGTTCGTACAAAGCTTCTGTAAACTTCAACATAGTTAGTGTGTGAGCACAATTGATGAAACGTGGCATAAGTTTCCCATAAGCTAGCAGTGGAACATCGGCCAGAGAAGAGGCAACAAAGTGGTCAAATGCTGTACTAACCTATTTTGAGCGTATGTCACTGATGACTGAAGCTATTCGCTAAAAATTATGAAAAGCTGTAGTAGTTGGCTGCAACTACAAAGTTGTTACAGTTCATGTTTCACTGAACAGCAAACTATTTTCACAAATTTATTTATTTATTTTCATTGTTAAACTATTTTCACAGTATAGTTAAAAGTGAAGAATGTAGTTAGAAATCTTTAGATGCCCCCACCACCCCACAAGATAATTAAATGACCTCCAAAATGTTCACGCTTCCTCTTTTTTGGGAGCTCTGTAGTGTAGGAGGTCAGGATGTTTGAGTGGCAAGTTGACTTTCATGTTTTGGGATTGCCATTGTCAAGTGTGAGGCAACAAATGTTGTCCCTAACATCAAAGATGAGCAAATATAATCCCTTTTGAATCTGTATTTTAGTTTTAACACTTAAGGGGAGTACAAAAGTAATGTTGGTAAAAATGTCAAGTTTTATGTTTTTATGGAAAATTGTTGTTTGGAGTTTTCTCTTTAATTTGTAGTATGTTTTGTTGATTTTGTACAACAAGTATTTTTAATTTATTTTGAAGTAATTTACAGCACAAGTAATTTCTACAATTTCCACGAACAGTTGTTTGGTTATGACAAGAAATCTCAGGAAGTAGTTGCTCATAGGAGGCAGTGATTTATGTTGATTTATAGCAAACATCCTGCTGCATAGGTTTTCTACATTGGTTGTTGTGACATCATTTCCTGTTTGTGGTATACTGCATGGTATCGTCCCTGTTTTGTAAGGTGCATTACATCTTTCATTGCGAATATTTGGACTTTTTTGTTGCTCATTGAATTGATGTTTCCGTCTCTAATGTGACTCCATCAAAGGGTATATTTAAGAAGAGAAGAAATAAGGGAAGTATATTCTACAGAAAATCTCCTCTTGAAAGTTTACATCCAGAGAATGAGATTGGTCCAAGCAACACTGAACAAAGTTTTTTTGTCATCAAGTATTTCAAGGAAGAAGCTTGTGAACAGTAATGAAATGTACAGTGAAACCACTCCAGGAATATCAGTTTAACATTAGGTTCAAGTGTATTAAAAGCAATGATTAATCAAACTCCATGTTGTAATTTGTGTGGTGGAGAGATAATTATTTCTGAAAATGTCTCCAAGAGAAACATTTTAGTTCTTAGTTTGGAAGTATAAGTGAGAGATTAATAAAGAATCTGGACATCTGAAAAATGTAAGAATAGTAACCTTTCTGAGGTGAATGTCAGATATTTCTAAGGGCTGAGATGCATTGGTTAAGGCCTCAGTGCTAAAAAAAAACTTTGTTTGCTCTTATCTGTCTATTATGTCTCCCTAATAATGTTTCAAGATACACAGATGCTTTAGGGAAACCAGTAAAAGTAATTATAGAGGAATCAATGAACTGGGCAGCAATCTAAGCAGTTGAAGAAAATGATGCTAATGACGACATTTGCTTAGCATTTGCTGGAGCATCAGTCTAAAACTTCTTGTGCAGCTGCCACAAATATTATTGGGCAGGTGCTTGATGTTGAAGTATTGTCAGAACATCGCCACTAATGTGTAAAAGTGGGTACTAATAACGAAAAGAAAAAAATGTATGAACACAACTGTCAGAAAACATATGAGAGATCCATTGGAGGGATGAAAGGTGCCTCAGCTGTGAAGATCTTTCAGCACTCTAAAGAACAACATGGGGTTAACTGTGTTAAAATCATTCATTGGTGATGGTGATTCCAGTTAATTCATATCAGTAATTGGCAGCAGGCCCTGTGATGACCTAATACCACAAAAGTTAGAATGTGTGTGTCATCTGCAGAAATGAATGGATTCTTGACTCTGTAAAATATGGAAATTTCTAGCAAAAAGCTTGAAGATCACAAGAGGACATACGACTGACAAAACAATCAATCAGCTAAAAGACTGCTATGGCCAAGAGTACAAACAACTTGGAAGGAATGAGAAAAGCAGTATGGACGACATTTTTCTAAAAGACATAGAGTTGTGATAAGCCACTACACAACTTGGGTTAAATTGTCTGGTGTAAATAATGCAAGACTGAGAATATACCCCTAGAATCACCATCATTGAAGTAGTTTGGTTAGTAATTAAGCCAGTGTGTATAGATCTAGCACACCCAGACCTTCTGAAGATATGTCTCGCAGGAAAAAGTCAAAATGTAAGTGAGCTTTTCAACAATGTTGTATGGACCAGGGTGCCCAAAAACATACTTGTATTCCTGAAAACACTGAAGATTGGCTACAGCGATGCTGTGGTGACCTTCAGTGATGGAAATGCAGGCAGAATAAAAGTTCTAAAACAATTTTAAATTAAATTAGGCCATAATACAGAAAAAATCCTTCAAGAATGGGATAAACAGTTAGTCTAAAAGGCAGAAATTATGGTCAAAAATACAACAGAAGCAGCAAGGTCCCTCAGATTGAGAAAGAGTTCTGGTACATCCTCAAGAAGATAAAGATTACAGAGCTAGAGTTTTAGGCTGTTTCTTCATTCAATAGCCAGTTTTCCTTTATGTTAACTGTCAAGTGGACTTTCTGAAAAACTACTTTTTTCCTCAGAAGTTTCCCATTATCTCAGAAACTCCCTAAACTAAAACTCTGACATTTTTACCTCTTATTAACAGCAGTACTAAGGATATTTGGGCCTACAGTGGTAGAGATAGTACTCGTAGTTTGATCATAAAAATAATTTTTTTAAAAAACTACATTAATTTTTAAGATCTTCATTAAAAAAGTTTTCTCTTTATTCTGAACAAAGTTACATACTTGATGTAGATAAATGAATGTATAAGGTATGAGTCTATATTCTGGTAAAGTTTTGTTATATTACCATGGCTAGTTTATGAAAAAATGGGATATAAATATATTGAATCTAACATTATCAGTATAAGGTATTGACATTCCACTTAAAAGAGCTATCAAAATTTGTTACTGTGTAATTTTTAAATTTATTACTTAAATTTTATAGGTACTTTTTTGGGGAAGGCTACACGTATGGATCTCAGCTCTCAAAACGAGGACCAGGTATGGAACGCTTGTACCCCCAAGGAGAAGTTGATCCCATTCCTGATTGGGTTCATAATATGGTCATTGAACCACTTGTAAAAGCAGGAATTGTACCTGATGGCTTCATCAATTCGGCAGTCATTAATGATTATCAACCTGGAGGCTGCATAGTTTCTCATATTGATCCTATACACATATTTGATAGGTTAGTATTACAATGTATCAGTTACCTCTAGTCAAGAGTTGACTGTTTGTTGGAAGGATTTTGATGCATAATTTCTCATGTTACATTTAAACTAAAATATATCTTTTTGGTGGAATTAAAGTATTTGTTTAATCTGCTGTGTGGATTAAAATATTTGCATTGATATTTTGTGTGTGTGTGTGTGTGTGTGTGTGTGTGTGTGTGTGTGTCTTCTAAGGCAGAATTTGCTGTGTAACTTAAAGCTCTGCATAATTTTTCTAGAAAGTGCACTCATGTAACCGCATAATATACTCAGTGTGCGGTGATTAACCCTCTGTTGGTCACAGCCTTTTTGTAACTTTGTTGTAATGTGTCAAAAAAGCATACAATAGATTCCCCTTGATTCTGTCCATATGTTGATTGGGTGTATTTCACCATCATTGCAAGCATAGTATCTGTGAAAAAGTGAGCCAACACTCAACTGGGGCTTTGGCCAATCTAGCTGCTCCTATGACCCCTGAAAGGTGAACGATAATATTTTCAGATCGTCTGTGGTTACCCTTATTTGGGGGCTTCCAGGTCCATTTGGTCTTTCATCATTTCCAGTTGTGAATTGTGGATCTTCTTCAGTATCACAAGCCTGTTCGTCATCGGTATACTCTTGTTTGGTAGTGATATTATTTTATCCCCTTCAACCCAATCTTCTGATGCAATATCATTTTCTTCACCTAAATCTTCTGTTAGCACTGGATCCTCATCACCAACTGTCAAAAGTCGTACTAGCACCTTGATATCTGTCTCATTGCTCAAATCAAATGTCCTCTTCACCACATTATCAAAAAACCTGGAAGAAAGGACAAATGAGGTAAATTAGTTTCACCATAACAAGTTCTGTTGCAAATTACACACATATGAAAACACCCTCGTTTTCCATAAATCTGACAAAATAGTCTCACAAACTGATGAAATATAACCAATAAAGATGAATGCAACAAAAGCAATTCAAAATATGAATGTTGGAAAGTGTGAAGTCTTTGGTCGCAGTGTGCTTTTTTGGCCACTACTCTGGCTCCGTTCCCTGTGACAACATAGATACAACTGCGGTGGGAGGTAAAGAAAACCTCTCTGAGGCAGGAGGGCGCCACCTGCCGCAGGGGAGCCAACCGAAAAATTTTAGCTTCGCTTTTTTGATGGAACTGACAGAGGGTTAAAGATATTAAGGCAGTTGAAAGTAAAAATATGCACAATTACATCCAGATTTTTTTTTACTGTGTGAAGCAGTATTTAAAAAACTGGATGTTACATGTGGTTATGTTATTGGAGATGGGAATAGTTTCATGTAAGTAATGTTCACGTTCTATTATGTAACATATGTTATCTTCTAAACAGAATCAGCAACTTTCATGGCCTGTTGGATTTCATTGGAAGTATAGTAGTGTGTGTCCTGATACTTTGAAAATAGGAATTTCTTGATGACATTAGATAACTTTGTCCTCATATTGCAGAATGCAAGTGTGGAGTGCATTGAACCTAGTAGTGAATATGAAGTTCATGGCAGTTGCCATTAGAAGGTTGAGTTGACTGAGGGGAAATAATACATTTCAGCCACAATGTTTTATGTATGTAGTATTAGACAAATAGCAGACAAAAAAAGTGTTAATTGCAGCAGATTATATTTGAATGCGTATAAGGAAAAGATGAGCTTCCGGAACCACTTGCGAATTAAGTAACCTGGTTGATGGGTACAGGTCCTAGGTGGCACTGAAATATAGACATCTTCCCCTCTGAAATGGATTGGATTTGTAACCTGACCGTTCAGTAACAAATGCAACATCACTAAGTAACTTGAATTATTTGTGTAATTATTCCTTCCAGAATGTATCACAATGCTCTCTCTCTCCTTTTTTAAATTAATTTTGCATGTAGTGTACGCAACACAGGTTGTCTGCTACAGTTGGTGAGCTCTAACAGTGTCAGCATACTTAAGGAGCCTCCCTGTAACAGCCTCAGTTAGTATATCTTTACACACATCAGATTTTCACAGATCACAGTTTAAAAGAAGATTCAAGCATTAATAATTTTCATAGCGAGTCATAAAAATATTTAACATTGATGTAATAATAACATAATACCAAACACAGTCTGGTTGACATAGTTCATAAGTGTATTGAACTTCATGAGTATGAACAAAGAACACTGGTTACTACAGAAATTAATTATACATTTTTGACTTCTAGTAACTGTATGATGATAACCTTCACGCATAGTTATTCACGTGTGTGGGGCTAGGTAAGAAATGCTAGAGCTGTTATCGGGTGCTTCTATACAGGGTGAGGCAGCTAAGTCATAACACCCCTTGTACCTCCCCAACCATAATAGATACAAAGATGCCGTTTGGACAGTGAATTGCAGGGACAGGGGCTACTTGAATACGTCACATTTCATGTTTGTGCTATTTTTTGTTAGAGAGATATTAGGCCAACTTTGTTTTTTTTAATGGAACCCCGTGTTAAATTTTAGCATAACATGATGGGTTTAAAAAGACAGTTTCAAATATGTGTACTTCATAATATTTAGGCGAATAGTTTTTGAGACACAGATATGTTCTCGTATCGTGTTTATCCTTCAGTTATTTCGTGCGTATTTGTTTTTTATTTGAAAATATTTACTATTGATCACAATACAAAGCAAATAGACAGAAAGGTGCAAAATACATACTGAACATAATACAAAACTTTACTGAAGCATGTGCTCAAAATGCTTCCCCTCTACTGCAATGCACATTTGTAGTTACCGTTCGAATGATTTGTGAATGGCTGCGAACGTGTCACGTGAAATATCAGCGCATGCTTCAATGATACATTACTTCGTATCGTCTGGCGTAGTTGGTATTTGAGCATACACTTCATTTGATTGCGCCCCACAGAAAAAGATCAAGAAGAGTCAAATCAGGAGACTGGGCTGGCCACTTCACTTCATCACATTTTCCTATGCAACAATCCAGGAACTTTTTATTCAACAGCTTTGTAGCCACACGGGAAGAGTGAGGAGTGCAGCCATCATGTTGGAACCACATTCACTGACCTGTAGTTAGTGGTACCTCTTCCAACAAAATGAGTAGAACAGTTTCGCAGGAACTGTGCATAGTTATTGCCATTTAGTATACCCGGAATGATGTACGGCCCCCCAATGACATTTCTGACGGTGCTGCACCACACGTTAACACTCCATGGTTGCTGATGCTGTACCTGTCGGAGCCAATGAGGTTTCTCTAATGGCCAGTAATGCATATTATGCAAATTCACATTACCATGGTTTATGAAAGCCACTTAATCAGTAAAAAGCACTCGTTGAAAAAACATTGGATCATCTTGTAGGCGCTGCAGAGCAAACCAACAAAATTCCTGGTGCCATTCAAAATCCACACCGGAGAGTGCTTGATGTAATGAGAGGTGAGGCGGGTGAAATCTATTCCGGTGCAATATGTGTAGAACACTTCTCTGACTTACACCACATTCTGAGGTGATATGTTGTGATGAAACCATAGGGTTGTTATGTGCAACGCTAGAACGACCTCTTCAGGTACCTAGCCAGTTGCAATTTTCTGCCTTGTCCTCTGTATAGCATTCCATGATCCTGATTCAAGTAGTTTCTTGCAAATATGTGCAAGAAGCTGGCACGTAGGACGCTCACGATCAGGATGTACCCCTCCATATCGCTTTATTGTTCTAACAATATTTCTTCTGCTTTCACTGTACACTAGAAGCATATCTAACTTTTCTTCGTTGGTGTACATTTCTGATCCAAGAAACTGTGATGGAAATGCAATGTCTCATTACCCCAGCAGCACATTTATACCCTTCTCTCCAGCTGCCTCGTGCGTCACCGTGAAACGTTATCGAGAAGCAGAAAAACAAAGCCTTCTCTGTTAAGTTCCTGAGTGGTCAACAGGAAAGGTCGCATTGGACAACATCGCTTCGAAGAGCGAACACGATATGAGAACATATCTGTGTCTCAAAAACTATTCGCCTAAATATTATGATATACACATATTTGAAACTGTCTTTTTAAGCCCATCATGTTACGCTAAAATTTAACATAGGATTCCATTTAAAAAAAACCAAAGATGGCCTCATATCTCTAATAAAAAATAGCACAAACATGAAATGTGATGTATTCAAGTAGCCCCTGTCCCTGCAATTCACTGTCCAAATGGCATCTTTGTATCTAATACGGTTGGGGAAATACAAGGGGTGTTATGACTTAGCTGCCTCACCCTCTATATGGATGAGTATGTGTGAGTTATCTGTGAAATCTATGAACACATTTTACTTTCAGGTGATAGAGGCCAAAATTAGTAGCGATGGAATCATAGTGAACCATGTAGGTATTTTGTTTAATTATGTGTTAGACAACTGTGAAATTTAAAAAAGTTACATGCACTGTTTTGTTAATACATCTGCAGAGATTTGCCAACTTCATAGGTTCATAGTTTAACTAATATGCTTAATTTCTCAATTAACACTTTATTCTGATAATCAAAGGTATAAGGTCCGAAAATTGAGGAAACAAAATCATGACGTTGCTTCTTGGAATTAAACATGCTTTAAGGTCTGGAGGGTAGAAAGTTCAGTTACAAAAAACTTTAGTTCATGATTATAAGAAAAAGTAAAATGTTTACTTGAAAAAGGATATTAGGGTTTTCAAATCAGGTATGCCACTTTGGAAACAAATAATTATTATCCTACAACATTTTTATGAACACATGGTTTTTGAACATGAAATTACAGATTTCGCTTAAAAGAAAATATTTTTGATGAACCAAATATACCATTGTAATCAATATTGCTCAAAGAAACCATGTATAATGAATTGGAATGAAATATAGCTTAGAGAAGAAATTTGGTATTTTAAGTCACTAAATATGATGTAGTTGTCAAAAGTATAACAGAGATAAGGAAAAAATATCTGAGGAGTAGTATATAGCAGATGGAGTTATTCCACTGTGCTATGTTTAACATTGAAGATAAATTATTTATAGTAAAGATCATTGGCAGATTAGACATAATGCATAGAGCTAAAAACTGTAATAATTGACAAGAAAACAGTATAGTAATTCTGTGAGTCACAAACTTCTAAATGTGCTATTATCACTGAATGCAGGAGAGGTAACCAAAGTGAAAATGTGAAGTTACTATAGTGCTTTTAGTAGGACCACTCTGGTCATTTTGTATGTGATTGGGCTCTGGTCCATGTGTTCATTTATAAGAAAAAAGAGTAAAGGAATCATCCAGTTTGTAGCTGATATCTACATCTACATCCATACTCTGCAAACCACTGTGAAGTACATGACAAAGGGCACTTCCCAGCTACCAGCTATTAAGGTTCCTTCCCATTCCCTTCCCATGCTGTAGTTAAAGTTGTCCTCACAATCCCTATGGGAGTGATACGTAGGGGGTCAAATTGGACTGCTGTTGACTGTTCACCAAAAAAATGCACCAGCCACAGTTCCTCAGTGGTAGGTGGCAATGCCCCAGTCTACCCCTCTTTTATTCCTGGGTAGGACACTGGTAGAATTCATCTGTATGCTGCGATGGATCTTTCATGAGTACCTGTGGCCATGTCACCTTGCATCTCTTCTTCAGTCTTAGATGTGAGTTTGTATGGAGGTTTTTAGTCACTGACATGCTATACCAATTGCTGCAATGGATTTCTTATCTCTTATGTCCTCCCCAGATCTTCACCATCAATGCCAACTTGACTCTAAAACAGTTTTCTATTGTGGACACCTATGCCATGCCATGTTGCTCCCAAAGAGAGTTCCTTCATATTGTCAGAAAGGATCTGTTGCCCTTCAGATAAGTAGCTGAGCATCACCATTCCATGCTAACTCGAAGAACAGCAATGTGTAGTGCCCTTGGGTGATTACCATCAGCTTAACATGAAAATGATATACGATTGCCACTTATCGAACACTTTGCAATGCACATCGCTGGCAAGATAGTTTTCTCCACAGTCAACATCATCCAAGCATTTTATCATAACCAGTTGCACCAGAAGGTGTGTTTAAAATTGCTGTTTGCACTCCATCTCCTGGCATTGTTGACACAGACATTTATCCAGCAGGAAGATGCCATCGCCATTGGGGAAGACATCAAGTATGAAGGAGTGCAGGTAGCTTGCAGTAGTGTTGATGTAGTCCACAGCTGGCATGGTGTCTACTACCACAGGGCCCATGGAAGCCCAGGTGAATGTCCCCCTTAAGGTAATACTGCACCATCTACCTCCATCGATAGTGTGGTGCATTTTTTGACCAGCTGTTTACCTGGATTATGATATATTCAGACATGATCATCGACCTGGTGTAACAAGATACGGTTCATCCAAGAAGTGACACTTTCCCATTGAATCGTGGTCCAATCTCTATGGTCTCGTGCGTACTGCATTCGTAATTGATGGTACCGTTGGGTCAGCATAGTACACTTACGGGTCATCAGCTGCAGAGCCACTTATTCAGCAATGTGCACTGATCAGTGTTCTCCGAAACACTTGTGTCCACACTAGCAATGTACCCTGTCATCAGATCTGCCGCAGATCACCACCTATCCTGCTTTACAGATTGGTTTTGTGTTCTGTTATGATGTGTATACATCCAACTTACGATTTCAGCATCTTCACGCACATTCCATAAATGCTCACAAGAGTAGCACACAAACAGCCCACCATATTCACCATTTCCAAGGTGCTAGTTCTCAGGTGTCAGGCCATAGCAATCTGCCCTCATTTAGAGTCCTTTAATTTAAACTTTTTTCTGCATCTGGTTTGTAAATGGATGGATGTTCTTAATTTTGGGGTGCTGAATACACTGGTAAAATCAGTTTTTCTCTATGACGTCACATTTCCTAGATAAACAGCAGAATAAAAGTGGTAATAGCAAAAATTGACACAATTGAGTCAAACAAAAATATGCATTCAGAACGTTTGAAATCAATACTATTTTGTACGTACATATGAGCATGATGTCAATAAAAGATCCAAATTAGTTCAGAAGATATTTTCACCTTTGGCTTTTGAAAAATGCTACGACAGAGCTCTTCTTTTGTTTGCCGTTTCATCACTCTCCTTAACAAGACCCCGGCAGTAGTCACCCTTCATCCAAGGGTTCCAATGGCCTTGGTAACAGTGTTCATGGTAAGAATGTCTTAGTGAAAACATTCACCATGCTCATCGCTTACGGTTCCCAAATTTTCCTGGAAGAAATCAAGGTGAGAATGCAGAAAGTGAATTTTAAGATACATTCTACACGACATGTTCTTATAGTTGTCCAACAGATCATTCACCATGGTAACATACTTTTTGTCTTTTCTGTTACCCATAAAGCCCTTCACAATTGCTTTAAAAGAAGACCAAGCAGCTAATTGGATATCTGTGAGTTTGGTATCAAAGGTTGGCTCTTTCAGCAATTTTCTTGCTTGTGGTTGGACAAATATACCCAATTTCAGCTTTGCCTCACTTAATTTGGGAAACTTTTCTTTTAAGCGATTGAAGGCCTCACCTTCTTTATCCAGAGCTTTCACAAAGTTCTTGATAAGGCCCAACTTGATATGAAGGGGAGGCAGAATGATTTTATCGAGCTCAACCAATGGAGTATTGTTCACATTTACGTTTCCGGGAACATATGACTTCCTTATACGCCATTCCTTGACTGAAGAGTGGTTCTTGGTGTCACAGCTGTCTCAAAGGCACAAAAAGCAGCAATATTTCGTGAATCCAGCCTGTAAACCTGTAAGGATTGCAACAACTTTTAAGTAGCAGCAAAGCTGCCATTCATGATCCTTATACTTGAGTACCTCTAGCAGGAAAGCCATGATTTCAGAAGTTTCTTTCATATCTACTGTGTAAGCCAAAGGTACTGATGGAAATGCATTGCCATTATGCAGTAGTACTGGTTTCAAGCTGGTTTTACTGCAGTCAATAAATAGTCGCCACTCCTGTAGATTATGTTGTACTCCTAGCTGCATCATCAGACCCTTGACATCTTTAAATACACACATTGAATTCTTCATATCGAAATATTGAGCGAAGGAAGCACGTCTTGATCTAAAACAGGAAATTTTTGTCCATGGAGCTAGAAAGTTCTGTTGTTGCAGTCTCGACCCCAAGAGTTCAGTTTACTGTTTCGAAAGTTGTAGATTGTGAACCAAATCATTCAGTTCCTTTCGATTAAAGAGCAGAGGCGAAGTGTCATGATATTGAGGGCAGTATTCTTCTAGATGTTCAATACTTTCTGATTCACTTGATAAGGTGTCTGATTCTGTGACTTTAAAGTTACAGATAGAAACAGGCAACCCCTCATCATGGAGCACAGGCAAATGCACTTAAGATACATTTGGATACTATATTTTATGTCTAGTTTTGCTTGAATGTCCCGAAATATTTGTAACACAGATGTAACAGTGTGAATAATGGTCTTTAGGCTCACACCACACCATCGGAACAGCGAATGACATTGCTCGGCATTTTCCTTTCAACCACTCAGTTAAGGTTGTAGTACAGGTTATGCAGGCAATATGAGGTGTAAAATTTTTATCTTGATCACCAACAGGACAATCAAAATACGACATATTTGTCTTCTTAACCAAATCAGTGATTGGTTTTCTTTGGGCTTTTGGAGTGAATTTCCCACACGCATAACAAGAGTTGTGAAGGTGGTTTAGACAGCAAGGTTTACTAGTTGCCATTTTTCTTGGTGTAAGTTTTAAACACAAAAAGTTTGCACCATCTTTCACAGGAAACACTCCCTGAGGATCTCTTTTGCACCACTGGATTACCACACCAACCATTTACTGACAATTTGTAGATCTAGCTCTCCTCTGCAAATCAAAAACAAACAGTTAAACATCAAAACAGAAGAACAGCAAAAAGTGAAATACTGAATATGAAAAATAAAAAACTTTTACAAGCTCAAAAATGGTACCTGCTAGAACATTTTGAAAGGTATATTCGGATTCTACACACCAAAATACATACTAGTTGATGTATCACATCCCAGATGCAAAGTGGCTGTTCACTAGTGTAATCAGTGTGTGCTATTGGTTTCATATTGATGATGAATAATTAGTCTTGGCTCTAAGCAATCGCTTTGCTGTGCCATGACTGTTTAAAAAACAATCACCTGAAGATGTATGTCTACTCACTCAGAACTGGTAGTGACTTTTTAATAACAGTATTTTAACAGCCAGTGTGAAAGGTTTTACTCACCATGTGGAATTTTGGCTGCAGTTCTCTGCCCTCTAGAATTTATGATTTTCTGAGACTACACTTGCAAAAGTTAGTATATGTGATTCATGTACCTACCCTCACCCCCTCCTGTTTGCCCAGTATCACACATTTGTTGTTTTGCCATTAGAAATACACTCTGCATTTTCCCAAACCAGATTCCTCCTGTACTTTCGAATTGCTTGCAATTCCAGAAGATTCATATGCGAATACTTGATTTTTGTATCGTTCTTGGAATTAAGTCACACTACATTTTTGACTGACCTGTTTCAAGAATATATGATCAGTAGCATGAAGGTTTAGTTGGTTCTTGCACATGGCAATACACACAGAAACATATATATATATATATATTTCTGTTGAATCCTACGTCAAATGACACTGTTGCACAAACAAGTATGCTATAACAGCTACACACAACTGTTTTGGTTCAAGACTGCTTTACTACCTCTTTGTGTACGGCAGTGAGTCCAGTATTATCTATGGGATCCCTGTGGAAACAACACATAGAAGGCTGTAGTGTGTGTGTGTGTGTGTGTGTGTGTGTGTGTGTGTGTGTGTGTGTGTGTGTGTGTATATAGACACACACACACACACACACACACACACACACACACACACACACACACACACACACACACACACACATTCCACGTAGGAAAAATATATCTAAAAACAAAGATGATGTGTCTTACCAAATGAAAGTGCTGGCAGGTCGACAGACACACAAACATACACATACATACACACAAAATTCAAGCTTTCGCAACAAACTGTTGCCTCATCAGGAAAGAGGGAAGGAGAGGGAAAGACGATAGGATGTGGGTTTTAAGGGAGAGGGTAAGGAGTCATTCCAATCCCGGGAGCGGAAAGACTTACCTTAGGGGGAAAAAAGGACAGGTATACACTCGCATACTCACACATATCCATCCACACATACAGACACACCAGCAGACATTTGTAAAGGCAAAGAGTTTGGGCAGAGATGTCAGTCGAGGCGGAAGTACATAGGCAAAGGTGTTGTTGAATGACAGGTGAGGTATGAGCAGTGGCAACTTGAAATTAGCGGAGGTTGAGGCCTGATGGGTAACGAGAAGAGAGGATACACTGAAGGGCAAGTTCCCATCTCCGGAGTTCTGACAGGTTGGTGTTAGTGGGAAGTATCCAGATAACCCAGACAGTGTAACACTGTGCCAAGATGTGCTGGCCATGCACCAAGGCATGTTTAGCCACAGGGTGATTCTCATTACCAACAAACACTGTCTGCCTGTGTCCATTCATGCGAATGGACAGTTTGTTGCTGGTCATTCCCACATAGAATGCGTCACAGTGTAGGCAGGTCAGTTGGTAGATCACTTGGGTGCTTTCACACGTGGCTCTGCCTTTGATCGTGTACACCTTCCGGGTTACAGGACTGGAGTAGGTGGTGATGGGAGGGTGCATGGGACAGGTTTTACACCGGGGGCGATTACAAGTGTAGGAGCCAGAGGGTAGGGAAGGTGGTTTGGGGATTTCATGGGGATGAACTAAGAGGTTACGAAGGTTAGGTGGATGGCGGAAAGACACTCTTGGTGGAGTGGGGAGGATTTCATGAAGGATGGATCTCATTTCAGGGCAGGATTTGAGGAAGTCGTATCCCTGCTGTGTGTATGTTTGTGTGTCTGTCGACCTGCCAGCACTTTCATTTGGTAAGTCACATCATCTTTGTGTGTATATATATATATATATATATACGTCGATAGACACACAAAATAAAATTCTAGCTTTCGCAACAAACGGTTGCCTCGTAAGGAAAGAGGGAAGGAGAGGGAAAGACGAAAGGATTTGGGTTTTAAGGGAGAGGGTAAGGAGTCATTCCAATCTCGGGAGTGGAAGGACTTGCCTTAGGCGAAAAAAAGGACGGGTATACACTCGCTCGCGCGCGCGCGCGCGCGCACACACACACACACACACACACACACACACACACACACACACACACACATATATATACCCATCCACACATATACAGACACAAGCAGACATATACAGAGGCCCTTGCCCTAAGGCAAGTCCTTCCATTCCCGGGATTGGAATGACTCCTTACCCTCTCCCTTAAAACCCAAATCCTTTCGTCTTTCCCTCTCCTTCCCTCTTTCCTGACGAGGCAACCGTTGGTTGCGAAAGCTAGAATTTTATTTTGTGTGTATGTTTGTGTGTCTATCAACGTGCCAGCGCTTTTGTTTGGTAAGTCACATCATCTTTGTTTTTAGATATATTTTTTCCCATGTGGAATGTTTCCCTCTAATATATATATATATATATATATATATATATATATATATACTAACAAAGAGATAGAGGGGCTGGCCAGTACTTACCTCAGCTCAGTACAGCCGATAGATACACATAAAACAGAACCGAAAATTTACGTTCCTAGCTTTCGGAACAAATGTTCCTTCATCGGGGAGGAGAGAGGGGAAAGAAAGGGAAGAAGGGAAAGGAGATTCAGTTACTCACAACCCAGGTTATGAAGCAACAGGGAAAGGAAAATAGGGAGGGTAGCAAGGATGGAGGCATGGTTGTCAGAGGGAAGCCAAAGATATTCTACTGTAAGTACTGTGCCAGCTCCAAACAAAAGACGATGCATACAGAAGTAAAGAGGTATATAGTATAAAGATAAACACAACTATGTAGGATGAAAAGATGCGTGAATGGCTAAAGAGGAAAGGGAAAGAGGAGAAGACTGAAGAGTAAATGGGAGTGAGGTTGTTTAACGTAGGTTCAGTCCAGGGGGATGGCGGGATGAAAGGATGTGTTGGAGTGCAAGTTCCCATCTCCGCAGTTCAGAGGGACTGGTGTTGGGTGGGAGGAGCCAAATGGCACATACGGTGTAGCAGGTTCCTAGGTCCCTAGAATTATGCTGGAGGGCATGCTCCGCTACTGGGTATTGGGCATCTCCTAGGCGGACAGTTCGTCTGTGTCCGTTCATGCGCTCAGCCAGTTTTGTTGTTGTCATGCCGATGTAAAAGGCTGTGCAGTGCAGGCATGTCAGTTGATAAATAACATGTGTAGTTTCACACGTGGCCCTGCCTTGAATTGTGTGTGTTTTACCAGTAGCGGGGCTGGAGTAGGTGGTTGTGGGGGGATGCATGGGCAGGTTTTGCAGCGGGGTCGGTTACAGGGGTAGGAACCGCTGGGTAGAGAAGGTAGTCTGGGAATATTGTAGGGTTTAACAAGGATGTTACGGAGGTTAGGGGGGCGACGAAAGGCAACTCTGGGTGGTGTGGGGAGAATTTTGTCAAGGGATGATGTCATTTCAGGGGTTGACTTGAGAAAGTCATATCCCTGGCGGAGTAATTTGTTGATGTTTTCGAGGCCAGGATAATATTGGGTGACAAGGGGGATGCTTCTGTGTGGTCTAGGGGTAGGAACATTGTTGTTGGACGGGGAGGAATGTATTGCTCGGGAAATCTGTCTGTGGACAAGGTCTGCAGGATAGTTGCGGGAGAGGAAAGCACTGGTCAGGTTATTGGTGTAATTGTTGAGGGATTCGTCACTGGAGCAGATACGTTTGCCACGAATACCTAGGCTGTAGGGAAGGGAGTGTTTGATGTGGAAAGGATGGCAGCTATCAAAGTGAAAGTACTGTTGTTTGTTTGTGGGTTTGATATGGACAGAGGTGTGAATGTGAGCTTCAACAAGATGGTCAACATCCAGGAAGGTGGCTTGGGTTTTGGAGAAGGACCAGGTGAAATTCAGATTCGAAAAGGAGTTGAGGTTATGGAGGAAATTAAGGAGTGTTTCTTCACCATGAGTCCAGACCACAAAGATGTCATCTATAAACCTATACCAGGCCAGGGGAAGCAGCTGTTGGGTCTTCAGGAAAGCCTCCTCCATGCGGCCCATGAAGAGGTTGGCATAGGACGGAGCCATCCTGGTTCCCATGGCCGTTCCCCTGATTTGTTTGTAGGTCTGGCCTTCAAAAGTGAAGTAATTATGGTTGAGGATGAAGTTGGTAAGTGTGATAAGGAACGAGGTTTTTGGAAGATCTTCGGGTGGGCGTTGGGAGAGGTAGTGCTCAAGGGCAGAGAGACCATGGGTATGTGGGATGTTTGTGTAAAGAGATGTAGCATCTATGGTGACAAGAAAGATTTCAGGTGAGAGAGGAGTGGGAATGGATTTGAGGCGTTCTAGGAAGTGGTTTGTGTCTTTGATGTAGGATGGGAGTCTGCGGGTGATCGGTTGGAGGTGCTGATCTACCAGAGCTGAGATACGTTCGGTTGGGGCTTTGAAGCCTGCTACAATGGGACGGCCAGGATGGTTCTCTTTGTGGATTTTGGGTAATAGGTAGAAGGTAGGGGTATGTGGCTCAGGTGGAGTGAGTAAGTCTATGGAAGCCGTTGTGAGGCCTTGTGAGGGACCTTGGATTTTTAGGATTTTTTGCAGCTCAGTCTGGATGGAGGGAATGGGATCCTGGATACCAGCTTTGTAGGTTGAGGTGTCGGAGAGTTGACGCAGTCCTTCTGCCACATACTCCACATGGTCAAGTACGACAGTTGTGGAGCCTTTATCCGCCGGGAGGATGACAATAGAGTGGTCTATTTTCAGCTCCTTAATGGCACGGGATTCAGCTGGGGTGATGTTGGGGGTTGTCAGGATGTTCTTCAAGAAGGACTGGGAGGCAACACTGGATGTGAGGAATTCCTGAAATGTCTGCAAGGGATGGTTTTGGGGAAGGGGAGGAGGATCCCTTTGAGAAGGCAGTCGGAACTGTTCTAGACAGGGTTCAACACTGGGTCTAGTATTTGGGGGCTGTGTTTGGGTAATGAAGTGATATTTCCAGTTGAGGTTCCGGGTGAATGAGAGGAGATCTTTAACCAGGGCAGTGTGGTTGAATTTAGGCGTGGGCCTAAAGGTTAAGCCTTTTGATAGAACAGATGTCTCTGGAGGAGAGAGGGATCTGGATGAGAGGTTTAGGACTGAATTGGGACTGGTGATATGTGGCATTTGACTGTGGTTATAGTTGAGATTTGGTCTGTGTGGGGTATGTGCTGGGATGGGGAGATTGAGTAGGGTGGCTAGGCTAGGTTTGTTGGCTATGAGGGGGGTTTGTTGAAGGTTCTGTTGTGGTTGGTGTTTGTGAGGGATAGGGAGAGGGACCCCACTTCTCAGTTGTTGCACTAGCACTGTGGATAGTTTTTTCAGGTGGTGTGTGGCATGGAACTCAAGTTTGCAGCTGGTTTCTAGGGTGATGTTCCTGAGTGTGTTCTCCAAGCAAGGGTTTGATAGGTGGAGAACTTTGAAGAGAGATAGGAGCTGTTGGGAGTGGTGGTTACATGAAGTAGTGTAGAGATTCAGGACAAGTTGGGCAAGGGCTAAGGATTGAAGGTTCTGGAAGTCCAGGAGAGACTGGTGGAAGGAGGAATTGCACCCGGAGATGGGAACTTTTAAGGTAAGCCCTTTAGGGGTAATTCCAAAGGTTAAGCAGGACCGGAGGAAAAGTATGTGGGATTGCAGTTTGGCTACAGTGAATGCATGTTTCCGAAATGAATGTAAATAATGCGGTATAGGATTAGGGTACATAGTGGGTACTGGTGGGTAGGGAAATTAAATAACTAAAGTAGAAATAGCAATCATAAGAAGGAATAAAATGCGGAGGGAAGGACGATAAAGAAAGAAATTGTGTTGGTAATGTTCAATACCAAAGGAAGACCACTAAATAAGAAAAATATGGAAAAAGTTGACCAGACCAAGCAAGTATGTCCAGATCAGGGGAAAAGAACACACGTTGCTCAAAAACAGAGATAGCGAGTGGCAAAAAAAGAGATCGCGCGAGCCGCAGAAATGTCCCAAAAAAATTTTCTTGTGGCATATATATATATATAACACAAATGAAGTGACTTACGGAACGAAAGTGCTGGCACGTCGATAGACACACAAACATACACATGATATTCAAGCTTTCGCAACAAACTGTTGCCTCATCAGGAAAGAGGGAAGGAGAGGAAAAGACGAAAGGATGTGAGTTTTAAGGGAGAGGGTAAGGAGTCATTCCAATCCCGGGAGCGGAAAGACTTACCTTAGGGAGAAAAAAGGACAGGTATACACTCGCATACTCACACATATCCGTCCACACATACACAGACACAAGCAGACATTTGTAAAAGCAAAGAGTTTGGGCAGAGATGTCAGTCGAGGCGGAAGTACAGAGGCAAAGATGTTGTTGAAAGACAGGTGAGGTATGAGCGGCGGCAAATTGAAATTAGCGGAGATTGAGGTCTGACGGGTAATGAGAAGAGAGGATATACTGAAGGGCAGGTTCCCATCTCCGGAGTTCTGACAGGTTGGTGTTAGTGGGAAGTATCCAGATAACTCGGACGGTGTAACACTGTGCCAAGATGTGCTGGCCATGCACCAAGGCATGTTTAGCCACAGGGTGATCCTCATTACCAACAAACACTGTCTGCCTGTGTCCATTCATGCGAATGGACAGTTTGTTGCTGGTCATTTCCACATAGAAAGCTTCACAGTGTAGGCAGGTCAGTTGGTAGATCACGTGGGTGCTTCCACACGTGGCTCTGCCTTTGATCGTGTACACCTTCCGGGTTACAGGACTGGAGTAGGTGGTGGTGGGAGGGTACATGGGACAGGTTTTACACTGGGGGCGGTTACAAGGGTAGGAGCCAGAGGGGAGGGAAGGTGGTTTGGGGATTTCATAGGGATGAACTAAGAGGTTACGAAGGTTAGGTGGACGGCAGAAAGACACTCTTGGTGGAGTGGGGAGGATTTCGTGAAGGTGGATCTCATTTCAGGGCAGGATTTGAGGAAGTCTTATCCCTGCTGGAGAGCCACATTCAGAATCTGATCCAGTCCCGGAAAGTATCCTGTCACAAGTAGGGGCACTCTTGGGGTTCTTCTGTGGGAGGTTCTGGGTTTGAGGGGATGAGGAAGTGGCTCTGGTTATTTGCTTCTGTACCATGTCGGGAGGGTAGTTGCGGGATGCGAAAGCTGTTTTCAGGTTGTTGGTGTAATGGTTCACGGCTTCCGGACTGGAGCAGATTCGTTTGCCACGAAGACCTAGGCTGTAGGGAAGGGACCGTTTGATGTGGAATGGGTGGCAGCTGTCATAATGGAGGTACTGTTGTTTGTTGGTGGGTTTGATGTGGACGGACGTGTGGAGCTGGCCATTGGACAGGTGGAGGTCAACGTCAAGGAAAGTGGCATGGGATTTGGAGTAGGACCAGGTGAATCTGATGGAACCAAAGGAGTTGAGGTTGGAGAGGAAATTCTGGAGTTCTTCTTCACTGTGGGTCCAGATCATGAAGATGTCATCAATAAATCTGTACCAAACTTTGGGTTGGCAGGCTTGGGTAACCAAGAAGGCTTCCTCTAAGCGACCCATAAATAGGTTGGCGTACGAGGGGGCCATCCTGGTACTGGTACCCATGGCTGTTCCTTTTAGTTGTCGGTATGTCTGGCCTTCGAAAGTGAAGAAGTTGTGGGTCAGGATGAAGGTGGCGAAGGTAATGAGGAAAGAGGTTTTAGGTAGGGTGGCAGGTGATCGGTGTGAAAGGAAGTGCTCCATCCTTGTAACCATTGATACCACTTCCCTACACACAAATAGTCTGCACGTCCAGGGCCTCGCTGCGATGGAGCACTTCCTTTCACGCCGATCACCTGCCACCCTACCTAAAACCTCTTTTCTCATTACCTTAGCCAGCTTCATCCTGACCCACAACTTCTTTACTTTCAAAGGCCAGACATACCAACAACTAAAGGGAACAGCCATGGGTACCAGGATGGTCCCCTCGTACGCCAACCTATTTATTTATGGGTCGCTTAGAGGAAGCCTTCTTGGTTACCCAAGCCTGCCAACCCAAAGTTTGGTACAGATTTATTGATGACATCTTCATGATCTGGACCCACAGTGAAGAAGAACTCCAGAATTTCCTCTCCAACCTCAACTCCTTTGGTTCCATCAGATTCACCTGGTCCTACTCCAAATCCCATGCCACTTTCCTTGACGTTGACCTCCACCTGTCCAATGGCCAGCTCCACACGTCCGTCCACATCAAACCCACCAACAAACAACAGTACCTCCATTATGACAGCTGCCACCCATTCCACATCAAACGGTCCCTTCCCTACAGCCTAGGCCTTCGTGGCAAACGAATCTGCTCCAGTCCGGAAGCCCTGAACCATTACACCAACAACCTGAAAACAGCTTTCGCATTCCGCAACTACCCTCCCGACCTGGTACAGAAGCAAATAACCAGAGCCACTTCCTCATCCCCTCAAACCCAGAACCTCCCACAGAAAAACCCCAAGAGTGCCCCTCTTGTGACAGGATACTTTCCGGGACTGGATCAGATTCTGAATGTGACTCTCCAGCAGGGATACGACTTCCTCAAATCCTGCCCTGAAATGAGATCCATCCTTCATGAAATCCTCCCCACTCCACCAAGAGTGTCTTTCCGCCGTCCACCTAACCTTCGTAACCTCTTAGTTCATCCCTATGAAATCCCCAAACCATCTTCCCTACCCTCTGGCTCCTACCCATGTAACCGCCCCCGGTGTAAAATCTGTCCCATGCACCCTCCCACCACCACCTACTCCAGTCCTGTAACCCGGAAGGTGTACACGATCAAAGGCAGAGCCACGTGATTTACCAACTGACCTGCCTACACTGTGAAGCTTTCTATGTGGGAATGAGCAGCAACAAACTGTCCATTCGCATGAATGGACACAGGCAGACAGTGTTTGTTGGTAATGAGAATCACCCTGTGGCTAAACATGCCTTGGTGCATGGCCAGCACATCTTGGCACAGTGTTACACTGTCTGGGTTATCTGGATACTTCCCACTAACACCAACTTGTCAGAACTCCGGAGATGGGAACTTGCCCTTCAGTATATCCTCTCTTCTCGTTACCCATCAGGCCTCAACCTCCGCTAATTTCAAGTTACCACTGCTCATACCTCACCTGTCATTCAACAACACCTTTGCCTATGTACTTCCGCCTCGACTGACATCTCTGCCCAAACTCTTTGCCTTTACAAATGTCTGCTGGTGTCTCTGTATGTGTGGATGGATATGTGTGAGTATGCGAGTGTATACCTGTCCTTTCTTCCCCCTAAGGTAAGTCTTTCCGCTCCCGGGATTGGAATGACTCCTTACCCTCTCCCTTAAAACCCACATCCTTTTGTCTTTCCCTCTCCTTCCCTCTTTCCTGATGAAGCAACCATTGGTTGCGAAAGCTAGAATTTTGTGTGTATGTTTGTGTTTGTTTATGTGTCTATTGACCTGCCAGTGCTTTCATTTGGTAAGTCACATGAGGGAAACATTCCACGCGGGATATATATATATAGCCTTTTGTGCAACAGTTGGTGTTTTATTTTAAAGTGTCAGCTAATTCAGGTTTTTCGTAATTCCATGATAGTTTTCCACAGTTCAAATGTTGGACAGTTTATGATGCCTTTGTTTGTAAATATTCAATAAATTCTTTTAGTCCTATTTGACATGGGTCCCACACTCTTATCAAATTCATTGTACAGTATTGTTCAAGTGTTCTGTATCACTCAGGGGCCCCACAGCTCTTTTATGGGTACAAATGGGTACCCGTGTGATGCACATGGAGGCACCACAGAAATCACACTTGGTACCTGTGCTGTGATTACCTCGTGAAAGCTTAGGTGTGGTTGCCTTTGTTTTTGGGGCTTCGGAAGTCCCGGCATTGACAATAGTGACAGGTGGCGGTTGCTGTGACTGGGTTGCATCCTCGAGGTGATCGCCTGATTAGAATGGGTGGCACCACGGCAGACATTTGGCTAATGAAGCATGTCAAACTCTCTAGCCACTCTACTGCGGCTGCATCTCTTCCTAGGAATAGTTCTGTCTCAGTTCCTGTTTCTGCCTTGCCAGCCTTTTCCCCCCTCTGCTACCCCATGAGAGGAGGGCCAGACCTGCCAGCTTGGGGTGCAACCCTTTCTGCAGTTCCTGGCCTTGCCGCCACCAAACTTACTTACCCTCTCTTTTTTTTTTTTCCAACGCAATTAGGACAAGTTCATTGAAGTTGAGCCCTTAAGCGAGATGAGATCTGGCTCTGATCTTATAAAGACAACGTCTGCCAGCCAGTTGGACGCCCTCTGTGTTTACGACTGCTTAGGAGACATTCCAGTGAATATCACTCCTCATAAGTTTCTCAATATGACAGAGGGTGCAATTTTCCACAGGGGCCTTCTCATCCAGTCCAGTGATTAACTTAGGGCTAATCTGGAATGATGTGGCATTCATTATGTCGCGCAAGGCTGTAAGGACAGTCATGTAGACACTGGCACTTTCATCATGGGCTTTGATGGGGATACCCTGCTTGAAAAAGTAAAGGTGATGGTGTACGGATGTGATGTCAAGCCATTCATTCCACCTCCCATGCATTGTTACTGTTGCCTAAGTTTGGCCACATGCTCTCGCACTGCAGTACCACTCTCATCTGTGGTGACTGTGGCCACCCTCTTTGTGTGAGGAGCCCTTGCACCCCACTGCCTAATTGAATAAACTGCTGTGATCTACATTCTCCCCACTCATTGGGGTGTCCAGTATACACAAAGGAAAAAGGGATACAGGAAATAGAGATCCTTGACCGTCTCAGGCCTGGAAGGAATTTGACAGACTTCACCCTGTGGATCTCTCATCTATCTTTTTCAGTTACGCCATCCCCTCCTCCTCATCCTGCCCTCCTTCCCTTTCCTCCCCCCCCCCCCCCCCAGTGGTTCCAGTCACTTCCCCTCAAGGAACTTCTCCTCCAGAGAAGAAATCCTCTTCTCTGGCCCCTGCTAGGGACAGGGCACCCTCTCGGAACACCCCTCTCTACTGTTCTCAAGGTGAGAAGCCTGCACCGTTGGGTTGGATGACCCCCTGCGGGTCTGGGGGTTAGAATGGGCCCATGGTATTCCTGCCTGTTGGAAGAGAGACGACTAAAAGGAGTCTCTCACATTTTGGCCTTTACGTAGGGTTTGATCTTTATTTTTCAAAATTTTTCCGAAGAGCGAGCCAATCGGGAAGGGCGCCTTACATGGTGCATCATGTAGATCATGTGCTGAGACCTATTGCATACTTCATTGATGCGGATCTGCACTTCTGCTTATTCAACAACTGTTGGACGAGGTCACCCCACCGCCCCGGGTGGGTATTTTTCCATCAAATGTGCAGTATCATTTTCTGTGCTGGTAGCCTCTGACCATACAGGGTTGCTCTGCTGATGCCTGCGCTGTTAACTCCCCACGTATGCCAAGGAACAGATGCCCGTCACCCTGGGGCATCGGGACTCCCAGCAATAGGCATCCTGCCAGGTGGCCTTTGCTGCAGCTGGGCGGCGCATGTGGGGAGGACCCCTGGTTGCAGTGGGTGGCATCAGGGCAGATGGCACGCAATGAAGCATACATAGTAATCATCTCTTGCTGGAAGTCAAACGCACAGAAGTACGACCCCAAATTGTTCCTCTCCCTGGCCACACCATGCAAGGAACATCAAGCTAAGGATACCAGTGACTCTTATTTCGCCCCAGTACCTTGTATGTTTGAGACCTGATGGGGAATCTATCGTGACGATGAAGCCTCAGTTCTTTGTGGAGCATTTACAGGACAAGTTTATGGAGGTCCAAAATGAGATCCGGGTCAGTCTTGATCAAAACAGCATCCTCTGCCCAGTCACAGGCGTTACTCGCTTGTGACAAGCTGGAGGATGTTTCTGTAACCATCACGCCCCATAAGAGCTTAAATGTGTTCTAGGGTATCATATTTCACAGGGACCTGCTTTTGCAGTCTGATGATGAGCTGCGCACCAATTTAAAGCGGCGAGGTGTACATTTCATTCGGCTTGTCCACTGGAGTCTGAGGGATAAACAGGTTGCCACCAGTGCCTCATCTTGGCCTTTGAGGATGATACATTACTCGAGAAGGTCAAGGTTATGGTCTACCGCTGTGATGTAAAGCCCTATATCCCTCCTCCAAATCGGTGCTTTAAATTCTGGAAGTTCGGCCATATATCTTCTTGCTGTACTTTCAGCGTCACAAGTCACAATTGCGGGCACCCATCACATCCCAATACTCCATGTGCCCCACCTCTCATCTTTGTCAACCGCGGAGAGCACTGCCTTGCTCGTCTGACTGCAGTATTGTCCAGAAGGAAAGGAAAATTGTGGAGTAAAAGACACTGGACCGACCGACCTACACTGAGACTAAGAGAAAATTTGAACGCCTGCATCCTGTACATATCACATCGTCTTAAAACACCGCTACAACAGTTCTGGCACCATCGGCTCCGCCAACCCAGGTCCCCTCTCAGAGCCGGAAGACTACGTGTGCCCCCTCCCTGTTGCTCCTGCACCACTTACTTCGGGAGCAACACTCCATTCCACCCCCTCCCCCTCCCTCCTCCCTGCAACCGTCGGGGATATCAGTCCCCATTTCTGAGCCGGAGAAGTGTAAGTCTTTTTTGGCTCTTCTTGCTAAGAAGGGTTCCCATAGGTCATTCCCTTCCCGGGTTTCTGCTAGTGGGAAAGATGACATCTACCAGTGGCTGAAGAGCCAAAAGCAGCTGGTTGTAAGACTTCACGATAATCCTCAGTCCCGGAGCTGACTCAGTGAAGTCCTCCCAGCCAGGGAAACCAAAGGAGCAGGGCGATAAATCCAAAAAGAAGATACGCAAGACCAAGCGAATTGCGGTGGTACTCACACCACCACTACCTACAAGCTCTGTGTCTGCGGATGAGGTGGAGATTCTGGCTGAGGACCCAGATCTCACCTGACCTTCAGGCACTACTCAGGCGATAAGTCGATGGCAGCAGGTGACCCCGAGGTGTAAACTGCCTCACTGAACGTTTCATGCCTTCCCGGTCTCACGATGACGTAATTCTCCAGTAGAATTGCGGCGGTTTTTTCCACCGCCTGGCTGAGCTACGGCAACTGTTAAGCTTTACACCTGCTTTCTGAAGTGCCCTCAGAAAACCTGGTTCCCGGCAATGCAGACTCCTGTGCTCCACAGCTGTAAGGGATATTGAGGGAACTGTAGCAACTATAATAGAGTGTCAGGTGGAGTTTGCGTTTATGTCCTAAACTCAGTCTGTAGTGAAACTGTGCCCCTTCAAACCCCTCTTGAAGCTGCGGCTGTCAGAATAAGGATGACACAGGAAGTAATGGTCTGCAATGTATATCTTCCTCCAGATGATGCAGTACCCCCGAATGTATTATCTGCACTGATCGATCAACTCTATAAACCTTTCCTACTTTTGAGAGATTTTAATGCCCATAACCCCTTGTGGGGTGGCACTGTGATTACTGGCTGAGGCAAAGATGTCAAAACCTTTACTGTCTCAGTTCGACCTCTGCCTCTTAAAATACTGGGGCTGCCATGCATTTCAGTGTGGCTCATGGTAGTTCCTTGGACATTGATTTATCAATTTACAATCCAGAACTTCTCCCATCTATCCACTGGAGAAAACATGATGACCTTTGTGGTAGTGATCACTTCCCCATCTTCCTGACACTGCTCTGGCGTCAGGACCACAAACACCTGCCCAGATGGGCTTTAAACCAGGCAGACTGGGGAACTTTTACCTCTGCTGTCACTGTTGAATCTCCCTCACATGGGAACATCAATGTGATGGTTGAGCAGGTGGCTACAACAATCCTTTCTTCGGCAGGAAACAAGATCCCTCGCTCTTCGGGTTGCCCCCGACGAAAGGCAGTCCCATGGGGATTGCCAAAAGTCGCTGAAGCAGTTAACGAGCGTCAGAGAGCTCTACAGCAGCACCCTTCCCTGGTGCACCTCATAGCCTCTAAACGGCTCCATGCCAGCATTCACCAACTTATCCAACGATGGAAACAGAAGTTTTGGAGAGGTATGTGTCGACCATTGGGTGCCGTATGTCACCTTCCCAAGTCTAGATAAAGATCAGGTGTATTTTTGGGTACCAGACACCACCAGTGACCTTGGCGTTAACATCAATGGCGTGCTCTCTTCCGACGCAAATGAGATTGCCGAGCACTTTGCTGAACATTATGCTCGAGCATCTGTGTAGAATTGCCCCCCAGCCTTTCACACTCTCAAACAGCGGCTGGAAGGGAAAGTCCTCTGGTTCACTACATGCCACAGTGAACCCTATAAGGCCCCCTTTACAGAGTGGGACCTCCTCAGTACCCTTGGACATTGCCCCGACACTGCTCCTGGGTCTGATCGGATCAACAGTCAGATGATCAAATATCTCTCATCTGACTACAAGCGATATCTCCTCGTCATCTTCAGTCGGATCTGTTGTGATGGCGTCTTTCCATTGCAATGGCGGGAGAGCACCATCATTCCGGTGCTCAAACCCGCTAAAAACCCGCTTGCTGTGGATAGCTATCGGCCCATCAGCCTCACCAACGTTCTCTATAAGCGGCTGGAACATATGGTGTGTCAGCAGTTGGGTTGGGTCCTGGAGTCACGTGGCCTACTGGCTCCATGTCAGGGCAGCTTCTGCCAGGGTCGTTCTACCACTGATAATCTTGTGTCCCTCGAGTCTGCCATCCAAACAGCATTTTCCAGACGCCAACACCTGGTTGCAGTCTTTTTTGATTTATGAAAAGTGTATGACACGACCTGGCTGCATCAAATCTTTGCGACATTATATGAGTGGGGTCTCGAGGGCCCGCTCCATATTTTTATCCAACACTTCCTGTCACTTCGTACTTTCTGTGTCCAATTTGGTGCCTCCCATAGTCCCCCCCCTCCCCCATATCCAGGAGAATGTGGTCCCGCAGGGCACTGTATTGTGTGTCTCTCTATTTTTACTGGCTAATAATGGTCTAGCAGCAGCTGTAGGGCTGTCCGTCTCACCTTCTCTCTATGCAGACAACTTCTGCATTTCATACTGCTCCACCAGTAATGGTGTTGCTGAGCGGTGCCTACAGGGAGCCATCCACAAGGTGCAGTCATGCGCTCTAGCCCACAGTTTCCAGTTTTCGGCCACAAAGTCGTGTGTTATGCACTGTCGGATTCGTACTGTTCATCAGGAACCAGAATTGTACCTTAATGACGATCCACTCACTGTAATGGAGACTTATCGATTCTTAGGTTTTTGACGCCCGATTGACTTGGCTTCCTCACCTTCATCAGCATAAATGGAAGTGCTGGCAGCACCTCAATGCCCTCTGCTGCCTGAGCAACATGAACTGGAGTGCAGATCACTCTACGCTGCTGCAGCTGTACAGAGGCCTTGTTCAGTCCAGCCTTGACTATGGGAGTGTGGTTTATGGTTTGGTAGCGCCCTCAGCATTGCATTTACTCGACCCAGTGCACCACTGTGGCATTTGCATCGTGACAGGAGCTTTTAGGATGAGTCCGGTGACTAGCGTCCTGGTGGAGGCCGGAGTCTCTCCCTTGCAGGTTAGGCATGCACAACTGCTGGCCAGTTACATTGCACACATTCGTAGTTCTCCTGCACATCCAAATTACAGTCTCATTTTCCCACCCACAGCAGTTCATCTCCCGCATCAGCGGCCCAGGTCAGGGCTTCCAATTGCAGTTCGTGTCCGATCCCTTCTTTCCGAACTGGAGTCCTTGCCTTTACCACCTATACTTGAGGTCCATTCACGTACACCTCCATGGTGTACACCTAGGCCGAAGCTTCACCTGGGCCTTTCACATGACCCTAAGGACTCGGTTAACCCTGCGGCTCTCCGTTGCCACTTTCTCTCGATTCTTGACATGTACCGAGTCCATGAAGTGGTTTATACCAACAGCTCAATGGCTGATGATCATGTTGGGTTCACGTATGTCCATGGAGGACATATTGAATAGCATTTCTTGCCCCGTGGCTGCAGTGTTTTCACTGCCAAGCTGATGGCTATATCTCGTGCTCTTGAGCACATCCATTCATGCCCTGGAGAGTCGTTTCTTCTGTGTACTGACTCCTTAAGCAGCCTACAAGCTATCGATCAATGCTACCCTTGTCATCCTTTTGTAGCGACCATCCAGGAGTCCATCTATGCCCTGGAACGGTCGTCATTCAGTAGTGTTTGTCTGGACCTCAGGTCACGTCGGAATCCCAGGCAACAAACTTGCCAACAAGCTACATGGGAACCGCTTATGGAGATCAGCTTATCTGCAAGTGACCTGCGTTCAGTACTACATTGCTAGGTTTTTCAAGTTTGGGAGACGGAATGCCATAACCTCAGTACGCACAACAAACTGTGTGCCATTAAGGAGACTACGAATGTGTGGAAGACCTCTGCGCGGGCTTCTCGCAGGGACTCTGTGGTTCTCTGTCAGCTCAGCCTTGGCCACACTTGTGTGATACACGACTACCTCTTGCACTGTTGATGACCCACCTCAGTGTCAGTGTGGTGGCTGGCTGACAGTGGCCCATATCTTGATGAGCTGTCCTCCTTTGGCTGCACTGCGCCGGACTCTTCAGTTGCCAGAGTCATTGCCGTTAATTTTAGCTGACAACGCCTCATCGGCTAATTTAGTTTTACGTTTTATACATGTCTGTGGGTTTTATCATTCTACATAAGATTTTATGCATGTCCTTTGTCCCTTTGTGTTCTCCACTCTAATGCTTTTAGTTTGGATGTTTTAATGTGTCGCAGAGTGGCTGGCTTTTCCTTTTTATTCTCGTGGTCAGCCATCAACGGTCATCTGCTCTTTTTGTTTTTATCCCTTCTACCTGTCTCTTGCTTCTCTCTGTGGTTTTCTTTTCCTATTTTGTCAATAGTAGAGTTTGTTGTCCTGTCATTCTTCTGGTTCTTCCATTCTCCTGTTATTGTGCTGTATGTCTCCTTTCTTATCTTCCTTCCCTCCCTTGTGTAATTATTTTACTGGGACAAGGGACGGATGACCTCACTGTTTGGTCCTTTCCCCACTTCCTTGAAACAAACTAACCAACCAACCAACCAACCTGGGTTGGATGAGGGACGCACATCCAAGGGCCCCAAAGGTGCTCACTCTGTCTGATCCAGACATCGCTACCAGCTATTCCCTTACTGATAACACTTCCTCCCTGCCTCCCGAGGAGGAGGAGGAGGAGAAGGAGAAGAAGAAGAAGAAGTAGTAGTAAGTCCAAGAACGAGGCTTACCCTGTATCCCGGGGACTTCGCCCCCTCCTTCTCACTTCGCACCAGACCCAGATTTTATGAACATCACCCCATCCTCATCAGTGACGACCACTGCTCCAGTGACAGTACCCCTGCTTAACTTCTTTATGTTTAACCTGGACTCTTGCCAAACAGTAATCCAGTGGAATTGCAATGTTTATTACCGCCACCTACTGGAAATACGATAATGTGTTTCCTCTTATTCTGCAGTCCGTCTTGCTCTTCAAGAAACATACTTCCATGATGGCCACTCTCCAGTGTTTCATGGTTATGGGTGTTATGTCGGATCCGTGCCGACCCTTGAGATAGCATCTGGAGGAGTCTGCACTTTCATTCACACCAATGTCATTAGTAACTGGGTCCCCATTCACACCACCCTGGAAGCAATAGTGGTATGAGTGCAAATGACCCCAGCAATCACTATTTGCATTGTCTACCTCCCTCCAGATAGACCACTTTCTTATATTGAACTACCTACATTAATACTCCCACCCCCATATCTCCTCCTTGGGGACTTCAATGCACACAATTCCCTGTGGGGAGTGCCACTTCAACAGATAGGTATCTTGTAATTGACCAATTTATTACGGACTTTGATTTCTCTCTCCTCAATGACCATTCTCCTACCCATTTCTTGGCACCTTTTCTGCTGTTGACCTCATGATCTCTTCCCCTGCTCTAATGGCTTCTCTACATTGGTCACCCCATAATGATTTTTGTGATGGTGACCACTTTGCGATGATTCTGTCATTCTGCAGAGCCAATTGGCCGTATATTCATCTGCTGTGTACTTCAACATCTCTCTCAGATTGGATAGATGCAGTCATGCAAGACGTCTCTGACACAATTCTTCATGCCGTTGGCACTGCTATCCCCCTATCCACTGGTCCCCTTCATCATCGACCGGTACTGTGGTGGACCAGGAATGTAGCAGTGGCTATCCAGGACTGTCTAAGGGTGCTGCAACGATTTAAATGACACCCTTCACAGACCAACCTTATTGCTTTCAAACATCTCCATGCTAAGGCTTGTTACTTTATTAAGCAGAGTAAAAAGGAATGCTGGGAGCACACTGTTTCTTCCCTGGGGATATATGCCTCTTCATCTCAGGTATGATCCAATCTCTGTAGCCTTTCAGACCACCTGCATCAATTGTCTAGGTTCTTATCCTACAGGGTGCTCTGTGTACTGATCTCTCAGTTGGTCTTTGCAGAACCTCACGACACACTTTGTGACAGCATCGGAGCCCTCTTCCTATCCTGCCACCTTTCTCTGGCATAAACAGTGAGGTGAAAAAACCACCACCTATTTCAACCTACATCAAACTGAAACCTATAATGAACCCTTCACTGAACAGGAATTCTTGCAGGCTCTTGCCTTTTCACATGGCGTGGCTCCAGGCCCAGATTCCATCCACAACCAGTGATCCAACACTTGAATGTTACCTAGAGGCAACATCTACTCATGGTATTCAACTGCATTTGGCTCATGGGCTTCATCCTCTAACAATGGCAAGACAGCATAGTTATCCCCATACTGAAGCCCAGGAAGAACCCAAAGTATGTCGACAGCTACCGACCGATTAGCCTGACCAACATACTTTGTAAACTGCTCGAGAGGATAGTTAGCTTCCAATTATGTTGGGTACTCCCTTTTGGCCTACTGGCCTTTTGTACCCGTATCAGTGTGGCATCTGGAAGACTGATCTACAATGGCCATTTACTCAGATGGTAAACACCAATCCAACAGGCTTTTTCCAAATGCCGACACCTTGTTGCTGTCTTCTTTGACCTACATAAGGCGTACGACACAGCTTGGCAATGTCACATTTTAGTTACCCTTTGTGACTGTGGCCTTCATGACCCCCTTCAGATTTTTATCTGTGAGTTTTTATCCCACCAGCTCTTCCAGGTTAGAGTTTGCACTTCACTCAGCACTATTCGGATCCAAGAGAACAGTATCCCGCAGGGTTCTGTGTTAAGTGTAATACTCTTCCTCATTGCCATCAATAGGCTTGTAACCTCTGTTGGACCTCGGTTACCCCTGCCCTGTATGTCGACGATTTTTGCATATGATGTAGCTCCCACTCAGTAGCATCTGCTGAATGCCAGCTCCAAGGTGCCATCCGATGAGTCTCTGCCTGGGCCCTTTCGCGTGGCTTCCAGATTTCTCCCTCCAGAGCACAGGTTCTCCCAATCCAGACCTTTATTTAGGTGACAAGTGCTTAGATGTTGTAGCACAATCCCGTTTCTTGGGCCTTCTTTTTATAAAAGGTTGACATGGCTGCCCCATGTTAGCCATCTTATTACTACCTGCGTGCGGAAGCTTAATGCTCTCCACCTCCTGGCCCACCGTGCAGACCGTGCTTCTCTACTCCATATTTACCGCACTCTGGTTTTCTCCAGATTAAATTATGGTTTCAAGTGTATGACTCAGTGGCTCCCACCACTCTGAAACTGCTTGACCCTGTTCTCCTCTATAGTGTGCATCGGACTATCGCTGCCTTTTGCATTAGTCCCATTGACAATCTCCTCGCAGAAATGGGGATTCCGCCTCTACAAATACGATGGGGCCAACTCCTGGTTTCTTACACAGTCACCATTCGACAGTTTCCTGACCATCCCGTGTACCCTCTCTTCTTTGGAAACAAGGGATGTCTCCCTCCTGATACCCACCCTTGGGTGGGATTGTTGGTTGGAATGCACCTCACCCCCACCTCCCACCAGAATGGTGCCACCTAGACCATGGATTAGGACCAACCTATTCTAATATCCTAAGTTCTCTGTCACCCCTATGATATACCGGTATCTTGTACATTCTATCCTTCAAGAGTTCCAGGGTGTTACCATGCTCTACACTGATGGTTCTAAAATGATAGATAAGGTGGGATACGCTTTTATGCCTCCTGCTGGCATGGAGCATCATTTACTGACAGATCCATGTAGTGTGTTCACAGCAGAGCTGGTAGCCGTTAACAGGCCCTCCATTTTGTTACTCATGCCTCCCTCCACAGTGTTTTAATATGTACTGACTCAATGAGCAGCCTGCAGGCTGTAGACCAGTGCTGCTCTAGTCTCCCTTTGGTCTCTGCTATCCATGACCTTCTCTCTGTCCTTGGCTTTACCAGCTGCTCAGTTGTCTTTCTGTGGGGATCCCAAGTCATGTGGGCATGAACTGGCTGACCGTTTGGCTAGAGGGGCAGATACTTGCCCCATTCCCTTTCATGATTCCAGGTGCAGATATGCAGATACACATCAAATCTATTTTCACCCAAAAGTGGAATGACATCTGGTGCACTAATGCTCTCAGTAATAAACTCGACACAATCAAGGAGACTACTGCAGTCTGGAACTCTTCCTTCTGCTCCTCTCGCAAGGAGTCCATTGTCTTACACTGTCTACGCATCAAGTCGTACTAGGCACACCCATTGATTTCTCGTGCATAATGAACCATTCCCACAATGTGGCTGTGGAGGGACTGATGGTATCCCATATATTGGTGAAATGTCCCCTTCTTTTGGCCCTTTGTATTAAGTATAGCCTTTCAGATTCCTTGTCTTCAGTATTTGCAGATGGTTCACAGATGGTTGAAATGGTCCTCAGTTTCGTATGTGAAAGTGGTTTTTATTTTCATTTATAAATGTTTTCTAGGTCTGAGACCCATGACCACTCCCCATTGCAAAGACTGCTCTTTTATCCCTCTGTTTTTCCAGTTTTTAGATTATGCCTACCCTTTATGCCTTCTACTGTGTGTGTTTTTAGCTGCCTCACTTTAGAGTTTGATGCCTCTGACTGGATCCGCCTACTTTTAGCAGACACATGTATCCTAAGCATGTAACTTCTGAATTGAATTGCGGGACTGATGACCTCACTGTTTAGTCCCATAACCCTCTGTCAACCAATCAGGTGTTTTGTAAGCAGTCTTCTTTGTAGAGCGAGTGCATTTTCCAAGTGTATCTAAGTCTGTCAACTCCTTTGCTTGTAATTGAGCCTATGTGATCGTCTGTTTTGTGTCTGTGCTGATAGCTACACCCAAGTATTTATATGAGTTATCTGATTCCAGTTGTGATTCATTGATGTTGTAGTTTTTGTGTCTAATTCTACAAGTGACAAGTGCCTTCATGAATTCTGAAGTTGTATAGGGTCAGTTTATGCAGTGCCACTTTTCTCAGGCAGGTAGAATATCTAGCCACACGAGATACTCGATTGCAGTTATCCTCTTCACAGTTGGCTTTATAGAAATTGTTCTTTACAGTAATATTCTGCTTTGACTCTAGGTACAGTTATCATATCTCTCTACTGTAGTGTGATTTCATGGAAGGTTAACTCAAGGTGGAAGAGCTTATATGAACTTTATAACTCTGACAGTTTGTGTGGCTGTATCTACTACATTTGTCTCTCTCACTAATGATGTCACAGCATTTTTAAAGAGCATTTCTTACTGTAGCTTAAGTTTCATTTAAGGTAGAGAAAATCATGAGAAATAATTCATTCATCCCCCCCCCCCCCCTTTTCCTCCTTTTCAGCTGCTTTTATATTCCTTATTAGACTTCCAGCCTTATTTGGATATGATTTTCTATAAATTGACATTCTTAATCTGAATTTTCCATGTTGCTGAAAATACTGTGTATCTTGATTCATTGGTCTGCATCAACTAATATAAAACATTGGTGTGTAACTTTATTCCGACTCGGAGTGGGTAGCAAGAGTTGTGCCAGACACCCTGTCATCTGGATCCAGTATATGACACGCCTGTTTTGTTTCCTCAAAAACTTTTACCAGTTATCTTCATCTCATATTCTCCATTTCAGAGCACCTCCTCAGATGAGTTGCTGTTCTCAGTGGGAAGACTTGTTTGACGCAGCTCTCTGCTGTATCCTGTCCAAGCCTCCTCATCTCTGAATAATTGTTGCAAGCTACATCCATTTGAACCTGCTTACCATATTTCTTACTCGGTCTTCCTGTAAGATCCCCCCATCCCCTCCCGTCTGAACGAACATGCACATACTAAATTGATGATTTCTAATCTGTAACGCAATCTACTCTCCTGTAGCACACATTTCGAAAGATTCTATTCTCTTTTATCTGAACTGCTTATCATCCAAGTTTCACTTCTGTACATGGTTACAGTCCAGACAGATACCTTTGAAAAAGACTTCCCAACATTTAAATTTATACTTGACGTTTCTGAAGAAAATTTGTCAAACATTTTCTTGCCATTACCAGTCAGCATTTTATATGCTCTCTACTTCAGCAATCATTAGTTATTTTACTACCCAAATAGCAAAACTCACCTACTACTTTTAGTGTCTCATTTCTTAATCTGATTCCCTCAGCAGCCTGATTTAATTGGACTTCATTCCATTACCTTGTTCTGCTCTTTTTAGTGTCTATCTTATATCCTTATTTCAACACACTGTCCATTGTGTTAAACTGCTCTTCCAAATCTTTTACTGTCTGAAAGAAGTACATTATCATTGGCAAACCTCAAAGTTTTTATTTATTGTCCCTGTGTGTTAATTCCTTCTCCATTTTTTATTTCTTTTATTTATTTATTTATTTATTTTTGGCTCAGTGTATAGATTTGATAACATTGGTGGCAGGCTACAACCATGTCTCATTCCCATCTCAACAACTGCTTCCCTTTCATACCTTTAAACTCGTATAACTGCTTTCTCATTTCTGTACAATTTGTAAATAACCTTTTCTTCCCTGTGTTATACCGTGCTACCTTCAGAACTTCAAAGAGTGTATTGCAGTCAACATTGTCAAAAGCTTTCTCCAATTCTACAAATGATCTAAACATAGGTATGTCTTTCATTAACCTTTCTTCTAAGATTAGTTGTAGGATCATTATTGCCTCGTGTGTCCCTACATTTCTCCGGAACTCGAACTGATCTTTCCTGAGGTCGGCTTCTACCAGCTTTTTCATTCTCCTGTAAATAATTTGTTAGTATTGTGCAACCATGACTTATTAAACTAATAGCTCAGTAATATATGTACGTGTTAGCACTTGCTTTCCTTGGAATTGGAATTATAACATCCTTTTTGAAATGTAAGAGTATTTGACATGCATCATCCATTTTGCACACCTAGTGTAATAGTTGTACCATGGCTGGTTCCCCCCCATGAAACCATTAATTCTGATGGAATGTCATCTACTCCAGGGGCCTTGTTTTGACTTAATTTTTCAGTACTCTGTCAGTTTCTTCTTGGAGTATCATACTCTTAATCTTATCTTCATCTGCGTCCTCTTCCCTTTCTACAATAGAGCCTTAAAGTTAATTTCCTACGTGTAGCCTCCCTATAAATTCATTTCAGCTTTCCCTTTTTTTCTGACTTAATGTTTGTACCCTAGTTATATGGGCTTCTATAGACTTGTAATTGTCCTCCAGCCATTCCTGCTTAGCCGTTTCACACACCCTGTCGATCTCATTTTTAGATGTATTTTTTCCTTTTGCTTGCTTCATTTGCTGAATTTTTGTATTTCTTCCTCTCATCAGTTACTTCATTAACTTTTGTGATGCCCAAGGATTTCCACTAGGCATTGTCTTTTTTATCTATTTGATCCTCTGCAGCCTTCACTATTTCATCTCTCAAATGTTCCCATTCATTGTCGACTGTGTTTCTTGTCCCTGTATAGTCAATCATGGTCTAATACTTGTTTTGAAATCCTCAAAAACTTCTGGTTCTTTCAGCTTATCTAGGTCCTATCTCCTTAATTTCTTACCTCTTTGAAATTCCTCTCTTTATTGAAATTTCTTCATTTTTGATATACAGTTCATAATCAATACATTATGGTCCAACTCCACATCTACCCCTGGAAATGTCTTACAGTTGAAAATCTGGTTGCGGGGTCTGTTCTTTTCATTGTATAATTAATCTGAAGCCTTTCAATGTCTCCAGGTCTGTTCAACCTGCACCTTCTCCTAGGATTTTTTAACAAAGTGTTTTTGATAATAAAATTACATATTTTGCAAAATTCTACCATGTGGCTTCCTGTTTCATTCATTTCCCATGGTCCATATTCTCCTATTATTTTCCATGTCTTCCTTCCCTGGTAACAAATTAAAGTCCTCCATCACAATTAAGCTTTCCTCACCTTTATTATCTGAATTATCTCTCTTATCTCATTATGCATTCTTTGAATCTCTTCATCTATGGAGGTAATTGGCTTACAAACTTGTACTACCATTGTGGGTGTTGCTTCAAACTTCATTAATTACTGCTTTATCTGACTTAAACTTATCCATTTCACTTTTTAAATTTCAAACCTATCTACCCTATTAAGGAATCTTAACATTACACCCCCTGGTGAAATCCCTGTGAGTAGCTCCACCCAGAGATCCTAATGGGCGATTATTTTACCTCCAGAATATTTTAACGAAGAGGATATCATCATCATTTAATCATACAGAGTATCTGCATGCCACTTACCCCTTGCTTTCAGCCATTCTTACCACCAGCATTATTTGTTGATGTTATAAGGCCAGTTCAGTAGATCCATACTTTTGTCCCTGCAGCTACTGTAAAGGCTGCTGCCCCTCTTGAGGAACCAAACCACATTTGTGTGTGTGTCTTCACAGGTACCGCTCCATTGTGGCTGCACCAACGGTATGGCTATTGTGTCGTTGCAATATGCATGTCACTCCGTCCCAGCTCGGCAAGGTCTGTGACTTCTGGGAGGCAGGAGTTAATAATAGGGTTATTTTACTTCGTTCTGCTACATTTTTCCTTAAGTTCCTTTCATCCCGATTTCAAGTATATGTATTGCCAGTATTATTACTCTGATTAACAATAATCATCATCGGAGCAGGTTGTCTGTGAACAGTTTGAAGGCTGCAATTTGCCAGCTCCAGACAATCTGATAGTGGGCCAACTGAGTTTCCAGTAGAATTGGAACCTGACACCTATTTGTGTCTCATGACTGAATTACAAAATAAACTTCTGTATCACATTGCTGCATGTGAAATGACGTAAATAGTGACAAAACACACAATTTTAATCACATGTAAGGTAATTTGTCAGTAAATTTAATCGATGTATGTAGAACATCCTTAATTACGAAGTGATCTGAGGACATTCAAGAATGCCGTAAGCATAAATATGGTAAATTTGCTGTTCTGGTATGACAAGAGTCACCAGTGTGCCAAAATCATGACTTCGTCACATTCATTGTTGAAATGTTACTAAGTACAGTTCTTTTAAACTTTCATTGTAAAGCATATATTTTCTTCTATGTTATCACATTCAAAGTTTTGACATAACAAAGAACATGAAAAATGAAATTTGACAATGACAGTTCAGTCAAAATTCCCATTTTGACATATTCATGGTTTTGGCATAAAAAAAATTTGTATTGGTACTTGAATAATGTAGCATCTGTAATGAGGTTTTCTTTTTTCTTTATTTTTTTCTTTTTTTTTTTTTTCTCCTCCAGGCCAATTGTTTCTGTCTCATTCATGAGTGACAGTGCTCTAAGCTTTGGTTGCAAGTTTAGTTTCAAACCAATCAGAGTATCAAAGCCCATCTTATGCCTGCCTTTGTCACGAGGCTGTGTCACCATACTGAGGTAATCTTCGTAGTTTCTGTTAACTTATGTATTACATGTGTGTTGCATTATTAAAAATATTATTGTGCAAAAGTAAGATTTTTTTATTCAAGGGCTGTTTGGAAGAGTTCAGTACAATTTCAGATTACTTGCACAGAATTGAATGTATTGTGAGATGACAAGAGATGCCTGTATAGACATGGCAGTTAGTGTGAATAAATAATTGACTGTAATATTTTGTTTTATCATAGTTTTCTATTTTGTTCTTCAGTCTTACCAAAACTTTTTTTTTCTTTGTTCACACAGGTAACCACATTAATAGAAGCCTTTACTTTATGCCAGTAGTGTGGGGGAAAAAATGATCTGGATATGAAAAATGATGTAGTATAGTGTGTGTGAATTTAGATATATCCCAGCATTAAAATAACTATTTCTGTGTTTCGGAAAGACTTTTTCAATGTAAATATTCAATGAACAAAACTAAAATTTTCTCTCTCTCTCTCTCTCTCTCTCTCTCTCTCTCTCTCTCTCTCTCTCTCTCTCTCTCTCTCTCCCCCCCCCCCCTCCCACTCCCCCTAGCCCTCTCTCCCCCCCACCCCCTTTCCCCTATTTACCTCCCACCCTTCACACACACACACACACACACACACACACACACACAGATAGTCTGTCTGTTCACACGTGAGCATTAAAACCACAGATGCCTTGGCTCTGGTAGATTTCTTCTGTATTCCATCCACGCACAATTCCTATGCTGCTTCAAAACATTGCCACATCCTACACTGCCACATTCTTGTAAGTAGAATAGCAGCCTCTTAGAAAATATTAGTTCCATTGGCATCACCGTGCTACACTTACCGGTGACACAAGACACCATAGTCAGTGCTGAGTTTATTTCTCAGCAGCATGACTTTGTTACAGTATTCCTGCCTACATTATTAATGCATTGACCATTCATGGTATGGGACATCGTCTGCACTTCAGTTTCAGTTCCCACTTTCCTAATGATAGCACTCAGATTATACCATATTAATATCAACAATGAGGCTTCAGACAGTGAATACAACTTGTCAGTTCTGCTCTACCTAGCTGAAATAATTACCTACATCTCAATTTCAAAATCTATTAAACTAACTTAGTGTAAATGTGTATGATATCTCTTGTTAGTTTCATGTTCCATAATTTCACAATAAATGGTAGTGATGCAGAATGAGTCATTTTACATTCGTATCACAAATTAATTTGTAGATGTGGCTACACACTGAACATTTATAAGTTGTGTTCAGAGCTTCCAAAATGAAATTCCTTTCTCAGGATTGTAAGAGAGAAAAACACACACACACACACACACACACACACACACACACACCATTGGGTGGGGGGGACAGCGAGCTATCTTAGGTTTATGCCAGGGAGGTTACTGGAGTGAATGATGTGCTGTAAGGATAGCTCTGATCTGCACAGCTCAGAAAAGGGAAGTTCCAGATGGCACGGGCTGTGAAGCAGCCATTGAAATCTTGCATGCTGTTCTCTGCTGCTGTAGTGTCACTCAGTGGTCTACCTCATTTTTGGCAACTGTTGTAGTGGTGGCCATTCATACTGGTTGACACCTGGTTAGTTCACATACCAATGTACAACGCTGTGCAGTGGTTGCAGCAGAGCTGATATATAACATGGCTGCTTTCACAGTTGGTACGGCCTCTGATGGGGTAGAATAAGCCTGTGATAGGACTGGAATAAGAGCTGCTGGGTGGGTGGACAGGATGGGAAATGGCCACTGAGTGGAGGGTCTGAATCAGAGGCTGAGACGGTTCTGCGACCGTGTGGGCTGCAGATTCCTCGACTTGCGCCATAGGGTGGTGGGGTTTCGGGTTCCGCTGGATAGGTCAGGAGTCCACTACACGGAACAAGCGGCTACACGGGTAGCAGGGGTTGTGTGGCGTGGGCTGGGCGGTTTTTTAGGTTAGATGGCCTTGGGCAAGTACAGAAAGGGCAACAGCCTCAACGGGTGCGGGGCAAAGTCAGGACATGCGGGGACCAAGCAGCAATCGGTATTGTAATTGTCAACTGTCGAAGCTGCGTTGGTAAAGTACCAGAACTTAAAGCGCTGATAGAAAGCACCGAAGCTGAAATCGTTATAGGCACAGAAAGCTGGCTTAAGCCAGAGATAAATTCTGCCGAAATTTTTACAAAGGTACAGACGGTGTTTAGAAAGGATAGATTGCATGCAACCGGGGGTGGTGGAGTGTTCGTCGCTGTTAGTAGTAGTTTATCCTGTAGTGAAGTAGAAGTGGATAGTTCCTGTGAATTATTATGGGTGGAGGTTACACTCAACAACCGAACTAGGTTAATAATTGGCTCCTTTTACCGACCTCCCGACTCAGCAGCATTAGTGGCAGAACAACTGAGAGAAAATTTGGAATACATTTCACATAAATTTTCTCAGCATGTTACAGTCTTAGGTGGAGATTTCAATTTACCAGATATAGACTGGGACACTCAGATGTTTAGGACGGGTGGTAGGGACAGAGCATTGAGTGACATTATACTGGGTGCACTATCCGAAAATTACCTCGAGCAATTAAACAGACAACCGACTCGTGGAGATAACATCTTGGACCTACTGATAACAAACAGACCCGAACTTTTCGACTCTGTATGTACAGAACAGGGAATCAGTGATCATAAGGCCGTTGCAGCATCCCTGAATATGGAAGTTAATAGGAATATAAAAAAGGGAGGAAGGTTTATCTGTTTAGCAAGAGTAATAGAAGGCAGATTTCAGACTACCTAACAGATCAAAACGAAAATTTCTGTTCCGACACTGACAATGTTGAGTGTTTATGGAAAAAGTTCAAGGCAATCGTAAAATGCGTTTTAGACAGGTACGTGCCGAGTAAAACTGTGAGGGACAGGAAAAACCCACCGTGGTACAACAACAAAGTTAGGAAACTACTGCGAAAGCAAAGAGAGCTCCACTCCAAGTTTAAACGCCGCCAAAACCTCTCAGACAAACAGAAGCTAAACGATGTCAAAGTTAGCGTAAGGAGGGCTATGCGTGAGGCGTTCAGTGAATTCGAAAGTAAAATTCTATGTACCGACTTGACAGAAAATCCTAGGAAGTTCTGGTCTTACGTTAAATCAGTAAGTGGCTCGAAACAGAGGATGACACGCGTAAAGCTGAAATACTAAACACCTTTTTCCAAAGCTGTTTCACAGAGGAAGACCGCACTGCAGTTCCTTCTCTAAATCCTCGCACAAACGAAAAAATGGCTGACATCGAAATAAGTGTCCAAGGAATAGAAAAGCAACTGGAATCACTCAATAGAGGAAAGTCCACTGGATCTGACGGGATACCAATTCGATTCTACACAGAGTACGCCAAAGAACTTGCCCCCCTTCTAACAGCCGTGTACCGCAAGTCTCTAGAGGAACGGAGGGTTCCAAATTATTGGAAAAGAGCACAGATAGTCCCAGCCTTCAAGAAGGGTCGTCGAGCAGATGCGCAAAACTATAGACCTATATCTCTGACGTCGATCTGTTGTAGAATTTTAGAACATGTTTTTTGCTCGAGTATCATGTCGTTTTTGGAAACCCAGAATCTACTATGTAGGAATCAACATGGATTCCGGAAACAGCGATCGTGTGAGACCCAACTCGCTTTATTTGTTCATGAGACCCAGAAAATATTGGATACAGGCTCCCAGGTAGATGCTATTTTTCTTGACTTCCGGAAGGCGTTCGATACAGTTCCGCACTGTCGCCTGATAAACAAAGTAAGAGCCTACGGAATATCAGACCAGCTGTGTGGCTGGATTGAAGAGTTCTTAGCAAACAGACCACAGCATGTTGTTATCAATGGAGAGACGTTAAAGTAACCTCTGGCGTGCCACAGGGGAGTGTTATGGGACCATTGCTTTTCACAATATATATAAATGACCTAGTAGATAGTGTCGGAAGTTCCATGCGGCTTTTCGCGGATGATGCTGTAGTATACAGAGAAGTTGCAGCATTAGAAAATTGTAGCGAAATGCAGGAAGATCTGCAGCGGATAGGCACTTGGTGCAGGGAGTGGCAACTGACCCTTAACATAGACAAATGTAATGTATTGCGAATACATAGAAAGAAGGATCCTTTATTGTATGATTATATGATAGCGGAACAAACACTGGTAGCAGTTACTTCTGTAAAATATCTGGGAGTATGCGTGCGGAACGATTTGAAGTGGAATGATCATATAAAATTAATTGTTGGTAAGGCGGGTACCAGATTGAGATTCATTGGGAGAGTGCTTAGAAAATGTAGTCCATCAACGAAGGAGGTGGCTTACAAAACACTCGTTCGACTTATACTTGAGTATTGCTCATCAGTGTGGGATCCGTACCAGATCGGGTTTCGTCACAGGGTTATTTGGTCCGTGATAGCGTTACGGAGATGGTTAGCAAACTCAAGTGGCAGACTCTGCAAGAGAGGCGCTCTGCATCGCGGTGTAGCTTGCTCGCCAGGTTTCGAGAGGGTGCGTTTCTGGATGAGGTATCGAATATATTGCTTCCCCCTACTTATACCTCCCGAGGAGATCACGAATGTAAAATTAGAGAGATTAGAGCGCGTACGGAGGCTTTCAGACAGTCGTTCTTCCCGCGAACCATACGCGACTGGAACAGGAAAGGGAGGTAATGACAGTGGCACGTAAAGTGCCCTCCGCCACACACCGTTGGGTGGCTTGCGGAGTATAAATGTAGATGTAGATGTAGAAAGTTACAATTTACTATGCAAATGATTGCATTTTAGACTCTAAATTCAGAGAATTATTAATATAATATTTAATTGCACAACACTCCATCTGATATTGTTATGTTAACCCTGCTATGCAGCTAACTTCAGTGTGAACACTTTTCTCATGTAAGATTATGTAAATCTTCATCTTTTTCTTATAACCCTCCAAAATTAGTGATTCTGAATAGATAAGTGCTGTGAGGACCAGAATAATTAATGAATTTATTCGGTTCAGAAGAGACAAAATAATTAGATTGTTATTAAAAGTTTTCCCTCAGTGCTAAAAAGAGAACAGTTAAAATCTACACAGTAAACTTTGAAATGGCTTCTGCGACGGCTGGCATTCTCCCTATCCAGATGTACTGCACAAAATTCTGTGTGTGTCCTGTCACTAGTCCACCAAAAATATTATGTAAAGTGGCGATCACGAGTGGTTTGAGCTGGTAATCAAATGTCGCAAGTTCTATTGCTCTAGCAGGATGCAACAAGATTGATCGAAGTATGCCAGTGCTGTGTATATTTGCCAGTAATAACTGCAGCTGTACCCGGTGCTGCCGTCGACTGCCTACATTGCTCGATGAGTTCCTCTGTAGATGGCCAATGGAGCAGCAACTGCAGTGACGCGCGATCGTGATAAACATGTTCCTATGTAAAACTACTACCTCCGTACTCTGTAACGCATAATACAGACTACTACGACTTGCTAAAGCACTCAGAACATGAATCCATTTTTCTCAGATAGAGTGTAGCCTCAGTGTCTCCTACTCTGCACCAGCAGGCTGCCCAATTATTTCCGCCAGGCCACTGTGTTCCCTCCAAACACTGTGTTCATGGGTATTATCGTCCCAGGTCACACAATTACAGCCAGTGGGCTGCTTCTGGAAGGTGTTTTAAGTTGAAACATTGTTGATGCTTCTGCATTGCTAATGGAACTGTCGGAATGTTTCTGCAGAGTCACATGCCAAGAGGGGGGGGGAGTGAGGGGTTTACAGGGAGTGCACTTCACCAATTCGACTCATAGTGGCGCCAGGCCGTCTTCTGTGTTAATAGGCACCTTGGACGCAAAAAACTGAGTCTGGGCCAGCTGTCCACATAGTGGAGAAATCGCATCCTTGAGTTTTACGGTGCAGGACAAGAGCGCAATCCCACCCCCATCCTGTACAAAGGCTGCCGCCGGCTGAGGGCAGCGTGTCCGCTGGCTTTCTCTCAGACCACATATGGAGGCCGCTATAAACTGCCTCGAAGGCCGTTCTCCCACTTCATTGTGTAGGGCACATTGCAGCTTGCTCACAGAAACCGAATTATTTTTTTCTGCTACAAAATTTACTGTTTGTGTGAAATGTGACATTTAATCACCTCTTACCCCGCTTGGTTACTCCCGTGTAAGGACAAAGAAATATTCAGAATGATTCCGCAAAACCATATGCAAACTGCATAGTTGTGTATTAAAAATGTAAGGTGGGTGAGTGAAATGGGTCTTGCACTCATTGTGAGAGGTCCACATCAGTTTCCACCTTGCAAGGGCAGGGCTTGCATCTGGGTCTTCCACAAGGGTATGATCCCTGTGACAGGGAATTGGGGGTGGGTTGGCATTGGGGGGTGGGTGCTATTGGAATGGACTAGGATGTTGTGGAGCTTGGGTGTGTGGCATTATACCACTTTGGGAGGGGATGGAAGTATCTTAGGTAGGATGTCCCTCAGGGCATGATTATGGATAATCAAAGCCCTGATGAAGGACGTGGTTCAGTCATTCCACTCCTGGGTGGTATTGGGTGACAAGGGGGTTGCTTCTTTGCAGTTAGTTCTTGGGATGGATGTGAGGCCTTCAACATACTGGGAGAGTTCTCATCACTGAAGATACATTTGCTGCGGGAGGCCAGACTGTATGGGAGAAATGGAGAGGAGCAGGTGGCAGACAGCTGGGCACACAATTTCACAAACAGCTCACCACTCCCCCACAAGCTGCTAGCCACTTCCCCCCAACACCCTACGTGCCTCCCGCCTCTCTCCACCCCTCATCCCACCCCACCCTGTGGCCACACCTCACCCAGTACATACACTCGTCATGGGCCAGGAAAGAGCTGGCAGCAAACTTAAGTACAGTGTAGGTGTGTGTAGGTGTGTGTGTGTGTGTGTGTGTGTGTGTGTGTGTGTGTACATGTTTCTCCTACAAGCTTGAGATATGAATTTCATTCTGAAAGCTAGCAAAGCACAACACTGTCCCTTTAGTTTGTGTACCTGTCGATGACAGCGCTTCTGCCCGTCGGTGATTAATCTCCTTTTTTCCTAAATGATTTGTTATTGTGAACCAGAACTTTAGTACATTATTATGCTACAATAATAGATATTCTTGTACAGTATAGAAGGAATTGTCAAGAAGAAAGTTCTTCAGTTTGTTTCCAAATCACACTTTGCTGTCTGTCAGACATTTTATATCACTTAGTAAGTGATAAAAAATTTTAGTTCCAGCATGTGCAAAGACAACCTTAATGTGGAGTAATGAATATCATTTTTCTTTGTTCATTGTAATTATGTACATCATTGTTTCTCTTGAACTACATTTGATTATTTACAACAAACTTCATGAGGAAATAATGCTCTGAAGCAGTTGTCAAAATGCCCAACTCCTTAAACAGGTGGCTACAAGATGATTGTGGGGTCAGCACCTTGTATTATTCTTACAGCGTGTTAAGTTCAAATTTGAAATAAGTTTTCTATCTCTATTTTTGTAAATTTCTTAGCAACGGAAACACTATCCATTACACCTTTCAGCACATGCATTGTTAATACTTATTTACCAAAGTGATAGCAGCTTCTCGCACCATGAAGAAATACTTGGCTTTGTACCACTGCTAATGCAAACAAAAACATATACCCACTCAAAATGAAAGAAAATAATTAAATGCGTAAAACAGATATCCACTGCATCGTCAAGGAGTAGGAGTAGTAGTAGTAGTGCACAGCATCATTGAGGAACATTTTTTCAAAACTTGATAAATGCAACAGGTACAGTTTCTCATAAAGTGAGTTTTTCTGTTTTCACCTAGTAGATATGTTTGAGCATTTGAATTTTTATGTGACATCTAGATCTCACTTACATTAATAAAGTGTTGTAGTGAAGTATATTAAAAGTTAATTTTTATAACAGTGTATGAAGGTGTGATTTTTCAGTTATTTTCCAAAAGTTGATAAATGCTTATTACTATTGATATCGGTTACGTTGTCTTTAATTCTGTGTGTTTTTCTCCATAGCTAATTTGTGCTGTAGTGTTGATTGTGTGTCTGCATTGTTGTAAAACGCATATTTTTGCATATATTGTTATATGAAAAACATTTTTTATTTATAGTTTTTGGCTTTATTGAGAATACAATAGTAGTAGTAGTAGTAGTAGCAGCAGCTTTATTCATCCGTAGATCTCTTTTTACAAGGATATAGGACATGTCAAAGTATTTACAAATTTAGATCAATTTAAAATCAGCTAATTCGTATACACATATATTTACAGACTTCTAGTTAGAGACAATTGTTGGATTTACTCCTGGTATACAATACGTTTTTTACACTATCAGTCACTGCACACATCGTTTCATAACACTTCGCACACCCCACACACACACACACACACACACACACACACACACACACACAAGTGATCTCTGGGCCATTTTCTGTTCTGAAACTTCCTCTTTCCTATCCTGGAAAACTGAGTCAGCATCCCTCCATAATGAGTGAGATGTTGAGCTCAGAAAGAGGAAGAGGTGTTAGTATTGTGCTATACATAGCTTGCGGGGTAAGTATTTATAGAAAGGAAAAAAAGAGGAATAAAACATAAAGTGAAGGTGGTATGTGGAATGTTGGATATTTTATTATTATTATTATTTATTTGTATAACTTTTTTTTTATCAAACCCCTACTCTGTGCTAAGTAATCCTTCAATATATAAAATGTACTGCAAAACAGATACTTTTTATGTGCCTTTTTAAATAAGTTTATGTTTGCAATTTCTTTAATCTCTTTACAGTTTTATTCCTTAATAGAAAATGCTGTTTTGAGTTTATTTTTTCTTGGTAAATGTAAATTGAGTCTCCCTCTTGTTGCATGGTCGTGGACAGAGCTGTTTGTGCAGTAATTACCAATGTTATTTCTGATGTGTACAGCTGATGTAAATGTATTCACATGGAGCAGTTAAAATCCCCAGTGTTCTGAACAGATCATTACAATGAACTCAACTAGTATTTTTGGTTATTATTCTTATGGCTCTTTTCTGAAGTTTGAAAATTGTGTTCATATTTTGTGCATTTGTTCCCCAAAAAAATAATGCTATAGCTGAGAATTGAGTGTACATATGAATAATATGTAATTAAAAGACACTGCATGTTCCACACTGATGATAGGATACTAAGGGCATAACATGCTGATGGCATTCTGTTTGCAAGTACCTTTGTGTGTTCACACCACTTCAACTGAGAATCAATATTCATTCCTAGAAATTTTGCATTTGTTGCACTGTCTATAGAGGTGCCATGTACGTTTAATTTAACATTCATTTTTCCTCTTCAAACTGAAATTCATGGCATTAGTTTTCTTTATGTTCAATGTCACTTTATTACTTATTGACCAATCATAAACTTCGTTGAGAGTTTCATTTGCTTTCTTGGCAAGGAGTTCTCTTGTTTTCTTAGTGACTATAATATTGCTGTCATCGGCGAAGAGAATGTTTCGTACCATGAGTCACACTACTGGGAAAGTCATTGATGTACATCAGGAACAGTATTGGTCCTAACCCGCTACCTTGCGGAAGCCCTGTATTAACGTATTTTGGTTCTTATAAGTGTTCTACTAAATATTTAGATTTATTTGAAGTATGTGTTACCTCTGCTCTTTGTATCCTGTCTGTTAGGTATGATTGAAACCAGTCATTAGCTACCCCTCTTATTCCTAATGCTTGTAATTTATTTAATAGAATCTTATGTTCGACTGTATCAAACGCCTTAGAAAGATCCAAAAATATGCCTGTGATACACTCATCTTTATCAAGAGCATCAAGTAAAACTTTTGTGAATACTACTATGACAGACTGTGTATTTTTGCCGCTTCGGAAACCAAACTGTGATTCACTTAAAAGATTGTATTTATTCAGGTAATTCATTAATCTATCTTTCATAATTGTTCTATTATTTTTGAGAATGGTGACAGCAGTGAAATGGGCCAGTAATTTTCTATGTCTTCTGCATTACCTTTCTTAGGCAAAGGTACAACTCTTGCCTGTTTTATCTGCTCTGGAAATGTCCCTGATGTGAAGGATTCTTTTATTATATTTGTTAAGGGGCCTTGTCTAATCCCTATGCATTGTTTCATTACTTCATCTAAGCCTACTGACTCTTTATTTTTTAGTTTTTGAACAGTTTTAATGACTTCATTGTCTGTGGTTGGAAGTAACCTCACTGTATTTAGTGCAATATTATTTACAGGTGTTTTATTTGTTTGGGGGAATTTTTGCTCTAACTTCTCAGCAATACTTGAAAAATGCTCATTTACATAGTTTGCTAAGTGTTGTGGATCATTTATGACCTTATCCCCCCCTCCCTTAGCAGTATGTTATTCTACATTTGTTTGCCCCTCCCCGTTTCCTTTTTTATAACATCCCAGACTGCTTTGCTTTTATTCTCTGCATTATATGTTATTTTGTCAGTAAATGACTTTTTTGCAGCAGTCAGCACCTTCCTATAGATCTTTTTGTATCTATGATAGAAATTTAAGAATTCTGGATCATTGCGAGTCTTTTCCATGGAACTGAGGTGTTTAAGTGTTCTGGAGGACTTCTTAATACCTGCTATTATCCATCTGTTTTTGAGAGACATTGATACAGACATGCATACTTTTGGAAACGCCTTTTCAAAGTTCAATTTAAACAGTGTGGAGAATTTAGAGAATTTCATATTCGCATTGGTTTCCTTATACACTTCATCCCAGCTTTGTTTTTCTAGTTCTTTTGAAATATCTTTTATTATGATTTCTGATAGGTGTCGTTTGTAGGCTTGTAGTTTAGGGAATGATTTATGCCTGATTTTATTATTGTTGTTGTTGTTTGACAGAGATGGTCTGATAGTCATAGATCTTTTCCAGCTGCATCACATTTTTCCCTGTCCATATTTGTGGCCACATGGTCAATTACTGATGAAGTTGTTGTGGTAACCCTTGTTGCACTATTGACCATTAGGGACATGCCAAAACTTTGAAGGATATTTATGAAGGTGCTGCTGGATTCATTTATGATATTAGTGTTGATATTAATGTCCCCACACAGGATTATGTTGACCTTTGTACTTTAGACTTTATTGAGAACTTCTGTTAACTTATTGAAAAAAGTGTCCACACTACCACTGGGAGATCTATACACACACACACACACACACACACACACACACAATGATTAATTTCTTGGTGATATCAAGCCCTGTTGATTCAATAACTGATATTTCAAAGTGTTTGACTTCACTTACTGTACTAAGGTCATGTCTTGATTGAACTGTGTTCCTTTTCTGATGTAAATGCGTGATCCTCCACCTCTTGAAGTAGTTCTGCGGTAAGAGTTTGCCTTTTCATATAATGATAATACTACATGTTGGATTTCTGTCTCTCTACACCAGTGTTCAATAATACAAACTACTTTGTAGTTCAAAGATTGGAGCTCAGCTTCTAATAGTTGTATTTTATTTTTTTATTGATTGCATGTTTTGATGGAGGATTGTTAAGTCTGTGAAATTCCCCATGTTACTCTTTCCAATGGTTTGTTTTTCTTTGTAACATCTGGTATATGTGATATTTGAGGTGTTTAAAATCTGTCTTGTGAGTGGATGCTTCAGTATTTTTTAAAGTGCCAAAGCTATTCTTTAGGCAGGGGAACCTGTTGTCTGGATTTATCCTAAAAAGACTTACCTTTCCTACCTATGACAACAGATATTTGACCATGTGTGGCTCAAAATCCCCCCCCCCCCCCCCCCCCCCCCCAATACTTTCATGAATCAGCTGTACCAATCTTCCCTTCCCAGTCCTGTTTTGGTGTAGGCCATAATAATAATAGAAATACAGTGGCATAATAGAATAATAGCAAAGATAACTATTTTAACATAATTGTTTAGCTGATATCTTTATTATCAGTACTACATGAATTATGAAATGAATAACATGAAAGTATTGAAAGCCACAATCACATTGTTATGCCAAGTTTTCTGTCTTACGTCTATGAATTATTTATCTAGGACATATTTGTAAAACTCCTTGGCATGATCTTGAATTTCAAAATAGTTTAGCAAGGCACACACATCTCTCTTCTTTCTGTGCGTACCACATTTTGTTTTGGTAAAAGGGTGGATGTTAGTACTTTTGGATAGCATGGTTTCTTTCGTCTCAGGATGTCCATTTGTACTGGGTGTCCAGAATATGTATCACATACTGATCAGACACATTAACAGTTTTCTGTGCTTTCTTGTATGAGATGACTCGCAGGCTGGTCATTTTGAATGATATCTTGGATTTTAGTACTTTCTGTGCACTATCTTCGAGATTTTTAACACACTAATTTGTGTTTAGAACTTTGAGAGTACCATTCTCTTCTACAATATCAATATTCTTTAGTTGACAAAATGCTTTTTTTCTGTATGACTTCTCAGTTCTACCAAACAGTTTCGAGGCATGTAGCTATGACCATGAAAATTATTGAATCTTGTGCTGTTTTTGCAAGTACACTGTAAGCATCACAGTCGCACAGCTGTTTTTATTTTGGCTGCCACAAGAATCTGAGATTTATTTAAGAAACCTTCCGACTGACAGTTTTGGAATAGCTCGGTTTTGCTGCATGTCAAAGCAAATCTCAATAACATTTCAATTTTCTTCCTTCATTACATCATAAAACCACTTTGCACAAATTTTATGTAATCAATGTCTAGTTTGTAATTCATTCTTCTTCTGCAAATGTGTTTCTGTTTTTATTTCCATTAAATGAACATTAGAATTGGAGCAGGTGTACTGAATGATAGATTGAAGTGTTTGTAAAATACATGCTTGTATTTTAATAAGGAGCATTGTTCCTGTCTTAAATTTTATCTTCGCAGAATCTCTTGAACATTTTGACTGAAATCTGGAGGCAAATAACCTCTCGCAGACTTCCCTCTTCCCTGGTGGCTCTCTGAATTTATATTTTTTAACAACATTCTTAATGGCTATTGTTACCTCTTTATGACCCCTTCCTGTTCTGTTGCTTCCTCTCATCTCATCTGCTTGCTAGATAACCTATCATGTGATGCTAGATACTTGTTGGAAAGCTGCAGCACAAACAGGCACTACTTCACCATTCCTATTTCCATTGGTGTACTTCACTGTCATTGCTTTCTTCCTTTTTGCATTCTGGGTGTGCATTACTCTGCATTAAGGTGAAGAAATTTTAGCAGAAACTTAACTTGAGCCATTTTATTTAATGATACAGGGTACTTTTCTGGTTCATTTTTATGTAAAAATCAACACCTATTTCTTGCAGGCACTTGTTTATAATGTATATGTTTTACAGATTTTTTGTTGATATCAGGTAATGCAGCACACTTTCTAAACAAATTAGAAGTATTCTGAATATTTTTGAACGTGCTTACGGTTATTAAAAAAATTAGAAAGAAATTGATGCAATGTTTTTTCCAAAATGCTTCCTCAAATTGAGGTAACATTTAATCCAATGTTATACATTTGAAGGAGACCAATTTTTACCAGATATGCATGACATTATGGCTGAGGTACTAGACCTATTTAATTCCACCTATTATTTATATTACAAGGATAAGAAATATCACAACTTACATTTTAATTTTTATAATTTTTTGCATATTAAATGTTTTTTTTGTATAATTTAGTTAATTCTGCAATAGAGCTTAGGTGTACTATATAAGTATGGACTATTGCAAGTTACAGAAAAAATTAGAGCAATGTTTTATAAACTTCAGGAAATATTTGTACCTGAATTCTGAAAAATACAACTTGTGGGAAATTGCGAATGATGATAGGCGTCCAATTAAACTGTGCCTTAAAACATTCCTGAAGCATAGTCTTCATCCTGCAGCATTTCTTCATCTTCAAGCTTCCTTTTGGTATTCCTTTTAGCACTTCTTGCTTCTTAGGTAACTTGAAGAGCGAGTCTTTCAGCTTCATGCTCCCGTTGTCTGTCACACACAAGCAATTGATCTTCTATATTAGAGCCACATTTTATTCCTAAATTTCTCAGGACTTCCAACCTTCCTCTCACACCATCATTGAAACATATCACTGCATCTAGTAAACTGACTTTTAATCTATTTAGCCCTACAAAAACATTCTTGCGTAATCTTTCCCATATGCAATGGTTGAAACTTTCATTTGTATTCTGAGCGTCCCCATGAAGACATTTACTGAGCTAAACAGGGTCAGTCAGATCTCTAAAAATTGGTTTTATTTCATTCATAACAGGCTCGGGAAGAGAAAGCTTATGGTGGTATATTTTACCATATTCTTTTGCTTTTTGGTAACCACACCAGGAATCTGCTCCTTTAAGGCAAAGTCCATGAACGGGATAGTCATATGTGAACAACTTATGAAAGTAGGTGGCCCATACAGATTATCTCATTGCTGTAACATCATTCAGAAGTGCAGTTTGTCTAATGACCAGTGCATAATAACTCCAAAGGAGGTCTATTCCAGTTTGTCAACCTGCCTAGGCCAGAGAGAGATTTTCCATCAGAGAGCAACTTTCCTTTCATTTCTCTTCGTAGCTTCCTCAATCTAGCACCCATCCTCTTTTGCACATGTCCACAACACTCCAGTTTTGTTACCAGGGTATCACCGTAAACATTGAACTCATTAATTTTATTGAAAGTTTTAGAGTCTCCATCGCTTAGATGCTTCATATACATAAAGTTATAAATGGGCACCGACCTCTGAAATATTTTTAGAGCTCCATCACACTCCATACCTCCACTGTAACTATCATAATTCTTAGAACACTGATGTCCAATATGTTCTTCAGTGTTACCATGGCAGGTGTGGCAGTACTTAGATAAGCACTCAACATCAACAACTTTTCCATTATTCAGAGAAGTAGCCCTTAAAAACACCATTCAAGGAACGATGTCCTCGACATTGCCATGTCCCATAAAGTCCATCACCAATGTCCCTGATTCCACTAATATCTACAGTTTCTTCTACTGCACGTTTCATAGATGCTTTAGACACAACTGTAAAGGCACCTAAAACTATTTTGATGTACTTGCTGAACATACTGGGAGGAGGAGGAGGAAGGAAGGAAGAAGGAAGGTGGAAGGTCCATCAAGCCACAAAACATTTGAGCAGCTTTTTTTTTCCTTTTCCTATTGCATGCATTGCATACACTAACTTCAAATTCACGTCATATGAAATATGCACACAAAAAAAAATTTTTTTTTTTTGCACTAAACCCTTCGTGCTACTTTGTTGTTCAGTTATTTCCAAACAGCCTACATCATTACATTGTTTACATTCCGCCACTGCCTTTATCAAAGAATCCACTACAAACAGCATCATTATTAACACAAAAATTTGAATCACCAGGAGGTGTGTCATGTGGAAGTTTTGTCCGTGAAGAACTGATACATAGGTTACTTTCAACAGTGTGGTTTGCTTTGTTTGTGAACTGGTTACCATGGAATTTCCTTTTATTGTATTTCTTGATGCATGGCATAGTTCGTATTTATTGCACGCTAAGGGATATGTACTTCCACAAATATATGTAGCACTAGGGCACCAAACATTCAGTAACACGTGAACAAAGTGCTTCAACGAAACAAAAGTAAATACTAACAAAGATAATCATTTACAGACACTAGAAACGTGCACTGTTACCAACACATACAATGTATCATACATATAATCGCTGGAAACAAAGTTCACAGTTCTTTTCAAAATAATACTGGTTTCTGTAACAGAAATAAAGGGGGCATGGCGGCATATATAACCATAACTTTAAAATTTGGTGTATATAGGTCATTTTTCATTTGAAAGCCTATAATGTATACAGGGTGTTACAAAAAGGTATGGCCAAACTTTCAAGAAACATTCCTCACACACAAAGAAAGAAAATATGTTATGTGGACATGTGTCCGGAAACGCTTACTTTCCATGTTAGAGCTCATTTTGTTACTTCTCTTCAAATCACATTAATCATGGAATGGAAACACACAGCAACAGAACGTACCAGCATGACTTCAAACACTTTGTTGCAGGAAATGTTCAAAATGTCCTCCGTTAGCGAGGATACATGCATCCACCCTCCGTCGCATGGAATCCCTGATGCGCTGATGCAGCCCTGGAGAATGGCGTATTGTATCACAGCCATCCACAATACGATCACGAAGAGTCTCTACATTTGGTACCGGGGTTGTGTAGACAAGAGCTTTCAAATGCCCCCATAAGTCAAGAGGGTTGAGGTCAGGAGAGTGGAGGCCATGGAATTGGTCCGCCTCTACCAATCCATCGGTCACCGAATCTGTTGTTGAGAAGCGTACGAACACTTGAACTGAAATGTGCAGGAGCTCCATCGTGCATGAACCACATGTTGTGTCGTACTTGTAAAGGCACATGTTCTAGTAGCGCAGGTAGAGTATCCCATATGAAATCATGATAATGTGCTCCATTGAGCGTAGGTGGAAGAATATGGGGCCCAATCAAGACATCACCAACAATGCCTGCCCAAACGTTCACAAAAAATCTGTGTTGATGATTTGATTGCACAATTGCGTGTGGATTCTCGTCAGCCCACACGTTGATTGTGAAAATATACAATTTGATCATGTTGGAGTGAAGCATCATCCGTAAAGAGAACATTTGCACTGAAATGAGGATTGACATATTGTTGGATGAACCATTCGCAGAAGTGTACCCTTCGAGGCCAATCAGCTGCTGATAGTGCCTGCACATGTTGTACATGGTACGGAAACAACTGGTTCTCCCGTAGCACTCTCCATACAGTGACGTGGTCAACGTTACCTTGTACAGCAGCAACTTCTCTGATGCTGACATTAGGGTTATCGTCAACTACAAGAAGAATTGCCTTGTCCATTGCAGGTGTCCTCATCGTTCTAGGTCTTCCCCAGTCGTAAGTCATAGGCTGGAATGTTGTGTACTCCCTAAGACGCCAATCAATTGCTTCGAATGTCTTCCTGTCGGGACACCTTCGTTCTGGAAATCTGTCTCATACAAACGTACCGCACCACGGCTATTGCCCCGTGCTAATCCATACATCAAATGGGCATCTGCCAACTCCGCATTTGTAAACATTGCACTGACTGCAAAACCACGTTCGTGATGAACACTAACCTGTTGGTGCTACGTACTGATGTGCTTGATGCTAGTACTGTAGAGCAATGAGTCGCATGTCAACACAAGCACCGAAGTCAACATTACCTTCCTTCAATTGGGCCAACTGGCGGTGAATCGAGGAAGTACAGTACATACTGATGAAACTAAAATGAGCTCTAACATGGAAATCTAGCGTTTCCGGACACACATGTCCACATAACATCTTTTTTTTATTTGTGTGTGAGGAATGTTTCATGGAAGTTTGGCCGTACCTTTTTGTAACACCCTGTATATAGGAAAGACTATAAAATTTGATAAAGTTATGAAAAATATTTCAATTTTCCCACCATTTGTAAGTACCCTGTATCCTTAATGATGTCACGTGGTGGTGAAAGTGAGAATATCTTTGCAGCAGAGTTAAACAACTTTGCACTATTTCATTCCTTTAGCTTTTGAAGACAAAACCTCAAGTTCATGATTGCATTTAATGCTAGGTTCCTTTTTACGCTTTTTGCTTTTCGTTTGAGGTCAATGTAAGCTCTTCTTCAGTCGCGATTTTCTCCTATCAGAACATTCTTTGGGTTGTATGCATTTCCAGAATCGCAAGGATCATCATCCATTTTACATCTGCTTTCAGTACTGCTTTGTAGACATACACTTAAGCGTCAAGTGAATATTTGTCGGAAAGTAAGCTGCAGGTGTTAGACGACAAAATCTGGTTGCAATACTATTTCCACCAGTTAAAACAATGAGAACATTGCTTAGTACACCCAGTATATTCCATTATTGTTAACTGCTTGCTGGGGAAAGAGCCGAGACACTAGAGAGTAATTATATTGCATTTCATTTGCCAACTTTTGCTGTAACTGGTAGAATGCCTGTATCGTGTTTTGCTAAAACCTTGTGACTTGGAGCGTTCATACACTCAGCAGTATTTGACTTTTGCTAAAACATGGTTCGGGGATTGATGTAAAAGGTCGACATTAAGCCATTACAATGCCCATCTCAATTTTTTTTAATATGTTGAGTTTTGAAAAAATGCCCCTCAATTCTGAGATTAACTGGAAATGTTATCTTAAATTTAACACACATTACTACCATCATTTCAAGATGTACCTGAATAGCATAATAAAATTTGGGTCCTGTTAGGTGTACGATGAAAGGAAATCAGATCCAAGGTGTGAAATGTTAACTAAAAAGTAGATTTAATGAGATAATAGAACTTGACCAGTCATAGGCTGCGCAAGTTCGGTAGGTGAGGTTCTTTTGACACACATGATGAGGCTTATTCACTATATGACATACATGACTGAAGCTTCGGTCTGCATTAGTGTAGTACTGTTATATGCAGTTATATCCATTGGTATATTATTTGCTAGAGCAGTTAGTGGGAACTGTATAGTATTGAGCTATTGTACATATTTACATCAACCTGTATAGCTACCTTTAGTAACCATCTCTTGGCAAATTTGAAGATAGCCAAGGTATTTTAAACACACTGTTAATTATATTTTTATAGTTAACACTGTAAAAGTAAATTGTTAATACTGCAAAACTGCAGTAATGTTTTTTTCTGTACACAGTGGCTTCGCAGCAGATGAAATTACACATTGTGTGAGGCCTGAAGATACTATTGCTCGGCGTGCTGTTATCTTACTTAGAAGGTAATTCTTTGCGCACATAGAAGTTATATAACAAACAAAATACTGTTGCAAAGTTTTTTTGTTCTATCTACTCTTTATTTTATTTTGTCATTTTAGATTATGTGATTGTTTTAATGGGAAGGAAACCGTGATGTTAGAATTTCTATGCGTAAATGGTCATGACTTCAGAAATGGCCTATCTATAACATCAAACCTGCTTTAAACAGTTTGTATAGGCAGTTACAGAATTTGTAATCAAACATAGGTTGGATTTGTCATTCAGAAGCATTATTATTTGAAAATATTTTGTTTATATTTATAGCTAAACAGCTACAGCACACCTCGTGTTCTAACAGTATCTATATAGTTTACCAAAAGCACTCCATACCATTACTTTTTCTGTCCATTTAGTCGCATTCAAGTAACCTAGGTACAAAAACTTGACAGCTGGTTCTGTTACTTCATTCTTGATTTGTTCTGTTTTCTTTACAAAGTATTTATTTAACAGCCTCAAAAAGTCATTAATTAAAATTTTAAGGCCTCCTTTTAAACCCGTTCTATCAACTTCCATTCATTGTTGAAGTTAATATATATCACAGGCAAACAGGGCAATATACCCAACAAAATGGCAGTTTACATATGTTCTGTTCATGCATATTCTTCCATTCCCCCAGTTTAGTGTTGTGAGAACTCCCTCTAGGCCTGTTGAATATAATTTTGATGAGGCTAAAGTTCCTTGCTTGACTTTGATTCCAGTACTGAATTTCCCACTATCCTGGAGAGCCATATGGAAGCTGCAGCACACACTGACGTAGTATGAAGCAATGCTCTGATTCTCAATGGATGTTTGTACAGACTTCATTTTTTTCCCCCTGTCTGGTTGCTGATAATTTTAGTGCCTTACATGGAACAGGCTGATGGGCGGACTTTTCTGTTACATGTCTCCTTTCATGTAGGAGGAGGAAAATTTCAACATTGTTCCTTCTTGGGGAGTAAGACAACCCTCAGCTTACATTATAGACAAAGTAACACAATCAGAACTACTCTTCAAACTGATTTGTGCACTGATATTCTCAAATTTTTGTGCTGCTGTCAACTGTTAATAAATCTACATCCATTTCTTTTTGTTCCTCCTCCTTTTCTACATACATGCTTATAAGTTAATGCATGTTAGAGATACATAAAAAAAAAGAAATGTGGTGGTAACATTGTGTAAGCTAAACTGTTGCTGTACAGCACATAAAGACTGCTATGTGTGCTTGAGCAACAGTCTGTTTAGGCAGAAGCCTTTGGTAGAGTAGTTCTGTTGTGCGGGCTTCATACGTACACAATTTCATCTGAGTCCCAATCTCATTTTTCTACTGTGCTTTGTATCCATATGTGTTTTTAGTATATTGTCAGTGCACTTATAACACGAGCCTTATTGCCTTACCTCGTGCATTAAAAGTTGTCGGGCACTGTAGCTTGAAAGCATTTAAGGAGTGTCTCATCATATGCCTATTGAAAAATGCTTTATAGTGAAATCACTATTGTCACTTTTCATCTAGCGCTGGAATATGCCAATATTTTCAAGGTAAATTTTAATACACTGTGTGATTCTTACAGAGTCTTTCCTGATGCACCACGATTAGCGCCAGATGAAGTGATACCACCTATTCCAATGAATGCATCTACAAGACAACAAGAAATTAATGGCCTGTCAAGGTATTTAGTATTTATGTATTAATACTGGAATTTTGTTTTTTTTTGTTGAATGCTACTTGCTATTCTCTTTAAGTGACTACTTAGTTAGATCTACACAATATGGCACTCAGACTGAACAGTAACTGTTTTTTCCATGTTATCTGAAAAAGCTTTTTATAACAGCCAAGGATCAGCACTCCAAGACATCCTACAATTTTCCATTACAGCATTAAATCTACATTGTCAGTAGCTCATCGCAATATTTTGAAAGTTTGGTTTTCCTATATGTGAGGACCACTCTGAAAGTGGTTCCCCTTGATTTAGTTCGCTTTCAATTCACAAGGAATTTGAGTGAAGTTTGTCTCAACATTTGTGAGTAATCTTTCACTTTCCTGTATAATTTACCCATTTTACCAATTTTTCAACAAGGGCATGCACCCCTATGCAGTAAAACTTATTTGATGTGTTACTGTTTTGCCAACCATTAGAATCAAAACATTTTCCAGAGTTTCTGTATCTTAAAAGTGGTGATAACATTTTAGTGGCCCAAACAGGAGGTCTGGTGCCACAGTCGGGCCTGCATGGCAGATAAGGCAAGATTTTCCCTCCAGTTTTCACAATCAGCAGTAGTAGACACACTAGATATGTTTCAGATTTTTTGATTGGTGGACTTTTGGACCTGCTGTAAATTGCTTTGGGGAAGATTCAGTTCCTTCCATCTTATTTAGGAGAAGTGAGGTATAAGCCCTTGTTCAATCATCCCAGGGACCTCTTAACTCTTGTGTATGTGCATGGTGAGCATAGGGGCCTTAGCTGCTGCAGCATTTTTTCATCCTATGTCACAATTTTATTACCTGACTATTTCTTTTTCTTTGACTTGATTTTCAAGATATACCTTATTTGATATCATCTCTCCCATACATCCGGTATCTGCTTTCAGTTTTTATATATGTCCCCTTTCAGTTTATTTATAAATGGCCCCATTCCTGGGTTTGACCTCAACATTATTTTCAGATTTTGTAGTTTTTATTTATTTATTTATTTCAGTAGCACAGGGCTTGCCTAATACTCTGCACGGTAGACAGTCCTTGTGAGTGGCTGTCTGGTACCTGTACAGTGGTAGCTCCTTGACTATGCACTGAACACAGTTTTGGTGTGTGAATGCTGATGAGTATGTTTCTGTCTTGTGGGGGACATAGGGACTCCAGACAATGACCTCCATACCAGGAGGGGTGGTACCCATAAGGAGAGCCTCTGGTTGGAGTGGATGGCATTACGGAAGACCAGTCACAACAAGAGAACTATGCTGGTGGCCATATGTCCCTAGCAGTCTAGTCAAAGCAGTTGACTCACTTTAATGCAGAAGGATATAATCCCAATAAGTTTCTCTCATTATGTATGAATCGAAATGAAAACAAACCTGTCAAACAATAGCGAGATGTGCCTCGGTTCCTGTTATGTAGCAGGACCAATGCTGAACTTTTAAATAATAAGCCATTACTTTTTGTGGAGGAAATTGATGGGAAGTTCTGGGAGGTCACTAAAACAAAATGCAGAATGGATCCTTGCTAATAAAATCAGGATGACCCTCCGTCATGGGCATTGTGAAGCTACAACAAACTAGATAATATCCTCGCAGGAATTGAAATTTGGTCAAAGGTATTATATTCCACTGTGATTTCATACTGTAAATGGACAAGAAATTATGTGCTAATCGGGAACAGTGTTGCATCCATCTTATCTGTCAAGTCCACTGAAAGCCTGAAGATAACAAAGTAGACCTAGGAGGAATTATCCTGGGTTTTAGAGTTTATTTACTGCCAGATAAAGTTAAGATTATGGTTTATCAGTGCGACGTAAAACCTTAAGTACCCCATGAGGTACTTAAAGTTTATAAAATGTAACCACGTATCTTCTACATATGCAAATGAAGCCATCTGTGGAAATTGCAGACATCAGGCCTCAGAATGCCTAATTCTCTTCTGTACCAGACTTTTATCTAGATACTGCTCCTACCTAATCAACATCTCATAAGGAGATGAAGGAAGAGAAGAAGAAACCAAAGATGAAAACGGACCTGGTAGTCCTTAGTGCCCTGGGTTCTTCCCCTCCAATCTTCAGTATGAAGATCACAGAGAGCTACATCAAACCAGTCTTTGGATTGAAGACTTACAACATGTACAGATCTTACCTGCTCATGGCTAAATCTGAATGTGAATTGGTTACATATTTTATTTCCCTACATTTAAAATTATTTCATTTGTTTCAATTATTAATCTTTCAGACGTCTTCTGTAGAATCTTGTTAATCTTTGGGACGTCTTCTTTAGAAACAGGCAGTCATTTTAACACCTACACTATGTGATCAAAAGAATCTAGACACCTAGCTGAAAAGGACGTAAAAATTTGTGGCGCCCTCCATCGGTAATGCTGGAATTCAGTAGTGTTGGCCCACCCTTAGCCTTGATGATAGCTTCCTCTCTCATAGGCATACATTCAATCAGGTACTGGAAGGTTTCTTGGTGAATGGCAGCACTGGGGAGAGGTACAATGTTGGTCGGTGAGGCCCGGCACGAAGTTGGCGTCCCAAAACACCCCAAAGGTGTTCTATGGGATTCAGGTCAAGACTGCGCAGACCAGTCCATTACAGAGATGTTATTGTCGTGTAACCACTCCACCAGAGGCTGTGAATTATGAACAGGTGCTCGATTGTGTCGCCATCCCTGAATTGCTCTTCAACAGTTGGAAGCAATGTGCGTAAAATATCGATGTAGGCCTGTGCTGTGATAGTGCCATGCAAAACAACAAGTGGTACAAGCACCCTCCATGAAAAACACAACCACACCATAACACCATCGCTTCCAAATTTTGCTGTTGGCATTACACATGCTGGCAGATGATGTTCACCAGACATGGGCCATACCTACACCCTGCCACTGGATCGCCACATTGTGTACCGTGATTCGCCACTCCACACAACATTTTTCCACTGTTCAATCGTCCATTGTATACTCTCCTTACACCAAGTGAGGCGTCGTTTGGCATTTAGCGGTGTGATTTGTGGCTTAAGAGCAGCTGCTCAACCAGGAAATCCCACCTAACTGTCATAGTACTTGCAGTGGATCCTGATGCAGTTTGGAATTCCTGTGTGATGGTCCGTATAGAGGTTGCCTGTTCCACATTACGACCCTCTTCACCTGTTGGCGGTTTCTGTCAGTCAACAGACGAGGTCGGCCTGTGCGCTTTTGTGCTGTACGTGTTCCTTCACATTTACACTTCACTATCACATCGGAAACAGTGGGCCTAGGGGTGTTTAGGAGTGTGGAAATCTGGCATATAGACATATGACACAAGTGACACCCAATGGCCTGACCACATTCAAAGTCCATGAGTTCCGCGGATGCCCCATTCTATTCTCTCACAATGTGTAATGACTATGAGGTCGCTGATTTGAAGTACCTGGCAGCATGTGTCAGCACAATGCACCTAATATGAAAAACACATGTTTTTTGGTAGTGTCCGGATACTTTTGATCACATAGTGTATATTGACCAGCAAAGAGAGCAGCTTGATAACTGGTAAACTGATCCTTCTGCTAGTGCCACACCCCATGCTTGATCCATGGAACAGAAATTGGAACAAACATCTCTTAAAGTATCACATCACAAAACACAATATTAAGATCTTTTCATTTCAACATCAATAGAAAACTTAAGACTACTTACAATCCATATGTTAAGTGGCAAAGATTACTCGATGGTAAAGAGTGCTAATCACTGTATCATCACAACCTCCAGATTCTAAGCTATAAAGTTAAGTGGGTGGGAGGGTTACAAAATAGCTCGCAAAGTAAACCTAATAGACTGATAGGGCTAACTGCTTACTGCTTAGGGAAAAGAAGGAAAGACTCCTATCAGAATTATTGATGTGGGTGTGTAGTGTGTACAGCTAATGTATCAGACTTAAAACTGTTGGCTAGACATTAAACAGGAATTCTTCTTCAAAAACCTGTTAAATATATTATTTTCCTTCTGTGGGAAGTTGAGTACAAGACTAGTAACAGGCTAGCTAATCTTAAGTGCCAAACAAAAATCTGTGATGGGTAGATAGTTTGTTACTTAAATACTAAGCAAAATCACAAAATGTCCTATTTTGTCATTTTGCTTTTGTCATAGTCCTTATGAACATTATGTAAAGGCAAGGAAAGAATGTAACCAGTTCACAAATAATATTAAAAATATTAGAAGGCTACGTTTGTTCAAAACATGACATCTACATGCAAGAATTTGCAGGTGGCTGGGCGCTGTCAGTTTTGCATGTCAACAGAGACCACATGGGGATAAGAGGCAGAGGGTTGTGATAGGCTACAAATTCATAATAGCTGCCAGAATAGTGAAAGGAATTGCCCCTTATGGCAGCAGCTATGTCTCAGAGGGTGCAAAGGATGAAGGAGGGAGGCGGCGCACTACAACCTGCAGGAGGGGGGGGGGGTCATGCGCCTCGGCAATTATCGCAGCAGCAGGTGTGTGCTTGTTGTCGAAGTTACTTTGATAACTGCCCACAGTCTGCAGGGCAGCAGGCAACAGGTGCAGGAAAGCTTACACTGATGTGATTGTTACAATGAGATACAGGAGTGGAGGAGTCTTCCATTCTAAAGTAGCAGTGAACCAGAAAGATTGTGTACTATTTTTAACCTTTACAAGCAATACCTTGAAGGACTAATAGAAACAGATATGTCAAAGCAGGAGACATATTGAATTTAACTTAACACAACATTAACTACAGACAAATCATTGAGAATTTCAGTTGTAGTAATCCATGTTAAATATTGAAAATGTACTTAAAAAATAGAAGGTTCTGCAGTAAGATGGGCCTGGTGTTCAACACACAGCAGTAAAACTAAACACTAAACAATTCTGAGAGGTAGTTTAGGAGCAAAACGCTGGAATTCTGCTGAGAGACATACGTACGTGTCAAACAATGCTCATCCTGTGAGACTGCTCACAGTTAAGGAACAGGTCGTAAACATGTAGATTGCATGACAAACATGATACACCCTTGTCAGTGACAGAGAATACATAATACCCAAAATATAAAAATCTGAAGTGTGTTCGAGATAATCCAAAAAATATACAAACTAATATCCTAAAGCCATATGGACTTCATAAAATTGCTGATAGCTGCAACAGAAGTTGTTATAAAAAGACTGAGCTTGTAGCACTTAATAGCACAATGTATGACCCACCAAGATCTCGTCAGAAGACAGTGATAGCAAATTCAAAGGAGAGTCCGCCTCAGGTTGATAAAACTTGAAACTTACTTGAAGGTAAAATCTTGATTAATTGTGTAGAGTTTAATGCAGAATAAAAATGGCTTCAGTATGTGGTTGGCATTGGACATTTAGAATCAAAACATCATCACGCTTCATAAAAAGAACTTGCAACAGAAGAAACTAATATATCCATGTCCATACCAAAAAGCGAAGTAACGAGGCAGTTAAATGAACACAATAACCGTCATACACTCCATGTCACAGACTACAAACACAAAACACATCTTTAAAAGAGAGTTAAAATTATTAATAGTTTGTATGTGGTGGTACATCAATTTTAGTTGTTTTACAGCTCAGTTTAGGCCTTCACTTCAGTAGCTTGCTCAGGGTACCAGAGGAAAGTTCACTTTTACTTCATAATGGAAACTTCATAAACATTTCAGTCATAAAACCCTTCATGTGCATCTTTCATGATAACTAAAAATATGGTAGTGGAGCTATGCCTGATGGCAAATGCCATATTCCAACTAAACATATGATTCTTATAACATCCAGAGCTGTATATTCCCCCAGGAGCTCACTGTTAAGCTTTGACATGGCTCAGGTTAGCATTTGAACAGTACCTGGTGCGTTTGTGCATCACATATGGTTAATAATAATACAAATCTCTCATCATAACTAATAGTAGTATTGAAATATCTCACGCATTTGCACTACCAGCTAAGATGTCTGTTTCAGTACTGTATACTTCAACTCATATCTTCTGTGAAATTAGCACTAAAAGCAGCTTCAAGTTGGACATTGATTTTGTGCATGACAATTTCAACACATTTTAAGACAAGTGTTCATGTTTCCTTTTAGTGCCTAGACACTTGCATTGTGTCCGTTCTGGTCCTGAAATAAAAATTCACTTCCACCAAGTTCACACATTTAGGTCTATTTCCTGCTGCACTGATTGTTGCCTTTGCGTGTTACATGCGGTGTTACGAGAAAGTAAGAGGTGCACAAATCCTTGAATTTCACACATCTGTAATGCACATGTATTTCTAAGGTTGAAGCCTACTCCCATCTAAAGAGCTCAGTTAGTACAAAACTAATGAGAATCCTAATTTTTTTACCTAAATTGCTCACTTGACTCAGAAACTTTCTCGATCTACAGGGTTTTTCTGCTTTCCCAATGTGAGCCATATCATATATTTTGTGTAGCTGAAATGACTCTACACAAGTGAGAGTGAAAGTCTTACTTATGACAGTTCTGATGTTAAAAAGAAAAACTTCAGTTGTGTGACCCAAACTACCATATCATTAATATTGTGTAATTTTAGCATTTTTTATTACATGTCTGTGAAGGTACTTTCCAACACTTTGCAACTGATGCATGAATGTGAAATTACATTAAATGGAAAAATAGAGAAAATGCGTAGTATCATGTATGGTGCTGGAAGATGTGAAAACGAGAGAAACGTCTCACCCAATTTGGATACTCCGTGAACATCAACACAATTGGGTACTCCATGGCAATTTACCCAGATATTCACAAGCATGAGCTGCTGGGAGAGATATTCAATTTCTATCAAAGGTTCATACTAACCTATACTACAAATGAGTAAGGATAACCTTTGAATGCCTAGAAACATGCATTCTTATCCTTATAGATTGGTCCTTTGTACGAAGACTAGGCTACTAGTAGCAATGCTCATTAATATGTACTATCGCTCAAATCTTAAGAGGATGTAAAAGGCAACTGAGTGGATATACACATGGAAAGTCTTCCTCACAACAGTCATCAATGGTTAAAACCCAGGCAGTATATGAGAATTGGCTAAAGCAGTACATTGACATATATGAATTCTTAGCTAGAGAAAAGCTATAACTTAAAACACACGTGATGAATGAAAGGTCTCTCAAAAGAAAACTAGATTGATACCACAAAGCTCACAACTTAAAATGTATAAAATTAGGTGACCAACTAAATAAGTCCACTGACCTACAAAAGCTTTTTTAGCTATTTTCTTAGCATTATCATTTACCAAATGGGAACAGCACAAAACATTAACCTCCAAACCATTTCCATTCATTAGCATAAAACACCTACAACAATGTAATTGAATCAAGGGGAGTGCAGTACAAAAAAGTAAAATCATCAAATTTCATATTGTTAGTACTGGAAACTAACTACCTGACAAGTTGCTTAGTTACCCAGCACTGACCTATGGGTGCTACAGCAGAAAAAAAAGAACACTTCTCCACATTATCCTACTTGCCATCCCAGCTGAAACTTGTATCCTCATCTTCACATTAGTCATCACTTCATTAATGACTATATTACGAAAAGGACAGATAGGCCCAACAAAAAGACTGTCAAACAAGTAAGCTTTTGGCCAAACCAGCCTGCATCACAATTAGAACACACACACACACACACACACACACACACACACACACACTCTCTCTCTCTCTCTCTCTCTCTCTCTCTCTCTCTCTCTCTCTCTCTCTCTCTCTCTGCGCGCGCAAATGCATCTCTCACACGACAACAGTCTGGCTGCCGAGGCCAGACTGCAAGCAGCAGCACATGATATGGGAGAAGCGATAAGAGTGGTGAGGGGGAGGGGGAGGGATAAAGGTAGGGGTAGGGGTGGGTGGGCTGTGAAATGCTGCTTGTGGAGCATGTGGCGATGCAAGGTGGAGAGAGATTAGGGTAGCTAAGTACAGTCTGCACATTAGACGGAGGGGAGGGAGGGGGGTAGTGGAAAAGGAGAGAAGTAAAAAGACAATGGGTGTGTTGGTGGAGTCAAGGGTTGTGTAGTGCTGGAGTGGGAACAAGGAAGAGGATAGGTGGGTGTAGGACGATGACTAACGAAGGTTGTGGTTACAGGAACATCGTAAATCTTGCAGGGAGAGTTCCCACCTGCACAATTCAGAAAATCTAGTGTTGGTTGGAAGGATCCAGATGGCAAAGGCTGTGAAGCAGTCATTAAAATGAAGAACACTGTGTTGGGCAGTGTGCTCGACAACTGGGTGATCCAGATGTTTATTGACCACAGATTGTCATTAGCCATTCGTGCAGACATCCGGCTTGTTACTTGTCATGCCCACCACCCAGATTGCATATCCTATCATGCGGTGTCTATCTGTGACTTAGCACCTCTGCTGTAAGGTGAATAATAGTCTATCCTTTATGTAATATTGTGTCCTTGTTAATTAAATTCCCAGTATATATCATGTTTCGTATAATACTCCATTCAATATAAGGTACTCAACTTTCCCATTATCATCCCTCATAAAACCCATAACTGTTCGTGCAGAGTTCCATTTTCATTTTGATTGGCAGCTACCAGTGACAGAGAGGTCTAGTGCCACGTACTTTCACAAGTACTTGAATAGATGCAAGCAAGATTGAGAAACTTAATAGTTCATGGCTTCCTTTCAAAACCTATACACCTATGTGATGTGTATACCTTAACCTGAAACAAAACTTCACTCCCATCAATGTTTAAATATTAAAGCCATGTCCTGTCCACACAGATGACATCCCCTGCGGGCCTGAGGGTTAGAATAGACCCGAGGAATTCCTGCCTGTCATAAGAGGCGACTAAAAGGAGTCTCACACATTTCGGCCTTTATGTGATGGTCCTTGTAGGGTTTGACCTCCATTTTTCAAAATTTTCCTGAAGAGCGAGCCAATTGGGGAACGTGCACCTTACGTCGTGCATTGAGATCTTTAGCCCACTTTCTCATCATGGCATTGCAGTTCTGCTCATACTCCATCTCTTGAGCGAGGATACCTTCCTGGGTGCCTCCACCCACTATGCAGTGTCGTTTTCTGTGCCGACGAGAACCATGGAATACTTTGCACCTCATATCTAGCACGGTAGCCAGTCCATTGTGGTGGGGCCGCCATGTACCCTATTGGTTGTAGCCCCATGACTACACAGGGATCGCTCTGCTGATGCCTGTGCCGTTACTTCCACGTATGCCAAGGAGGAGATGCCGTCAGCCTGTTGCGCTGGACTCCCAGCAATGGTCATCCTGCCAGTGACCTTTGCTGCGGCAGGGTGGTGCCCGTGGGGAGGGTGTCTGGTCGGAGTGGGTGGCATCAGGAAGGATGAAGCATACCATGTCATCACTTGCTGGTGATCAAACACCAGCAGTCTGTAAACATTCCAAGTCTCAGTGCATTGAAAGGAAGTATGATCCTACATCATTCCCATCCCTGGCCATAACATGGGAGGAATGCCAGTAAGGAAGGCAGCAAACCTTATTCACCCCAGTACCTCTTATGTACGAGAGCTGATGGGAACTCCTTTGTCTCGATGAAGCGTCAGTTTTTTGTAGAGCATTTAGAGGACAAGTTTGGGGAGGTGGAGGGCTTGCCCAAAATGCAGTCAGGGTCAGATTTGATAAAAACGGCATCCTCTGCCCAGTCACAGGCATTACTCACTTGTGACCAGCTGGGGGATATTTCGCCTTGCCATCACGCCTCATAAGAGCTTAAATATGGCCCAGGGTATTATATTCCACAGGGTCCTTCTTTTGCAGTCTGACGATGAGCTGCGTGCCAAATTAGAGCAACGAGGAATTCATTTCGTCCAGCGCGTCCATTGGGCTCTGAGGGATAATCAGGTTGCCAGTGGTGCCTTCATCTTGGCCTTCAAGGGTGACACAGTACCTGAGAAGGTCAAGGTGATGGTCTACTGCTGTGATGTCAAGCCATATATCCCTACCGCAATGCGGTTCTTTAAGTGCTGGAAGTTTGGCCAATGTCTTCCCACTGTAATTCTAGCATCACATGTCGAGATTGTGGACGTCCACCCCATCCGAATACTCCATGTACCCCACCTCCCATTTGTGTCAGCTGTGGAGAGCATCATTCCCATTGCTCACCAAACTGCAGGGTTTTACAGTAAGAAAGGAAGATCGTGAATTACAAGACCCTGGACCGACTGACCTACACTGAGAGGTAATTTGAGCACCTACATCCTGTGACTATGACCCCCTGTTATGCCGCCACTACAAGAACAGTTTTAGCCCAACCAGTTCCGCGAGTTGCAGTCGGCTCTCAGAGCTGGAAGACTACACCTGCCCTCTTGATGATGGAGTGACACTTCCCTCCCTGTTGCTCACCTACCTCGGAGCACTGTCCCTCCCAACCATTGGGGACCTCAGTCCCACTTCTCAGCCTGAGAAGTGTAAGTCTTCCTCGGCTCCTCTTGCTACGATTGGGTCCCTTGGGGTCACTTCCTTCCCAGGTTTCTGCTAGTGGGAAAGATGACACCTGCCAGAGGCTGAAGAGCCCTAAAGCAGCTGGTCGTAGGACCTCACAATCATCCTCAGTCCCGGAGACTGATTCAGTGTTTCATGCCTTCCCAGTCTCATGATCGTCATCCTCCAGTGGAATTGGTGGTTTTCCACCACCTGGCTGAGCTTCGGCAACTGTTAAGCTTTACACCTGCTTTCTGCATTGCCCTCCAGAAAACCCGGTTCCCGGCAATGCGGTCCACTGTCCTTCACAGTTACAGGGGATATTACAAGAACTGTAGCGAATATAATAGAGTATCAGGTGGAGCTTGCGTTTATGTTCTGAATTCGGTATGTAGTGAATCTGTGTCCCTTCATACTCCTCTGTCAGTATACGGATGACGCAGGAAATAACGGTCTGCAACCTATATCTCCCTCCAGATGATGTGGTACCCCCGAATGTATCAGCTGCCCTGATTGATCATCTCCCTAAACATTTTTACTTTTTGGAGATTTTAACGCCCATAACCCGTTGTGGGGTAGCACTATGCTTACTGGCCGTGGTAGAGACATTGAAAATTTACTGTCCCAACTCGACCTCTGCCTCTGAAATGCTGGGGCCACCATACATTTCAGTGTGGCTCATGGCAGTTACTCGGCCATTGATTTACCAATTTGCAGCCCAGGACTTGTTCCATCTATCCACTGGAGAGCACATGACGACCTGTGTGGTAGTGACCACTTCCCCATCTCCCTGTCACTCCCCTGTCATCATACCCACAGAAACCTAACCAGATGGGCTTTAAACAAGGCAGACTGGGTAGTCTTCACCTCTGCTGTCACTGTTGAATCTCCCCTACGTATTGCCATCGACGTTGTGATTGAACGGGTCACTACGACGATTGTTTCTGCAGCGGAAAACATGATACCTCGTTCTTTAGGGTGCCTCCAGCAAAAGACAGTCCCTTGGTGGTCGCGGGAAGTCGCTGAGGCAATCAAAGAGCGTTGGCGAGCTCTACAGCGACATAAGCGGTGCCCTTCCCTAGAGCACCTAATAGCCTTTACGCGGCTTTCTGTCCGCGTTCACCTGCTTCTAAAATGACTGAAACAGGAGTATTGGGAGAGGTAAGTGTCGATCATTGGCTGAAATATGTCACCTTCCCAAGTCTGACAAAGATCAGACGTCTTTTAGGGTACCAGACCCCAACATCAATGGCATGCTCTCTACCGACACAAACACGATTGCCGAGCAATTTGCTGAGCGCTATGCTCGAGCCTCTGTGTCGGAGAACTACCCCCCAGCCTTTTTCACCCTCAAACGGTGGATGGAAAGGAGAGTCCTCTCGTTCACTACGTGCCACAGTGAACCCTATTACGCCCCATTTAAAGAGTGGGAGCTCCATAGTGCCCTTGCACATTGCCCTGACAGCTCCTGGGCCGGATCGGATCCACAGTCAGATGATTAAACTTGTCTCGTCTGGCTACAAGCGATATCTCCTCATCATCTTCAACCGGATCTGGTGCAATGGTGTCTTTCCATCGCAGTGGCAGGAGAGCACAATTATTCCGGTGCTCAAACCCGGTAAAAACCCGCTTGATGTGGACAGCTATTGGCCCATCAGCCTCACCAACATTCTCTGTAAGCGGCTGGAACGTATGGTGTGTCGGCAGTTGGGTTGGGTTCTGGAGTCACGGGGCCTACTGGCTCCATGTCGGGTCGGCTTCCGCCAGGGTTGCTCTACAACTGATAATCTTGTGTCTCTCGAGTCTGCCATCCGAACAGTGTTTTCCAGACGCCAACACCTGGTTGCCGTCTTTTTTGGCTTACGTAAAGCATACGACACGACCTGGTGACATCATATCCTTGCCACATTGTATGAGTGGGGTCTCGCGGGCCCACTTCCATTTTTTATCCAAAACGTCCTTTCGCTCCATACTTTCCATGTCCAAGTTAGTGCCTCCCATAGTTCCTCCCGTATTCAGGAAAATGGCATTCTGCAGGGCTCCGCATTGAGTGTATCTTTAGTTTTAGTGGCCATTAATGGTGTAGCAGCAGCTGTAGGGCTGTTGGTCTCCCCCTCTCTGTATGGGGATGACTTCTACATTTCTTGTTGCTCCTCCGGTACTGGTGTTGCTGCACAGTGCCTACAGGGAGCCATTCACAAAGCGCGGTCATGGGCTCTAGCCCATGGCTTCCAGTTTTCAGCTGCAAAGTCGTGTGTCATGCATGTCTGTCAGCATCGTACCATTCATCCGGCACCTGAACTTTATCTTAATGACGATCCACTCACTGTAGTGGAGACGTATCAATTCGTAGGACTGGTTGTCAATGCCTGATTGACTTGGCTACCTCACTATTTTCAGCTTAAGTGGACGCGCTGGCAGCACCTCAATGCTCTGCACTGCCTGGGCAACACCAACTGGGGTGCAGATTGCTCTATGCTGCTGCAGCTCTAGAAAGCCCTTGTTCAATCCCACCTTGACTATGGGAGTCTGCTTTACGATTTGGTGGTGCCCACAGCATTGCGTTTACTCGACCCAGTGCACCACTGTGGTGTTCGCCTAGCGACGGGAGCTTTTAGAAAGAGTCTGGTGACCAGCATCCTGGTGGAGTCCAGAGTCTCTTCATTGCAGATCCGACATGCCCAACTGCTCACCCCGCATCGGCAGCCCAGGTGAGGGCTCATGATTGCGGTTCGTGTGCAATCCCTTCTCTCTGAACTGGAGTCCTTCCCTTTACCACATCTATTTGAGATCCATTCAAGTACACCTCCATGGTGTACACCTCGGCCGAAGCTTCATCTGGACCTTTTGCATGGCCCTAAGGACTCCGTTAACCCCGCCGCTCTCCGCTGTCGCTTCCTCTCAATTCTTTGTGTTTTCAGGAGCTCTGAAGTTGTTTACACCAATGGCTTGATGGCTGATGGTGATGTTGGCTTCACCTTTGTCCGTAGAGGCCATATTGAACAGCATTCCTTGCCCGCTGGCTGCAGTGTATTCACTGCAGAGCTTGTGTCCAAATTTCGCGCACTTCAGTGCATCTGTTCCTGTTCTGGCGAGTCATTTCTTCTCTGTTCTGACTCCCTGAGCAGCTTACAAACTATCAGCCAGTGCTAACCTCGTCGTCCTTTGGTAGTCCCAATACAGGAGTCTATCTATTCCCTTGATCGGTCCAGTCATTCAGTGGTGTTTGTGTGGACTCCAGGACACGTCGGAATCCCAGCCAACAAACTTGCTGACAGGCTGGCCAAACAGGCTATGCGGAAACCGCTCCTGGAGATGGGCATCTCTGATACTGACCTGCATTCTGTCTTATGCTGCAAGGTTTTTCGGCTTTGGGAGATGGATTGGCACAACAGTATGCACAACAAATTGCAATCATTAAGGAGACTGCGAATGTGTGGAAGTCTTCCCTGTGGGCTTCTCGCAGGGAATCGGATGTCCTTTGTCGGCTCCGCATTGGCCACACATGGCTCACACGTGGTTAACTCCTCTGTCACGAGGACCCACCTCAGTGTCGCTGTGGCTCACAAATGACAGTCGTCCACCTCTTGCTGGACTGTCCTCTTTTAGCTGCTCTGTGGCAGACTTTTAACTTCCCCAGCACCCTACCTTTGGTGTTCGGCGACAATGCCTCAACAGCAGCTTTAGTTTTATGTTTTGTTCGTGAGGGTGGGTTTTATCATTTGATCTGAGTTTTAGCGCATGTCCTTTGTCCCTCTGTGTCCTCCACCCTAGTGCTTTTAGGGTGGAGGCTTTAATGTGTTGCAGAGTGGCTGGCTCCTCCATTTTTATTCTCATGGTCATCCAGCCATTGTAATTTGCTTTCTTGTTTTTAGTCTCTTCTCCCTGTTTCTTGCATTGCTCTGTGGTTTTCTCACCTTGTTTTGTCCATTGTAGTGTTTGTTGTCCTTCTGTCGTTCTTCTGGTTCTTACTTTCTGCTGTTATTGTGCCGTACATCTTCGTTTCCTTCTTTCCATTGGGTAATTGTTCTAATGGGAACAAGGGACCGATGACCTCGCAGTTTGGTCCTTCCCCCCTCCCCTCCTTTTAAACCAACCACAGATGACATTGATTCTGTCCAGACACAGAGTAGTGGATGAGGAGAACAAATCTTTCCAGCCCTTATGTCTCTTCAGGGGGGGGGGGGGGGGGATTTATGCACATCAAAGCTTGAAATCACACTTACAAGAACGATGAAAGAAAACAGGAGGGAAGTGAAAGAAGAAAATGTCATGACCAGCTTGAACTATGTGGTCACTAAACCACATCTTGCCAGCTGCAAGGTTCTGGAGCCCTCAGCCATCAACTATGCATGAAAAGTGGTTATCAGAAAACAACTTAAGAGTAAAACTCAAAAACCTACACATGTACTTAATGCTGTTCAATGCAGTGTCCTTCCCACTGTTTGTCACATTCATTAAGTAAAACAGTGTGGCAAATGTAATGCAATCAAGTTCCACAAGTACCAACTAAATGTTCTGCCTACAAAATTGCCGCTCTTAACAAGGAAAAATGAACCTCTTCCTAATGGCTATATCACAAAATAATCAACATAGTTAGTAATCCCTGAACTTTTCCATTTAAAACTGTAATTTCCTGATCTGCATGTCCCCATTTGCTCTCATTAATCAGAAGTTCAAAGGTACTTACCCAGTCATGGCACAGTGCGACATTATGTGCATTTGGCGACGGCAGCAACATGCATGTTGGTGCTGTTACTATAGGCACGTGGAACCAGCGTGGACATGGTATGGACCGGTCAGTGGTTGCTGGCTGCAATGGCTTAAGGAAGAGAGGCTCTCGCATTGAAGCCTGAACTGTTGGGCTGAACATGTGGGCTATGCCTAAGAAAGAACCCACAGCTGCATGTGGTGGCATGACTGTTGCCCAGGTAAGGGCAACAGAATGCTGCTTGTTGTGGGCTGCACAACTAGGTGGCAGCAGCTTAGTGCACGGGTAGGCAGTGTGGCTGCGAGGGCAGCTGCACAGTCAGTGATGGGATAGCATCTCTGGGTGGTGGCATAATTTGCACTCTGCTTGCATGTGAACTGTGTTGACTACGATGCCCAGCGTTGGCATACAACTGGTGCCTAGCGTGCCCGGCCATGGCAGCAGTGGATGGCTGTTGCTGGTTGGTGGTGGCATGGCAAGACAGACTTGGACAGTGTGCCCAGGCATGTGGCAGGGCCTACCCAATTTGTGATTTGCACAGCCCCTACATGCAGATAGTTATTCACAGGAAATTTCTGGCCATCACCCACTGGCAGCCACAGCTGTCATATAGGCCCCAGCAGCACAACTCATATGCAGTGAACCCTTGTTCTGTGGTTAGCTGCATGGTGCGGCTCAGTGCACTTGTTGCAAGACTGCATCAAGCAGCAAGTGATGCAATGGACTCTGTCCCAGGCGCAGTGGAACGCGCAGATGTGGCACATCTGTTCATATGCTAAGGTGCACCTGCAGCTCCTGGCCCGTAAGAGTGGTGACTCTTTCTAAGCAGCCATGCAAAGTGTCAAAGATGAACCACAAAATTTTGCCATCACCCTTGAGATTGAATAGTGGATAGGATCCCAGTTCTGGTGCCAACTGCGTAGGATGCAGAGCAGGATAGGTGAGTGTCAGAAGGGACATGGCAAAATAAAAGTTCCATTCTTTGAACTGGGTATTGTTGTTGGATACAGAAGGGGCTTGCGATGGGTCCGGAGGTAACAGTTGACTGACAGTCTAAGAGTTTTGCCAAGAATAGTAAAGGAGTAGGGAACTGGACGGTAGGGAACTGGACTGGTAGTGGTGGTTCACATTCATGTGGCTCGTGGCCAGTCTCAGTGAGTGGGCCTTGGCAGGCACAATCCGCTGTCGTGTCCATTTTGGTCGCATCAATTTGAACCATGGATGCATCCAACAAGAAGCTGCCCCCATTGATGAGCTTTGCACTAGCTGAGTCACTTCCTGAAATCCTAGCTGATAATGTCAAAACTGTAAATAAAGTTTTAAGTTTTATCCTTCAGAGTGGATTTCCTTCTTTTCTCTGTGACCTTTATTGTTATGGATATGCTGTTTGCAGAATGGGTTGGAAGTTCTCTTTTGCCACATTTTTAACCTTACGCCATCTCAGACACCACATATGGAAGGCTGGTTTGACCCCTGGCATGCCAACTCAGTTTAAATTTACTGAGAGTCTTAATTTCCTCTTAAAAATGTTTTACTGCTCCTCCTGTTATAGGGCTGACCACCATTTGTGCTCCCAGAGTGCACTCACACTCCATGAGCACAGTAGCATCTGCTGTGTGCTCTGGCTTCCCCCACCCCTGCATTATTCCAAGCAGCTGTGAGACGGCTATATGCTGAAGGCTACACATGCAGGGAAACTTAGGAAGATGTGTTTGCAACACAGTGCAGCTACTCCTAAAAGATGAATGTTGCAGCATACTTTTATAAGCAGACATTTTGTCATGTGTATATATTTTCAACTTTTTATTTTTCTGCTAATGAATAACTTTTATTACTTGGTTAAACAGTTATGTTACATAGTGCTAATATGGTAAGCAGAACTACAAGAAGCATTACATACAGGCATTTATCATTATGTTTAAAAAAAAACTTGTACATCTTTAGATTTTAGAGTATGTAATAATTTTGGAACTAAGTTTGTGATAGTCGCACAGCGTGTCACATTAAAATCTGTTAAACCAGAATGTTGGTGAGATTTCATCAATTACATAAGAGAAGAAACAAAGTTCCTGCACATTGTTGAACCAAACACAGAAATAACTACTGGTTTCCAGAATGAGATTTTCACTCTGCAGCGGCGTGTGCGCTGATATGAAACTTCCTGGCAGATTAAAACTGTGTGCCCGACCGAGACTCTAACTCGGGACCTTTGCCTTTCGCGGGCAAGTGCTCTACCATCTGAGCTACCGAAGCACGACTCACGCCCGGTGCTCACAGCTTTACTTCTGCCAGTATCTCGTCTCCTACCTTCCAAACTTTACGGAAGCTCTCCTGCGAACCTTGCAGAACTAGCACTCCTGAAAGAAAGGATATTGCGGAGATGCGGCTTAGCCACAGCCTGGGGGAGGTTTCCAGAATGAGATTTTCACTCTCATCTGGAAACCTCCCCCAGGCTGTGGCTAAGCCGTGTCTCCGCAATATCCTTTCTTCCAGGAGTGCTAGTTCTGCAAGGTTCACAGGAGAGCTGCTGTAAAGTTTGGAAGGTAAGAGACGAGATACTGGCAGAAGTAAAGCTGTGAGTACCGGGCGTGAGTCGTGCTTCGGTAGCTCAGATGGTGGAGCACTTGCTCGCGAAAGGCAAAGGTCCCGAGTTCGAGTCTCGGTCGGGCACACAGTTTTAATCTGCCAGGAAGTTTCAACTACTGGTTTGTTTGTGCAGTTAAGGATATTGCTCTTGGGGTAAAATTGTCTATGTCTTTTAAATTCCTAGATTGGACAAACCAGTTGTTGAGCTGGGTGCTCCAGTGTACACCTGTAATGTTGTACTTCCCAGTAAAAAGCAAAAATGGTCGAACAGATAAATCGAAATCTGTCTTTAGTGATGCAGTATCTTGCAATCCTGTGAGAACTTATGATGAAATGTTCAAATAACTGATAAGTATTCAGTCACGTCTGGTCCACAGATTACTGCCTTGATTTATGGGAAATGTTCGATTTCATGAACGTGAAGATTTTGTCACCACTTTACTTACACTTAACTCAGTTTTACCCCTAATGGCCACCTTCATTTTAGCCAGTGTTCACTGTCGTTCATCAGCAAACAAGTGCGTTGTGTTGTCTTTGTTGCTGGTGTTGTAATGACGTTTCAATGTTTTTCGAGCTCGTAATACTGTGATTGCAGATTAACCACTTTGCACAGCCTTTAAATTATACAAAAAATAAGAGTGTTCCCATTTGGCATTGAACGATGTGGCTCCTCCACTTTTTCTTTGTTTAACAAGTGTATAGGCATCGTGGTATTCCTAGTGTTGAACATGAATCTAATTTTAACGCAAGTAGTATTGCCACCAAACAGTTCGATGTCTGAAAAGACAACTGTCCAGCTCTAGCAGTGTCTGGCTGCAGCCTTGATTGTCCTCCTCCTCCTCCTCCTCCTCCTCCTCTTCCTCTTCCGCACCCTTCAGCCCCACTCATGTCTCCACCTGGAGCCCTAGGCAGGGACACGACCAGAGTGCTCATGGAGCACTGTTTGCCCAGGCCTATCTTGTTATATGTAGCGGATTGTCAAATCTATTGACTTAATTTTGTGGGTGGGCAAGCCTGGCTAAGTAGGGATGTGCCTTCCGCTACATGACAAGCCACTGTGGGAGTTGAATCACTCCTAGCTGACATCAACCCTGTCCTGTTGTTTTATCCTCCTCATGTTTCTAGTAAATCATTCTTAACCCCTCTTATGATTGCCCCATGCCAATTTTATTTTACCTTCATTTTTTGGTAATTTAAAATTGAATGAGTTTTTCATGTTTTCAGACTTCCGGTATGAAGGAATCAAGGACCATATTAATTTAATTCCTTAAACCCCATAATCCATCCATACATAGTTCATACACCCTGATACAGGTTTCTCTGTGGTTTTTGTAAAGCACGTCAAGCAAATTCCAAGATGTTCCCTCAACAAACTGAGTGAGGCTGTGCAGTTGTAAACACAATTGCTCACATTTGGAAGGCCCTGGGTTCATTTCTAGATCTAGATTTTCTTTCATTTCTGCAAATTGGTTTAGGCAGATTTTGGGATCATTCATTGAAATGTGTTGTGGTGAATTTTCTTGTACCAGTTTGAGTTTGTACCCCATCAGTAATGACCTCCATTGGCTGGTCATTTAACTGTGATTTTCCTTCCAGCTAGCATCAATAACATCACTGCTACTTTGCGTCTCTTTTCTTGAGTGTATACTTTGTCTGCAATGGCCTTGAAGTTGATAAGGAGTTACCTGTAATAAATACATGGTTATTTCCCCCTCCCCACCTTCATTGATGTTTGGTAGATTATTTTTGTAGAACTTCATGCTTCACTGTACAAAGCTACAATTACACCATTCTCGATATGCAAGTGAGATTCATGCCTGATACCTCTTGTGAAATAAAGTGTTTATTTTTTGAGGCAATGTAAAATAATTCAGCCATACTATTAGCTTATTTGCATGTTTTAATGGTTTTAGATTTTCATAGTTTTATTAATTTTTGAGATCTGTTTAGCCATTCTTGTGTACATTGAACATCTATAGTGACCATGTCTTACTTTTTGGCAGGAATTTAAACTTCTCAACAGAAGTCTTGGATGCCATTGCATAGATTGTTGTACCTCCTTCAGTGTAAGTGGCACACAGAGTTCATTTATACTTCCTACATTTTGTAATCTGGGAATGATTTTCCTGTTTTGGTTTTATTTGCTACACATTACATAACCCAAAATTTGTTTTCGTTCTTATTTATTTCATTCTTAGTGCAGAAAAATAAGTTCTCCCCTAGTTATCTGGAGCTAATTTTGGTCATAAAGGGTTTCATTTCACCATCATATGAGGCATTTTCTTGAATGTGAGTACTTACACTAGGCACACGTTGTCTGTTGTCTTATTGCATGCTGCAGTGATTGACATATGCAGTTCCTTTACTATACATGGTCTTCAAGAGAGAATTCTTTTGTCAAAAATTCAAAGATAATTGCAAGAATTGAAATCAGTCCTGTTCTTTAAAAAAAGAAAGAGGAGGAAATAGGTTTGTTGCATAAACCATAAATGTATATTCAATGTCATGAAAACACTCAAAAATATTGACTGTGTATAGTCTGGTTCTATTTTGCTTAAATTTGTAATCAAATCCACCAAATCCCCCAGGAACAGAATTAGTACACAACTTGAGGAGTACTACTGTGGTATTCCACTGCTCATCCATCCGGATACCTAACATCCTTGTCTGTCCCTATTTCAGTCCTGCTCCAAACCACCTTGCCCCATCGCCTGTAACCTGTAAAACACACCAATGCTAGATTTCTCTCATATCCTCCTACCACATACTTCAGTCCTGTATACAGGCATTTCTTATATCACTGAAGGCAGGGTTGCCTTCTAGTTCACCAACTTACTGCAACCATTGAGCTGCATGCCACATGGGCATCACCACAAAAAGGTCACATCCAAACTGTGTGAGACAGCTAGACCACCCAGGTGCCAAGAATGCTATGCAACATGGAGTTCCTGGCTTAAATGGGTATGAAACACCACTGTATCCTTTGTTCCCACAATCTGCTTGGTCTTAAGTTATTCTCTGTATTTTCCACCTGTTTCTATCCCCTCCAAACTCCTGCTCCAGTATCTCTCTCTCTCTCTCTCTCTCTCTCTCTCTCTCTCTCTCTCTCTCTCACACACACACTCACACACACACACACACACACACACACACACACACACACACCTTCTGTCCCCCTGCCCCCCATCTAAATAATCCTTTCTCTCTCAGTACTTCTCTCCTCTCCCTCCCCCCTCCCCATCCCATCCCATCACAGCTCTCCCGATGTTGTACCTAACAACCCATCATCCTATCCAGACCATGTCCCTGCACACTACCACAGGCAGCACTGCAGCATTCTCCTCATCACTACCCTGCTATCAGTCCCTCCCATCATACCCCACATCTGAGAGAGAGAGAGAGAGAGAGAGATGAAGGGCTTTTTCTGATTTCACATTTTTGCAGTTCTGATTTCACATTTTTGCAGGATAATTACATAATTGTCTTGTAAATCTGCTGAATGTGACTTGAATAAACAAATCTGCTCTTCAAACTTACATCTTTAGTCATATTTTGAAATATTTACAATGAAGTTTTTGCATTGTTCTCCATCTTTATTGAGCCTAATATTTTTCTTAATGTCTTTCTTTCAATGATTTCCAGCTCTTCCATCACTTTCTTATTCAGTAACAGATATTTTTGTGTGAATTGCTGTTGACACAGTTGAACTACTGTAGACATTCGTCTAAGTGTAGTGTTGAAGGATATTGATTTCTATTGTAGATAATATAGATACATTTGGTAAGGTGATATAGTACTTTCAGTTTGGCAGGTCTTGAATGAATTGCCTCATCTGTTCTTTGTTTGGCTGCCGTTTCTCATAAATCTCATAGGATTTCTAGGTGGTCTGCAAAAGTATATTTGTAGGTTTCTGTCCCTTGTATCCTAGTTTAATTTTTCTGTTGATTTGATTTTTACTCATTTCCTCCATTCTCCTGTGTCTGCTTCAAGAACACAGCAGTGGTGAAATATCATCTCCTTGCCTGACTCTTGTTTTAATATCAAATTTTCTAAATATTTAAGGTGTCAAAAATCATGGATCACTAGAGGGGTTAAAGTATTTTGTGAAAGGAAAAGGGAAACGTATCTTCTGGCTAGAACAAGTAGACCCCGCAGTAGTTGCACACTACAAAAACTGCTCAAAATTGCTTAGAAATGTTGTTAAAACATCAAAGAATATGCACATAATGTCAAAAATCAGTAATTCAGACAACAGACTTAAGGCTGTGTGGATATTAGTTAAGCGAGATACAGGACAACCAGCCACAGAAGAGGATAATGTCATTATTGAACAGAATGGAAGGGCTACAAATGACGAGTCATGTGTAACAAACAAATTTAATACTCATTTTTTAAATGTTGTAGGAAGCACAGGGACAATCAGTTTGTGGCCTATCTAAGGCATTTGACTGTTGAATCACCATATCCTAGATAAATTGAAGTTTTATGGGATTGATGATATAACATACCAATGGATAATGCACATCTCACCAAAAGAATGCAGAAAGTTGTACTTAGTAATTCAGCAAATTTAATGTGGGGGACGCAATTCTGACGAGGGAGAAATCAGTAAGATGCCATATTTTGCATATTTTCATTCAATAATTTCATATGGAATAATGTTCTGGGGTAACTCATTGTTAAGAAAGTAAGTCTTCATTGCTTAAAAAGTGCTGTTAAAAATAATATGTGGCACTCACCCACGATCATGTTGTAGACATCTGTTTATGGAGTTGGATGTTCTGGTTACTGCTTCACAGTATATTTATTATCTCATGAAGTTTGTTGTAAATAATCCCCTACAGTTCAAAAGGAACAACGATGTGCATAAGGCCGGCCGAAGTGGCCATGCGGTTATAGGCGCTGCAGTCTGGAACCGCGAGACCACTACGGTCGCAGGTTCGAATCCTGCCTCGGGCATGGATGTGTGTGATGTCCTTAGGTTAGTTAGGTTTAACTAGTTCTAAGTTCTAGGAGACTATTGACCTCAGAAGTTGAGTCCCATAGTGCTCAGAGCCATTTGAACCATTTGATGTACATAATTAAAATACCAGAAGGAAATTTGTTATTCAGTGTGGAAATTGTCTTTAACACAAGAAGGAGTGCACAGTGCTGCAACAAAATTTTTTGCTCACTTACCCGGTGATGTCAAATGTCTGACAGACAGCAAAGTAAAATTTGAAAACAAACTGAAAAAGTTTCTGCTTGACAAATCATCCTATTCCACAGAAGAATTTCTGTTATTGTAATGTGTAAAAGGTGGTAGGTAGGAATTACCAAGTCACACCTGTGTATAAAAAAAGTAAAAATAAGATAATTAAAAAAGCTTATAAATGTTCAGCTTGTAACCATATTTACTAATTAATTTGTGATGTGAATGTAAAATGACTCATTCCACATCATTATGATTTATTGTGTAAAATCCTTCACCTGACTTGTGTGACACTTTTGTGAAGACTGTAAAGAGATGCTCCAGAATGGCCATTCCTCAGGGTGGTTGAACATCATACATTCCCGGTCTAACTTCAGAACTCAGTGCTCAGTGTACAGAGTACTTATAGTACTATTCAAAGATGATCTATTTGGCGAGACAATGCTGGTGGCTGCAAATAAACTTATTATATTTCTGAAAGAATCCAAAAGGAGTTCTTGCGTTAAAACTAGAACAACTTGATCTAACCAGAAACAGCCATAGAGCTTGGAGATTATTGAGATGCCTCAATAATGACCAACCAGATCCACAGCACACTGCAACATCACTGCAGATCAGATAGCACACCAACTGCTCGTGAATGGGAAAGGTAGCCATAGAATCAAATTGCCAAAAATACCCCAAGAGGCCCAAGATATCTGAATTAAACAACACTATTAAGGAGAGCAAAACTGGTAAAGCATCCGGTTTAGATGACATCCGTATGGAGCAAATTAAGAATTTCGGCCCAGCAACAAGAAGATGGCTCCTGCAGCTTCTCAGTAACTGCATGAACCAGTGACAATTACCAAAGATCTGGCGAAAGAGCAGGGTGATGGCTCTTCCAAAACCTAGAAAGGAAGCAGATCACCCTAAGAATTGAGCTGCTCGGAGGAACAAAATGGTAAGCGCCAAAATCACAGTTTCGAGATACAGCGCATCTAAAGTTTCCATTGATCTGCAAATCTGCGTAATTTTTTTTTTTTAACAGTCCTTCTACTATACAGGCATAAATGAAAATCAGAACTGACTAAAACACATGAAATATACAAAAATTATTACATTACCATACACCATTAACAACACACAGTGATAGAACATTACATATTAAATTTTACAGTAAGTCTTCAACACTTTACTGAAACTGCAAAATCATTCATCACTCTCATCACTAATGTCTTTTTCATCTAAAACTGTTGGCTTTAGTGACAGGAAAAATCCATTGTGGAAAGGATGTATGTAATTTAGGAGCGATAGGATGTCAGCAACTTTCTTCTTTTCAATAAGCCTTGGCCCATTGTATTTAAGTCGAAGCGTAGGAACTGGTCCTTGCCTTCCACGTTTCCTGAAGTTTATTTCATGCCAAATGTCATGACAAAATGTCTCGCTGATGAATAAAGATGGATATTCGGAAGTCACCTTCCACTTACATATTTTCCTTAGGTTGACAGCTCGATCATCAACTGTCTTCTTTCAGAAGACAAACGCTTCTTTAGAGTGTTTTATTTGATAGAAATCCTCTCATTTCATATTATATACAAGCCGACTTCTTGATGATCTCGCACCACTGATCTGGACTCTACACATCTTGTACTTGTCGGCGAACGTAATTTTCAAATGCACTTCAGGAACATAATGGTATGTACATGCACTTACCATTATGTTCGTGAAAAGTACTGAAGACAGTATATTTACAAAATAACATACCTCTGAGTCATCTGAATCGTTAGGAATGTATTCTGGATCCCTCTCAAAGATATTAGTATCATTGGAAGTATATTCCTTGTCTCCTGCCATGTTCACTATTGCCATAATCTCAGAGATGTTTTTACTTGCCACCATTCTCTCTGTCACTTATCATTATGTTTCCGCAACAGACTGACAGTGGTGCTTACCATTAAGCTCCTCCCTGACATCTGTTGAGTGAATTTGGAACTACTAGTAAGTTTACTGCATTGTGCATCCCACAGGTGGTGTCATTAGCCATCTGCCGCAAAATACACGGCGATGTCGCTTACCATTGTGTTCCCCCGAGCAGCTCAATTTCAGGCCTGTTAACCTTTTGAGTCACCTTCATAAACTGTTCAAACATATGATTCTGAATAGAATCCTACCAGTAATAGACCCTCTTCTCGTACCAGAACAAGCAGTATTTCGACCAAACAGAAGCTGCACAGGGCAACTTTTCAATCTCACTCAGTTTATAGAGGATGGCTTTGAAACCTGACAGGTAACCGACGTGGTCTTCATGGATCTCAAAGCAGCATGTGATACTGTCCATCATTGATTACTCATGCAAAATCATACAATATGCTCAAGAACGCCCACCTAGTTAGACTAATCAGCACCCTCCTCCAAAACCACAAGGTTTTTGTTGAATTTAGAGAACAGTGCAGTCACTGGAGAGCGCAGAAAGTGGTCCGCCTCAGGGAAGCATCTTGGCTCCACTTCTCTTCAACATTTATACCAACAACCAGCCATTGACCCCGGGCACGAAGATATTCTTATATGCAGATCACCTAGCGCTTGATACGCAGAGCTCATGCTTTGAAACAGTGGAAAGAAACCTGACAACTGCACTTAGAACACTGTCGAGCTACTTCAATCGGAACCAACTCAGACCAACCCCTTTGAAGACACAAGGGTGTGCCTTTCACCTAAGGAACAGGGAAGCTAATCGTGATCTAAATCTTGAATAGTCAGGCATCCAATTGCAGCAGCTTCATGCCTCTAAGTACTTGGGAGTCACTCTCGACAGAACTGACATTCAAAACCCACTGCAAGAACACCAAAATCCCCAGTTGAAACAACCTAATTCGCAAACTGAGACACAGTGTGGCTCACATCCACGAACTATTCATTCTTCTGCAATGGCACTATGCTTTTCTACTGCCAAATATGTTTCCCCGGTTTGGTACAGGTCATCTCGTGCCAGACAAGTAGACACAGCTCTCAACAAAACCTGGTTTTCCAGGCCCCAACATGGACTGTTCTGCATGACAGTTATGTTGGGAGAGTGCTTTATTGAACTGCATTGCAGGAGCTAAACATACCGATGAGCACAGCTGGTGACATGTTGAGACTGATAGATTGAGGGGATGGACAGAATGAGGGGGAGGAAGAAATGCACAGAGAGAGGGGAATGGGGGAGGGAGATGCACGAGGCAGGTAGAAGGTGTAGTGGGCAGGTGGAAAAGGAAAGGAGGGTGAGGCAGAGGTGGGGGGGGGGGGGGGAGAGGGGGTAATATAGTCATAGAGGAGGGTAGAGGATGTGGACAAAGGGAAGGATATGAAGAGAGTTTGTGTGGAGGAGGAGATAGAGAGGTAGAAGTGGGAGGAAGAGATGTGTGGAACACAAACACCAGCAAAGCCATGGGGAAAAGGTTAGTTTACAATAAACAAGGCTCTCACAGTTTCTCAGAAAGTGTACACTGTGGGCTGCTCTTCTCGCTTGATATCTGGGAAGGAAAGATGCAAAGTAACCACAAACATTATTAGCTGTACCATTGCCTTGAGTGAGTTGAACATTGATGTATCATCCTCGGTTAAATAATTTTATGAGAGATCAGTGGTTTCAGCAAAACTTTTAATCGGGTCTCAGAGAGGTTGCAAGTCCATGCACAATATTTATTTTGTTCCATATATGCTCACTTGGCATTGCACTTTATTATGAATCATGTAATTAGTTAGTATTACAGTTACACTTAATTGAAAACGTAAGGTTTTTATCTTTTTTAGTGCCTCATTGTTACACTGCTAATTCGAGGAAAACTGAAAATGTTTGTACATGTGAATAAAAGAGTTACTTTGTTGCAGGCCCAAACGGGAAGGTGAAGGGAACAATCCACGGAAACGGGTAGTAGTAATGAGCAGTTCTTTGCATCCTCGCCATGATTCTGCATCTGATAGTGAACCAGACGAAGATGTAAAGTCGAATAGTGAAGGATCAGTCAAGCGCAGGCGTGAGGCAAGTCCTGGGTCGGAGTGTTAGTATTACTGATGGTAAGTGAAAGTAGCTGTATTCCAATAATGTAGGAATTAGATGCTGTGTCAAAATATGAAGTAGTGTGTGTTTTCATAAATACCCTTCTGTCTAATATATAAGTATAGTTTATGTATCATCTTGGACAGTTTTAATTCAGTTAATTTAACCCTTATGTGGGCAGTGGGGGATTATACTTACCAGTAACTGTGTTTTTCCCCCTGTGTTTGTGGGAATGTCATACCACTTCTGTATGCTCCTGCACTACCTGTAGTTTCTGTTTATTGTGAAATATAGCTTTTAGGGCCATAGAAAGTATACATTCCACCAAGTAATGTTTTAAAAGCCTTTGGGAAGTATGCTAACCGCCAAAGAAGTTCGTCCAAGAGGCGGCTTGAGAAGCATTTGGGAATATGTCTTATGATTTCTGGATGGATGGTCAGGTGTATAAAAACTGCTACGTCAATCACCTTCTGTTTGTCAAACCATGGAAAATCCAGGATGGAATAGTGACAGTATTATGAAAAGGGTAGTTTGCTAATCACTATATAGAGGAAATGTCAAGTTGCAGACAGGCACAATAAAAAACTGCTATACATTTAAGCTTTCAGCCAAAAGGCCTCCTTCTAAGGTAGAAAACACACACACACACACACACACACACACACACACACACACACACACACACACATTCACATTCACATTCACATTCATTCACTCGGGTACAAATCGCACACACATGATCACTGTCACTGGTCACTCAGGTCGGACTGCGAGCAATTGTGCACAATTGGAGAAACACTTTGTGGGTGTTGGGGATAAGGAGGAGGCTGGGGCTGTGATGGGGAGGGACAGCAGGGTAGAGGTGGAGGAAGGTGTAGTGCTGGTTGTAAGAGCATGTGGGGACGTGGTGGAGACAGGGTAGGGCTACTAAATGAATCATGAGAGGGGGGGTAAGAAAAGAAGAAAAGTGAAGGGCAAGGACTAGCGAAGGTTGAAGGGCCAGGGGGTAATGGAGACATAGGATTTATTGCAGGGAGAGTTTCCAAATGTGCAATTCAGAAAAGCTGGTGTTGGTAGTAAGGATCCAGTTGGTACAGGCTGTAAAGCAGTCACTGAAGCACATTGTTTTAGGCAGCATCTTCAGCAACTGGATGACCCAGCTGTCTCTTGGTCTCAGTTTGTTGGTGGCCATTCATGCGGACAGACAGCTTGCTGTTTCTCATGCCCACATAGAAAGCGGCACAGTGGTTGCAGTTTAGTTTGTAGATCACTTGACTGCTTTCACAGGTGGCCCTGCCTTTGATGGGATAAGTGATGCCTGTGACCTGACTGGTGTAGGTGTTGGTGGATGTGTGGGACAGGTCTTGCTACTAGGTCTACTGCAGGGATAAAGGTGAGGGTTTGGGAGCAGAGGTGAATAGGGGTGGACAAGGATGTTGGTTAGGTGCAGTGGGTGGTGCAATACCAGTGTAGACGGATGAGAAGGATAGTGGGTAGGATATTACCCATTTCAGGGCATGACAAGAGGTACTCAAAATTGTGGTGGAGAATGTGATTCAGTTGCTCCAGTCCAGATGAAGCCATCTTTGAGATTAGAGGCCAACATTGAGGAAAGTGGCTTATTGGTCTGAGGGGGACCAGCTGAAGTGAATGGGGGGATGTGATGTTGAGGTTTTGGAGGAATTGAGGTTTCGAAGGAATGTGGATAGTGTGTCATCACCCTCAATCCTGATCATGAAGATTTCATCGGTGACTCTGAACTAGATGAGGCGTTTGCGATTCTGAGTGCTTAGGAAGATTCTTTGAGATGCCCTTGAACTGGTTGGCATAGGACAGTGCTATGTGGGTGCCCATTGTTGTACCATGGATTTGTTTGAAGGTGATGTCTTCAAAGGCGAAGTAATTATGGGTGAGGATATAGTTGGTCATAGTGACCAAAAAGGGGTTTGTAGGTGTTGAGTCTTGTAGGTGTGGATTCAGTCAAGCATTGGGAAAGGTAGTGTCCGATAACAGCAGGGTCATGGGTATTTCAGATATTAGTGTAGAAGGAGGTGGTATCTGTAGTGACAAGCATGACACCATGTGTTAAAGGAACAGGAACTTTGTTGAATCGATGGAGGAAATGCTCATTGCCTTGTATGTAGGAGGCTAAGTTACAGGTAATAGGCTGAAGGTGTTGGTCCATGGGAGCAGAGATTCTCTCAGTGGGGGTACAGTAACCAGCCACAATCCCCCCTGCGGGTCCGGGGGTTAGAATAGGCCCGAGGTATTCCTGCCTGTCGTAAGAGGCGACTAAAAGGAGTCCATCCCCCTCAAGGCGGTAGTTAGCGCCTGCATCCGGAGATGGACGGTTCCACGACCTATATTTGTGGTCTTTTTGGTTTTTCACTTCTCGTCTCTTCCTTCCTTTGGTTGGTTTCTTTCTTTGTTCTTCTCCATCTCACTGTCTTCCTTACTCTTTCCCTTGCCTTCTTCTCCTTGCCTTCTCTGGTCTCCGCCTCGGCGTTTGAGACAGTCTGTCCTCTCTCTCTTCCTTTTCCTCTTCTTCCTTCCTTCCTGTGCGCGCCTGAAGGCCGACCCACGTGTAGCCGGTGACGGGGTAACGCGTAATTCCCCGCCCTGGGTAGACAAGTAAGGCACGCACGTACCCCCTGGTAAAGGCCAGGCCCAGGGAGGGGTGATTGCCTGAGCTGATACCTTCTGACTATGCCGATTGGTCCCTCAGTCTGTTTCTCGGGAGGTGTGACCTGAGGTGTAAACATTCACCTAAGGCGGGAGTGCCCTCTGAGAGGGTCCCCATAAGGAAGGAGCGCGCCATCGGAGACGCTGACAATCATGGGGGATTCCTCCGCAATGGATTTCTCTTCTTCTCTCTCGACTTCTGCCCACAAACGGAAACATGACCAGCCACCAGTGACAAAAGTACTACCGCCTGCCCCACAGTTCCTCGTCGTTTCTTGATCTGAGGATGGAAAGGATTTTTCCTCTGTCAACCCTTTCGTTATCCAGAAGGGCGTAGATGCCATAGCCGCTACTGTTAAGTCTTGTACAAGGTTGCGTAATGGTACCTTGTTACTAGAAACTAAGAGCGCCTTTCAGGCACAGAAACTGCTTCGAGCCACACTCCTGTACACGTTCCCTGTCCGGGTGGAGGCTCACCGAACTTTGAATTCGTCTCGTGGTGTGGTCTATACTAGATCCCTCGACGGATTGACTGACAAGGAGATTCAGTCTTTCCTCGCTGAGCAGGGCGTGACGGCTGTCCATAGGGTCATGAAAAAGGTCAACAATGACCTTGTACCGACCCGGACACTTTTCTTGACCTTTGATAGTGTTAAGCTGCCATCGCGCATCAAAGCTGGCTACGAGGTTATTTCTGTTCGCCCTTATGTCCCGACACCTATGCGCTGCTACCAGTGTCAGCGTTTCAATCACGCTCGACAGTCTTGTTCCAATGCGGCTAAATGTGTCACTTGTGGCAGGAATGTCCATGAGGGTGACTGTTCACTTCCGTCTCCTCGTTGTGTGAACTGTCAGGGTGACCATGCAGCGTCCTCCCGCGACTGTCCCAGCTGTATCCAAGAAATTCGGGTCAAAGAGAAAGTGTCCACCTCGGCAGCTCGCAAGCTATTAGCTAGTAGGAAGCCCACGCTGCTCCCAGCGGGGAAATACAGTACTGTCCTCGCCTCTCCTCGGACTACCAGGGAGGTGGCAACCCAGACATCCGATCTGACCTTCAGCACCACGGTCGTCTGTTTGGCCAGTGCTAAGACCGCGCGGTCGACGTCTCCTCTTCCTCCCATCACCCCACAGACACAAGCCCCTTCATCAGCTTCTGCTAAGACGAAGACCCAGAAGTCAGATGCACGGGCCTTCAAAAGGAACCGTCCCGTGCAGACTTCCTACGCACCTCGACCTCCCAGCCATCGACCAGTACTTCCACCAAACGACCTTCTAAGAAGGCTCATAGGAAGCACAGATCTCCTTCTCTGCCACGGCGCATTTCTTCTCCTGCGCCACCCAGCGGTTGCCGCCCCAGGCCGTCATCCGTTTCGCCTGGCCGCACCGCTGGTAGCCGAACATCTGGCCGTTCACCGGCGGAGGAAGCTCCCCCTCCCAGCCATCTTACCAAGATGGCCGATGAACCTATAGAACCAGTGGACGATGACTGTCCGCCTACTGATAGCGGCGGCAGTGCTCGCTCGAAGCCAGGCCCTCAGCAGCCTTCGAGGTGACCCCTTCTTTCATCTTCCTTTTCTTCTTACGATGGCACTTATTCACTGGAGCATTCACTCCAACCGAGAGGACTTGAAGTTGCTGCTCCGCTTGCACCGTCTGATCGTCGTAGCCCTCCAGAAAACGAAGCTACGCCCGTGCGATCAAATTGCCTTGGCACACTACACCTCTGTGCGTTTTGACCTACCCCTGTGGTAGGTTATCCGGCTCATGGAGGGGTTATGTTGCTGGTCCGGGATGATATTTACTACGATCCCATCACGTTGCACACCGGCCTGCAGGCAGTGGCCATCCGAATTACTCTCCCCACATTTACGTTTTCCATTTGTACCATTTACACTCCATCGTCGTCTGCCGTTACCAGGGCAGACATGATGCAAATTATTGCTCAGCTACCTGCACCATTTTTGTTAACTGGAGACTTCAATGCCCACCATCCCCTTTGGGGCTCTCCAGCATCCTGCCCGAGGGGCTCCCTGTTAGCAGACCTTTTCAACCAGCTCAATCTTGTCTGCCTCAATACTGGCGCCACTACTTTTCTTTCGGACACATCTCACACCTATTCCCATTTAGACCTCTCTATATGTACTACCCAACTTGCACGCCGGTTTGAGTGTAATGCACTTTCTGATACATATTCGAGCGACCACTTCCCGTGTGTTATCCATCTCCTGCAGCATACCCCCTCTCCGTGCTCATCTAGTTGGACCATCTCCAAAGCAGACTGGGGGCTCTTCTCTTCCAGGGCGACCTTTCAGGATCAAACCTTCACAAGCTGCGATCGTCAGGTCACACACCTCACGGAAGTCATTCACACTGCTGCTGAATATTCCATCCCTCACCCTACTTCTTCTCCACGTCGCGTACCGGTCCCCTGGTGGACCGCAGCATGTAGAGACGCTTTACGTGCTCGTCGATGTGCTTTAGGCACCTTTAAACGCCACCCTACAGTGGCGAATTGTATCAATTATAAACGATTACGTGCACAGTGTCGTCGTATTATTAAAGAAAGCAAGAAATCCAGCTGGGCTGCTTTCACAAGCACCTTCAACAGTTTTACTCCTTCTTCTGTTGTCTGGGGTAGCCTGCGCCGGCTCTCTGGCACTAAGGTCCACTCACCAGTTTCTGGCTTGACGGTCGCGAATGACGTCCTTGTGGCCCCTGAGGATGTCTCCAATGCCTTCGGCCGCTTTTTCGCAGAGGTTTCAAGCTCCGCTCATTATCACCCTGCCTTCCTCCCCCGCAAACAGGCAGAGGAGGCTAGGCCACCTAACTTCCGCTCCTCGAATCGTGAAAGTTATAATGCCCCATTCACCATGCGGGAACTCGAAAACGCACTTGCCCGGTCACGGTCCTCCGCTCCAGGACCTGATTCTATTCATATTCAGATGCTGAAGAACCTTTCTCCTGCGGATAAAGGTTTCCTTCTTCGTACTTACAATCGCATCTGGTTTGAGGGACATGTTCCCGCATGCTGGCGCGAGTCTATTGTTGTCCCGATTCCTAAGCCGGGGAAGGACAAGCATTTGCCTTCCAGTTATCAACCCATCTCGCTTACCAGCTGAGTCTGTAAAGTGATGGAGCGAATGGTTAACTCTTGTTTGGTTTGGCTGCTCGAGTCTCGACGCCTACTTACCAATGTCCAATGCGGATTTCGTAGGCACCGCTCTGCTGTTGACCATCTGGTTACCTTGTCGACCTTCATTATGAATAACTTCTTGCAGAAGCGCCCGACCGCGGCTGTGTTCTTTGATTTGTAGAAGGCTTACGACACCTGTTGGAGGGCGGGCATTCTCCGCACCATGCATACATGGGGCCTTCGCGGTCGCCTCCCTCTTTTTATTCGTTCCTTTTTAATGGATCGACAGTTCAGGTTACGTGTGGGTTCTGTCCTGTCAGACACCTTTCGCTAGGAGAATGGGGTGCCACAGGGCTCAGTTTTGAGTGTCGCTCTCTTCGCCATAGCGATCAATCCAATAATGGATTGCCTCCCAGCTGATGTATCAGGCTCCCTTTTCGTGGACGATTTTTACCATCTATTACAGTGCGCAGCGTACATGTTTCCTGGAGCGCTGTCTTCAGCGTTCTCTTGACCGTCTTTACTCCTGGAGTGTCGCCAATGGCTTCCGTTTTTCTGCCGAGAAGACGGTCTGTATTAACTTCTGGCGCTACAAAGAGTTTCTCCCACCGTCCTTACGACTCGGTCCCGTTGCTCTCCCATTCGTGGAGACAATAAAATTTTTAGGTCTTACATTTGACAGGAAACTTAGCTGGTCTCCACATGTCATATTTGGCTGCCCGTTGTACCCGTTCTCTAAATGTCCTCCGTGTTCTCAGTGGTATGTCGTGGGGAGCGGATCGAACCGTCCTACTTCGTCTATATCGGTCGATCGTCCGCTCCAAGCTGGATTATGGGAGCTTCGTATACTCCTCTGCACGGCCATCCATCTTACGCCGCCTCAACTCCATACAACGTTGGGGCTTACGACTTGCGATCGGAGCGTTTTATACTAGTCCCATCGAGAGTCTTCATGCTGACGCTGGTGAATTGCCACTCACCTACCGGCGCGATATACTGCTTTGTCGGTATGCCTGTCGGCTACTGTCAATGCCCGACCACCCGTCTTATCGTTCCTTTTGTGACGACTCTCTCGACCGTCAATACGGGTTGTATGTCTCTGCCCTGCTACCCCCTGGAGTTCGCTTTCGTCGCCTCCTTCAACACCTTAATTTTTCACTCCCTGCAACCTTTCGAGTGGGCGAGAGCCACACGCCACCTTGGCTCCAGGCTCGGGTTCGCGTTCACCTTGACCTCAGCTCGCTCCCAAAGGAGGTTACCCCCGGTTCGGTCTACTACTCCCGTTTTGTCGAACTTCGTTCGAAGTTCATTAATATGACCTTCACTTATACAGATGGCTCTAAGACCAATGACGGGGTCGGGTGTTCTTTTATTGTCGGGGCACAAAGTTTCAAATACCGGCTCCATGGCCATTGTTCGGTCTTCACAGCTGAGCTCTTTGCCCTCTACCAGGCTGTTCTTTACATCTGCCGCCACCGACATTCTGCTTATGTCATCTGCTCCGATTCCCTGAGCGCCATCCAGAGCCTCAGTGATCCATATCCGGTTCACCCTTTCGTGCACCGGATCCAACGCTCTCTTCAGCAGCTGGTGGACATCGGTTCTCCGGTTAGCTTTATGTGGGTTCCTGGCCATGTCGGTATCCCTGGGAACGAAGCTGTAGATGCCGCGGCCAAGGCTGCGGTCCTCCAGCCTCGGACAGCTTCTTGTTGTGTCCCTTCGTCAGATTGTAGCAGGGTCATTTGTCGGCGCATTTTATCGCTGTGGCATGCCGATTGGGCTGCACTTACAGACAACAAGCTTCAGGCCTTGAAACCTCTTCCCGCGGCTTGGACGTCCTCCTCCCGCCCTTCTCGATGGGAGGAGGTCGTTTTGGCCCGGTTACGAATTGGACACTGCCGGTTCAGCCATCGCCATCTGCTGACGGCTGCGCCGGCGCCGTTCTGCCCATGCGGGCAATTGCTGACGGTCCGCCACATTTTAACGTCCTGTCCGGATTTTAACACACTGCGTCTTGATCTTGGCCTGCCATGTACTCTAGATGCCATTTTAGCGGATGACCCACGAGCAGCTGCTGGCGTTCTTCGTTTTATCAACTTGACAAACCTCTCTAAGGACATTTGATTATGCTGTTTTTTTAATCCAATGCCTGTCAGTCTGTCTTTTATCGTGTTTTCCCTTTTCGTTGCTGTTTTAAACTTGTGACTCGCGGTGCATTCCTAACGTAGTCTGGGCGCTAATGACCGTTGAACTTGTGGCCCCCACCCCAAAAAAAAAAACCCCAGCCGCAATGGGCCATCCTGGGTGGTTTGTTTTATTTACTTCAGGAAACATGTTGAAGGTTGTAGCGCAGGAAGTGGTAAGAGGGTTTTTTTTTTTTTTGGGGGGGGGGGGGGGGGGGGGGGAGACAGAGACAGAGAGAGAGATTCAGAGTAGTAGTTCTGGGATGGGCCTAAGGATTTAAGGAGAGACTGGAGATCCTGTCAAATTTCTGGAATGAGGTCATTGTGGCGCAGTTTGAAGGTGGATGAATCTAACTGCTGGTAGAGTCCTTCCGCCAGGTCATATCTGCAGTTCAAAACTACAGTGGTGGTGCCTTTGTTGACCAGTGGGATTAAAAGGTCGGGATCAGTTTTTAGGTGGCAGATTGTGGTTCTTTCTGCGAATGTAAGGCTTGCTTCCATGTTGATGGATTTTGGGGATGATGGTCATTCAAAGTTTGAGGTTAAGAAATTCTGGAATGTTAACAGGAGCGTGATTTGGGTGCAGTATGGGTGAATCATGACTGGATGGACGAGTGGACTAAATCGGGCAGGATTCAACATCGGCTTTGGGTAGAGTCTTGATTAGTAGGTTTGGTGGCAAAAAATGTGTTTCCACTTTCCTCTTTCTCCCTGTCCCTGCAGTGCTCTTCATACAATCCACTTGCACATTACTGTAATATTATTGTAAAATGAACTTTTCATGGTATTTAAAATATTGAATCAAATTATGCATCTTCATAACTGTCACACGCCATAAAAAGGTATGAATTCTGCACTGACTCACAGCAGAGTGACGCTGAGATATCTAACCTTTGCTTTTAAGTTTTTTCCTGGTTGTTTGTTGTTAACAGTAAAAGGCAGAATCTGTATTGCTTTCAAGGAACAGTGAGTACCTGAGTATCTTTGCTACAGTGAAACAAAGTGAGATGGTGCAGTGGTTTAATCAGTGGTCATGCGTTCGGTAGGAATAATTAGATTATGATGTGAATCAAGTGGGATGTTGAATGTCAAAAAGACAGAAGTAAAGATTTTTCATATAGTAAGACACAAGAAACTGGTAGATCAGAGATGAGAATAAAGCCTTACAAAAATAGCTAGGTGCACGGATTGATGTGTGGGGGATGCAGGTGAAAAAGAGGAATGAGAGAAAGCCATGAAATATAATAGGGGAAGAGAAAAGAAAAGTAATGTAACCTAAGTTCAGACTAGTGTTGAAAACATGAAGACGGGAAATCTTATGCTATACATACACTAACATTGGAATTTGCTATGCAGAGAACGTGAATGGTGCAGTAAGTTTCTGTAGTAGTACCAGTTAACTATCATTCACTTTATTAGTATTAAATAAATAATTTATTATTTTTCTAAAATTGCTACTGTTACATTGACCTTGTTAATAACTAGGCTGATTTTGTTTCCAGTCAATGAAGTTGTGCCGAGACCATTTGAAATTGTGATAAGGAAAGCACCATAGTCTGTCTTCATTTTGCAGATTTGCTTCAGTTTCTTGTAAAAAGGCTTGTATTGAATTTTTTTGTTCACAAAATTGTATTAATGATGTTTGTGACTTGTAAATATGTAAAAAGTTTTAAACTGTAAAATATGAGTAAAGCTTTAATATGAAGTTGTAAGAAGTTTACAGAAAACTTATATTTTGTTTAATGTTTTCAGTCAGATAATATGTTCCAGTTTTAAAATGTATGTCTGAATTGACTTAAACTGCTGTTACTTGTTTTGAAAGGCCTTTGTCAGTCAGCCATTCAAATGTGCATAGCGCAGATTATATTTTATTACAATAAATATTTTAGTATTCTGTAAAATTAAATCAATGTTCACTTTTGTTGTTTTATTCCTTCATTGAAATATTAGAATGTGTTGTTGCAGTTACCAGTTGAATAGGATGTTTTATGTTCCTGTGGAATGGTTGTAAATTCACAAAACTTTTATCTTTACTGATGTAGAGTTTATAATGATATGTATGTGAAAGTGTCTTTCTCAAAGTTTTTAAAAATTCATTGAAGAAAAAATGGCAGGTGTGTACCACTTAACATGACAATACATTTGCTTGCAAGAGATAAATTTGAAGTCATTATTACGTGGGGGGAAGTTGAGGTGGAAAAAGAATGGACAAGCATGAGGGGTTATTATGCAAATGTGAGAGTATTTTATGTAGCTTTTGTATTTTATTTTTAAAAATTAAAATTTTTACTGTGTGTTGAACATAATTCACTTTTGTTTACCAATCCTTTTGAACACATGTAAAATTAAATTAAAAAGCTTTGAAAATACCATGAAGTGTGGAAAAGCAGATACCAACAAAGTGAAGATGATACCTGATAAAAATTTTAGAGCCCAAGCCTACTACTTATGTAGCAACAAAAGAACTGCGAAAGCGATAAGGTGTGATATTTTAGGTGATGTGAAATGTGATGTAGTTCCTATCTTGACAGTCAGTATGTACACTACTGGCCATTAAAATTGCTACACCAAGGAGAAATGCAGATGATAAACAGATATTCATTGGACAAATATATTATACTAGAACTGACATGTAATTACATTTTCATGCAGTTTGGGTGCATAGATCCTGAGAAATCAGTACCCAGAGCAACCACCTCTGGCTGTAATAACGGCTTTGATACGCCTGGGCATTGAGTCAAACAGAGCTTGGATGGCATGTACAGGTACAGCTGCCCCTGCAGCTTCAACACGATACCACAGTTCTCAAGAGTAGTGACTGGCGTATTGTGACGAGCCAGTTGCTCGGCCACCATTGACCAGACGTTTTCAGTTGGTGAGAGATCTGGAGAATGTGCTGGCCAGGGCAGCAGTCAAACATTTTCTGTATCCAGAAAGGCCCGTACAGGACCTGCAACATGCGGTCGTGCATTATCCTGCTGAAATGCAGGGTTCCACAGGGATCAAATGAAGGTTAGAGCCATGGGTCGTAACACATCTGAAATGTAATGTCCACTGCTCAAAGTGCCGTCAATGCGAACAAGAGGTGACCGAGACGTGTAACCAACGGCGCCCCAAAACATCGCGCCGGTCGATACACCAGTATGGTGATGACAAATACACGCTTCCAATGTGCGTTCACCACGATGTCGCCAAACATGGATGCGACCATCATGATGATGTAAACAGAACCTGGATTCATCCTAAAAAATGACTTTTTGCTATTCGTGCACCCATGTTCGTCATTGAGTACACCATTGCAGGTGCTTCTGTCTGTGATGCAGCATCGAGGGTAACCGCAGCCATGGTCTCCGACCTGGTTGTCCATGCTGCTGCAAACGTCGTTGAGCTGTTCATGCAGATGGTTGTTGTCTTGCAAACGTCCCCATCTGTTGACTCAGGGATCGAGATGTGGCTGCATGATCCGTTACAGCCATGCGGATAAGATGGATGTCATCTTGGCTGCTAATGATACGAGGCCGTTGGGATCCAGCACGGCGTTCCGTATTACCCTCCTGAACCCACCGATTCCATATTCAGTTAACAGTCATTGGATCTCGACCAATGCGAGCAGCAATGTTGCGATACGATAAACCGCAATCGCAATAGGCTACAATCCGATCTTTATCAGAGTTGGAAACGTGATGGAACGCATTTCTCGTCCTTACACGAGGCATCACAACAATGTTCCACCAGGCAACGCCGGTCAGCTGCTATTTGTGTATGAGAAATCAGTTGGAAACTTTCCTCATGTCTGCATGTTGTAGGTTTCGCCACTGGGGCCTACCTTGTGTAAATGCTCTGAAAAGCTAATCATTTGCATATCACAGCATCTTCTTCCTGTGGGTTGAATTTCACGTCTGTAGCACGTAATCTTTGTGGTGTAGCAATTTTAATGGCCAGTAGTGTATAAATGTTCTGTATGAGGTGATTATAAGAGTCCTCAAAACATTTCAATAAATCAGTTAAGGTAAATGGCTAAACATAATGTAACGAATGATACACTATGTGAAAGACTAACTCTCAAAGTTAGTTAGGTTTCTTTTTTTTTATGTGGTTTGTAAACCTGCTGACAGCGATGGCACTGACTGAAATTGCTGAAAACCAGCCAGAGAGCATTTTCTGTGCTAGAATTTGCCTCTCGCCAATCGATAGTGAGAATACAAATAACACATCTGAGATTCCATGAATGTAGCACTTGCACTCTATGCCCTCAATTATTTGCTAAATGTATTCAAATCTCTCTTCCCCTACAGTTACAGTCCTCTACAGCTCCGGCTAGTACCATGAAAGTTATTCCCTGATGTCGTAACAAGTGTCCGATCATTCTGTCCCTTATTCTTGTCATTGTTTTTCATATGTTCCTTTCTTTGCCAATTTTGTGGAGAACTTCATCACTTATCAGTTCACCAAATTATCAACATTCTTCTGTAGCACATTATCTTAAATGCTTCGATTCTCTTCTTTTCTGGTTTTTCCCACTATCCATGATTCACAATATAAATGTTGTGCCCCATACGTTCTCAGAAATTTCTTCCTCAAATTAAGGCCTGTGTTTACACCAGTAGATTTCTCTTGTGCAGGAATTCCCTCTTTTCATATGCTAGTCTGCCTTTTTATGTCGTCCTTCCTTTATCTGTCGTGTGATTTTGCTTCTAACACCACAGAATTCCTCCACTTTGTGGTCCCTAGTTTTGGTAGTGTCTCATATCCGTTACCCTTCATACCTTTTATTTTTCTTTATTTTACTCTAAACCCATATTCAGTGCTCAATAGGCAGTTCATTCCAGTCAGTACATCCTGAAATCGTTACTTGCTTTTACTGGAGATAACAGTGATGTCAGCAAACTTTATCTTTGATATTCTTTTATTTCTGTTATTGCTTCATTAGTATAGAGATTGAACAGTAGGGGCAAAAGATTGCAGCCCTATCTTACACCCTTTTTAATAAGAGCACTCTCTTCTTTATCTTCAAATCTTATTGTTCCCTCTTGGCTCCTGTATATCATTTTCTACTATATGAAGCCAATTCGGTTTGACATTATTACCAAAACTCTTGAACAGTGTTTACCAATTTCCTTCAAATTTTTATACAGTGCTGTAATAAATGTTCAGATGGACATTTTAATATACACTGAGATGACAAAAGCCATGGGATAGTGATATGCACATGTAATAATGGCGATAGTGTCATGTACACATGGTACAGAAGGGCAGTGCATTGGCAGAGCTGTTATTTGCATTCAGATGATTCATGTGAAAAGTATTTGCTAACACTCCTCCAAATGCTCAAGTTTGTCATCAGATTGAGCAAATCATTCATTGTTACTGTTTATATCTTTAAATTTTTCCAAAATTATTTCTAAATTCATTTCTCCTTATGTTGTCATCTTTCTTGTGATGATCGGCATAAACGAATATTTTATTTTATCACCTCAACATGCTTATTGTCTTTATTGATGTTTTTGATTTTAAAATTAATTGTATTCTATGCTTGCCTTATTGTATCACTTACAACACACACAACTTTTTAAACTGTTTGCAAGCACAGCTCACTGCTGTTAACTGTATTCAGTGTGCTGCAGATGGACTGCTCATGGCAGCGTGCTGCATTTAGTTTGCAATCGCGACTACGTGCTGCTGACGAACTGTGTGTATGTGTGCACTGCAATCTGTGGACGACTGTTTGTTGACTGCGTACTGTTCTTGGGTGAATTCTCGTTTGTTTCTACTCAACAAAGTTGTTATTCCTTTTTCACATTTCTGATCCAGTTTGACGTCTGAACTGTATAGAATTTCTTTTTGTTTTTTTACCACTGCCATTGGCAACATGTTTTATTCTTGACACTCTCACAAATTTTTCTTGAGATTTCACGTGTGTGTGTGTGTGTGTGTGTGTGTGTGTGTGTGTGTGTGTGTTTTAGCTGCTAAGGTCGCCAAGTGAAGTGAAGGTTGGCTTGGGCTGTGTGGTGGTTTGTTTTACTTCACCTCATGCACCAAATAGTTAAATCAGTTGCCACCTGAACACTCCTTTTATATACAATAAATGTTGTTTACTGAATATTCATTCACCATTAGGTAGTATTAATCAGGGTCCAGCTAGTCTTATAAAAAAATAAGTGAGATGCATTTCACCTTCTTACATTATCTTCAAAATTACAACTCAGTACACGATCAATGACGACAGCTACCAACTCGTATACTGTCTCTTTGTACTACGTGCATAGCAGATCTGATTTTCAACTTTATAATTAACAGTTACTGTACATTTATCATCTTCGACATTTTGCGTTCTTAGATTTCAAGGAGTTCTTTCTTCCACACCGCCCGCTCCAAGGAACTCGTATCTCTACCTCAGCAAGAAGGGTCGTCTGACTGCTGCCCACTTCCATACAGTCACTGGATCATTAGCTCCGGTACCAGCACCTACGATTTGAAACTCCTCCCAACATTGGGGTGCTCACCACTTATTGACCACTGTCACGAACAGCTTTTCTCTGACATGTGTATTTAAGGACTTGGTATCTCTCATTCAAGGAGTGGGATGTATCACTACAGTATTGTATATTTCTTGTCTTTCTCCTAATTTTCTTAAAATTTTGAACATCTTGCATCATTGGACACTTCTTCTAGGTTGACAAATCATATGGACATGTCTTGATTTGTCTTCAGTCTTGCTTCCATTATTAAGCACATCAGAACTGCCTCTCGTGCCTTTACATTTTCTAAAGCCAAACTGATTCTCATTTAAGATATCGTCAGTTATTCTTGTCAGCAGCTTGGATGCATCAGCTGTTAAGCTGCTTGTGTAGTAGCACTCACACTTACCTGCCCTTGCTATAATTGGAAACGTGCGGATTATATTTTTCTGGAAGTCTGTTGGTACATTATCAGTCTCATAGATTCTGTACTTCAGCTTGAATAATCGCTTGGTTGCCACTTCCCCAGTTGGTATGCTACCTATCCATTCTGTCTTATTTGATCTCAGTTCTTCCATATATCTCTTAAATTCTAATACTATATCCCCTATCTCTTCCCTCTCTACTCCTGTTCCTTCTTCCATCATGCCATCAGCCAAATCCTCCTCCTCCTCATAGAGGCCATTAGTGTACGCTTTCCACAAAAGTGCTTTCTCTTCTGCATTTAACTTTGGAATTCACATTGCACTCTTACTGTTACCACATTAGCTTTTAATTTTACAAAAGGTTATTTTCACTTTTCTATATAATGACAGTCCTCCCAATGATCATTCCTTTTTCGATTTCTTCACATTTTTCCTCTAGCCATTTTGCCTTGATTGTCCTGCAGTTCCTGTTCATTTCATTTCTAAGGGATGTATATTGCATTTTAGAGATGTACACACCTCTTCATCTGAACTGCCCTTTCTGGTATTCCTTTTGCAGTATCCACATCCTTAGTAAACTTCAAATACATCTCATCATTCCTCATTACTTCAGTATCCAACTTCCTTCCACATTGATTCTTCTGCATGATTCTCTTAAACTTCAGTCTGATTGTCATCATTACTAAATTGTTATTTTGCACTTTGGTACGCCTTGCAATCTAATAAATGATTTCGCTATCTGTGTCTGACCCTTATGTAGTCCAGCTGTAATCTGGCTGTCTCTCTGAGTCTCTCCAGGTGTATCTCCTTTTGTTGTGTTTCTTGAAGAGAGTATTTGCTTTTACCATCTGAAATGTATTACAGATATCAGGTAGTCTTTCTCTTCTCTCATTCCTACTGCCAAGCCCATATTCTCCTGTAATCTTTTCTTCTATTTCTTCCCTTACAGCTGTGTTCCAATTCCCCATTATTATTAGATTTTCATCTCCCTTTACATACTGAATTACCCATTCAGTATCTTCAAATACTTTGTCTCCTCATCTTTCGTTTGCAATGTTGGTATAAATTATCATTGCCGGTGTTGGTTTGCTGTTGTAACTGATAACACCCCTAGCACTCAACTATTCAGAGTAGTGTACTCTCTGACTGACTTTCCTATTCATAATGAATCCTATTTCCATTGTCTGTCTGCTGTTGGTATTGCCCTATACTCATCTGACCAGAAATCCTCATATCACAGCTTTAAACAGATTGTAGGGATTTCATTCTTCAATAAGATTGCACCCCTTCACATTTCCAGTTGTGTATAAGATCAATCTGAATCCGATGTTTCACGTCACTGAATAGGCCGTGTTGTGGCTGTCAACCCATTGCTACCTGAGTGCCCAACAGATGTAACACCTTGGGATTCTTTATTGCTGGATTACAGCAAGGGTCATGTTTATGTTCCACTGCTAGCTTTGAAACCTCAAAGATTTGTGACACACCATCACAGCAGTTCTTGAAGTTTGTCTGTAACATACTGTGTCACTTGTTACATTGTTCTTGGCTGTTTATCCGTAGTAATTTTGTTAAAATCTTTCATGAACTATATAATTAACACACGTACATCAGTGCACAATTCCGCATTATATATCTTACTTAGTTTTTTATTTTTTTTTTTAAACAATTTAGAAGTAAAGGTAACAGTAATAGAGGCATTGAGTTTTCAAAGGCACATAGAACACAAACTTTGTTAGCATCAGATAAATCCTTTTTTGAGCTAGATGTATTCAGCAGGCACAATATAGCCATCAGGTGTGTGATTTGTATGTGCACGTATGTGCGCATGCATACGGAATCTAGCGCAAAGAAGTATTCTTCCAGAAGGTAGCAATCATTAGCAACTCACCCGTGTCTTTATATGTTCATGTTGTTGGTTCTCCTGTTCATTATAATTGGATGTTCGCAACAAATTTTTTTTTCATTTTTTTGTGTGACGTAATAATCTGGTAACTAAATTTCAATATGAATGTTGCTTGGTAGAACCAAGCAGCTCATGCAAGCAGAAGTTTTTAGAGATTAAAATAATTGGTTCATGCAGTAACAAAATACAAAAGTTTTACCACTCCCAGTATGTATGTAATGTAATGTAATGTATGTATGTATGTATGTATGATGATGAGTTCAGTGTACACACTAGCTATTGCTTTACAAACACATTTACTTTTTGATATGTGCTGACCAAGACTTTCAATCTTCACAGTCAACAGTTACTCTTTCTATTATCTTTCTCAAGTACTGTGCATGTGATTGTGGCTCGTCCAGTCTTTTGCCTCATGTAATTCAACAGGCTTCTGTGGAAGAATTGAAGTTTGTTGTAAATGAGAGATACCAACAAATTGGTGGTAATGAGTTATACAATCAGCTTAAAAGGGGTAACACTGGTGGCAACAAGGCAAAAGATGGGGTTTGGTGTGTGTAGTAATGACACACACAGTAACTCACCAGACACACTTACTAATGAATTACAAGCAGTTACCATCAGAATGTGTGTTCTACAGAAGATAAATATGTTCTTTATATCTGGCACCAAATGACCCCAGACACATAAATTCTGATAACTTCGGGAATCCAATTTGAAATGGTGGAATTAATTGTTATAACTACCATTGTGCTCACAGAAAAGTTCTCAAACTCTCCTTTCTCCATGGAAATAGTTACCTTCATTTAATATTAGAAACTGAGTGTTCCTTGAAACCTAAAGTAGAAAATAGGAAAATATGAAAATCATCTTGGGTGATCATACAAGTGATGGTGTCAACTTGTAACATAATTTCAATGAATTGCGTACCCAAATTTTCAACTGAAAAACATTTGAAATTATTAGAGACAGGTTCGCCATGAGGTGAAATGGTTATTGCAAAAAGCATAAACATTAGGTCTAGCTAGGTTCAAGATAACTGAACATGCATGGCAAGAGCAACTGGTGGTATTATACCAAGATAAATAATCTGATGTACCAAAGATTAATTCTAACCATGTAAATTCAATATGACAATCAAACAATGGTAGGAGTAACTGATTTGTGTAGCACTGGGTGGTAAAATTATGCATAATTGCTGTTAGTACTGCACAACTGCAAATCTTTCAGAAAATTGCTTTGAAGTAATAGTTATAAAGCAAAAACACGAGAGAAATATTTTTGACGTGGGTACAGATACTCCCAATCTTTTTAACAGTATTATAGGAAAGAGATTTTAACAGTTATAATGATGCTCACCAAAGAAAGAAAAATCATTAACAATTAGGTAAGTATTTAATTTTCTCAGAAGAGGTACTCTCACATCCAATTGCATACAATATTGCAGTGCCTGTTATTCTGAACTACAATGCAAAGTTCCTTTGGACATGCATGCATGCATCTCCAATGTAACAGGCACTGTGGCAACTACAGACATTACGAAATACATTAAATGTTTTCATAATTGCGAATATGGACAACCATCAGCTGTAGAGTTGAATGACAACAATGAAAATTGTGACAGGCCAGGACTTGAACCCAGATTTCCCATTTATTGTGAGGAGTCGCCTTATCATTTGGCTATCCATGCACGACTCACGGCCAGACCCAAACTTGTATATGTTGTCAACCACGCGTCTATAACGTGTACTCGTACATCCATTACGTACAGCTTGCCCAGTGTCTGTGGAGAAATATGATATTGCAGTGCCTGTGTTGTTCAGAAGTACGATGCAGGTTCCTTCGGACATGTATATAATATCTTATTTATCCACAAACACCCGGCAAGCGACTTTCGAGTAAAATATCTCACCTCTACGGAAATATACATAATGGATGTGTGAGAACCAGTTGTAGACGTATGATGGACAACATATGGAAGCATGGGTCTGGCCATGAGTCATGCACGGGTAGCAAGATAACCACTTGCAATAAGCGGGAAATCTGGGTTCAAGTCCCGGACTGGCACAAATTGTCACTGTCATCATTCCATTCTGTAGCTGACGGTTGTCCGTATTCACAGTTTGAAATACATTTAATGAACATCCATTTAAGTCAAATTGAGAACATTTGTTTCCTATCTTCCCAGCGTGAAGAGTTGTGATGAAAGCTAATACACACTGCAAATCTTGCTTCAAGTAAATATGAAGCAGGTGATGAAAGCCCACTATGGTTTGATATGAATTGGAAAAACAGGACTATTAGTCACTGCAAAAGAATGTGTAGGAATACTGTTGTAGAAAACTTAACACTTGTATCTATGTGCTGTACATTAATGTACAGTCATTTACTCTGTCGACTATCGGAAACACACTTCTGATTTTATATGAAGTCAATAAACTACCCAACAACATTATGAAAAGGATAGATTGACACTAACCATTAAGAAGACCCATTGAGTTGCAAACAGGCACAATGAAAAGGTGGTTTCACATTTAGCTTTTGGCCAGAGCCTTCTTCAGAAAATAAAACACACACTCATTCACCCAAGCAACCACACCTCTCACACACATGCCTGCTATCTCTGGGTGAAAGCTAAATGTGTGATGGCCTTTTCATTGTGCCTGTCTGTAACTCAATGGGTCATCTTTACAGTGAGTAACAATCTGTCCTTTTTCATAATATTGTTGACATTCCCACCTGAACTTTCAATTGTTCAGTAAACTATCCAGATATTCCATTCAGTTTGTATCAATTGGCCTGTAATTAAGCTAGAAAAAAAGACAGGAAACTGAGTGATTGAATTCTGCATTTAAAAATGCATTCACACATGATCTTACTACTGTATCAATGTCTGATTAAAACACAAGCACACACAAATGAGTCGTACTGAAATAAACCCTCCTCACATTGAAAAACCTGTGTAAATGAACAAGGGGTCATGTTTTAGCAGAGTTCCTATTGTATTTTGTTTTCGGTTGGTTCCTTTCGTACTTTTATACAATACCGTTCAGTGTACAGTTCTATATGACTAGACAAAAGCACAGGGTACTTCTGTTAGCGAAACAAAGGTCAAAGAACAATTTCACTGAATTAGAGGCATATATTTCTTAACATTCATCTGTTACAAATTTCAGAGCATTCACTGTACTGAGTGTCATCACTAATATATGATGGGCTTGAAGAATGCTTGCTGATAAAATCCAGTTCATTGTTATAAGGAAGGCGAATGTCTATAAGTGAAAATGACATTGGGTGTGCTCCCAGGAAGCATAATGTAACGACTAATGTTCCCTCTATCTAAACAGTTTATCAGCTAGTGACAGCACCGCACTAATGGTGCTGTAGTCTGCAGAAAATTTCCTTTGCTGGACGACTGCAAGGAAATGCAGGATCACATAGAAAGTGTTTCGTTATTGTGTACCCCTCTTTAATCATGGACAAATGCTACATAATTCCCATAACATAAGGAAATAATGCAGTAGTTTACTATTACAAGATTAGCTGTAGTTTTTGGAACCTGTCACATTGCGTAACTATCAAGGATTAATAACACAAAGTTATATGAAATGTCTGTTGCATTTTCATGTTTTGGAGAAAAGCAAGCTCTTTGTGGTATGAGCATAAGAGGAATTCAGAAATTCACATGTGACCAATTTGACTGTTTCAGCCCAAATGGAAGTTTGTTTCCACATAGAGTTTATAAAGCCTAGGCTGATTCTAAATGTGGCAGAGAACAAGAACATGTGTACTGCCAAATTATGGAGGCTTTGCATTCTCAACCCAGCTCATTGAGGAAAACTCAGCTCCAAAATACTTAATCAGTTAAATACTTAAACAGATGTTTTACTCCATTGTAAAGGAGTTCTATGAGGTTACTGTAATTTGCACTTATGAGCTGAATCAAGAGGGTACCATTTCATGAACTGGGACAGGTGCCACTATAGTTAAGACTGGGTTCATATTTAGAAGGATAAGGGTTCAGTTCCTTCGATGGCACCCAGATTTAAGTTTCCTGTGGTTACCCTAAATCACTAAAAATAATTACTGTGTTAATTCCTTATAAAAGCATTTATATGGAAAAACATTTTTCTCTTTGAGCATAGTCCAGGATGTTCCTTTCTAGAATGGAGTAGTAGTAAAACATATTCACCTACAACTAATTACATGCATCATCTGAAAAGTAACAGTATGTAGTAATTTATAGGTTAAAACATAACAATCAGTAGAAATACATGCTTTTAACTTAGCTAGTGCTGTTCCAAAGTCTGGGTCCAAAAGTGGGGTGGAAAATACTTGCTTCTGTTCAATATGTCTAGTCTCGGGTCATGTGTCTGTTCATTGACACATTATTTCCATGAACGGCAGAGCTTGCTCATGCAGACAATTTTGTATCAAGTGAAGCCATCACCAATGTTAAAGGGTGAAGTATAAATAAACTGGCCCTGGGGAACATCTTGGCAGCCACTTCTGTAGGAAGAATTCACCATAATAAAATCAGGAACAGGGCAATGCGCCCAGGCACATGGCTCCGTTTTGTTGCAGGATGACCTACCAACTTGCAGTGCTTGCATACCAGTTACTTGTGACACTGGAGCAACTATTTATGTAGGAAGTTATATGGTTTCTACAGGGTGTGGCAAATAAAAGTGGCCTGGATAACAGAGTTCCAGGGTACAAAGAAACAGCGGAGGAAAGTAAATACAGCACTAACCTGACTATAGCAGATGCTGAAAGTGACCACAATTCATCTTTTGGCACTTTTGGACCCTGGTCAGTGAGCTGCTAAAGGCGGATCGAAGCTGGACTACTGGCATTACTGCAATCTCATCTGAAATGTTCTGCCACAGTTCTTGAAGACTGTGACGGTTGTTCTGATACACCTTAGACTTTAGTGCTCCCCACACAAAGTGATAACACACTGACAGATCAGGTGACCTGGCTGTCCAGCTTGGGCTGCGACCAGAGTGGAGTATTCGTCCGCATGATCAACGTGATATGCCAGTCTCTTGCAATAGGCTTTGGGTTGATTTGGTAGGACTCTGAAGCATTTTCTGGTGCGCAGGCACATTTGGAATGCTTTTTGTCTTGTTCAAAACAGATCCTGTCTGACGGCATTTTCAGATGCTACATGGCAGTCTTTGCTGGCACTTTGAAACTAATCAACTTCTCAGCAAACAACTGACAACACTGTTTCCATGATTTTGTTGTCACACAACTTTCCACAACAAACACCCTCTGCTGCACTGTGAGTACCATATTCCCCTTAGCACCGCTTCACTCACACTGGCATAGCCCACACTATGCTCTGAACTGGTGTGGATCACGTGGTGGTTGTACACATGGGGTGCATGTCACAGGGTGTAATTATACGCTTACATTCGTGCCCAATCATCTGGGCCACCTTTATTTCTCCCACCCCGTACTGTTAAGGACACTGGGTACTGGCAGCACTTGTGGGAGTGCTGGTAGCTGAACAGACACCAGGAGTTCCGGACAAATAGTCTGCAAGTACTCAGAGTTATTTATTATTGCATCTTGTCACAGCTCAGTACAGAAGAGTTATGACTTGACTGAGGAATTCCACTACATTGGGTTTTGTTGATGCCTAGGATTGCTGACAGAGGGCAGCATCGGCTAGACGTGGCCTTCATGATGTAACCTCCTTTGCAAGGCCCCTCAAGCTGGTGGCGGCACGCTCCTGCCTCCCCACGTTGTTAGAAGGTGGCTGACCGGTGACATAGCAGGCAGTGACACACTGCCACTGTGCTGGTGGTCGCAGCCGCTACCCTGGGCCGGCACTGCCTTGCTGTAGTGGCAACTCCAGGATTGCACAGCGCCAGAGTGGGCTGCCATGATACAGATGCAAACTGCAGCTCTCAATCAGCATCCCATACGGTGTCCAGGCAACACAGCCCCCATGGTGGTAGAGTTGTAGTGCTGTGGTAGAATTGTGGTGCTGACAGAACTGATTTTAATACAAATAGCTTGGATATACAGCGTGTGCATTTTAACTGAAGATATTGAAATACCTCGAAAACTACACATCAGAGCAAGAAAAAGTTATAATTCCAATTTGTTTGTCTCAAAGGCGGCATCCAATGATACCACACTCAATGTCCCACCACACTCGACCGACCCTCTCCACTCAACATGTGAGTGGCAGGAGGCAACTTTGAAATCTTCAATGGCAACCCCCATTTTTTTTTATTGCAGTTTATGATTCCATGGCAAAATCTACACATTTTGTCTGAAGCATTTTCTTCATTTTGCCACAGATAGTGCTGTAATCAAGGAATAGAAACAGGTACACAATCATAATTTATGATATGCTACTCAATGGCCCTTGAATATCCAATACACATAGGACCACAACTCATTACTGCAATGGTAGGACAGGTCAGTATTTCATAACTTCCAATTGGAAAACCCATTCGTAATGTTGTATTCCTCCAACATAACAGGGGACTGCTTGACACACCACTGTACCTGTGTAGCAAACTATGATGTATTATCACTGCGACCAGAGCTCACATACGTGGTTGCAACATTCATCGTCCACTCGCATGTCTGTTCTCTGCCTGTGATGCCTCATAGGAAGACCTGGTCCCATGGGTCACCTTAAATTTGCTTGTATTTGCACAGTCTAAAGTAACAAGTCTTCTGGCAGCTTTCCCAGTTGGCTCTATTCTACCATCAGTTCAGTGTTAGTCTTATCACTATTATTTTCTTATGTACTGCTTATCCTAAGCTCCAGCAGTTTCTTACCAGCCTTGACTGGCTCATCTGCTCTTTGCTTAATGTGCATTTATGGTTTCCGCTGTTGCCTCTTAGACTCTGGAAATCTAGTCCACTGGGATTTGAACAGTAGCTGGTTCTGTTCATCATCCTGTGTTCTGCTTCTTGTAAATGAAAACAAACATTACACATAACAGAGTAGGTGGCACTTTGTACAACAATAGCCAATGCAGTTCCATTTTGGTACTGGTCCTCCTTGGACTGCTCTACGTGCTACACTAGTGTCTCCACAGAGATTTTCCCACCCCCCCATCCCCCCTGGTCATTTATCTATGGAATGCATTTATCTGTTTTCCAATGACTGCAACCACATTCTCAGTACTTATTTTCTTACCCAACATCTCCACTCTGGCGTGCAACACTTTTAAATTCTGATTTGCCAGATCTTCCATGGGTCTCGCATAATTCGTTATTTCCCCATAACATCCCATATTATTCAATACATCTTTCTCTAAATTCATGCTCTTTGTTGAGTGCCACTCACTCGCTGCTTTGTTCCCTTTAACTCATTGTCTCATAACTCCACTTAACCCTTCAGCCTCATGATATGTTCTTTGTTACCTTTTCCAAACACAGTTTTCAGAAGGTGACATCCTGCATCGATCTGACCTCTTTTCCTCTTTGTACGTGGCATAACCTCCAGAACTTGTGTCATCTCATCCTGCAGTTTCTTGTAGTGGCATATTCACAAATCAATACATCAGTTTGATTAATGACAAATTTACTCATGAATGGGATGCAAAAGCAACAGACAAGACAGAAATGCAAGCAGTGACTGGGCTTTTATATTTTGCTGGAATGTATAAGGGAGGGAAGATAAACCTCTAGACTTATGGGACTTGAGTGGATTTGGAGTGAAAATATTTCATCGTACTGTGAGTCTAAAAAGATTCCAATTTCTACTTGGTTGTCTGAGATTTAATGATTGAAAAATTTGCCAACAACAAACAGAAATTCGTGGTAAATTGCAAGAACTCGTACACAGTTAGGGCAGATGTCACTGTTGATGAGAAACTGGAGTCATTTAGAGGCCAATGTTCAACAATACAATATATTCCACCCAAATCTACCCAGTACGGAATGAAAATCTTTGCCATTGTTGACTCAGAGACATGTTGTACTTGCAGTTTCGAAATTTACACAGGCAGGCATCCAGAAGGGACATTTCAGATCGTTAACAGTGGTGTAGAGTCAATGAAATGGTTGATAACCCATGTTCATAATTCTGGGTGCAACGTAACTGTGGACAATTGGTTTTCAATTGTGCACCCCCCTCCAAGAATTATCATCACAACATCACCTGTTATTTGTAGGTACACTAAAAAAACACTGGCAAATCCCTAGGGAGCCAAAAGAAATAAAAAATAGAGATGACTTTTCCACCATTTTTGTATTCTGGAGGGAAGAAACAAATTGTTTTCTACGTACCACAGGGTAAAATCAAAAAGATAAATGTGACTGTGATATCCAGTATGCGCACAGATGATGGAATCAGCAGATCACAAAGGAAGCCAGAAATGGTCACATACTACACCATCTCAAAATTGGAGTGGACATTGTTGATAAGATGTGCTCATCGTACAATGTTCAAAGAGGAACAAGGAGATGGAGTATGGTTGTATTTTATTCAATTCTCAACATTAGTGCAATCAATTTGCAAGTAATTCATTTATCATACAAGAATGAAAAAATACAATGTCACCCTTTTTCTCAAGCAGTTTGGGTTGGAACTAGCTGAAGCACATTTGGTGAGGTGAATGTTAGTCCCCAATTTACCACAATCCATTCATATGAGGATTGCAGACGTTCTACCCAGAATTGCTGATTCCTCTTCGACCTGCAATTCTGCTGAACTCGACTCTTCCGAAGTGAGTTCTCAGAACTGTTGCTGCCCCTGTCTGAAATGTAACTAAAGAAGACTGAGAAAGCACATTTGCAAACAATGTTGCATGTACTTGTGCCTTCAGCACTGTGCCTATGTGTGTACTGATGGCTGTGAAAAAGAAAAAAAAAAACTGTTGATTAAGATGAGGATGAAGACTGAGCAGTGTTCTCCTTAGTTCTAATCAGCATCTTACTTTGATAATGTTTGAATTTACTTTTCTTTTTCATCTTTTTGAAAGTGATTACTCCTAGTATTATGGTTTATACATTGTGACATTTGGGTTCCTAGGGTTTTATCAGAGAATTTATTTTCGCATACATTTTATCAAAAAATTGGTAGACTAAGTTAATTTATAGTTCCTAACTCACAGATTCCTGTGAAGTGAAACAACTGATGAAGCACATCCACTCAAAATGATACATATATTTTTTTATATTTGTTCCATTTTTTCAATAAATATCTGAAAAATGACTTGTTTCTCATGTTCAACTTTTGATTGAGAAGTTTTCTCTTCTCTTCTTTTGGTTTTGTTTCCAAAATTAAGCGTTTTCCTCATTTGTATCTCTCAGATCCATAGCAACTATCCAAGCACCTATTAGGGGTGCACCTAACTGAGTGTTAGGATCCCATTACGGACATTATTTGTGATTGAAAATGTGTGGGGGAAGGACATAGCATAGCTTAGCCCTTTCACTACCATTGGGTTATATGTGTCCCATGATAGGTTATCAGAGAACTAGTGGGAATTTTGAGCATGTTATTGCTCTGTATCAGTGTCCTGTTGGTAAAGGGAAGCTTTCTAATGGTTTTCTGAATTCTTATAATTACAGATTGCACCTGTAGGCTGCACTGTCTTATTGCTAACCCTCTGCTCCTCGCTGCTCCATATTGCTGTGTTAACAACAATACGAACAGATCTGCAAAGTGGGCTGCTGTCAAGCAGTCCCAGACCATTTATGTCAGAACTGCATGCCAATATTGATAGTTGACACATCACAATTGTGTCCACATTGAGCATCTTGTAATGTGAGTTAAAAGCTTGGAGAGATGCTCTTACTGCTGATGTGCATCTGTTTTCTGCATGTCTTGTAGTTTTTACACAGTTGACTTCTGAAACTCCAGAAGTACTTATGAATAACCCTCCTGTGCCACCCCTCCTTGCATTGTAAACCAAAATGATGGGAAATATTTTTTTTCATTATGTTGCTTCTAATGTATCATTAATTAAAATATCCTTATATTGAAGACTTTCACTCAAAAAAAAGGTACTGATGGGGTTAAGGTATCATCTCAGCATAAGCCTCATGTAATTTAGGTAAACTAAAACTGGAATGACCATAAGAAGTAACGATTCTGTTGCTGAATGTAAGTCTAGTCTTGTAACCATGTCACTCAGTGTTATTTCAGAATCATTGTGTTTGCTGAAGGATGAGAGTGCAAGTTGTGTGTGTGTGTGTGTGTGTGTGTGTGTGTGTGTGTGTGTGTGTGTGTGTGTCTATTGCTGACAAAGGCCCTAATGGCCATAAGCTATAATTGTGTGAATATTTTTGTTGTGCCTATCACGACTCAGTATCTCCGCTATATGGTGAGTAGCAACTTTCTTTCTCTAACATTGTTACTTTCCATCCTGGATTTTCGATTGTTTGATAGTCAAGATGTGACGCACTGTGTGATGATAACGTATAGCACAGTGTATGTGTGTGTGTGTGTGTGTGTGTGTGTGTGTGTGTGTGTGTGTGTCTGGGATTTCCTCCCAAATTCCTACATCAATTTCAACCAACTTTGGCATAGAATCAGCAGGCCTCATGAGAATCAGCACTGTGGGGTTTATAACCTCATACTCCAATAGGAGTAGATATATGGCCAAAATTTATTTTCCCAGCCCATGGCTTACTAGCTGCTCTGCTTGACAGGCATGTGGTGTTGGAGTAGTATCAGCTTGCTTTATTGATCTGCTTTGCATGTTGGCCTTTATGTCAGGGGCAAATGCTTTTCAAGCCCCTGATGTGTAGCCTGCTCTGCATGACAGGTGTGTTGTGACAATAGTTTAGGGCTGCTTTATTGAACTGTATTGCATAGGCTACATGTGCCAATGAACATGGTTGGGGGACAGGTTGAGATGGACAGAGGAGGAGATGGAACGGGGAGAAGGAAAAGGATAGAGAGAGGGAAGGAGAGGGAGATGTGTGAGGCAGATGGAGGGGTAGTGGGAAGGTGGAATAAGAAGAAGGGAAGGTGGAGATGGAAAGTGAGAGGAGAAGGAGATAGAGAGAGGGGATGGAGGAAATGCATACATGCACAAAGCTGCAGGGAAATGGCTAGTTTCAGTATGATGGAGAGACACAATGAAATTGATAAGTTCTGTAACATCTGTTCACCACAATATTTGCTTGTCTCCTCTGAATCAAAATCGTAGTTTTGAATGTAAAATGATTCTGAAGCCATTCTGTCAGATGATAATGATATCTATGGAATACTTTTTTCTAAATTTTCAGTCTGTGTACACTGGTGTGCAAAACTTCAGAATAAAAGCAACTTTTACCTGATGTACCACTGCCAAGTAACACAACTCAATGAAACTTGGAGCAGACATAGAACAAAATGCGACAATATAGTACAGAAGGTAACTAAAAGAAGTACACAATGAGATGAACAAAAATGACTCTTTATTCACCAACAATAATTACATTGAAGTCAGTGAGATTTATAATAGTCCCCTGGACATTACAAAAGGTGGGACATGGTTCTTAATAGGGTGTGTCATGGAGTGCATGCTCTGCAATGTAATCCCTGGCCACATGGTTGATAAGTGGTATAGGGTATTCCATTCCTCCACCAGCATGCTTACCAACTGCTAGATGGCCATTGGTGCACATGGACGTACTGCATTACATCTCCCCAACACATCTTACATGTGCTCTATGGTATTAATTTGTAGGGACACAGGCAGCCCAGTCCATTGGCCGAATATCCTCTTGTCCCAAGAGCTCTTCCACCTGCATTGTTCGATGTAGCCATGCATTGTCATCCATAAAAATGAAGTCAGGGCTAAGTGCACCTCTGAAAAGACACATAGGGAAGGAATACCGTGTCATATACCGAGCGAGGTAGCACAGTGGTTATCACACTGGACAATGTTTCAAGTTTGTGTCCAGCCACCCTGATTTAGGTTTTCCACGGTTTCCCTAAACCACTTAAGGCAAATGCCGAAATGATTCCTTTGAAAGGGCATGACTGTTTCCTTCTCTAATCCGAGCTTGTATTCCATTTCAAATCACCTTGTTGTCATCAGGATGTTAAACACTAATCTCCTCTTCGTCTGACAGTGTCTTCATAATGCTGACCAGTGAGTGTATTGTGTTCAAAGATTTGGAAGTCAGTATGCTCATGCAAAATTATGCCTCCTCACACCGTAACACCTAGACCACCAAAACAATCACGTTCAACAATGTTCCTGAATGCATTAGGCACCCTAATATGCCAGATGTGTGAGCACATATGACTTCAAGATCATTATTGTCTTTAAATAAATCACATTTCTATTTGTCTCATTTCCTATTTCTTTCAATTACCTTCTGTACTGTATAGTATTGTAGTTGTTATTCCTAGGTATGGTCAAAGTTTCATTGAGCTATGTTACTTAGCAGTGACACATCATGTGGAAGTTACTTTCATCCATAAGTTTTCCACATCAGTTTAGTTGCATGCTGAGTTGATCACAGTGTCAGTCTTTGGGTGGAGGCAGGAACATTCCCACTTTATTTGATCATGATCTGTGTGTGGTGACCTGTGTTTGCATCAACAGTCAAAATGTTGCTACATCTGGGCTGCCAATGCAATAAGAAAAATGACACATTTACCAGAATGACAAATAATATTTATATCATTTGGATGGACTATAAACTACTTTTCTGTCAACTAAAAGCTATGTCTGCCATAAGTTCATAAATTTCCAAAATGTGCTGAGAAAGGGATTTCTCATTTTCAAACTGCAGGATGTATCAACATTTTCTCATTTCTTTGAATGTGGTGAAACATCAAGAAAGATTACTTTAATGTGGACATCACTAATATTGGAAAATCTCTGGAAGGAGACTATAGTCTCAAAAACACTGTACAAACACTGAAGAGTCAAAACATTTTGACCATCAGCTTGACATGGATTCACCAAGCCCTTGACAGATATGTGAAGGTCATGTAATTCTCATAAATTATGGACCATTTGGCTCATGGGCATGGAACTGGTGCCCCCTACATACCAGATGTGTTTCTCTGGGTTTAGACTAGGCGAATTTGGTGGTCAAGACACCAATGTGAGTTCACTATCATGCTCCTCAAAACACTGTAACACAATTCTGTTATTGTTACATGGATAGTTATCCTGGGGTGAGATGTCACTGCTATCAGTGTACACATCATACATGAAGGGGTGCAGGTGGTTCAAAATAATTTTCACTTACATGGAAATGGTGCAACCCACAATGTTGAAATGTACCCTGAAATTTTTCACACAAGAAGAATGTACTGAATGGAATGCACTGTCAAAATTGTAGCTGCTCAGGCACAATGCAAGTATATTTTTTAAAAAAATGTTAAAGTTACCCTTTTTTTCCACACAAAGAACCACTTGAAATAACGGTGTGTACAGTTCTGCCTGCCTAGCACTTGAAATGGCAAATAATCAGGCATAGCCATGACAAGGGAATGTAGTGCCATATGGTGTTACGTCCAAAGTGCAAACACGTGAATTTTAAGCATTTAAGCTATACCAAAAATGTTGAGGTGCTACTCCAACATGGTTGGAGAGCTTCTGCAATGCTGTTCGAGTTTAGGGGGAATACCAATTGGGCTGAGACGTGAATGGGATTGAGGAAGGTGATGGGCTAGGGTAGTCCATGCAGTTGTGCAAAGCCACTGTGCAAGTGTGGTGCTGTGGTTAGCACATCTACCTAATGATAAGGAGAAATGGGTTCGAATACTGGCCTTCATACAAATTTTCATTCGTCGCTTCAGTCTGCATAAACACATCATAGTTGTTTAATGGCTCACCCAACAGCATAACCCACACATGGCCTTCACTTGCCAGTAGTCTCATGAAACATGCACCAAAAGAAAATTGGAGCAACACAGCTGGCTCACTCAATGAGCAGAAGGCAGGCAATGCTGACAACCCAAAAAACACCACGAATGGTAATTATGACACTGCAATCGTGGATCCAGTGAGATCCACACAGGTGAAGATTGTCAGCACTGTGATGCCACTGAGCCAGAATCATCAATGCCATCAACATATGGTGACTCTATGGGAGAAAAGACCACCTGGGAAACTCTGTAAGGCTCTCGGGGCTGTTTACCATGCACACATTATTGTGCCACCTGCCAGTTGTCAGAAAGAACATCCCTTACGACCGCCGTAAGCTCATGTGATTCTACAGTCGAGGCAGTGTAAGCTCAAGGAGGGTCAGACAAAGTCAACATCCTAGTTCAGACCTCAGTATTAGATGCTAATCGGAAAATCACAACCTAAAGTAGCGAGTCCACATATGGGGCACATTTGCGACACTCGAAATGGCACATGCACAGGAGGCCCTGCAAATCAATGACCCATGCTGCATATGAGTGCTCTCTGTGCCTTTTAAACAGCAACAGTGCACCACCGCATGCGTTTGAAGTCTGAAGTACTGCATAAGCAACCAACAAAGTTTGTCAAAGGGCAGTTTCTCAGTCTCAGTGGAGGACTTCAAATTTTACACAACTTCTACAACCCAACACTGCTGGACAATAAAATGGCAGCTTTGTTGCTTGAATCGACAGTATGTCTTATCTGGCAATACAGCAAGAACCAGGGCAGGTCATTTTTGCACCTTTCCATTGGCTCAATGAAACCAACAAATGGCATCAGGGATGGGGAAGAAAGGTGCATGGCAGGCACCTGGCTCAGAATGGGTGCAAAGCAATGCTGTATTCTGCTTTGGCAGTGCCTGCATCTGCTCATACTGCTGCTGCTGCTGCTCACAGTGTTCCTGCTGGCACTGAAGAAATGCCAGGTCAACGGTGGCCCAAAAGCTACATTATGAAAAAGGAAGAAAAAACAGAGACATCACATGCACAAGAATGTCCTTTGTCGCCACTTTAGTATCTGCAAAGGCATGACTTGCTGGAAGCAGGACCCCACAAGAGGAAATGAAAACTCTCCATGGGAGTCAATGTATGGCATCAGTGGGTCTAGTCAATGGCAGTTGTCTGCACTACCCCACTGCAATAGCCATCCTAGCTCATTTGTCTTCATCATGAAATCTGCTGGTGAGAATAGTAAACATCAACTACTGAATTGTAGTATGATGCTTTCCAAGTGTGAAATTTACTTATCTATGTACTATTCTATTGGTGATAATATGAAAACTTACGATCTATAAATGAAAAACATAACTCAAAATCTGGAAGAAGCAGGTCAATTTTTGGAAGTTACCAGTGTTGTGTGCATAAACTATTTTAGTAAACTGATGTTTGTGACTTAGTTACTGTAGCACATATTATGTTACATCTAAATTTTCCCTTTCAAAAGGGAAAATTGTAAATTAATGATATTTTCGAATTTGTTATTGGCTATAATCTCAAACAGTTTTAGGAAACTGGCAATTTTTTCCACACATTTTTCTGTTGCCTTAATAGAAATCTCACTTTGTGTACTAATTGCTTCTGTTCATAAAGAGAATCAATAAAATTTTTGGCCCAACAGATTGAAAGTAAATCAGCAGGCTTAGTTTAAAGTTACTCGTTTCTGTCCTATAAAACACTGCACCATCCACAATGCAGCCCCACTGGGAATGCTTTTCTCAAACACAGGATGAGACTCTTGATATTTGTAAGCAGCTGGAAATCACCATGACTACTGTCAAATGATTGGCAGCTGCTGTGTCAGTAGAGCTGCCGAGAGTTGTGTACTACAGGCATCTCACATACTATACTCTCCTGTGGATTCTGTTTCCTCTGCAGGATGTATGTGAGCTGTAACTGCTAGTCCACATGAGTGAGTGCCATCCCAGTGGTAGGTTTAGGCATCCTGAATAGGGGAGACATGGACCAGGGAAAACTCAGAGTGTTATGATCCCCCCAACCAATAAATTCAGTGTGTTGTTTTCCACTTAAGGTAAAACTGAGCCACCGGAAATCACTTGAGCTGTTGAGAAATCTGATGTGCCCTGTGTCAAGAGGAGACAAACTGAAAAACGTAGTGTTCTATTAGTCAATGGCAGTTTAAACGTATGGCAAATAATAGTACCCCCTAGGGATATGGCATCCAGTAACAGGAAGGAATACTGTATGCACTCAGTGTGTATGCCTGGGGCCCTCATTCAGCAGCTGAAGAGGCTATTCTGCCAACCATTGAGGGACAGGTTGCAGCAAACTGCAGATTGTGGCACACTTTGGAACAAATGATGCCTGTTGTCTGGGTTCTGAGGTCACACTTGGATTGTTCCAGAAACTGGCACAGAAGGTTGAGAAGACCAGCCTTGTACAAGAAGTTTCAATGACACAGCATTTTCTCCAGAACTGATTGTGGCCCTCTGGTTCTGAGTTGAATGTAAAGACTGAACCAGAGACTTTGAGAGTTCTGTGACAAGCTAGACAGTGACTTCTTGGACTTGTGCCATAGGGCTGAGAACTGCAAGATCCCCATGAATGGGTCAGGTGTGCACTACACATCAGAGGCTGCTACCCAGGCAACTGACTGTGTGTGGGGTGCGCACATTTTTTTAAATTTTTTTTTAAGCATTCAGTCCAGATAACAACTGTAGGAGAGAGAGAAAAATTAGTATAAGATCCAAGGGAATGTGGTGCACAGGCAAGAGTACTAAAATCCTAGTAGTAAACAGCTGAAGCATTTGCAATAAGGTGCCAAAGTTTAAAGTGCTCTTGAAAAGCTTTGAAGCTCACATATTATTATTAGGTACAGGAAGTTGGTTAAAACCTTAAGCTGAGAGCAGTGAGAGTTTTGGGGAAAATTTAAAGGATGGCTAATGGGAAAGGGAGGTGTGTATTTTTTGCAATACACAAGAAACACAAATGCACCGAGACATAAACTAATGATGCATGTGAGATTGTTTTGAGAAGACTCAGTATGATGGGTGAAGATAAAATTGTAATTGGATCCTTTTACTAACCACTAGCCTCATCTACCAGTGCAGCAAAAAACTTCAGAGAAAACATCAGTTTGCTTGTACGTAAGTGCCCAATCATATTGTAATCATTGGTGGAGACTATAGAGCAACTATGGCTCAAATTTAAAAGAATAGTTGACCATGCACTGGATAGTTATGTACACAATAGAACAGTTCATGATGGGAGGGACCATCCATGGAATATAGTCACTGTAAAGAAACTTCTAAAGAAACAGAGACTACTGCATAATAAGTGTAAAACAAAGCACATGGCTATAGATAGGAAGGTGATGAAAGAAACGTGTTTTGCTGACAAGAGAGCAATGTACAAAGCCGTCAATGACTACTGCAGCAGAGTGCTGTCTAATGATCTTTCACAAAACCTAAAGAAATTCAGGTTATATGTAAATGCTGTTCATGGTACAAAGTTAGTGTCCAGTCATGCATAGATGAAACAGGAACTCAAACTGAGGGTAGCACAGAAAAAGCAGAAATGCTAAACTCAATTTTCAAATGTTCCTTTACAAAGGAAAACACAGGAGAATTGACCCATTTTAACCCTCAAATGACTGAAAAGGGTGAATGAAGTAAGTATTAGTGACAGTGGCATTGAGAAACAGTTGAAATCATGAAAATTGATCTTAAATCCAGGGACCAGTGGAATCCCTATTAGATTCTATACTGAATTTGCAGTTGAGTTAGCTCCTCTTTTAGCAATATTCTACTGTAGATCCCTCAAACAAAAAAACCACGCCCAGTAGTTGGAAGGCAGTGCAGGTCAGACTCACTCACAAGAAGGGTAATAGAAGTTGTACACAAAACTACTATTGACGTCGATTTGCTGCAGAATCCTAGAATACATTCTGATCTAAAACATATGCCAATCAGCATGGATTTTGCCAACCAGTATGTATTCCAAAAACATCAATCTTGTGAAATCCAACTAGCATTTTTCTCACAGGACAAACTGAAAGCTTTGGCTCAAGGTAGTCTGGTAGATGGGGTATTTCTCAATTTGACTCAGTACCACATCCATTTATTGTCAAAAGTATGAACATAAGGGGTATCAAACAAAGTTTGTAACTGGATTTGGTAGGGAAGACACAGCAAGTTATCATGGATGAAGGGTCATTGACACATGTAGAAATACATTCAGGTGTGCACCAATAAAGTGTGTTGGGACCCTTGCACTTCATGTTGTATATTAATGACCTAGTAGATGATGTTAATAGTAACCTCATACTTTTTGTAGAAAATGTGATTACATACAATGAATTACCATCTGAAACAAGCTGCATAAATGTTCAGTCAGATCTTGACAAGATTTCAAAGTGGTATAAAGATTGGCAACTTGCTTTAAACTTTCAGAAATGTAAAATACTGCACTTCACAAAACAAAACAAATATAGTATCCTATGACTATAACATCAACGAGTCACAGTTGGAATCGGCCAACTCATACAAATGCCTGATTGTAACACTTTGTAGTGATATGAAATGGAATTATCACATAGGCTCAGCCTTGCTTAAAGCAGGTAGCACTTTTCTGTTTACTGGTAGAATACTGGGGAAATGCAATCAGTCTATACAAGAGATTGCTTAAAAATCTCTCGTGTGGCTCATTCTGGAATATTTCTCAGCTGTGTGGAACCCATGCCAAACAGGACTAATAGTGAATATTGAAAGTATACAGAGAGGAGCAATGTAAATGGAAACAGCTTTTTTGAGCTATGGTAGTGTGTCACAGAGATGCTGCAGAAACTGAACTGGCAGCTTTTCTTAAGACAAGACAGAAACTATCCTGAGAAAGCCTACTAACAAAGTTTCAAGGAATGACTTTAAATGGTGACCCTAGGAATATACAACCCCTACATTTTGCTCTCATACGGACAGTCAGGACAAGATCAATTATAGCATGCACAGAGACACTTAAACAGTCATTCTTCCTGGGCTCTGTATGAGAATGGAATAGGAAAAAAACCGTAATAACTGGTACAACGAGACATTCCCTCCGCCATGCACTTCACACTGGTCTGCAGAAAAGAGATATTTTTTATGTATGTTAATCAACAATGGACTAAATATGATACCATGAGAAATTGCTCTCAACAGAGGCCTTCCTGTCTTTGTGATTATATCACAAATGGGGGTATTTCTCAATTTGACTCTGTACCACATCCATTTATTGTCAAAAGTATTATCATAAGGGGTATCAAACAAAGTTTGTAACTGGATTTGGTAGGGAAGACACAGCAAGTTACGTGGATGGAAATAGTTTGTGTGCATGTAATTATGAAAGCATTTTAAATTATTGCATTTCCTTCTAACTTCTATTTCCAAAGCCATATGTGCTCTTTACTGTGTGTCTCACTTTTATTAAGTCACAATTTTAACTTTATCTTAATTGTATTTTTACTGCGTATGGTAGAAATTGTCATGTGCTATATACAATTAATACCTTCCCTTGTGTCTTTATCAGTAGCATTGAAAAACTCTACCCACAATGCAGTAATAGATAACTGTAATGTAAATTATTTGTTGCTCTTCTTTTAAGATATAACAGCCTTAAAATGTGTTTGCTTAACTATGCCACTTAACAACAACGAACATGTTACTGTAGCTGGTTCTATTATCATGTCTGTTTCTTTCCTAGACAAACAGTTATTAGAATAAATAAATAAATGGTTTGAGATAGATAATGTCTAAGCCCCCCCCCCCCCCCATGAACCATGGACCTTGCCGTTGGTGGGGAGGCTTGCGTGCCTCAGCGATACAGATAGCCGTACCGTAGGTGCAACCACAACGGAGGGGTATCTGTTGAGAGGCCAGACAAACGTGTGGTTCCTGAAGAGGGGCAGCAGCCTTTTCAGTAGTTGCAAGGGCAACAGTCTGGATGATTGACTGATCTGGCCTTGTAACAATAACCAAAACGGCCTTGCTGTGCTGTGCTGTGCTGGTACTGCGAACGGCTGAAAGCAAGGGGAAACTACAGCCGTAATTTTTCCCGGGGGCATGCAGCTTTACTGTATGATTAAATGATGATGGCGTCCTCTTGGGTAAAATATTCCGGAGGAAAAATAGCCCCCCATTCGGATCTCCGGGTGGGGACTACTCAAGAGGATGTCGTTATCAGGAGAAAGAAAACTGGCGTTCTACGGATCGGAGCGTGGAATGTCAGATCCCTTAATCGGGCAGGTAGGTTAGAAAATTTAAAAAGGGAAATGGATAGGTTGAAGTTAGATATAGTGGGAATTAGTGAAGTTCGGTGGCAGGAGGAACAAGACTTCTGGTCAGGTGACTACAGGGTTATAAACACAAAATCAAATAGGGGTAATGCAGGAGTAGGTTTAATAATGAATAGGAAAATAGGAATGCGGGTAAGCTACTACAAACAGCATAGTGAACGCATTATTGTGGCCAAGACAGATACGAAGCCCACACCTACTACAGTAGTACAAGTTTATATGCCAACTAGCTCTGCAGATGACGAAGAAATTGAAGAAATGTATGATGAAATAAAAGAAATTATTCAGATTGTGAAGGGAGACGAAAATTTAATAGTCATGGGTGACTGGAATTCGAGTGTAGGAAAAGGGAGAGAAGGAAATATAGTAGGTGAATATGGACTGGGGCTAAGAAATGAAAGAGGAAGCCGCCTGGAAGAATTTTGCACAGAGCACAACATAATCATAGCTAACACTTGGTTTAAGAATCATGAAAGAAGGTTGTATACATGGAAGAACCCTGGAGATACTAAAAGGTATCAGACAGATTATACACTCCTGGAAACTGAAATAAGAACACCGTGAATTCATTGTCCCAGGAAGGGGAAACTTTATTGACACATTCCTGGGGTCAGATACATCACATGGATCACACTGACAGAACCACAGGCACATAGACACAGGCAACAGAGCATGCACAATGTCAGCACTAGTACAGTGTATATCCACCTTTCGCAGCAATGCAGGCTGCTATTCTCCCATGGAGATGATCGTAGAGATGCTGGATGTAGTCCTGTGGAACGGCTTGCCATGCCATTTCCACCTGGCGCCTCAGTTGGACCAGCGTTCGTGCTGGACGTGCAGACCGCGTGAGACGACGCTTCATCCAGTCCCAAACATGCTCAATGGGGGACAGATCCGGAGATCTTGCTGGCCAGGGTAGTTGACTTACACCTTCTAGAGCACGTTGGGTGGCACGGGATACATGCGGACGTGCATTGTCCTGTTGGAACAGCAAGTTCCCTTGCCGGTCTAGGAATGGTAGAACTATGGGTTCGATGACGGTTTGGATGTACCGTGCACTATTCAGTGTCCCCTCGACGATCACCAGTGGTGTACAGCCAGTGTAGGAGATCGCTCCCCACACCATGATGCCGGGTGTTGGCCCTGTGTGCCTCGGTCGTATGCAGTCCTGATTGTGGCGCTCACCTGCACGGCGCCAAACACGCATACGACCATCATTGGCACCAAGGCAGAAGCGACTCTCATCGCTGAAGACTACACGTCTCCATTCGTCCCTCCATTCACGCCTGTCGCGACACCACTGGAGGCGGGCTGCACAATGTTGGGGCGTGAGCGGAAGACGGCCTAACGGTGTGCAGGACCGTAGCCCAGCTTCATGAAGACGGTTGCGAATGGTCCTCGCCGATACCCCAGGAGCAACAGTGTCCCTAATTTGCTGGGAAGTGGCGGTGCGGTCCCCTACGGCACTGCGTAGGATCCTACGATCTTGGCGTGCATCCGTGCGTCGCTGCGGTCCGGTCCCAGGTCGACAGGCACGTGCACCTTCCGCCGACCACTGGCGACAACATCGATGTACTGTGGAGACCTCACGCCCCATGTGTTGAGCAATTCGGCGGTACGTCCACCCGGCCTCCCGCATGCCCACTATACGCCCTCGCTCAAAGTCCGTCAACTGCACATACGGTTCACGTCCACGCTGTCGCGGCATGCTACCAGTGTTAAAGACTGCGATGGAGCTCCGTATGCCACGGCAAACTGGCTGACACTGACGGCGGCGGTGCACAAATGCTGCGCAGCTAGCGCCATTCGACGGCCAACACCGCGGTTCCTGGTGTGTCCGCTGTGCTGTGCGTGTGATCATTGCTTGTACAGCCCTCTCGCAGTGTCCGGAGCAAGTATGGTGGGTCTGACACACCGGTGTCAATGTGTTCTTTTTTCCATTTCCAGGAGTGTATAATGGTAAGACAGAGATTTAGGAACCGGGTTTTAAATTGTAAGACATTTCCAGGGGCAGATGTGGACTCTGACCACAATCTATTGGTTATGACCTGTAAATTAAAACTGAAGAAACTGCAAAAAGGTGGGAATTTAAGGAGATGGGACCTGGATAAACTGAAAGAACCAGAGGTTGTACAGAGTTTCAGGGAGAGCATAAGGGAACAATTGACAGGAATGGGGGAAAGAAATACAGTAGAAGAAGAATGGGTAGCTTTGAGGGATGAAGCAGCGAAGGCAGCAGAGGATCAAGTAGGTAAAAAGACGAGGGCTAGTAGAAATCCTTGGGTAACAGAAGAAATATTGAATTTAATTGATGAAAGGAGAAAATATAAAAATGCAGTAAATGAAGCAGGCAAAAAGGAATACAAACATCTCAAAAATGAGATCGACAGGAAGTGCAAAATGGCTAAGCAGGGATGGCTAGAGGACAAATGTAAGGATGTAGAGGCCTATCTCACTAGGGGTAAGATAGATACTGCCTACAGGAAAATTAAAGAGACCTTTGGAGACAAGAGAACGACTTGTATGAATATCAAGAGCTCAGATGGAAACCCAGTTCTAAGCAAAGAAGGGAAAGCAGAAAGGTGGAGGGAGTATACAGGGGCCTATACAAGGGCAATGTACTTGAGGACAATATTATGGAAATGGAAGAGGATGTAGATGAAGATGAAATGGGAGATATGATACTGCGTGAAGAGTTTGACAGAGCACTGAAAGACCTGAGTCGAAACAAGGCCCCCGGAGTAGACAACATTCCATTGGAACTACTGACGGCCTTGGGAGAGCCAGTCCTGACAAAACTCTACCATCTGGTGAGCAAGATGTATGAAACAGGCGAAATACCCTCAGACTTCAAGAAGAATATAATAATTCCGATCCCAAGGAAAGCAGGTGTTGACAGATGTGAAAATTACCGAACTATCAGTTTAATAAGTCACAGCTGCAAAATACTAACACGAATTCTTTACAGACGAATGGAAAAACTAGTAGAAGCCAACCTCGGTGAAGATCAGTTTGGATTCCGTAGAAACACTGGAACACGTGAGGCAATACTGACCTTACGACTTATCTTAGAAGAAAGATTAAGGAAAGGCAAACCTACGTTTCTAGCATTTGTAGACTTAGAGAAAGCTTTTGACAATGTTGACTGGAATACTCTCTTTCAAATTCTACAGGTGGCAGGGGTAAAATACAGGGAGCGAAAGGCTATTTACAATTTGTACAGAAACCAGATGACAGTTATAAGAGTCGAGGGAAATGAAAGGGAAGCAGTGGTTGGGAAGGGAGTAAGACAGGGTTGTAGCCTCTCCCCGAAGTTGTTCAATCTGTATATTGAGCAAGCAGTGAAGGAAACAAAAGAAAAATTCGGAGTAGGTATTAAAATTCATGGAGAAGAAATAAAAACTTTAGAGGTTCGCCGATGACATTGCAATTCTGTCAGAGACAGCAAAGGACTTGGAAGAGCAGTTGAATGGAATGGACAGTGTCTTGAAAGGAGGATATAAGATGAATATCAACAAAAGCAAAACAAGGATAATGGAATGTAGTCTAATTAAGTCGGGTGATGCTGAGGGGATTAGATTAGGAAATGAGAGACTTAAAGTAGTAAAGGAGTTTTGCTATTTGGGGAGCAAAATAACTGATGATGGTCGAAGTAGAGAGGATATAAAATGTAGACTGGCAATGGCAAGGAAAGCGTTTCAGAAGAAGAGAAATTTGTTAACATCGAGTATAGATTTAAGTGTCAGGAAGTCATTTCTGAAAGTATTTGTATGGAGTGTAGCCATGTATGGAAGTGAAACTTGGACGATAAATAGTTTGATCAAGAAGAGAATAGAAGCTTTCGAAATGTGGTGCTACAGAAGAATGCTGAAGATTAGATGGGTAGATCACATAACTAATGAGGAAGTATTGAATAGGATTGGGGAGAAGAGAAGTTTGTGGCACAACTTGACCGGAAGAAGGGATCGGTTGGTAGGACATGTTCTGAGGCATTAAGGGATCACCAATTTAGTATTGGAGGGCAGTGTGGAGGGTAAAAATCGTAGAGGGAGACCAAGAGATGAATACACTAAGCAGATTCAGAAGGATGTAGGTTGCAGTAGGTACTGGGAGATGAAAAAGCTTGCACAGGATAGAGTAGCATGGAGAGCTGCATCAAACCAGTCTCAGGACTGAAGATCACAACAACAACAACAACAACAACAACAACAACAACAATGTCTAAGCAATTAGTATTTTCAAATCAGAGAAGTAACCACTTTAACACATAGGTTCTTTTAGTAACAAGAGTCAGTTTTTTTACTAATAATTGTAAATACTTTTTAATTTTACTTTATACCATTTAGGTACTTGTACAACAAATTCACATACATATTTTTATGTGTATCACTTCAAAATATATTGTACATTTTTTTGAACACTGGAAGTACAAACAATATCACAATGTAGAAAAGGAATGGATATATGGTATTTTTACAATGAAATACGTAACACTCAGCAGCATATCATATAATGGTATCAGTAAAATATTCTTAAATTGCACATATACATAAATATATGATACCTTTTGATATGGCTGCCAAAAATGTTTTACACAGAATATATATAATTTAATTTTTATAACATAAAGGCACACACAACATAATGTATGATGTATATCAAAGATAGAAGAACTTTTATTTACAGAAATTTATGTGGTAATGGAAAATCGTGGATGGAATACACACAGTGCAAGGTGCGAAAACAAGCATCCTCTTATGCTGTGTTGAGGAACTAAGAGACACATTAAAAATAGTTGAACACACACACACACACACACACACACACACACACACACACACACACACACACACACACACACACACTAGTTACACCACAGAGCTTGGGGAGTGGAGTGTAGCACTGTGTGTCCAATGAAGAATGAGAGCAAGCACACACAGCAGTTTCAATGTTCAACTTCTGTGAGTCTCTCAGCTACTCTTTTCCAGCATACAGTGATTAACTGTATTTACTCCACTGTTATACGTACTGAAAAATGCATCATTGAAAATTATAATACAGTAAACATCTGAACACATTAATCTTACACACTTGTCTCCCTGGCACAAAGTGAGATCTGAGTTTATACTGCAATACTTGCAAATTTTGCTCATACTTTGACTCTTACATTATTCAATCTGTCTGGCAAGAGCTGTCACTTCTCTAACTTTAATTTTTCAAAACAATATAACATTTAGATATCAATCACACAAATTTAGGCCACGAAATCATCAACTAGATTCAGATAAAATTAAGAATCATTTTGCACATATAGCAAAAATGAAGATATATCAATGAAAATAATCAATGTTTGAAAATATGAAGTACTAGGATAGATAAAAAACCTACTCACCAAGTGGCAGCAGGAAAAAATACATAACAAATAAGTGTAAACGTGTGACCATTCAGTGCCAGTGGCTTCTTCTTTGGGTTGAAGGGAAAGGAAGAGGGATGAAGGAAAAAGACTGGTGTGATTTAGGAAATGGGAAGAGTTACAGAAAAGTCGACCAGAACTCTGGGTTAGAGGGGACACATTGGATGGGATGAGAAGGAAACTTTGATCTGCAGCTCTGGATGACTTTTCTGTTACTCTTCTCATATCCTAAACCTCACTAGTCCTCGTCTTTTGTCCCGTGTCCTTTCCCTTCAATCCTTACGCCAGAAGAAGGAACCAATGGCTCCAAAAGCTCACATGTTTACACATCTTTCTTATGTGTTTTATTCCTACCACCACTTCACGTGTAGACTTTTTTTTTTTTTAATCTATCTTATTAGATAATAAAAATAGAAAATATGCTGTACAAGCAGGCTACTGACGTGTTCACTTCATAAAATATTTTCCTTTCTGAAATTATCCCTGAAGTGCTATACTCCTAAATTCTTAACCAAAATAGTATCATCATTTTATGCTGAAATTTGTAGTTGAATCTATGCAAGGCAGAACCAATACAATCTGTTAAGAATTTTCATCAGCATTTGACTTGAATCGTAAAAGCAATCACAAGATGCAGCCCTTTGTGGCATTGCTTCTGTCTAGCAATATAATTAAAAACAGTCCATCAGTTAAGAGCCAGAGACCAAAACATTGTGAATGTTTCCCTCATTCCATTATTTATTTACAGACTTACTTCTGAGAGACACAATCCCTCCACATACACACTCAGTGCACTGTAAATCCATGAGAAGATAGTAGATAGCAAGGTTTTCTTCAAATGTGTTCTGTTTTCTATTCAATTTCCTCAACTGAGAGCCTCGTCTCACATTATGACAAACAAACAATTCTTTTGATACTATTAACCAACAGTACAAAAATTAAAATATCACTTTTCAACAGATCTTTAAAATTCAATTTTTAAAAAAATATCACTATATATGGCATTCACAGTTTATGCTAGTGTGCTACAATGAAAAATCAGTTCTAACAGTATTTTTTGAGTGATCCACATTTGTTTTTGAACACAAAACACAGAATATAGCACAGTACACATTTTTATACATAAATGATTGATGCAATCATTGCTTTTAATAAAGTTCTATGTGATGCTATAATAAGTAATAAACCATTTTTATAATACTTTCTAAGGCACCATATAGCGAAATGTTTCAGTCACAAAGGGGACTTATGATGATACAGGAGCTGCAGGAAGTGATGTCATTTAAATGATTTGTTCCTTATCCAGTGAAATGAGGTACCATCAGTGTCATCCACTTATTCTTCCTCTATAAGTAATTGGCTTCCAAATAATCTGTAAAGTATTACATATTTGTGTGAAGATAATGTATAACAGTCAGTAGACAGGTTTAAAATCTTATAACTGTTTTTTATTTCAATGTATGCTTAGATCCAGGACCAGCTCTATATATTTAGCCAAGCTAGATGAGTAATTTATCACTTATTGGTTATTATAATACTACATTGTAAAGAAATGTATTTTCGATGGATCATCCAGTTATTGTAATATGCCAGAAGACTGTTTAGTAGCACTTTTGAGAGAGTTAATTATAAAAACAGAGGACCAACAGAAAAATAGAAAACTGACAAATTAATGTAATAAAGCAGTCATGAGGTAGAACAACAGTAATAATACTGCCTCCGGCCACATTAAGATCGTCAAGAATTTTTTTTGCTGTTGTAATTTGCTTGGTGCAGGATGGAAAGGAAATTTATCCACTCTTCCAATGGTAAGGCAATACACGCATAGTGGCTGCTATTCCGGCATTGACAACTGAAGTGTTTCACTGAAGCAGAGCTGCACAAGACTGGTGGTGTGTGGCCCAGTGGTAATACTGTTATGTTATTACACTGGTCATAAGGCAAGTCTGCTAATAATGTGAACAGGAAGTGAATCTAATTTACTTCAGTTTTCTGGATTTATGTCCTATATTTGGCATTCTCTGAATCGTGACTTAACTAATTTACCTATGCGAGAGCCGGACCTGCTTAAATCTTTTAATGAAGAACCACAATACATGTGAAATGAGACCAAGAACTACAATAACACTGAGGGCAGCTAATGCACCATGTTTCTGTAAACTAACAACCTTTATGAGTTATCGGCAGATTGGATCAGTGAATCATATTGTGATGTGTGATAAGACAGCTTAGCTGGTAGTGCTAATTATGAAATGCAAAATATTCACATTCAAATGCCAGTTCTGTCATATTTTAGCTTCTCTCTAATATTAATAAGCAAAATTAAATATAATTTACACATGCTTTAAAGAATTTTAAAAAATTATGTCAATCAAGAGAAAATTACTTGACTCCAGAATGAACCCTTAGCCCAGCAACAAGCCAGTTCTTCATGAAATCCTTTCTTCCAGAATTGCTAGTCCTGCAAGCTATGCACAAGAGGTACTGTGAAGTTTGGAAAATATGAGAGAAATATTAGCTGAACTGATGCTGTGAGGATGAGTTGTGTCATGCCTGTACAGCTTAGTTGGCAAGCACGATTCCCAGTTCCAATCCCCAAATGACACACAATTAAAACAGATACAAAGTTTCTAAAAAGTACATGTTTCACAAGCAAAACTGTAATTAATGTACTACAGAAAAAGGAGTCTCACTATACTATATATCCAGGGGTGGCCAAGAATTTGGCTCACATGCTTTGCCTTGGCACAAGTGTCATAGTGCTTAGCCTAGCTAGCACATTTCCCCTATCGCCCATGTTTTCTCAGCATGAATAGGGAGAAATTGTGACTGTGCTGTATTGAAATGGCAATGCAGCTGCACAGCCTAGGACTTGGTTTTATATTTCACATTTCTCAACAACACTGATCAAAAGAAAAACAAATTTTCAGTGTTATTTAATTACTTTTAGCGCACTGAAGACATATAATTTGTATCTGGTACAAACTGTTAGCATACAGACAGACACAGAGAATTTCATGGATTTTCACACTCAAATTGCCACATAATCATGACTGACTTAGTTTTGTAATTGAAAAAACCTCTTTCACATGCATAAGTTGATCGAAATATTGTAGCACTTTTGCAACCTTATTACGGAGGCTGAGGAAAGCAATGCAGAACACCTTGCAGTGTCTTACTGTAGGTAGTGTGCAGTCAAATCCAATTAAAATTTAAAGTCTCCAATCCATTATGGATGTTCTAATTTCTGTTCCTGCAATCCTTTTTCTTCATAAATTCAACAACAGCAGGTCTCAAATTGAAAAATCATTGTACGCATGCCCCTTGACTTAACCAGCATACTTGGCAGTAATATGTAGTCTCCATACTCTTTGATTGACTCCACTAAAAACTGTTGCAACTGACACATTGCGTGCAACTTCAGAAATTTTGCTATTTGCACAATCAATTTTTTTCACGTGCTGCATGCCTACAAATTTAGCACAAGGTACTTTTGATGTACAGGACAATGAATCCCATCTGTCGATCACATAAGTTTTTGCTCTTTCATTGCCAAGTAAATCTTTAAACTCTTTTTGCATCATACTGTAGTGTCATTTCATAGCAAATTTGGAGTACAATTTGCTTATGCGAGTGCATAATATATATCAAGCATTCTCTTCCCTAACTTCTCTCATTCCCATCCATTTTTAAAGGCTTGTTACAATAGATCACTACACTGCTTTTGGCGCAAGCAGCCACTGGATCTGTTCATGTCCTTCATATCATGAACAAATAGCAAAGGGTAAACAGCGCTTACATGAAGATTCTGCTGATCCGAAGGGAATTGTCTCGACCGAAAACTGCTACACCGCAATACCAAATGAAATGCACTCTACCAGATACTTCCGGGAAGGAATGACCAAACAAATCGAAGACAGGCTGTGCCTTGGCCCACTTGCGGACCACACATCCTGCATGCATGGAGTTTGGCACACCGCGACTGGCCCTGATGCAAAGTATCGCATACAGTCCTCACAGGAAACAGCACTTTCCGAATCTAAACAATTTACAGAAAGAGGTGTCAATGAGGTATTCTTTTTAATTTCTCTAGAACTTCCATGATTTCTCAGTTTCTTGACTTATATCTTGCACCAGAATAGAGCATACAGCATTCAAATTATTAGGCAAGGATATAAAGTCTGCTTAGAAATTAGGTTTTTATCTTGTATTTTGCTTGTGCATACCACTGTTACTGCAAAACTTACAGTCACTATTAGCAAATAAGATAGTTAAAAACTCAATCTCAGTGTAATAGTGAGTCTATGAATTTAAAGATGTCAAGAGTGCCCTTTTTTTGCAAAATAAATCCATCTCCGTAGCAGAAGGTGGCTAATGCATTATTAGAGTAAAGGCCTTCAGTCTAAAAGTAGCTGTGTCAAACATTTGGTGAAGAGATTTTTGTTTACAAGAAGCAAGATTTTGGCATATAGTTCATGACCAAACAATATATAAGTAATTTACACAATAAAACACTTTACCAACTACATTTACTCATACACTCACATTTTTAAGTGCAATGATTTACACTGGATTTGTATATGGGGCCCCTCTCTCTCTCTCTCTCTCTCTCTCTCTCTCTCTCTCTCTGTGTGTGTGTGTGTGTGTGTGTGTGTGTGTGTTGTTCTGCTTCTCTTGTCCTGCAGCCATCTTTTTTTTATTATTTTAAAGTATTGTGTCTCCTCCATAGCATAGAAATTAATACATATGTACAACATTACAAACAAACAAACAAACAAACAAAAACACACACACACACACACACACACACACACACACACACACACACACACACACACACACACACATATACATAAATAACTGCATTTGAAAGTGGAAAAAAATTGCTGAAATGCATCAAAATATGCATGCAGAAATGTAACTAGTGTGCTGTTTCATTATTTAAATAATTAATGACTAGGCAGGAGGCTTTTGAAAAACACTGATCATGAGGAATTAAATTAAGTGTATGCAACTCTGGGTAAAAACTTAATCTCCCAATAGTGACTGATAGAGTGAAGGCCTGTGGCATTGCTAAATGTGCTCTATCTTTTGATTTGGGATGTTAAGTTCAGCTTACCCCTTGGTGTTTACCTGCCAGTGTAGTATTTCATAAAATCAACTGTTTTAACAAGCGCTATGAACGAAACTTGCAAGCTAATCACTTCCGTTATGACAAGTCTAATTGGTGGCACAATTTGCACATGTCTGCACACTGCAGCCTCTGTTCTTGGTGGCAGGTTCTGAACTATATCAGAAATCATCAAGAATGCCTTTAGAACGACGAAGATGCCATTATCAACAGGGCACTGAGGTTGAACAGGGTCACGTAAAAGGGCTATGGCAAGCTGGATGTTTCTTCCGCAATATTGCAGATAGACTTGGCAGGAATGCAGTCACTGTACACGACTGCTGGCAGTGGTGGTCACGGGAAGGTAGTCACAAGAAGACTGGGCTCCAGAAGACCATGTGTCCGTACCGAGAGGGAACACCGTCACGTTCAGTGTTTGGCTGTTGTGCATCCTACTGAGTTTGCAGGGGCAATTCGAGAAGCAGTTGGCACCACAGTGACACAATGAACTGTTACAAATCAGTTACTTTGAAGACAGCTATGAGACAGACACCCTGTAATCTGCATTCCACTGAGCACAAACCACTGTCATTTGCAACTTCAGTGGTATCAAGTGATGGCTCATTAGAGGATGGAGTGGAGATCTGTTGTGTTTTCTGATAAAAGCTGGTTCTGCCTCAGTGACAGACATGGCCACGCCTTAATTAGGAGGAGGCTAGGAGAGTGCCTGCAACGAACGTGTCAGTGGCCTAGGCACACTCGACCTGCAGCTGGAGTTACTGTCTGGGGCACGATTTCACATGACAGCAAGAGTACCCTCGTGGTTATCCCACACACACTGACTGTAAATTCCTATGTCGGTCTGGTAATTTGACCCATTGTGCTGCCATTTGTAAGCAGCATTCCAGTGGGTGTTTGCCAAGAGGATAACATTCGCCCACATGTATTATTGAACCTAACATGCTCTATAGAGGGTTGACATGTTGCCTTGGCCTGCTCGATCACAAAAACTCTCTCCAATCGAGCCCATAGGGGACATCATTGGAAGACAACTCCAGCGTCATCCATGACCAGCACTGTCCGTCCTCGTATTGACAAACCAAGTGCAACTGGCATGTGTCCATCCTGCAACATCCGGCACGTGTATGACCCAATGCTTGCATTCAACATTTATTATTGTACTAGTATTTTACGTTTGCAATGGCTTTTCTTACACTTACATTAATCTGTGATCTTGGAACACTAATCACTTAAATGGGTTACCTAGACAAATGAATTCCCAAAATTTTAGAAACTTAGAAGAATTATTTCTTGGTGCTGAGATTTTTTTTCACGAGTGTATTTTACCATATACATATATATAGCAATGGAATTAATATCGAAAGATGAACATTATCATACAGGTACAAATGAAATAAGCATGATGAAAGATAAAAGAATTCTTAAGTTTAGTTTGAGCAAATACTAAGAAGTACTTCTCTACCTGCAACATCATTGAATCCTTCCTCCCTGAGTGCAGATATCAATTTATTCAGTTTTGCTTCCTTAGGCTTCAATCCTACCCATTCTTCCAAAAGGTACTGGACACATACATCACTGTTTTCTCCATAAACAAGAACACGCATACGAATATTATTAATGCATTTTGTAAGACCTAATGTATGTGCTAAACTCGTCCATCCTTGAGCTGCTCTATAGTTTCTTCTGACAACATTCATCATTTCTGTTGTCAACTCTGCCAAAGGAAAACAAATCTTGTTAAATCATCATAAAAATAAAATTCTCAATAAAACACCGCTAAGAGAAATTGCTCTTGCAAACACTTTGTTTGTTAGAACTATCCTTTCTTGCAAGTGATACATGACGATGAAAAATTTATCACAGTTTTAGGATTTCCTCTATCATTAGAAGTATTACACTGATTTATCAATAGCTCTTTTTTTTATTGTGTCACATATGAACACCCAATACCCACTCCAGGTACATGACAGACACAAACTGATCAGCATTCTACCCTCTTGCATTATCTATGACTGTCTACCAAAGCTGGAGCAAGATTTTAATTCCAACATTGTTGACATAACCATTCTGGCATTCACCAGAAGTGATTTATGGTTATTTGGGGAGACTTTTATTCAGGCTGAGGACAAGAATCTGTGACCTACTCCTTCCAAATTAGGATCTTCTATATTAAAATTGCACAATTTAATTAGCAACTAAATATATGTTCAAGGATGATCCAGTGTAATATCTGAATGTCCGTTTTTGAACAGGAATGAAGTGCTATTTGTAGCCAGACATATCTTGTAATGCGTTAAAAATTAATGCAGGAGAAAGAAGACATCTACAACATCATTACTTCCCATAATATTCATGGACTCAGTTTCCACATTTCCCACTATTGCCACTAATCTATTCTAGCACAAGATAATTAAAGAGAGACTGATAAGATTAAAATTTAAGAATAAAGAGTTAGTCCTCTTCACAAAACAAAAAGTTACAAATTCCTGATAAGTGCAACTGAATCTATAAAAGCAAGACAGGAGACAGACTGAAAGAAATAGATTTTACATTGAGAAATGAAAACACATACTACAGTGAGTGTACCCTGTTCCACTGCCATCGGAATTTGCTGCACAGAATTTTTCTATACAGGGTGATCGAGGAGGAACGGTCAATATTCAGCGATGTGACAGGAATGATGATTTGAAGCAAAGAAGTCTATTAAACACAGACTCTGAAATGAATACATTAAGATCTATGAGTACTACTTCATCTTTGATACTGCAAAGCAGATATCTTCTAATGCAAGCTCTTTGCTTTCCATGTTTTGAGAGGAGGTATTATGGGTGAAAACAAGAAAAAATTGTCCAGTAAACATGGGCTTTACACACATCTTAAGAGCTATGAGCACTTTTTCTGTAGAAGAGATGTGTTTCACAGTAGTAAAGACGAACAAGTGCTTATAGCTCTTAAGGTGTGCATTTTTGAGCCCAGGTTTGCTCGACATTTTAGCTACGAGGTGTGTGTGTGTGTGTGTGTGTGTGTGTGTGTGTGTGTGTGTGTGAAAATAATTGGCCATTATATGGCTGAGGAAATTTTCTGGGTAGCACTTCGGGCAAAATGGAGAACTAACACACTTAAATCTCCATCTGTACATAGCTGGAACCAAATATATGTGTTACAAATTTAACATTTTATGCAGTATCACCTCGCAATGATAGTAATGCAATCAATCATTAAAAGAAAAGGTGATTTAAAATTCACTCTTACTCTGCCTGTAATGAGCTAACTGTATATTAGTTGACTTCGTTTATCATATACGAGAAAAAGTTTTAATTGTCATGTTGGAAATATGAAGTTACATAATTAATTTTTTGTTTGTTTGCAAGTGTGTTTGCAGACCTGGTACACAGCAAAATCCCCATGCCACCATATCAAAAAACACCGCTACAGGAGCCAAAACAAAATAGTACAAACGATCAATAAAAGTCGAGTATCGTGCGGTAAATCTTTTCTGCATTTGGAGCGGAACGACGCTATAACAACCCAAGCTGTGTTCGTCGAAGTGTACAACAATAATGCGCCATAATACGGCACAGTGGTTAGATGGCACAGACAATTCCAACATGGAACAAAGTGGCAGACTACATCTTCATAAAGAACCAAGAAAGATTACTGCATAATAGGTGTAAAATACAGTGTAGGGCTATAGATAGAGAGATGCTGAATGAAACACATTTTGCTGTCAAGATAGGAATGTGTAACGCCTTCAATGACTACTGTAGCAGAATACTGTCAAATGACATTTCACAAAATGCAAAGAAATTCTGGTCATACGTAAAGGCTGTAAGTCGCATCAAAGTTAGTGTCCAGTCACTAGCCAGTGAGACAGGAACTGAAATTGATGGTAGCAAAGTAAAAGCTGAAATGGTTAACTCCATCTTCCAATGTTCCTTTACAAAAGAAAACCCAGGAGAATTGCCCCAATTTAATCCTTCTACTACTAAAAAGATACATGAAAAAAGCTGAAATCGTTAAAACTGAACACAGATCCAGGGTCCGATGGAAACCCTGTCAGATTCTATACTGAATTTATGGCTGAGTTAGCCCCTCTTCTAACAATAATCTATCAGAAATCCCTCAAACAAAAAAACTATGCCCCGTTCTTGGAAAATGGCATGGGTCACACCCGTCTACAAGAAGGGTAGTAGAAGTGATCCACATAACTACTGTCCAATATCCTTGACACAGATTTGTTGTGAAATCTTAGAACATATTTTGAGCACAAATGTAATGAGGCATCTTCAACAGAATAACCTCCTCAACACCAATCAGCATGGATTTCAAAAACATTGATCATGTGAAATGCCACTTGCACTTTTCTCACATGATCTACTGAAAGCTATCCAGGTAACCAGGTAGATGCAGCGTCTCTTGATTGCCAAAAAGCCTCTGACTCAGTACTGCATCTATGCTTATTGTCAAAAGTACGATCATATGGGGTACCAAGTGATATTGGTGACTGGATTGAGGACTTTTTGGTAGGGAGGGCACAACATATTATCTCAAATGGAGAGTCATTGCCACATGTATAAGTAACTTCGGGTGTGCTCCAGGGAAGTGTGTTGGGACCCTAGCTGCTCATGTTGTATATTAACGGCCTTGCAGACAATACTAATAGCAAAATCAGGTTTCTTGCAGATGATGCAGCTACACATGGGATCAGAAGTATCCGGGCACCCCAAAAACATACTTTTTCATGTTAGGTGCATTGTACTGCCACCTACTGCCAGGTACTCCACATCAGCAAATAGTCTTTAGACATTGTGAGAGAACAAAACGGGGTGCTCTGCGGAACTCATGGACTTCAAACATGGACAGGTGATTGGGTGTCACTTGTGTCATATGTCTGTACATGAGATTTCCACACATCCGTTGGTCCACTGTTTCCGATGTGATAGTGAAGTGGAAACATGAAGGGATATGTACAGCACAAAAGCGTACAGGCCAACCTCGTCTGCTGACTGACAGAGACAGCCGACAGTTGAAGAGGGTTGTAATGTGTAATAGGCAACATCTATACAGACCATCACACAGGAATTCCAAACTGCATCAGGATCCACTGCAAGTACTATGACAGTTAGGCGGGAGGTGAGAAAACTTGGATTTCACGGTTGAACAGCTGTTCATCAGCCACAAATCATGCTGTTAAATGCCAAACACCACCTCACTTGGGGTAAGCAGAGTAAACATTGGATGACTGAACAGTGGAAAAATGTTGTGTGGAATGACGAATCATGGTACACAACGTGGCGATCTGATGGCAGGATGTGGGTATGGCGAATGCATGGTGAACATCATCTGCCAGCTTGTGTAGTGTCAATAGTAAATTTCGGAGGCAGTGGTGTTATGGTGTGGTCGTGTTTTTCATGGAGGGGGCTATAGAACACATTTGGGATGTTTTGGAATGCCGTCTTCGTGCCAGGCCTCACCGATCGACATAGATACCTCTCCTCAGTGCAGCACTCCGTGAAGAATGGGCTGTCATTCCCCAAGAAACCTTCCAGCACCTGATTGAATGTATGCTTGTGAGAGTGAAATCTGTCATCAAGGCTAAAGGGTGGGCCAACACCATATTGAATTCCAGCATTACAGATGAAGGGCACCACAAACTTGTAAGTCATTTCAGCCAGGTGTCTGGATACTTTTGATCACATGGTGTACCTATAATAAAGTACTAGCTGAGGGAAGCTGTACAAATATTGAGTCAGGCCTTGATAAGATTTCAATGCGGTGCAGAGATCGGCAACTTGCTCTAAATGTTCAGAAATGTAAAATTTTGCACCTCACAAAACGAAATTAAAACATAGTAACCTGACTGCAATATCAATGAGTCACTGTTGGAATTGGCCAACTCATAGAAATATCTGGGTGTAACACTTTGTAGGGATAGGAAATTGAATGATCACATAGGATCAGCCATGGGTAAAGCAAGTGATAGACTTTGGTTTACTGGTAGACTACTGGGGAAGTGCAAGCAGTCTACAAAACAGATTGCTTACAAATAACTTGTGCAAGCCAGCCTAGAATATTGCTCAAGTGTGTGGGACCCATACCAGATAGGACTAACGGGGGATATTGAACATATACAGAGAAGGGCAGCACGAATGGTCACAGGTTTGTTTAATCTGCGGGAGCATGTCACAGAAATATTGAAGCAACTGACCAGGCAGACTCTTGAAGACAGACGTAAACTATCCTGGGAAACTCTATTAATGATGTTTCATGAATCAACTTTAAATGATTACTCTAGGGATATACTACAACCCCCTACGAATGGATCATGAGGGTAAGCTTACAATAATTACTGCATGCACAGAGGCAGTCAAACAATCATGCTTTCCACACTCCATATGTGAATGGACAGGTAGAAACCCTAATAACTGGTACAATGGGATGTGCTGTCTGCCTTGCAACTCACAATGGTTTGCAGAGTATAGATGTAGATGAAATTGTGAGCGATGTGGAGGCCCTGAAGCTAGATGACCGGAGTATCACAACTGAGGTCATAATAGAAAAAAAATGAAAATCAGCTGCTCATTAGTTTTCAACATCTTACATGACACTTTGAAGCTCATCGCCCTCTACATTCCACAACTGCTCACACCCATTCAAGAAGCCTGCCAAACTTATGTAGCAGTGGAAATTTTGTGGCTGTGCGAGTGAATCCAGACAACTCCTTTAGCCCCTAATAACCATAAGCGAGTGCTGGGAGTATCACTACGACCCAAAGGCAAAGGAGCATAGCAAACAGTGGAAACATATGGATTCACCACTGCAGAAAAGGCAAAGACATGCCATTATTTGGTTAGGCGATGCTGAGTGTATTTTTGGGACTAACACGGTGTGGCAACTTGAGGGGAAAAATTTGACGGGTGCATATTAACAAGACTGTGTACACAGAGCATTGTAGGAAGCTGTCCAAGGAGGTATTTTTGTTCCACGACAATGCCCCAGCTCATTCTGCACAGGACATAGCCATGGATGCTACTTCCTTGGGCTATCAGGTTTCTCACCCTCCCCAACCCTCCCTCCAACTCTCCTGACATGGCTACCAGAACTTTCATACTCTTCACTCAGATAATGCACTGGTCAGCAGATATTTAAAGACTGACAAGGAGGCGATTTTCAATTTGGAATGTTTCATGAATAGCCAAAGTGCAAACTTCTACAACCAAGGTCACTGGCACAGAGCATGTAGGCACATCCACACAAGAACTCAGAAGTGAAAAATAATCATGTATCTAAACTTGAAAACACATTACCCACAATAAAATGTAGTGCTTAGGGCTATTAAGGGCTTATAATTCTGAAATATATTGCAAATATACATAAGATGAAGTTTGCAGAATTTCATTACGACTTTTAAATACATACGTGGATATCCAATCACACTTAAATCTTCTGGCAGTTTAACAATTATTTCTGCACCATAACAGGCACTCAATATTAACATGCAATTAAAGTGAGAAATGTGGAAAATAATTTCATTTTTACTATCATTAACTGGTAAATGATCTAGTGTGTTAGACTAAAAATACGAAAATAACACATCTTTACAATGTATGGGCATCAAGAATAAGTACATTATCATGATCACTACTTTAGAGAACAGGTAAATAAGGGTTACTGGTCTTTAGAATTACAAAGCCTAATTACGTTTGCTTACCACGGTCATCATCTTTTGTATTTTCAGTGTTTTTCTTCTCAGACTTTTTAGTATTATCTGAGTCAAATTTTCTTTCAGAAACATTTCTTTTGTCATCCTCATTAACTGTGTTGTTTTGGTCCTGCAGGCAAAGATCTGTTTCTTGTCTAACTCCATCAGTTGCCTGTGGATCTTTCAGCAGAGCATCAACCAGCCACGGATAATCGTGTTCGAGAGCATTAATGAAACTTCTGAATGCTTCGCTACCCTTTTCAGGCAACAAATCCAGCAACCGGTCTACCCTTTCAGCATCGCAAGGTGCAGAATTAACCCTCTGGTACTCATCTCGATCCAAGACACCTTCCTGCAGCAGCTCTGCAGCAATGTGGTCAAATACCAAGTTGTCCCTCAAATCATGTCGAGCTGCTCTAAGCCGTGCCAAATCTATTGCATCCATCATCTGTTGTAAAAGATAAAACAAATCTATCAGTCAGTCTCAAATGAAATAATTTATCACTACCTATTTCTGGCACTAAGTAAAGTGTGAAGTAATTATACTGATTTCTAAGTAACTGACTCATATAACATCAACACAGATGACTTACAATATTTCTACAAATATCTTCATTAGATCATATAGCACATCTTCCTCCATCACAAGGAATTTTATAGCATATGGTCTGTTCCATACATAAAGCAAACAACTGTAAATGTATTGTCTTAAAACACTACAGCTTTTTCCAACCTGCAAGTGAGCATGCCATATGGATAACTATCTCCATTCTCCCTTCCTCTACCCCCTGTGTTGGTTCCTAAATAAAACTGATGCAAACATTATTATTACTAAAAAAAAGTGTAGTAAATGATTGTAAAAATTATGACTAAAACATTAATTCAACAGAAATGGACGAGACTATTTTACCTCTATTAGCATAATTCTGAGCTATATTTAAAGTGCTTCGAAAGTCACACACTCTACATCTTTAATTGCCCCTGAGACAGTAATGATATTGACGAAAATATTAGAGGTTATGGGATGCAGCAATTTATATCTTTCCATTTGCTGATGTTTCAAGTGAGTTAACATTTAATTATCTCGAATCTAGAATACAGTGGTTGCTCCATATAATAGCTATTCCTATGCTGTGGATAGTTGCCACTGTAGACAACTGTAACAGTCAAATAAAGCACCGGAAGTGAGCCGGAAAACTATTAGGGTAGTTACTTTATTTGCAAATATGTTGTTTCCGGAGGTACACACCTATTAATTTCTTGAGTGTGGGAAAGGATTTCTACTGAGTAAAATATGCAAACAAAAACATTGCTCTTGGACATTTGTTTTTAATTCAGATCGTTAAATGTTTTATAATAATTTGTGTAAGTGACTCGATTTTCTTACGAGTGTGACAGTGACAATGTGTATTCTGTGATTTGCTTTCCAAAGAAGATTCACAGGTCGCATGTTTAACCCACGGTTAGCGATGTATGCTCTACCTCTTCTCCATTGATAACCGCCTTTACTGTAGCATGACATTAAATAATAAATATAGTGTCATTAATAACAGTTCTGGGTATCGCCGTCTACTTTTTACTGCCTTTTAAACTGCGTTACTTTAATGTTGGTTATTTTGGTGACAGCCAACAGGCCTTATTTCGGAAAACATCATAAACTATTTGAAAGGTCAGATTACTTAATATTTCCTGTAGGTTTCAAGCACTTTTGTCATTGTTGATAGTTGTTTACATTAGTATCTTGTCTGTATACTGACAGAAAAGACTCAGTGGATGCGTAGCAATTGACATAATGGAAGGTTGTACGCCAACCTGTTACCATTGGAAGCCATGCTGCTCTACACACTCCGTGCACTTTCTGTTTGTAAACAGACAAGCACTGTTTATGTTCGCCTGTATTAGTGTTACCCAACAGTTACCGCATAATTATACAGCCATTACCTTCGTTCACAGCAAATCAGCGCCCCTGTTGCCTCCCGCATGCAAACAGATCCTACGCGACGCTTCTGTATCAAATACGCGTGGGTGCAGCCAACACAATAAATGAAAATGGCAATAGTACACGGGCACCTGTCATCCGCCACTTCTTCGTATCCCTTTTTCAGGGCGACAGTGGTGCGGTGAAAGTTGGTTGATTTTCAGAATAAGATCGGAAACATTCACTCAAAGCTTGTCGAAAAGAAGATAAATTAACGATGGCTGAGGCTCACACACGGTTCCCCCACCACCTTCTCGGTGTGACAGGCACCGCTTGCGGGCGGCAAAAGAAGAAAAAGAGTGGTGCCGCGAAAGGTTGTTTACTTCTTTTCGGCAGTAGCTAAACTAGAACACTGGTTACAGATATTTTCAAAACTTAAAAAAGTTGATTTAACAGTGAATAACGATTACTCATCAAGTATGAAACATAATTAGTACGGTACTGCCGACATTCCATCAACTTATTTAGCATTCTTGTATCTCGTCGTGTACAATGACATAGGATTTCTCACACGTGGTATTACGTAGATAATAGTAGATATAAAAGTTTTCCAACTACACATTGGCTACTAAAATATTCTTATGCAGAATACTCACAAAGGCCAGAATATTCTAAATTAGAGTAATAAAAGAGGTTTTATTACATCTGTGTGAATACAGTTTATTTTAGCACACGAGCACTTCATTTTACTATAATGAAGGAAATAAGCTTTTCTACTAGGCATGCTGATGATTCCAGCATTCTTAACGCTGCAAGTTCCTGGTGTTCCTTCAGAACACAGTGAGTATCATGAATATAAATACACGGTAGGGTCATTATTAGTCGCTTGAAAATTATTTGTCATTCCTTTGATTACATTAATAGCTCTCTTTTGGAACATAAATTAGTGTTTAGCCAGGCAGGTATTCTCCCCAAAACCTGCATGCTTGCAATTAGGAACTTAACACTACACCAACACTACAGAAATTTTTAAGCATTGAAAGAACATAACAGTAGTGACTTACTTTTTTGTTTAACAATTCTGTAGGTTTCCGCTACCTTAAATGTGCATCTAGGCGTAAAACTAAAATTTAGTATGAGGGGCTTGTTCCATCTTACACTGTAAAAAGTTCTGTTGTTAGGTTGGTTTCCAGTTTGTTTGTTATATTGCTCAAGTTCATCCAAACTGTTTCTTTCTTTTTATGTCATTCGCAATTAATTTGTTGTCCCTAAACCAAAAACTTGCTTCTTCTGTAGCTGCTGTGACTCTCTCGTGTAGGTCAAGTTTCATTCATAGCTTTAACAAACAGACTGTATCGTCAGCAAGCAATATTGTATTTGCTGCTCATAGATGGCTTGGTATGTCAGTTATAAATATTAATATCAGCAATGGTCCCTGTACGGAGCCCTGTTGTAGCCCTTACATGACTCTCTCGTTTGTTGGTAAGCTCTATCTATATGTTGTACCTCTATCCTGCGATACTCGTTAGAAAGATGGGATTTGAACCAATCATATGCTACCCCCCACAGAAATTTGATTCCTGAGCAATAAATTGTGATCTTTCATATCAGATGCCTTAGATAGTTCCAAAAACTGGCCAGTTTAATTCATTATTACCTGTGGAATTACTAATCAGTTTTAAAAAGTTATAGATGGTTTTGGCAGGTGAGCTATTTTTCCTGAAACAGTACTGTCCATTAACCAACTTTTGATTTTTGTTAAGGAAATGAGAGAGTCGTTCATACAGTATCCTTTCAACTAATTCTGAAAAAAAAAACAGGTACAGTGATACAGGTCGATAACCGTAGTAGGTTTTCCCGAACTTGGAGCCGCTACTTTTGATTCAAGTAGCTCCTCAGTTATGATTGTGATGTTAAGATCATTTTCCATTTTTTACAAAAAAATATTTTTATTGTACAATATCAAAGAAAAGGATTTTGGAACTTCTCTGTCCCTATAGCTTGTACAACAGCAAATTAATTTGCCAACTTGTTTTTATGTTTTGGTTGAAAGGAGCTTGTTCTCACATCCAGCAGTCTTGAAGCCAAATTTTCCATCACTGCGCCACTAAAAATAATTATTCCCTTACTTGCCGAAAATTTAACTGTCTCACAAATTCTGGATAAGCGTTCATCTGACAAGAAAGGTGGATCAGCAACAATGACAGAAAAATAACTCTGAAATGGTTCTGGAATTTGTAGTTGCAACTTGAAACCGTTAAAAACTGTTGTTGTTGTTGTGGTCTTCAGTCCTGAGACTGGTTTGATGAAGCTCTCCATGCTACTCTATCCTGTGCAAGCTTCTTCATCTCCCAGTACCTACTGCAACCTACGTCCTTCTGAATCTGTTTAGTGTATTCATCTCTTGGTCTCCCTCTACGATTTTTACCCTCCACGCTGCCCTCCAATACTAAACTGGTGATCCCTTGATGCCTCAGAACATGTCCTACCAACCGATCCCTTCTTCTAGTTAAGTTGTGCCACAAACTTCTCTTCTCCCCAATCCTGTTCAATACCTCCTCATTAGTTATATGATCTACCCATCTAATCTTCAGCATTCTTCTGTAGCACCACATTTCGAAAGCTTCTATTCTCTTCTTGTCCAAACTAGTTATCGTCAATGTTTCACTTCCATACATGGCTACGCTCCATACAAATACTTTCAGAAACGACTTCCTGACACTTAAATCAATACTCGATGTTAACAAATTTCTCTTCTTCAGAAACGTTTTCCTTGCCATTGTCAGTCTACATTTTATATCCTCTCTATTTCGACCATCATCAGTTATTTTGCTCCCCAAATAGCAAAACTCCTTTACTACTTTAAGTGTCTCATTTCCTAATCTAATTCCCTCAGCAGCACCCGACTTAATTTGACTACATTCCATTATCCTCGTTTTGCTTTTGCTGATGTTCATCTTATACCCTCCTTTCATGACACTGTCCATTCCGTTCAACTGCTCTTCCAAGTCCTTTGCTGTCTCTGACAGAATTACAATGTCATCGGCGAACCTCAAAGTTTTTATTTATTCCCCATGGATTTTAATACCTACTCCGAATTTTTCTTTTGTTTCTTGTACTGCTTGCTCAATATACAGATTGAATAACATTGGGGATAGGCTACAACCCTGTCTCACTCCCTTCCCAACCACTGCTTCCCTTTCATGTCCCTCGACTCTTATAACCGCCATCTGGTTTCTGTACAAATTGTAAATAGCCTTTCGCTCCCTGTATTTTACCCCTGCCACCTTCAGAATTTGAAAGAGAGTATTCCAGTCAACAATGTCAAAAGCTTTCTCTAAGTCTACAAATGCTAGAAACGCAGGTTTGCCTTTCCTTAATCTAGCTTCTAAGATAAGTCGTAGGGTCAGTATTGCCTCACGTGTTCCCACATTTCTACGGAATCCAAACTTATCTTCCCCGAGGTCAGCATCTACCAGTTTTTCCATTCGTCTGTAGAGAATACGCGTTAGTATTTTGCATCCGTGACTTATTAAACTGATTGTTCGGTAATTTTCACATCTGTCAGCACCTGCTTTCTTTGGGATCGGAATTATTATATTCTTCTTGAAGTCTGAGGGTATTTCGCCTGTTTCATACATCTTGCTCACCAGATGGTAGAGTTTTGTCAGGACTGGCTCTCCCAAGTCAGTCAGTAGTTCTAATGGAATGTTGTCTACTCCCGGGGCCTTGTTTCGACTTAGGTCTTTCAGTGCTCTGTCAAACTCTTCACGCAGTATCATATCTCCCATGTCATCTTCATCTACATCCTCTTCCATTTCCATAATATTGTCCTCAAGTACATTGCCCTTGTATAGGCCCCTGTATACTCCCTCCACCTTTCTGCTTCCCCTTCTTTGCTTAGAACTGGGTTTCCATCTGAGCTCTTGATATTCATACAAGTCGTTTTCTTTTCTCCAAAGGTCTCTTTAATTTTCCTTTACGCAGTATCTATCTTACCCCCAGTGAGATAAACCTCTACATCCTTACATTTGTTCTCTAGCCATCCCTGCTTAGCCATTTTGCACTTCCTGTCGATCTCATTTTTGAGACGTTTGTATTCCTTTTTGCCTGTTTCATTTACTGCATTTTTATATTTTCTCCTTTCATCAATTAAATTCAGTATTTCTTCTGTTACCCAAGGATTTCTACTAGCCCTCGTCTTTTTACCTACTAGGTTCACTGCTGCCTTCACTACTTCATCTCTCAAAGCTACCCATTCTTCTTCTACTGTATTTCTTTCCCCCATTCCTGTCAATTGTTCCCTTATGCTCTCCCTGAAACTCTGCACAACCTCTGGAGAGGAGAGGAGACACAATACTTTAAAATAATAAAAAAAAAGATGGCTGCAGGGCAAGAGAAGCAGAACAACACACACACACACACACACACACACACACACACACACACACACACAGAGAGAGAGAGAGCACTTGTTTCTTTAGGGGTCTATTACACTACTGGCCATTAAAATGGCTACACCACGAAGATGACTTGCTACAGACACGAAATTTAACTGACAGGAAGAAGATGCTGTGATATGCAAATGATTAGCTTGTCAGAGCATTCACACAAGGTTGGCGCCGTTGGCGACACCTACAACGTGCTGACATGAGGAAAGTTTCCAACCGATTTCTCATACACAAACAGCAGTTGACCTGCGTTGCCTGGTGAAACGTTGTTGTGATGCCTCGTGTAAGGACAAGAAATGCGTACTATCACGTTTCATACTTTGATAAAGGTCGGATTGTAGCCAATCGCGATTGCGGTTTATCGTATCGCGACATTGCTGCTCGCGTTGGTCGAGATCCAATGACCGTTAGCAGAATATGGAATCGGTGGGTTCAGGAGGGTAATACGGAACGCCTTGCTGGACCCCAACGGCCTGGTATCACTAGCTGTCGAGATGACAGGCATCTTATCCGCATGTCTGTAACCACGTCTCGATCCCTGAGTCAACAGAAGGGGACGTTTGCAAGACAACAACCATCTGCACGAACAGTTCGACGACGTTTGCAGCAGCATGGACTATCAGCTCGGAGACCATGGCTGCGGTTACCCTTGACGCTGCATCACAGACAGGAGCTCCTGCGATGGTGTACTGGCCGGCCGCGGTGGTCTAGCGGTTCTAGGCGCTCAGTCCGGAACCGCGCGGCTGCTACGGTCGCAGGTTCGAATCCTGCCTCGGGCATGGATGTGTGTGATGTCCTTAGGTTAGTTACGTTTAAGTAGTTCTAAGTTCTAGGGGACTGATGACCGCAGCTGTTAAGTCCCATAGTGCTCAGAGCCATTTGAACTCAACGACGAACCTGGGTGCACGAATGGCAAAACGTCATTTTTTCGGATGAATCCAGGTTATGTTTACAGCATCATGATGGTCGCATCCGTGTTTGGCGACATCGCGGTGAACGCACACTGGAAGCGTGTATTCGTCATCGCCATACTGGCGTATCACCCGGCGTGATGGTATGGGGTGCCTTTGGTAACACGTCGCGGTCACCTCTTTTTCACACTGACGGCACGTTGAACAGTGGACGTTACATTTTAGATGTGTTACGACCCGTGGCTCTACCCTTCATTTGATCCCTGCGAAATCCTACATTTCAGCAGGATAATGCACGACCGCATGTTGCAGGTCCTGTACGGGCCTTTCTGGATACAGAAAATGTTCGACTGCTGCCCTGGCCAGCACATTCTCCAGATCTCTCACCAATTGAAAACGTCTGGTCAATGGTGGCCGAGCATCTGGCTCGTCACAATACGCCAGTCACTACTCTTGATGAACTGTGGTATCGTGTTGAAGCTGCACGGGCAGCTGTACCTGTACAAGCTATCCAAGCTCTGTTTGACTCAACGCCCAGGCGTATCAAGGCCGTTATTACGACGAGAGGTGGTTGTTCTGGGTACTGATTTCTCAGGATCTATGCACCCAAATTGCGTGAAAATGTAATCACATGTCAGTTCTAGTATAATATATTTGTCCAATGAATACCCGTTTATCATCTGCATTTCTTCTTGGTGTAGCAATTTTAATGGCCAGTAGTGTATATGACCGCTAACCACGGCGCAGGAGTCTGTTAGCGTCCAAACCGACGTTATCTCCAACTCCTGTATTTGTAACACAAAACCATCCTCACTGACGAGACTGAACAGAGTAATTACTGTGAGGCATGCTCTCTCAGCGCGGACTCATTGTCCGTGACCACCGTCATCTGAGTACAATCGTCTGTGCTAAGACAACGCTGCATCATACCCTCGTGGACATTTGAGCCTATGCTGGACCGCTACAGGATGTGTGTTATAAGATGTCCCTGCTCTGACACAATGGGCGGAGGTCAATCGGAATCATGTCTAGGCCGTGTATCCTGGTAAACAAGAAAGAGAAGAACTATCCCCTGGTCCACTAGAGCTCTCGGTCTTAAAAAGTGAGTTTTATCCTGTGGGATCGTTTAAAACAAAATGTTGTATGCACATTCGTCAGCGGTAACAGATCTCTTTCGACGACTCATCGCCGAGGCCTGACTATCTGTTACGCGTGGCATCGTGCCAGAGATTGCCCTTACAGCTCCGTACGCAGCCTCATGTAGAACACGGAGGTCATCATTAACAGCAGATCCTCCACTTAATGACGAAGCGAATGGAACTTCATGTACTGTTTTACGTTTATCATCCACTGGTCGTAATACTCTTGGCCTAATCCAGTTCAGCTTCATAATCAACGACACCATAAAAACTGCGGTTTTAAATGTCCGATGAGCAAAGCTGTCTTCGGAAACGAGCATGCAACGTTGCCGTATCCACTATGATGTGAGATAATATGAAAACAAAACAAGAAAGACAGTACCTTCTTACTTTCAAATTCTACCTACTTAAGTATCTTCGACCGTGCTCTTGCCAAATGAGTTACCTGTATGATTTAAATAACGAAAACTGCACCAGTTACTTATTTTTTGCTGCTTAGCACAACACGTTTCGAAAGTTTATTCTCATTTTCATGCGCATTTGTGCATTTATTTACATGAATATGTTTGGCGATGTTTGCACGTGTGACTCTCTCGCATCCTTTCGAAGATAGAAGATATTGTGTGTCCTCCATATACAGAATATCACACACACGCAGATCATCACTTACACTGTTCCTTTACAAAACATCAGTACATGTTTGGCAAAGAAACAGTGTAAGTGATGATTTGCGTGTGTGTGATATGCTGTAAAATTGACGAGGTGCAATACCTTCTAACTTCGAAAAGACGCAAGAGAGGCAAAAAGTCACAGTCCAAATATCACCAAACAAATTCATGTAAACAAATGCAAAAATGCACTTGAAAATGAGAATAAATTCTTGAAACGCGTTGTGCTAAGCACCAAAAAATAAGTAACTGGTGCAGTTTCATTATTTAAATCATTAATGACACAGTTGCAGGCTCTCCCAAAACATCTAATATGATGGGCGAAATTAAGCTGATTTACCCGTATTGCGATATCTGGGTTGAAGCGAACAGATCATGGTTAATAATGGCACATTTTCCTAGTCATTGTGTGCAGTTCCTGTTTTAATGTGTGTATTGTTTGCATTTGTGACAGTTTTATGAGTTCCTCCTGTTTTCAGTGTTGAATTAAGATGGATTTTAATAGTTTCTCTTCTCATCTTGCACTTAAACCTACCTGTCACATTGTATCACCTTGGTCTGTGAAGATGTATTGTTGTTAGTAGTACATCAACTACAGGTTGCATAAAACTAAATTGAAAGGGATGAGTTGAATACACTGTATATTCTGGGCTGTTCTGTTGATTGGTAATTTATCTGTTGTGATTTTGTGGACGAAAGAAGGTCTTACAATATAGTATGTCAATATCACGCGTTTTTTACTACTTGGCCCGATCCCGTTTGTGGAAGTTCCATAGCGGTACCTGCATTTAGCGGACTGTGAGGCAGAGGTGTAGGCAAGCTGAGAGGGGAGCGCTACCGCAAAATGTGTATGCAGAGGGTGTGATAATTAGTCGTGAAAAGGGACCCAGGTGAAAGTATACGACAACAGAAGCAAAAACGTTCCCCTAAAAATGCGTCCGCAAACAGCCATTCACGAGATAAATGCGAATTTGTGGTAACGAACCGCCACTGAGTTCACAATCATACCATAGGTCAATAGTTTCAAAGAACGACTGTGTAGACTGTCAACTTTAGTTGTTGTAACCAAAATCTAGAAGTCAATAGATTCAGATTCTATCCTGAAAGATTTTGCTAAGTTAACTGCTAGAAAAAAGTCAATATAGTGTTTTTATCCAAGGGAAAAATTATAGGTACACGTACTCTGCAACTGTAGGAAATATACATGACTGTGTTAATAGAATACGTCTCTTTCGTATCCCATACAAATTTTTGTTTTACTTTTCAGTTGAATAAATAAAAATTCTGAGCATGTTTATCAATCTTCAATTACTTTTACGATGAATTTTCTAAAATTTAACTCCTAAGTGGCGAGTTTTCTTCATATGTACCATGCACCTTACGCAGACAAGCAATGTCTTCCGTTTAACACGTCAGTAATAACGAGATTTTTGGATGTATTTCTGTCCCACTTTATGTGGTGGAACGTAAAATAATTTGTAAATTTTAGAACTTAAACGTAAAATTATTGAAATCAATGTTGTCATAGAAAACTTTTTTATTCTTTCCCCTCACTGTAACAGATAGCACATTTGTTTTGGAGTTAACACTGTTCAAATGGCTCTGAGCACTATGGGACTTAACTTCGGAGGTCATCAGTTCCCTAGGACTTAGAACTACTTAAACCTAACTAATATAAGGACATCACACACATCCATGCCCGTGGCAGGATGCGAATCTGCGACCGTAGCGGTCGCGCGGTTCCAGACTGTAGCGCCTAGAACCGCACGGCCACACCGGCCGGCAGTGGGTCTAGTTCTTTCTACTTTCTGTAAAACCTTTGAAGATCTCAGGAATTATCTTAAAGGAAATGAATTGTTTTTTCTTGTAATATTTATCACTCGAAGAGGATTCAGAAATGTGTTAGTGTCCTTGTAGTACTTATTTTAAAAGAAAAACTGCCGGTTTCCACGATCACTAGACTTAGATTTTTTTTTATCGAACTGGCCCTACATGTGCTGCCAACAGGTTTCATCCTCTCTGTACCACCGTCGTCTACATACAAACTAAACATAAGAATTCTTAGTAGCCAGACACAGATACACACTCGGCACCCTACCCCGAGGAAAGAGGAACACTAGTTCAGGGTGTCTCGAGGCTCTAACTAGGTGGGCCTTTATCGACTTACGAAGATTCGATTTACATCAGGAATAAATCCTACCTAAGTATTATACGAGAATTACAGGTTGTTTGCTTCAGAGTAGAAACCTATTCTACGATAAAGAGTAAGAAGTCTCTCGAAATAATAGTTTGCGGCATCACCGTCTTTCCAACCACAAATTTACACTCACCAAATCTAGCCAAGTAGTGCGAAAACACCTCTGGCCTGTTTTCGGCAACCCCGACGAGAATCTGCCCTTGAAACTGCGCCAGTAGCATGTACGCTTTCTCCCGAGTCTCGCCATTTAAATTATTCATTGCTAGTGTGGGCATTCTTCCGCCGACTGAATAATAAAAGTCGGGAACAGAGTACTAGTTCATTCTTCTCACCAGCGGATCCCGAAAGCTCCTGCATTCCAGAACGACTGCTGAACGAGATGGCGCAGCAGCCAAACACTGGACTCGTATTCGGGAAGAGCGGTGTTCAAATTCCACCCGAGCACGCAGATTTAGCTTTTCTGTGGTATTCTGAAGTTGATCGAGGAGGATCCCGGTATTCGAAAGATCTAGGACGACTTCTCTCTGCATCAGTCTTCAACATGAGCTTGTGTTTCGTATCTAAGGAGCGCGCTGCCGATGAGAGGATAAACCCTAATCTTTCTTCCTTCGAGAATAATTGTCGAACACGTTATGCGACAGGTGTCAATCTCGGAATACGAACTGTTATTCTGGCCAGTATTGCTGGCCCCTGTTTTGATCACAACCGAAGCAGATTCTTCCTTGCTGGCCCCTGTTTTGATCACAACCGAGGCAGATGCTTCCTACACGTCGGTTAGGACCCGAAGATGGCGAAGTAAAACGCTGAAACTGGTTGCCAAATAAAATAAAGTTGGAAGTTTTACGGCTGAAAGGTGTTTAATTTGACATCTTCTATCGAACAACCGAGTCCCGCAACTACCGCTAAAAAGATGTACACACAGAGACAATCTCAATATTCCCTGGAGACTGCGATGTTGACGGACAAACAGTACTCACATTCTAGTGTGCCCTTTCCAGTAACGAACCCAGCTATCCAGTTATAACGTTTTGTTTAGGAACTCCTTGACCGCACACCACAGTAAAACTTGATGAATATCCGTTGTTTTGCCTCTTCCGTTCCACAAAAATGATACGGTCCATATTTGCCCATGATAGTCGCCTTTCATCTTTTCCATAGTTCTCTCTACTTAACAACAAGCAAGCACTATCCTTTCACTATATACAGAGTTCACAACTGCCATTTAGCGTCTGCGCGGTGTACTGTAATCAGTTCATCGTCTTACGAGAGAATGTGGCCGTAGTTTGAGCGGTGTTTGTAAAACAACGCAGTCGTTAATTGGTCCCACTCGATGCCAAATTTGTTTCGAGTAGCCGGCCGAGGTGGCCGAGCGGTTCTAGGCGCTTCAGTCTGGAACCACGCGATCGGTACGGTCGCAGGTTCGAATCCTACCTCGGGCATGGATGTGTGTGATGTCCTTAGGTTAGTTAGGTTTAAGTAGTTCTAAGTTCTAGGGGACTGATGACCTCAGATGTTAGGTCCCATAGTGCTCAGAGCCATTTGAACCATTTTGTTTCGAGTATGCTGCAGACGTTTCGCTGGGAAGCCCTTTCACATCGTCCAAACAGAGTCAGTCTCTCCCCAGGCGATTTTCATATTTTTGGAGCCCTGAAGTAAGACATTCATGGGCGTCGATTTCCTTTGGACGAAGAGATGTGCGCCTGGTTACAATCACGGTTCCATAGCCAACCGCAAACGTTTTCCATGTAGGTATTAATTGTCTCGTCTCACTGTGGCATAAATGTATTAACAGTTATAACGGTTACTTCTGAAATAATTAACAGTTTACTTTCTTTTTTCCACCTGCCTCTTTTCCAGTTGCCTGCCCCTTATATTTAAAAATTACAAAACAATATTTCTTCACTATTAGCAAAAAAGGAAAAGCTTCGTAATTTATGAGTATAGAAGTAATAGTTAAATTTTCCTTTAGGAAAAATGTTTAGAAACACGTCCACCATAAGGCAGATTGATGCCCTATAGGCAGCAGGATGCTTTGCTTCGGGTGGTGTGCCAAGAACCATCAGTCCAGACGGGCGTTTCACACGCATCCAGCGTCCAGTTTGGGGTGTCAGGTATTTCTGAGAAAGGGCTTCTGTGTCTAACAGTGAAGAAGCAGTTCTGCACAACGGTTATAGCTGCTAACGTAGAACTGATGACTGATTTGGTGCTTTGTAAATTCTGGGGTCTTTGAAGATATATCTTCCAATGGATAGTACCAGAGGGAATTTAAAAAATAATATTTACATACTGGTGTATAGCGCCAACACATTTTCGATAACGTGCCTGTACAAACAATAGTTCTGTGCCATCTCCGTCTCTTCAGTTGATACTATGTCTAAAATTGTCGTGACAGCAATATTAACACACCTTAAGAAACATCGAAACATTTGAACTGATGGTGATACCCCTTCGTTTAGACACTTTTTATTATACTGTCAACGTGGTGGTACAGTCAATAACAGTTACGCATTAGGCATTTGTATGTATAACTGTGAATAACATATCGACTACGAATCAATGGGACGACATTCTAAGATAACAATATTTAAGTATATAGCAACACTGGTTCGTTCGCCATCACAAACTGGAGAAGAAAACACTCTTCTCGTGTACCTACGGTCATAAAATTAGGTTGTAGGAGTTCTTAGACTTGATGGCACTATTTTTAGAAACGCTAGAAGAGATATCAGTAACGACAGCTGCGAAGGACCCGCTAATTCTAGGATTTTTGCTTGGTGGGAGCAATGGACCAGTGTGAACTTAGCCTCGTGAGGCCAATCGAGCAGGTACCTGACTGAGAAGCAGGCTACAGGTCACGAAACTTTTCATATAAGGCTTGAGCTTGAGAATACTGCAGATTAATCCTACGGACCACAATCAGTATCTTTCGTGTTTTGTACCATGTTTCTCGAAAGGCAATAAGTAAATTAAGATAAATAATAATCGTAACTTCTTTATTGTATGAACCGTCGAAATATATATGCTCATGGGCCCCTCATTGCCATTGCGTTTGACTGCAGAACAATCTTACAGCCCAGATAATACCTCCCGATCTTTTAAATGTCCGTACTGGGTCTGTATACAGTTCTTTGTGATACTTGTTGCGCTGTAGATCATTCAAAACGAAGCTGGAACGCCCGCTCAGGAAGGTCGCGGCCTCGAAGAACGAACGACCTTCATTGTATTAGTCATACAGCTTTCGCGCCATTCATGTCCCAGTGTTGCCAACGTAAGCGAGAGATTCTCCATCTTCGCTGCACGCGGGCAGGAAAGCGATTGGTTGCTTCCAGTAGCCGCGGAGGGGCGACCTACATGAACGTTTCCCCACGCCTGATTGGTAGAGAGTGAGATGCGGATTTCGTGCATCGTGTGTCTATTGGTTACAAATAGAATAAAACTGCAAGTCCTAGTGGAAGACCGGAAGCTATGAAACCGACTTCAGCTTATAGACACCGAAACTGGCATATTTTATCATCCTCTCTTCTTCGTAACTTTACATGACCTTTCCATTCTACGTGCGGTAATTATTGATCGGTGTTGGCTCCGGCTAACGTTGCATTCTCCATAATGCAAACGATCTATTACGACCTTCTTCGGCCAAGAAACAGAGAGGCTTTATTAATTACACAAATTTCTGGGAACGACGCGTATGTGTGAAATCGACTCTAGTGAGGATGTACCGTCACATGGAACGGAGATCACTGTAGTTCTAACTCCTCTATTTTAATGGTCCCTGTCTGATCAGAACAATATGGGATTATGGGTCCGCCGGCCGCGGTGGTCTAGCGGTTCTAGGCGCTCAGTCCGGAACCGGCGACTGCTACGGTCGCAGGTTCGAATCCTGCCTCGGGCATGGAGGTGTGTGATGTCCTTAGGTTAGTTAGGTTTAAGTAGTTCTAGGGTACTGATGACCACAGATGTTAAGTCTCATAGTGCTCAGAGCCATTTGAACCATTTGATTATGGGTCCGCCTTGATGCAAACACATTTCTTTATTTAATTCCCGAACTAGTTACGGCTAAATACAGCTGTCTTAGTGAGTTTTTCCCCCTCTAAAACAAGAAGATTAACATCGTTAAATTATATTACGAAAAAATGTTATTATGTTTGGTTCCAGATATATGTGCGAATAATCCTTTTTGCTTTATAGTCTTTGCATAATTCTATGACACTGTTACAGGACTACGGAAGTTAACAGTCGAGAGGCACAATCTGCAAGACAAATCCGGAATAAGATATGGAAGTTTCACCTGGTAAAATGAGAAGATACTAGTTTTCAATTTTATTAGAAATTTGCGTCATTTAATGCCAGACCATATAAGGGCCTAAGCCATGGTTGCCACAAATGTTGGTACTAAAAGCAGGACAAAATCCACATAAATCCAATCATAAGACGAGAGTGAGGAGGGATTTTAGACCTTTGGAAAAATTAACCTACGCGTCACTGCTGAGCATTACGCTTGCATAAATGAACATTGACGGAAAGAAAATGGTAACACCAAGAAGAAGTTGTGTGACATAAACGAAAGTTGATTGGCATGTTTATCTGAGAGATGATGTCTATCTAAATTTCGTGCCCATTGCATAAAAGTGGCGCCATTATGAGGATGCAAATCAGGCTGGCTTCAAACACACGATGTAACTGTCGTTAGTGTTAGTCACCTTCGAAATTAGACTTGGTGAATTGATGTTAGTCAAGAATGCCTTTAAGGCGACGAAGACTCCGTTTTCCTCCACTCCCTGACTAAATTTGTACGTCAATCTGCTGATTCGATGTGTTGTGCTGACATTCATGTACAGCATTCCAGGAGTGTTTTCCAACAGGATAACGTTCGACCACAACCGCTGTTAGCCAACATGCTCTATAGAGTGCCGATATGTTGTCTTGGCCTTTTCGATCAGCACATCCATCTCCAATCGAGCACATATGGGGCATCATCAGACGACAACTCCAGCGTCATTCACAAACAGCACTAACCGTCCCTGTATTGACCGACCAAGAGCAACAGGCTTGGAATTCCACCCCAGAAACTGACATCTGGCACCTGTACACGGTAATGTATGCACGCTTGCATGTTAACATTCAACTTTCTGGCGGTTACACTGGTTATTAATGACCAGCATTTCGCATTTGTAATGGCTTATTTCATGCTTGCATTAACCTGTGATCTCGCATTGTGAATCGCTTAAATATGTTACCTAGACAATTGTATTCCCGAAATTTCATTACTCTACTTTAATTATTTTTCGGTGTTGCGATTTTTTCCCGTCAGTGTATTTGAAAAGAACATAGTATAACATAAGTCGTTTAGGTACACAATTTTATATAGATTATTTTATGGACTTCTCAGATAATTTGACAGGTTTTAGTAGATCAATTTGTTTGCTTGCATAACTATAAAATACTGCAAATCTCGTCTGAAATTTATAAGTACACTAAGATGCTCTCAATTGTTGACACAACAAAACTATTACCTTCATCAGTCCATCAACCTCTGTTTAGTGAAAAAATTCTTTAAACAGTAGAATTATGTACTGTTTGAGCAGCAAAATAACTGACGATAATCGAAGTGGAGAGGATACAAAAAGGCAGATAAAACGTTTCTCAAAATAACATCAAATAAAAAAAAATTAAGTGTTAGGAACTCTTTTCGAAGAGGTGTAGGCTTGTGTGGGGCGACGACAATTTTAGAAAAGACCGATTCAGCTGTAAAACTGATCCACTGCACATACCGAGCGAGACGGTGCGGTAGTTAGCACACTGAGCTCGCATTCGGAAGGACGACGGTTCAGATCCACATCCCATCATCCAGATTTAGGTTCGCCATGATTTCTGTAAATTGCTCCAGACAAATGCCAGGATGATACCTTCGAAAAGGGCATGGCAGATTTCTTTCCCCATCCTTGAAACAACCCGAGCTTCTGTTCCGTGTCTAATGAACGCGCTGTCGACGGGACGCTAAACCGTAATCATGATTCTTTCCTTCACTGCACAGCGTAAGAGAGGTTGCAGTTATGATCCATGGAACATACAGACAACTACACCAAAGTATAACAGAGAGGCTAAGGGAACTTAAATGCGAATCTCTGCGAGAAAGACAACGTTATTCAAGCAAAGAGCATTTGGTAAATTTGAAGAACCAATGTCTCAGGAAGACTGCCTGACAGTTCAGTCACCTGAATCGTATATGCTACGCAAGAGTCCTGATAATAAGAAAGTTTGGGCCGCGTGGTGAGATACGTAAACTGATTTTTTCTCTCTCCGTACGCCGAGGAATAAGACAGAAAATCATTGGTTCGAAGGGTGCTACGCTATGCACTGTATAGTAAGTTGCGGAGCGAAGAGAAACCGGAGTCAAAAATGCAGCCTACTGCCTTTAAACCGTTTCTTGTACCAAGTGTTACCTTTAGTACTAGTCTTACCTTGCTTGCCGAGCTAGACATCGCGATATCGTCAAGCTGTGGAGTCGCGGTCATCCGCGTGCGCCGAGACATTTCGCTGCGCGTCCAGTCGTCCACTGCCGCACCCGGGGCGGCAGTCTGCCTTTGTGTGCGACTCGGGTCTGTGTTGTTCGGTGGCTGCCCGCACTGCCTTTTGTTATCCAGGTAGTCGTTCGTTAAGGCCCACGGACGCACGTGCAAATTGCTGCAGAAGCAGTGCATTCCACACAGTCATGATTCTCAGACTTTTAAAAACTGCCCCTCGGTCTCAGGTTACGTAGTCATCTACGTATTACCCGACAAACCGAACTGAAACTTTATCCGTCTGGCGTCGTGTTTACGTCAGAGAAATGGGAGGCAAGTTTATACGTTGTACGTCTATACACTAACGCCATGCAGATCACAGAAAAATTAGTCCTGTCCCTAGTTATGGTAAATCTTTACTACTGTAATGTAGCCCAACACGGCATTTGGAGTGAAAACTCTAGACGACTCGACCTAGCAATGGTACGTGTGCAACATTCCGTTGCTTGATTGTATACTTAGTCAGACTGGATGCGACCGAATAGGCGGTGTAACCTCTACACGCTCGGTTTTCCTCATCGATTAGTTAGTCACTACTGCCCTCAACACTCCTTTTCACGTATCAAACACTTTTCACTATTGCGAAAGTGAAATACCTGATCGGATACGTCCAGCTTCTTGACTGTACTTTGGCGTAACATTAAATCTCTCTCCTCCTCCATTTCAGCCACACGACTGAGAAGCAAATTACCCCATTACATGAGTTTTATCAAAACTTCTCTGCATTCAAGAGGAGATTTAAAATTTATCTTTTATCATCGGCGTAGCTTCCCTCTCGGCATATCCCAGCTGTTTTCTTTCTGTCCAACAGGAACCAGTATCTTCTTCACATTATAAAATTTCTATGTTTTTCTCATCTGCTAATGTCACTCTCGATCTTCCTCTAACCACTCAACTTCCTCTCTACATTGATTCCTTCTCTAATGTTGCCATTTTGTATACTTTTCTGTTAGATGTCACTACCGGCATCCGACAAGAACGTTATGAAAAAATTGCTTAATGTTAACAAGGCCGACATTTCTTAAATTCCTCATATTTAGTAATATACATTATTGTTAAAATTATTATTAATATATTGCTCATATACTATACAAATTGTGATGTTTACTCATTGAGTAGCTCTGGCTGGTTGTAAGGCAAGTGAAATAAATGCGTAAATAAATAAAATAAAGAAACAGTTAAACGTTGATTGACACTTCTGTTTGGCAACAGTTCTCTGACTATCACATTGCAGCATAAAGTTCTTAAGTGAAACAAACGTTATTAACATTCTACATCATTATTCTTCATGTCTACATATACAAATCAAAAAAAGTTTTGCACCACCTCGGTTCAGAGAGTTCCGGAACCTATACAGAAAATTGGAATAGAGATCAACATAAACATCATCTCCGCCCTTTTTATTGCACATGAAAACCATACATTGCATGTTGGACCACCATACAGCGAGACCTTCAGAGGTTGTGGTCCAGATTGCTGTACACACCGGTACCTCTAATACACAGTAGCACGTTCTCTTGCATTGATGTATGCCTGTATTCGTCGTGGCCATATTATCCATAAGTTCATCAAGGCACTGAGGAGGAAAAACTGTAGAGGGAGACAAGGGGATGAATACAGTAAGCGGGCTGCGGTAGTTATGTAGTGGTGAAAAGGATTGCATAGGATAGACTAGCATTGTGAGCTGCATCAAATAGGTCCTCGGACTAAACATCACAATAACAGCAAGTTGTGTGCATATGAACATGAATGAAATATGTTTAGTCGTGGGTAAAGTAAGTGGTAGACTTCGGTTCATTGGTAGGATACTGAGAAAATGCAATCAGTCTACAAGGGGAGATTGTTTACAAAGCACTTCCGCAACCCATCCTAGAATACTGATCACCTCTCTAGAACGGATACAACATAGGACTACACGGTCCACTCACATTAATGTGACCACCGCCTATGTTCGATGTTAATGTGCAGTAACCATTGCACGTCATCTTGCATTGATGCATGTCTGTATTCGTTGAGCATACTATCAACAAGTTCATCAAGGCACTGTTGGTCCAGATTGCCCCACTCCTCAACGGCGATTCGGCGTGGATCCCTCAGAGTGGTTGGTGGGTCATGTCGTCCTTAAACAG